>NC_135333.1:7776002-8380454 GCF_023851605.1 Tamandua tetradactyla
TCATACTAGGAAAATTGAAGATATGGCCAAGTCAAAGAAACAAATCAACATTTCAAATGAGATACGGGAGTTGAAACAGCTAATTCAGGATGTTTGAACAGACATGCAAAATATCATCAAAAATCAAATCAATGACAAAGGAGGATACACAGATGGCATTGGGTGAACAAAAAGAAAAACTTGAAAGTTTGAAATCACAAGATGTATGGGAATGAAATACACAATAGAAGAGATGAAAAAGATGATGGAAACCTACAACAATATATTTGAAAACTAGAAGAAAGGATTAGTGACCTAGAGGACTGGACATATGAAATCCAACACAAAAAATATATATAGGTGTGGTAGTTAGATTCAGTTATCAACTTGACCAGGTGAAGGCACTTAGTTCTGTTGCTGTGGACATGAGCCAATTATACATGAACCTCATCAGTTGCTGATTACATCTGCAGTCGGCCAGGAGACATGCCTACTGTAATGAATGATGTTTGACTTAATTGGCTGGTGCTTAAATGAGAGAGCACAATGTAGCACAGCGCAAGCAGCTCAGCATACCTCATCTCAGCACTCGCAGCTCAGCCCAGGCCTTTGGAGGTACAGAAAGGAATCACCCTGGGGAAAGTTGCTGGAACTCAGAGGCCTGGAGAGAAGGCCAGCAGAGATTACCCTGAGCCTTCCCATGTAAGAAAGAACCTCAGATGAAAGTTAGCTGCGTTTCTTCTGAAGAACTAACAAAATAAATCCCCTTTTATTAAAAGCCAATCCGTCTCTGGTGTGTCGCATTCCCACAGCTAGCAAGCTAGAACAATAGGGGAAAAATGAAAAAAATATGCGCACAGTCTCAGGATTGAATGACAATATGAAGTGCAGAAATTTATGTGTGGTGGGTGTCTGAGAAAGAGAAGAGAAGGAAAAAGGAGGAGAAAGACTAATGGTAGATATAATCATTGAAAATTTCCCATCTCTTGTGGAAGACCTAAAATTACAGATCCAAGTAATACAGGATCCAAATTTGGATCTATTCCAAAAAAAATAGATCTAAATAGACACACAATAATCAGACTGTCAAATGTCAAAGAGAAAGAAAGAATTTTGAAATCAGCAAGAGGAAAACAAACTATCACATACAAAAGAAGCTCAGTAAAACTGTGTGGATTTCTCAACAGAAAGCATGGAAGAGAGAAGACAGTGATATGATATACTTAAGATCCTGAAAGAGAAAAACTGCCAACGAAGAATAATATGCCCAGCAAAATTGTCCTTCAAAAATGAGGGCGAGATTAAAGTATTTTCAGACAAACAATCATTGAGAGAATTTGTGACAAAGAGACCAGCTCTGCAAGAAATACTAAAGAGAGCACTACAGGCAAATAGAAAAAGTCAAGGGAGAGAGGTCTGGAGAAGAGTGGAGAAATTAAGACTATCAGTAAAAGTAAAAATAGAAAACAAATTAGATATTGGATATAAATTATAAAAGACATAATAGAAAAAAGTGCTGCCTTTACAGTAATAACATTGAATGCTAATAAATTAAATCCCCAACCAATAGATATAGATTGGCAGAATGGATTAAAAAACAGGATTCATCTATATGCTGTCTACAGGAGACTCACTTTAAACCCAAGGGCAAATATAGGTTGAAAGTGAAAGGTTGGGAAAAGATATTTCATGCAAACAACAATCAGAAAAGAGAAGGACTAGCCATATTAATATCTGACAAAATAGACTTCAAGTGAAAAATAATTAAAAGAGACAAAGAAAGACATATGTATTAATAAAGGAACAGTTCAAGAAGAAGACAGAATAATCATAAATATTTATGCACCAAGTGAGATTGCTCCAAATACATAAGGCAGACACTGACAACACTGAAAGAAGAAGTAGACACTTCTACCATAATAGTTGGAGACTTCAATTCCATGCTCTTATCAATGGATAGAACATCTAGACATAGGATCAATAAGGAAACAGAGAATTTGAAATATATGATAAATGAACTAGACTTAACAGACATTTACAGAACATTACACCCTACAATAGCAGGATACATATTTTTCTCAAGTGCTCATAGATCATTTTCAAGGATAAAACATATGCTGGGTCACAAAACAAGTCTCAATAAATTTAAAAAGATTGAAATCATACAAAACACTTTCTCAGATCATAATGGAATGAAGTTGAAAATCAATAGCAGGCAGAGGGCCAGAAAACTCACAAATATATGGAGGCTAAACAATACTCTTAACAGTGAGTCAAGGAAGAAATTACAAGAGAAATCGATAAATATCTTGAGACAAATGAAAATGAAAAAACAGCATATCAAAATCTATGGTATGCATTCAGTGATACAATGCTTTCCTTCCATGTGGGAGACCTGGGTTCGATTTCTGGACCCTGTACCCACCCCACCCCACCCCACCCCCAAAAATATATGGGATGCAGAAAAGGCGGTGCTGAGAAGGGAATTTATTGCCTTATATGCCTACATTTAAAAAGGAGAAAGAGCAAAAATTGGGGAATTAACTGTTCACTTGGAAGTTCTAGAAAAAGAACAGCAAACTAACCCCTAAGCAAACAAAATAAAAGAAATAATGAAGAGTAGAGCAGAAATAAATGAAATTGAGAATATGAAAACAATAAAACCAGAAGTTAGTTCTTTGAGAAAATTAATAAAATTGATGGACCCTGAGTTAGGTTGACAAAAAAGAGAGAGGATACAAATAAATAAAATCAGAAATGGAAGAGGAGACATAACAACTGACCCTGAAGAAATAAAAGAGGTAATGAGAGGAGACTATGAGCAGCTATATGCTACTAAACTACACAGTGTAGATGAAATGGGCAACTTCCTGATAAGGCATGAACAATCAACATTGACCTGAGAAGAAATAGATGACCTTGACAAACCAATCACAAGTAAAGAGGTTGACTCAGTCATCAAGAAGCTCCCAAAAAAGAAAAGTCAAGGAGCAGATGGTTTCACATGTGAATTCTACGAAGCATTCAAAAAAGAGTTAGTATCAATCTTACTTAAACTCTTTAAAAAAATTAAAGAGAAGGAAAAGCTACCTAACTCATTCTATGAAGCCAATATCACCCTAATACCAAATCTAGACAAAGATACAAGAAAAGAAACTTACCGAAAAATCTCTTCAATGAATAGAATATAGATGCAAAAATCCTCAACGAAATACTTGCAAATTGAATCCAGCAGCACATTAAAAAAATTATACACCATGACCAAGTGGGATTTACCCCAGGTATGCAGGGGTGGTTCAACATGAGAAAGTCAATTAATGTAATATACCATATCAATAATTCAAAGCAGAAAAACCTCATGACCATCTTGATTGATACATAAAAGGCATTTGACAAAATTCAACATCCTTTCTTGATGAAAACACTTCAAAGGATAGAAGTAGAAGAGAATGTTCTCAACATGATAAAGGGAATATATGAGAAACCAACAGCTAACATCATCCTCAATGGGGAAAGACTGAAAACTTTCCCTCTAAGATCAGGAACAAGACAAGGATGCCCACTGTGATCAAGGTCATTCAACATTGTGCTGGAAGTTCTAGCCAGAGTAATTAGAGAAGAAAAAGAAATAAAAGGCATACAAATTGGAAAAGAAGAAGTAAAACTCTCACTGTTTGCAGATGACATGATACTATATATTGAAAATCCTGAAAAATCTACAACAAAGCTACTAAAGCTAATAAATGCATACAGCAAATTGGCAGGGTACAAGATCAACATTCAAAAGTCAGTAGTGTTTCTATACACCAGTGATGAGCAATCTGAGGAGGAGATTAAGAAGAAAATTCCATTTACAATAGCAATCACAATAATAAAATATTTAGGAATAAATTTAACTAAGGATACAAAAGAGCTAAATGCAGAAAACTACAAGAAATTGCTAAAAGAAATCAGGGAAGACCTAACTAAATGGAAGGGCATACCGTGTTCATGGCTTGGAAGACTAAATATAGTTAAGATGTCAATTCTACCCAAATTGATGTACAGACTCAGTGCAATATCAATTAAAATCCCAAAAACTTACTTTGCAGAAACAGAAAAACCAATAACCAAATTTATTTGGAAGGGCAGTGTGCCCTGAATAGTCAAAAAAATCTTGAGAAAGAAAAATGAAGTGGGAGGTCTCACACTACCTAACTTTAAAGCATATTATGAAGATACAATAATCAAAAGAGCATGGTACTGGAATAAAGGTAGATATACTGACCAATGAAATCAAATAGAGTGTTCAGAAATACACCCTCTCATCTGTGGACAATTGATCTTTAATAAGGTGGTAAACCCAACCCACTTGGGACAGAACAGCCTCTTCAATAAATGATGTTTGGAGAACTGGATATCCATGTGCTAAAGAATGAAAGAGGATCCATAACTTATACCCTATACAAAAATTAACTCACAATAGATCAAAGATCTAGACAGTAGAGCTAAGACTATAAAACTTTTAGAAGAAAATGTAGGGAAATATCTTATAAATATTTTAATAGGAAGCAGTCTCCTAAATCGTACACTCAAAGCATGAACATCGAAAAAAGGAATAGATAAATGGAATCTCCTCAAAATTAAAGTTTTGTGCATCAAACAACTTTGTCAGGAAAGTAAAAAGGCAACCTACACAATGGGAGATATTATTTGAAACCGTATATCAAATAAGGGTTTAGTATTCAGAATATGTGATGAGATGCTACAACTCAACAACGAAAGGACAAACAACCTAATTAAAAAATGGACAAAAGACTTAAACAGACACTTCTCAGAAGAGGAAATACAAATACCTAAAAGGTACATGAAAACATTCTCAGCTTCACTGGCTATTAGGGAAATGCAAGTCAAAACCACAATGAGATATCATCTGATACCCACTACAATGGCCATTATGGAGGAAAAAAAAAAAGCAGAAAATGACAAGTGCTGGAGAGGATGTAGAGAAAGAGACACACTTATCCACTGTTGGTGGGAATGTAAAATGGTACAACCGCTGTGGAAGGCAGTTTGGCAGTTCCTCAGGAAGCTAAGTATAGAATTGCCACATAATCCAGTAACTCCATTGCTAGGTATCTATTCAGAGGACATGAGGACATGGACACAAATGGACATTTTCAAAACGATGTTTATATCAGCATTATTTGTGATTGCCAAGAGATGGAAACAGCTCAAACATCCATCAACTGATGAGTGGCTAAGCAAGCTCTGGTATATACATATGATGAAATATTACACAGCTGTAAAACAGAATAAAGTCATGACGCATGTAACAATGTAGATAAACCTTGAGGACATTATGCTGAGTGAAATTTGGCAGAAACAAAAGGACAAATACTGAAGGTTCTCACTAATATGAACTAATATTAGTGAGTGAACTTTGAGAGATAAAGATAACACAGGTTATAAGGGGATAGAAATAGGGTAGAGATTGGGCATTTGGTGTGGAAGGAATATAGATTGTGCAACAGGACTGAATGTAAAAATTCATAAATGATTAGCATAATACTACCTGATTGTAGTACAATAATGTAAGTATACTGAATGAAGCTGAATGTGAATATGATAGAGGGAGAAGGACTGGGAGCATGTATGAAACCAGAAGGAAAGATAGAGGATGAAGACTGAGATGGTATAACTTAGGAATGCCTGGAAATCCATTGTCCAGAATGGACAATGATGGTGATTAAATATACAAATTAAAAAACGTTTTCACCTGGAGAACAAATGAATGTCAACATTGCAAGGTGTTGAAAATGGATGGTATACAGGAAAAAGTACAATCAATGCAAGCTAGGGTCTTTAGTCACTAGTAGCACTGTAGTATGATTCCACTGAATGTAACAAAGACATTATGCCAATTGTCAAAGGGGGGGGGGAGCAGGGGGTAGGGATTCTTTGTGACAGAAAAGGAATTGTCTTCATATAGATTATGGTGGCAAAGGCATGTCTACTTAGTTAGGTTGGATTGTATGATGTGTAAATAAAACTCTAAAAATGAACAGGGAGAAACAAGTTCTAGAGAAAATTCAGAGATAGAGATGTACCTATTCACTATCGGTAGAGAAACTGAGAGGCACAGCCACTTGGAGGGCAGTGTGATGGTTCCACAGGAGGCTAAGGGTGATACAATCCTGAAACCCCGTTACTCAGTATATACCTGGAGGAACTGAGTGTGGGGACATGAGTGGACTTTTGCACACTGGTGTTTGTGGCAGGAGTGTTCCCAACTCACAATGGATGGAGGTGGCCTAAGGGTACAACGAGTGAGGAATGGAAGGGGGAACTATGGTGTCTACATACAATGGACTACCGAGTGGCCGCAAGAAGGAATGAAGCTGTGAGGCATGCAACTACTTGTATTAATCTTAAAGGCTGCATGTTGAATGAAATGTCAGAAACACAAAAACAAATATTATCATGGTTCACACATATGGACTAACTATAATATGAAAACTCAGTGAACTGAAGTCAAGAACGTGGGTTATCAGATTGGTGCCTGTTGTAAAGGACCTTGGATTGTGGGCTCTTACAGCAGTCACATATATTTAGGAGTTGTGACTATTGTTTCTGAATTTTGAGATACTGAGCTGTTTGTTTATAACCTGGTGTTCCCAGAAACCTTGGGTATTTGTGTGACACCTGAGACTCGGAGTTGTAGCTCTGAAGTTATGAAAGTGAACAGCACCCCATATAGACCTGCTCAAAAGTTGAAAAAGGAATCTGACTTTGACAAGATATGAATGAAGCACATTTGGATAGGTCTGGGATAGATTTGAATACAGGGTAAAGGATTATATGGTCCATATTTTAAAACTTCAACTTTTGTGTGAGACCAAAGGAAAGATCTTTAGTTGGTGCAAAATTTGTATTTTGGGTAATGCATTATCTAATTTAACTTGTATGGTCAGTTTATTTGACCACTACAAGCACATAGAATCTTGAATGGAGCATGAGCTCTTGGTTTGTCCAGGTTAGTATGATGCCCTGATAAACCCCAGAGTAATTTGGGCACTGAGTAAAGAAGTATTTGCAAAGTCCCCTTGGAGGACTGGGGAGAAAGGAGGAAATATTCAACTTCACTATTTGGAGAATTTCTGATATTCTTGCAAGCAGTGAGGACAACTAAGTTAATAGGCTTAGCCCTTGATCTTGGGACTCACCCCTATGAAACTTATTCCTGCAAAGGATAGGCTAAGCCTACTTAAAATTATGCCTAAGACTCAGTCCCAGAGAACCTCTTTTGTTGCTCGGATGTGGCCTCTCTCTTTAAACCAATTTGGCAGGTGAACTCACTCTCCTCCCCACTACATGGACATGATTCCCAGGTGTAAATTTCCATAGCAACATGGGACAGAACTTCCAGGATTTGCCAGGATCTGTAAAGGGGAAGAGTGAAATGAGACAAAATGAAATTTCAGTGGCTGATAGATTTCACACAGAGTCAAGAGGTTATCCTGGAGGTTATTCTTATGCATTATATAGGTATCCCTTTTTAGTTTATGGTATATTGGTGTGGCTGGAGGGGAGTACCTGAAACTGTTGAACTGTGTTCCAGTAGCCTTGATCCTTGAAGAGATTGCATAACAGTATAATTTTTATAATACGACTGTGTGACGGCAAAAAAACTTGTGTCTGATGCTTATTTTATCCAGTGTATGGACAGATGAGTAAAAGAATATGGATAAAAAATAAAAAAATAATAGGGGGGAAGGGGTAAAATAAACTGGGTAAATGGAAATACTAGTGATCAGTGAGAGGGAGGTGTAAGGAGTATGGGATGTATGAGTTTTTTCTTTTTTCTTTTTATTTCTTTTTCTGGAGTCATGCAAGTTTTCTAAAAATGACTATGGTGATGAATACAAAACTATGTGATTATATTGAGAATTAATTGTACACCATCTATGAACTGTATGTGAAGATTTTTCAATGAAAATATTACTAAAAAAATACAGGGGCCTTCCACATCGGTGGAATTTCTAGGTGTCCGGTGGTGTGGGGCATGTTGAAATAGCCTTTCTAAGGTGAAGGATAAGCTGTTGTGTCTGACCCCTCCTATGACCAAAAAAGAGGCACAATGCTTCATTGGTCTCCTTGGATTTTAGAGACAACATATTCCCCATTTTGGTGTGCTACTCTGGCCCATTGCCCAAGTGACTAGAAATGCTGCTAGTTTTGAGTGGGGACCTGAACAAGAGGAGGTTCTGTGACAGGTCCAGGCTGCTGTACAAGCTGCCCTGCCACTTGGGCCATATGATCTGGCAGATCCAATTGTGCTGGAAGTGTCAGTGTCAAATAGAGATGCTGTCTGGAAACTTTGGCAGGCCCCTAGAGGAGAATCACAATGCATTCCCTTAGGATTTTGGAGTAAGGTCTTGGTATCCTCTGTATAACTACTCTCCTTTTAAGAAACAGCTTTTGGCCTGCTACTGGGCCTTAGTAGAGATAACACTTAACCATGGATCACCGAGTTACCTACCACGAGCTGGTGTTGTCTGACCCACTGTCATGGTCAGGTTCATGTGTCAATGTGGCCAAGTGGTGGTATCTGTTTGGTTGGACAAGGCTGGCTTGTCTGTTGTGATGAGGACATTTCATAGAATTAAATCATGATCATGTCAGCTGCATCCACAGCTGATTCCATTTGTAATCAGCCAAGGGGAGTGTCTTCTGCAATGAGTGATGCTTAATCTAGTCACTGGAAGAGTTTTAAGGAGGATTCAGAAGAGACAGACTCTCTTCCTGCTTCAGCTGGTGAGCATCTCCTGTGGAGTTCATCCAGACCCTCCACTGGAATTGTCAGTGTCATGGTCAGGTTCATGTGTCAACTTGGCCAAGTGGTGGTTGGGCAAGTGCTGACTTGTCTGTTGCGATGATGACATTTCATAGAATTAAATCATGATCATGTCAGCTGCATCCACAGCTGATTCCATTTGTAATCAGCCAAAGGGGCATGTCTTCTGCAATGAGTGATGCTTAATCTAATCACTGAAAGCCTTATAAGGAGGATTCAGAAGGGACAGCCTCTTCCTGTTTTGGCTGGTGAGCCTCTCCTGTGGAGTTCGTCCAGACCCTCCATCGGAATCATTGGCTTCACAGCCTTCTCTGCGGATTTTGGACTCCATGTTCCCGCAGTCACATGAGACACTTTTATAAATTTTATATTTGCAAGTGTTCCCTGTTGATTCTGTTTCTCTAGAGAACCCTAACTAATACAGTTGGCTTCACAGCCTGCCATGTGGATTTTGGACTCTGCATTCCCGCGGTCACACGAGACACTTTTATAAGTATATTTGTGCTTGTTTCCTGTTGATTCTGTTTCTCTAGAGAACCCTAACTAATACGGCTTGGTACTAGGAGTGGTTCTTAAGAAACAGAATCTTAAAAATGGGTTTTTATGAATGGTTTTCTAGTCTGACTGGACTCAAAGAAACTAAGGACTCTGATTCCCATAATTAGAATGACACTGCCAATCCATGGAGTGAGTTTGCAAAACAGATAGTCAAAATATCACCATTTGATTCTCCCATGCTTTGCTTGAATGAAGCCAGGCTCTGGGGAATAATGTTTTTGACACCTTCATGGAGTTCTGTGGAAATAAAAGGTATAGAGATGTTGGCTGGTTGCTGTTAGATACAGTGGACACATTAAGGAGTGAAAGGGATGGGCTTAAGGCCTCAAACAAAAAGCTTAAGCACTGTCTGACAGATGTAGAAGTTTCTATGAGTATCCTGAAGGAAAATCTATTTCCTGTAGCCATAGACTTGAGATCTCTGAAAATCAGACTCACAATCTTATTGTTAGAGTAGCAACTTTACAACATAAACTGAAATCTCAGTGTTGCATGGTATCTGTCATTAAGGTGAGGGCATTGATTGGAAAGAAGTGGAACCCTGAAAAATGGGATGGTGACATATAGATTGATAATGATGTCAGGGATGAGGTTGAAACCCTAGGTCATGCTGAGTCTTCCCTGGATAACCCTGTAATAGTCTATACTGAGGACATAGCTGCCCCACCTTCAGCCTGCCTTGAGAAGTTGGCCACCCAACCTCCTCCTGAAGGGATTAGCCCTAGAGTGATTAATCCTGTTTCACCAGATGAAACTGCAAATGAATGCCCTGAAGCAAATGGCTTGGAAGATATTTCTAATTCTTTTCATGACCACCTCCACCAGCCTTCATTTATTCTGGATCTATAACTAGACTAAATTCCCAACAGGCCCCTAAAGGTGAGGTACAAAGTATCACATATGAGGAGGTTCATTATACTCCAAAAGAACTATGCGAGTTTCCCAATTTATATAGACAGAAATCAGGGGAATATGTGTGGCAATGGATTTTAAGGGTGTGGGATAATGAGAGAAATATAAGGCTGGATTAGGCTGAATTTATTGTTATGGGCCCACTAAGCAGAGACTCTACATTCAATGTTATAGCTCGAGGGGTTAGAAAAGGTATTAACAATTTGTTTGGATGATTGGTTGAATCATGGACAAAAAGGTGGCCAACATTACCTGAGGTTGAAATGCCAGAACTGCCCTGGTATAATGTAGATGAAGGGATCCAGAGGCTTAGAGAGGCTGGAATGTTAGAGTGGATTTATCATGCAAAGCCTGCTCTTACACCCCAGAAATGTCCAGATGATGCACCTTTTACCAGAAGAGTGAGAAATAAATTTGTGAGACTAGCACCATCATCCCTGAAGAGCTCTGTAGTTGCACTTCTCTGTAGGTCAGATATTACTGTAAGAACTGCTGTCACTGAGCTGGAATTCTTAAACACAATGGGGATGAGGGATCCCGAGTTGGCAGAAGCCAGGTAGCAGCACTTAATTGCCAAAGACAGGGTAGACGTGGCTATTATAATAGACAGCAAACTCAAACCAGGAGTGAGAATTATATGACACACAGAGATTTGTGGCATTGGCTAGTAAATCATGGGATACCTGCAAATACAATAGATGGGCAGTCTACTAAATTCTTGTTTGAGCTGTATAAACAAAAGAGTTCTAGGTCAAGTGTACAGAAGTCTAACCTGATTTACAAAAACATAAAGTCATTGCCCCTTAATCAATTTCCAAACTTGAGACAGTTTATAGACCTAGAGCCCCTTGAATGAAGGGGAGGCAAGGTCCCTTTGGGGGAGAACTCTGTTACACTGCCACAGATTTATACTGTTCATCTTCCCCCAAGCCTTCCCCAAGGAGACCGATGGCCTTATACCAGGGTAACTGTAACTGGGGAAAAGGAAATGATCAGCTATTTGGGGAATTATTAGACACTGGTTCAGAAGTCACATTAATCCAGGGAACCCAAAATGTCATTCTGGTCCGCCAGTCAGAGTGAGGGCTTATAGAGGCCAGGTGACCAATGGAGTTTTAGCTCAGGCCCATCTCACAGTGGGTCCAGTGGGCCTCCAGACCCATTCTGTAGTTATTTCCCCAGTTCCAGAATATATCATTGGAATAGACATACTGAGCAACTGGTAGAATCCCCACACTGGCTCTCTAACTCATGCAATGAGGGCTATTATGGTGGGAAAGGCCAAGTGGAAGCCACTTGAACTGCCCCTACTGAGCAAAACAGTAAATCAGAAGCAATATCAGATTCCTGGAGGGATTGCAGAGATTACTGCCACTCTTAAGGACTTGAAGGATGCAGGGGTGGTGATTCCCACCACATCCCCATTCAACTCTCCTATTTGGCCTGTGCAGAAAACAGATGGGTCTTGGAGGATGACAGTGGATTATTGAAAGCTCAACCAGGTGTTAACTCCAATTGCAGCTGCTGTTCCAGATGTGGTATCATTGCTTGAGCAAATCAGTATATCCCCTGGTACCTGGTATGCAGCTATTGATCTGGCAAATGTTTTTTTTCTCAATAGCTGTTAGTAAGGACCACTGGAAACAGTTTGCTTTCAGCTGCAAAGTCAGCAATATACTTTCATTGTCCTACCTCAGGGGTATAACAACTCTCCAGCCCTATGTCATAATCTTGTCAGCAGGGAACTTGATTGTTTCTCCCTTCCACAAAACATCACACTAGTCCATTATATTGATGATATGTTGATTGGACCTAGTGAGCAAGAAGTAGCAACTACTCTAGACTTACTGGTAAGGCATTTGTGTGTCAGAGGATGGGAGATAAATCAACAAAAATACGGGGGCCTTCCACCTCAGTGAAATTTCTAGGTGTCCAGTGGTGTGGGGCATGTTGAGATATCCCTTCTAAGGTGAAGGATAAATTGCTGCATCTCGTCCCTCCTATGACCAAAAAAGAGGCACAATGCCTAGTTGGTCTCTTTGGATTTTGGTGACAACATATTCCTCATTTGGGTGTGCCACTCCAGCCCATTTATTAAGTGACCAGAAAAGCTGCTGATTTTGAGTGGGGATCTGAACAAAAGGAGGCTCTGTGACAGGTCCAGGCTGCTGTACAAGCTGCTCTGCCACTTGGTCCATACGAGTCAGCAGATTCAATGGTGCTGGAAGTGTCAGTGGCAAATAGAGATGCTGTTTGGAGACCGTGACAGGTCCCTATAGGAGAATAACAATACAGACACTTAGGATTTTGGAGCAAAACCTTACCATCTGTTGCAGATAACTATTCTCCTTTTAAGAAACAGCTTTTGGCCTGTTACTAGGCCTTAGTAGAGACTGAACGCTTAACCATGGGCCACCAAGTTACCATGAGACCTGAGTTGCCTATCATGAGCTGGGTGTTGTCTGACCTACCAAGCCATAAAGTTGGGAGTGCACAGCAGCACTCTTTTGTAAAACAGAAATGGTATATATGAGATAGGGCCAGAGCAAGTCCTGAAGGCACAAGTAAGTTATATGAAGAAGTGGCTCAAATGCCCATGATGGCCACTCCTGTCACATTACCTTCTCTTTCCCAGACTAGAGCTATGGCCTTTGGGGAGCTTCTTACAGTGAATTGACTGAGGAAGAGAAAACTTGGGCCTGGTTTACAAATAGTTCAGCATGATATGCAGGGACCACCTGAAAGTGGACAGCTGCAGCACTGCAACCCCTTTCTGGGATGTCCTTGCAGGAGAGCGGTGAGGGGAAATCCTCCCAGTGGGCAGAACTTCGAGCAGTGCACCTGGTTGCTCATTTTGCTTGGAAGGAGAACTGACCAAAGGTGCGTTTGTGTACTGACTCATGGGCTGCTGCTAATGGCTTGGCTGGATGGTCAGGGACTTGGAAAGACCATAATTGGAAAATTGGTGACAAAGAGGTCTGGGGAAGAAGCATGCGGATAGACTTTTCTGAGTGGGCTAAAAACATGTACATATTTGTGTCCCATGTGCATGTGCACCAGAGGGTGACTTCAGCAGAGGAAGGTTTCAATAATCTAGTGGATAAGATGACTCGTTCTGTGGATACATGTCAGCTTCTTTCCCCAGCAACTCCTGTCACTGCCCAATGGGCTCATGAACAAAATGGTCATGGAGGTAGGTTTGGAGTTAATACATGGGCTCAGCAACATGGGCCCAGCTGACTTGGCTACAGCCACTGCTGAGTGCCCAATCTGCCAGCAGTAGAGACCCACACTCAGCCCCCGATATGGCACCATTCCCCGAGGTGACCAGCCAGCTACATGGTGACAGGTTGATTACATTGGGCCACTCCCTTTATGGAAGGGGCAGTGAATTGTTCTAACTGGAATAGACACATAATCTGGATATGGCTTTGCTTTCCCTGCATACAGTGCTTCTGCCAAAACTACCATCTTGGGCTTACAGAATGCCTTATCCATTGTCATGGTATTCTACACAGCATTGCTTCTGATCAAGGAACACACTTCACAGCAAATGAATTGTGGGAATGGGACATGCTCATGGAATTCTCTGGTCTTACCATGTTCCCCATCATCCAGAAGCAGCTGGATTGATAGAATGGTGGAATGGTGTTTTGAAAACTCAATTACAGTGCCAACTAAGTGGCAATACCTTGAAGGTCTGGGTTAATGTTCTCCAGGAAGCTGCATATGCTTTGAATCAGTGTCCACCGTATAGTGCTTGTGGTAGTTAGATTCAGTTGTCAACTTGGCCAGGTGAAGGCACCTAGTTCTGTTGCTGTGGACATAAGCCAATGGTACGTGAACCTCATCTGTTGCTGATTACATCTGCAGTCAACTAGGAGGCATGCCTGCTGCAATGAATGATGTTTGATTTGATTGGCTAGTGCTTAAATGAGAGAGCCCAATGTAGCACAGCCCAAGCAGCTCAGCATACGTTATCTCAGCACTCATATCTCAGCCCAGGCCTTTGGCGATGCAGAAAGGAATCACCCTGGAACCAGAGGCCTGGAGAGATGCCCAGCAGAGATTACCCTGAGCCTTCCCACGTAAGAAAGAACCTCAGATGAAAGTTAGCTGCCTTTCCTGTGAAGAACTAATGAAATAAATCCACTTTTATTAAAAGCCAATCCATATCTGGTGTGTTGCGTTCTGGCAGCTAGCAAACTAGAACAGTGCTGTTTCTCCCATAGCCAGGATCCGTGGGTCCAGGAACCAAGGGGTGGAAATGGGAGTGGTACCAGTCACCCCTAGTAATGCACTAGGAATATTTTCGTTTCCTGTCCCTGTGACCCTGAGCTCTGCTGGTCTATAAGTTTTAATTCCAAAAGGGGGAGTACTTCTACCAGGAGAAACAACAATGATTCCATTGAACTGGAATCTGAGACTGCCACCTGGTCACTTTGGGCTACTCATGCCCCTGAATCAACAAGCCAAGAAGCGGATTATATTATTGTGTAGGTTGATTGACCATGACTATCAGGGGGAAAAAGGACTGCAACTACACAATGGAGGTAAAGAAGAGTTTTCTTGGAATATAGGAGATCCCCTAGGGTATCTTTTAGTACTACCATGCCCTATGATTAAAATCAATGGAAAACTGCAACCCAATCTAAGCAGGACTACCAATGACTCTGAAACTTCAGGAATGAAGGTTTGGGTCACCCCACCAGGCAAAGAACTATGGCCAGCTGAAGCTCTTGCTGATGGTAAAGGGAACATGGAATGGGTACTGGAAGAAGGAGTGGTAAATATGAACTACGACCATGTGATCAGTTACAGAAACAAGGACTGTAATTCTGTTTTGTTCATGTTATACTATATAAGTTGTAAGATCAAGTTTAAGAATGAATATTACCCAATAACTTTCACCTTATTCTGGAAAGATTTAATATATTTCCAGTTATATGCAGGACAGTTGCAAATTGTTAGGTGAAAGAAAAAATGTGTGTTTTATTGTTTTTTATTTACAAATTAGGTATGGTTTAAGGTGATATGTATAGCTGCCAAGTTGACAAAGGGTGGACTGTCATGTTCAGGTTCATGTGTCAGCTTGGTCAAGTGGTGGTACCTTTTTGTCTGATTGGACAAGTCTGGCCTGTCTGTTGCGATGAGGACATTTTATAGCATTAAATCATGATCACGTCAGCTGCATCCACAGCTGATTCCATTTGTAATCAGCCAAGAAGAGTGTCTTCTGCAATGAGTGGTGCTTAATCTAATCACTGGAAGCCTTTTAAGGAGGATTCAGAAGAGACAGGCTTTCTTTCTGCTTCAGCCAGTGAGTCTGTCCTGTGGAGTTTGTCCAGACCCTCCATCAGAATCATCAACTTCACATCCTGCCCTGTGGATTTTGGACTCTGCATTCCTACCGTTATGTGAGACGCTTTTATAAATTTTATATTTGCGAGTGTTTCCTGTTGATTCTGTTTCTCTAGAGAACCCTAACTAATACACCCCCTAAACCATAAAGTTGGGTGTGCACAGCAGCACTCTGTCATAAAATGGAAATGATATATGTGAGATAGGACCACAGTATGTCCTGAAGACACGAGTATGTTACATGAGGAAGTGGTTCAAATGCCAATGGCCCCCACTGCTGAATCATTATCTTTTCTTTCCCAGACCAGAGCTATGGCCTCTTGGAGAGTTCCTTATAGTCAGTTGACTGAGAAAGAGTAAACTTGGTCTTGGTTTACAGGTGGTTTTGCACAATATGCAGGTACCACCCAAAAGTGGGCAGCTGCAGCACTGCAACTCCTTTCTGGGATATTTCTGAAGGACAGTAGTGAGAGAAAATCCTCCCAGTGGAAAGAACTTTGTGCAGTGCACCTGGTTGTTCATTTTGCTTGGAAGGAGAACTGGCCAGAGGTGCATTTGTATACTGACTCATGGACTCTTGCTAATGGTTTAGCTGGATGGTCAGGGATTTGGAAGTGGCATGATTAGAAGATCTGTGCCAGAGAGATCTGGGGAAGAAGTATATGGATAGACCTTTCTGAGTGGGCAAAAAACATGATGATACTTGTGTCCTGTGTGAATATGCACCAGAGGGTGACATCAGCAGAAGAAAGTTTTAATAATCAAGTGGATAAGATGACCCGTTCTGTGAATACCAGTCATCTTCTTTTCCTAGCAACTCCTATCATTGCCCAATGGGCTTTTAAACAAAATGGTCATGTTGGTAGGGATGGAGGTTATGCATGGGCTCAGCAACATGGACTTCCACTCACCACTGCTGTGTGCCTAATCTGTCAACAACAGAGACCCACATTCAGTCCCTGATATGGCACCATTCCCCAAAGTGATCAACCTGCTACCTAGTGGCAGGTTAATTACATTATACCACTTCCAACATGGAAGGGGCAGTGATTTGTTCTAACCGGAACAGACACATACTCTGGATATGGATTTGCTTTCTCTACATGAAATGCTTCTCCCAAAAGTGCCATCCATGGGCTTACAAAATGTCTTTTCCACCATCATAGTATCCCACATAGCATTGCTTCTTGTGCCAGTTTGAAAGGATTTATGTACCCTAGAAAAGCCATATTTTAATCCTAATCAATCTTGTGGGAGCAATGGTTTCTTCTAAACCTTATTCAATACTGTATGTTGGAAACTTTAATTAAATTATCTCCATGGAGATGTGACTCACTCAAGAGTGGGTGTTAGACCGGATTAGGTAGAGACATGTCTCCACCCATTCCAAATGGGTCTTGATTCCTTTAAAAGAAGAAGCACTTTGGAAAAAGCTAGAGAACAACAAGAGAGAAAGCCAGGAGATTCTGAGAGAGCAGAGAATGACATAACCACGAGAAGCAGAGACCCTACCAGGCAGTGACCTTTGGAGATGAAGAAGGAAAATGCCTCTTGGGGAGCTTCATGAAACAGGAAGCCAGGAGAGAAAGCTAGCAGATGACTCCATGTTCGCCATGTCCCTTTCCAGATGACAGAGAGACCCTGAGTGTGTTTGCCATGTGCCCTCTCACATGAGAGAGAAACCCTGAACTTCATTGGCCTTCTTGAACTAAGATATCTTTCCCTGGACGCCTTAGATTGGACATTTCTATAGACTTATTTTATTTTTTTTAACTTTTTTTTATTAATTAAAAAAAGAATTAACAAAACAATTAGAAATCATTCCATTCTACATGTACAATCAGTAATTCTTAATATCATCACATAGTTGCATATTCATCATTTCTTAGTACATTTGCATTGATTTAGAAAAAGAAATAAAAAGACAACAGAATAAGAATTAAAACGATAATAGAAAGAAAAAGAAAAAAAATACCTATACCTCACTTGCAGCTTCATTCAGTGTCTTAACATAATTGCATTACAATTAGGTAGTATTGTGCTGTCCATTTCTGAGTTTTTATATCCAGTCCCGTTGTACAGTCTGTATCCCTTCAGCTCCAATTACCCCTTCTCTTTTTTTTTTTAATTAACGGAAAAAAAGAAATTAACCCAACATTTAGAAATCATACCATTCTACATATGCAATCAGTAATTCTTAACATCATCACATAGATGCATGATCATCATTTCTTAGTACATTTGCATTGGTTTAGAAGAACTAGCAACATAACCGAAAAAAATATAGAATGTTAATATAGAGAAAAAAATAAAAGTAATAATAGCAAAATCAAAACAAAACAAAACAAAACAAAACAAAAACCTATAGCTCAGATGCAGCTTCATTCAGTGTTTTAACATGATTACTTTACAATTAGGTATTATTGTGCTGTCCATTTTTGAGTTTTTGTATCTAGTCCTGTTACACCGTCTGTATCCCTTCAACTCCAATTGCCCATTATCTTACCCTGTTTCTACCTCCTGCTGGACTCTGTTACCAATGACATATTCCAAATTTATTCTCGAATGTCGGTTCACATCAGTGGGACCATACAGTATTTGTCCTTTAGTTTTTGGCTAGACTCACTCAGCATAATGTTCTCTAGGTCCATCCATGTTATTACATGCTTCATAAGTTTATCCTGTCTTAAAGCTGCATAGTATTCCATCGTATGTATATACCACAGTTTGTTTAGCCACTCTTCTGTTGATGGAGATTTCGGGCTGTTTCCATCTCTTTGCAATTGTAAATAACGCTGCTATAAACATTGGTGTGCAAATGTCCGTTTGTGTCTTTGCCCTTAAGTCCTTTGAGTATATTCCCAGCAATGGTATTGCTGGGTCGTATGGCAATTCTATATTCAACTTTTTGAGGAACCGCCAAACTGCCTTCCACAGTGGTTGCACCATTTGACATTCCCACCAACAGTGGATAAGTGTGCCTCTTTCTCCGCATCCTCTCCAGCACTTGTCATTTTCTGTTTTGTTGATAATGGCCATTCTGGTGGGTGTGAGATGATATCTCATTGTGGTTTTGATTTGCATTTCTCTAATGGCCAGGGACATTGATCATCTCTTCATGTGCCTTTTGGCCATTTGTATTTCCTCTTCTGATAGGTGTCTGTTCAAGTCTTTTTCCCATTTTGTAATTGGGTTGACTGTCTTTTTGTTGTTGAGATGAACAATCTCTTTATAAATTCTGGATACTAGACCTTTATCTGATATATCATTTCCAAATATTGTCTCCCATTGTGTAGGCTGTCTTTCTACTTTCTTGATGAAGTTCTTTGATGCACAAAAGTGTTTAATTTTGAGGAGCTCCCATTTATTTATTTCCTTCTTCAGTGTTCTTGCTTTAGGTTTAAGGTCCATAAAACCGCCTCCAGTTGTAAGATCCATAAGATATCTCCCAACATTTTCCTCTAACTGTTTTATGGTCTTAGACCTAATGTTTAGATCTTTGATCCATTTTGAGTTAACTTTTGTATAGGGTGTGAGAGATGTAGACTTATTTTAACTGGGACATATTCTCAGCCTTATAACTGCAAACTAGCAATTTATTAAATTCCCTTTTTTAAAAGATATTCCATTTCTGGTATATTGCATTCTGACAGCTAGCAAGCTAGAACACTTCTAATCAAGGAACCCACTTCATAGAATATGAAGTGAGGGAATGGGCACGTGCTCATGGAGTTCTCTGGCTTTACCAGGTTCCCCATCATCCTGAAGCAGCTGAATTGATGGAACAGTGGAATGGCCTTTTGAAGACCCAATTACAGGGCTGGGGGCCTGTAACTGCCCAATGGGCTCATAAACAAAGTGATCAAAGAGGTAGGGTTGAGGTTATGCATGGGCTCAGCAACATGGGCTCAGCTGACTTGGCTACAGCCACTGCTGAGTGCCCAATCTGCCAGCAGCAGAGACCCACACTCAGCCCCTGATATGGCACCAATCCCCGAGGTGACCAGCCAGCTACATGGTGGCAGGTTGATTACATTGGGTCACTCCCTTCATGGAAGGGGCAGCGATTTGTTCTAACTGGAGTAGACACATAATCTGGGTATAGGTTTGCTTTCCCTGCAAGCAATGCTTCTACCAAAACTATCATCCGTGGACTTACAGAATGCCTTATCCATCATCATGGTATTTCACACACTCTTGCTTCTGATCAAGGAACACACTTAACAGTAAATGAAGTTTGCTTTTCCTCTCTATTTTATCCCCTTTATCCTATGATATAAGTTGTATTGTTCATGTTATAGTATTTAATTTATATGGTGCTGTTCTCCAGGAGGCTGTGTATGCTCTGAGTCAACATCCACTCCATGGTGCTGTTTCTCCCATAGCCAGGACTCATGAGTCCAGGAATCAAGGGGTGGAAATGGGAGTGCCACCACTCACTATTACCCGTAGTGATCCACTAGGAAAATTTTTGCTTCCTTTCCCTGCAATCTTGAACTCTGCTGTTCTATAGGTTTTAGTTCCATAAGGAATGCTTCCACCAGGAGACACAACAATGATTGCATTGAACTGGAAGCCAAGACTGCTACCTGTTCACCTTGGGCTTCTCATGCCCCTGGATCAACTGGAAAAGAAGGGGATTACTTTACTGGCTGGGGTGACTAACCCTGACTATTGGGGGAAATAGGACTATAACTACACAATGGATGTAAAGAAGCATTTTCCCGGAATACAGGAGATCCCCTAGGGTGTCTCTTAGTCCTACCATGATCTGTGATTAAAATCAATGGAAAACTGCAACACCCAATCCAGACAGGACTACCAATGGCCCAGAAACTTCAAGAATCAATGTTTGGGTCACCTCACCAGGCAAAGAATCACGGCTAGCTGAGGTGTTTGCTGAGGATAAAGGGAATATGGAATAGATAGTGGAAGACGGTAGTGATCAATATGAACTATGACCATGTGACTAGTTGCAGAAATAAGGACTGAAATGGTATGAATATTTCCTCCTTGCTCTGTAATGAGTATCCCTGTCTTTGTACATAAAGCAAATATCTTTGTTTTCCTGTCTATTTTATGCCCTTTACCATATGACATAAGTTGTATTGTTCATGTTATAGTATTTAATTTATAGGATATCAAGTTTAGGAGTGTATATTACCCAAGGAGTAACACCCTATGCTGGAGAGATTTAGTGTGTTTCCTGGTGTATGCAGGACAGTTGAGTATTAGGTGAAAAATAAAGTCTGTTGTTGTTTCTATTTCAAGATTAAGCATGGTTTAAGGTGATGTGTATAGCTGCCACACTGACAAGGGGTGGACTGTGATAGTTAGGTTCATGTGTCAACTTGGCCAGGTGATGGTGCCCAGTTGTCTGGTCAAGTAAGCACCGGCCTATCTGTTGCTATGAGGACATTTCATGGACTTAAATAATGAGCTTATTGGTTGCATCCATGGCTGATTACATCTGTAGCTGGCTAAAGGGAGTGCCTTCCAAAATGAGTGACACTTAATCTAATTATCTGAAGGGTTATAAGGAGGATTCAGAAGAGAGAATCTCTCTTTCCACTTCAGCCAGACAGCTGCTCCTGGAGAGTTCATTGAGGACCTTCATAGGTACTGCCAGCTCATGGCCTGCCCTACAGATTTTGGACTCTTCATCTGCTCGGTTGCATGGACAGTTTTATAACTCTCATATTTACAGATATCTCCTATTGATTCTATTTCTCAAGAGAACCCTGACTAATAAAATTAGTATCAACAATGATAAAGAATTCCTACAGATCAATAGGGAAATGATAAACATTTCAATATAGAAAAAGAAGCAGAAGACATTTCACAGAAGAACCACATATGGCCAATAAAAACATAGAGTGGAATGTTAAATTGCAGGGGCTTGTACAGCACATCTCTAGTTTGACACCATTTTATACCCATATGATTAAGAAGTTTGACAATACCAAATACCAAATATTTCTGATAAAGTGATCCTATATATTGCTAATGGGAAATTAAATTAGTACTGTCACTTTTGAAAATAATTTGGCATCATTCTTTCCAATTGAGCCTTTGAATATTTGCAATTCCAGTTCTAGCAAGTCCCCAAGAGAATCTCAAGTACCTATGCACCTAGAGGCATGTAGAAGAATGTTCATTGAATTCCTGTACAGCGTAATTAAAAATGGAAACAAACCAGATGTCCTTTGAAAGAGAATAAATAAATAAATTGCAGTATATCCATAGAATAGAATATCATACAACAGTGAAGAAAAGTTAACCTCAGTCACCAGAAACAACTTAGATGTATCTTAGTTATGCAATGTTAAACAACATGCAAAATTAGGCAATATATTGAGTAAGCATTGTATAAATGTTTATTTTATTATTAAAACCAAAACAAAAAGAAAAATGATAAAAATAAAATTAAAGGTATTGACGTCCTGTGGGAGGAAAGCAGGGAAATGGCATGACAGAGGATACCATAGGCAGATGCATATTGTCAGTAAATGTTTAATTCTTGGGTGAGGTTGTCTTGGCAGTGTTTGTTATGTAATAAAATTAGAATAATAAAAAGGAGTTATGGAAAGACCAGTGGTGATTATGTGTCATAAACCAAAATCGGTAGTTCTATGCACTTAAGGTCCAAATTTAAACAAAGCGAAAAACACGAACAAAGACCAAGGTTGAGAACTTTTAAGTTAAGAAAGATAAATTACCTGATCTAATCATGGGAATAAGAGCTATATTTCAGGAAAGCACCAAGGCATTCATCCAGACAGAGACGTGAATGACAATATTCTAGGCAAAATTCTCCTACTTCTTGGAGTTTCTCCTCCACTGCCAGGTTCCCCTTGGCTCACCTCTTCAGTCCCAGGCTTGTGCTTCATTCTCCCATCCCATCTTCCCAGTTCCATGCCGGGTTATCAAACTCCTCGCCTACTGCCTGTCCACAGTGCCTGCTCTGTGCATAGGTTCTCCTATTCCAATTTTAATTTCTCTGCAATCAACCACTTCTAAATTCATAGTCATACATGATTCTGGTTGTGCCTCAGAAGTTTGTTAATTATTGCAATTTTAAGAGTGAGTCCCATGGTAACCTTGAGCATTAGTTAATAGAGCAAAGTTGGTAGAAACAAGAAGGCAAGGAAACCAGCTTGCTGGCCCAAACCTTGCCTGCCTCCTCCTATAAAGTCCACATATTGCAGTTCTACCATGGCCTCACCATGTCCTCGCCTCCATGCCTTTAGTAATAGAATATCTGATGTAAACCATACGGTTGAGTTTTTTTAAAAAAATTCGTTGCGGTTTTATATGTGTATAGATAACATAAAACTGGTTATTTTAACCATTGTAAGTGTACAGGTCACTGGCACTAATTACATCCACAATGTTGTGCATCCCCCCCAAAAGAAACTATGCCAAGTAAGCAATAACTGGGGAGCCATCCCTCCTTCCTCCAAGTCCCTGGTACCCTCTCTACTCTACTTTCTGTCTTGATGAATTTGTCTAGATATTTCCTATAAGTGGAATCATATAATGTCTGTCCTTTTATATCTGGCTTATTTCCCTTAGCACATGATTTCAAGATTCATCCATGTTGTAGCATCTATCAGCACTTAATTTCTTATTGTGGCTAAATAATATTCCATTGTATGATATATACCACATTTTGTTTATCCAGCCATCTGTTGTTGGACTGTAGGGTGGTTTTCACCTTTTGGCTATTGTAAAACATGCTGCCATGTACCCTGGTGTACCATAGGGTTTTGTTACTAAATCTTACATAAGAAGGAATCTGGAGATTGGCTGTTCCAGACTTAGTTAATTTACTGGTTCAACAAAGTCAGGAGGCTGGGTCAGGGTCTCTGGGCTTCTCTTAACTTTCCTTTACTGTTGCAAGAGGGCTGCTGCAGGGCAAGCACTGTGTCCTTATGCAGCAATATCTAAGCAGAGAGGAAGGCAAAAGAATTTTCTGCACACATATTTCTCTTCTATATTATGGAGGCAAATCTCTCCCTGGAAGGCCCTCTACCCTTCACTGCAGTCTCTCAGGTATCATTCTTCATTAATGGATCACAAGACTACCCCATAATCCCTAGCAAAACAGGAATGAGATGTCTGCAACTGATTTAGATTAATCACGAGTCATGCCAGGGGGCTGGACATAGGCCACCTGCTACCTGAACACAATTGGGATCCAGCTAGCAAGGAGGAAGAATGGAAAGGCTGCTGGGAAGGAAAACAATGGCATCTGCCATCCGGTTGCTTTCTTGTATACTTCAAACTTGGTGTCTGGTATTGGTTGAATTGTACTCTCCAAAAAGATATGTTGAAATCCTAATGCCTCCATATCTCAGAATTTGGATTTTACAGATGTAATTAGTGGAGCTAATTCCATATAGAAAGAGGGTGGGCTATTAATCCGATGCGACTGGGATCCTTAGAAGACGAGAGGAGACATGAGACAGAGACACAGGGGAGAAGGCCGGGTCAAGATGAGCAGAGACTGGAGTTATGAAACTATAAGCCATGGAACACCTTGGATTACCAGCAACCCAAGCTAGCAAAAGGCAAAGAAGGGTTCCTCCCCCAAAGCCTTCAGAGAGAGCATGGCCCAGGTGACACTTTAATTTCAGTCTTTGAGTTTTCTTAACTGTGAGAGAATAAATCTGGTATTTTAAAATATTTGTGGTACTTTGTTAGAGCTGCTCTGGGAAACTAATGCAGCATCCAAGAGATAATAATAATGCTCTATATTTTGTAATACTGCACAGTTTGCAAAGCATTCATGCACATTGTTTTATTCCGTTCTCACCACAACCATGAGAGATACAAGGACAGCTATTATTCTCCCTCTTTGACAGATAAGGAGACTGAGGATTGTAGGTGTTGAGTGATTCACCCCTGGTCTTGCAGCTTTTCAGAGCTAGAAATAGAACAAGAGTTTCTGACATTACATCCAACCTCTTCTACTAGTCCTTTCAATGGGCAAAGGGTCACTAGCAACTATGAATTTCCTCTGTGAGCTGACACCTATCAGCTCTCAACAGATGTAGAGGGAGGGTGCTGTTTGAGGGTTGGCAGCGACAGAGAAGGAGTGGGTTGTGTGGCAACATTTTTACATAGACACATCTTGTGCACACTAAGCAATGCCCTAACAGAGTACGATGTCCCGTAACAGAGGAGCAGATGGAGGCTACAGATGTGTGAAGGCTGCAATTAGCCCACATGGAATCCAAAAGCTTTTGGAAGGTATCTCAGTCGTCCAACTTCCTGTCAGAAGCATCTACTAGATGGGATCCAGCTACTAGCATACTTTCAGAGATTTAAACCAAACAAGATAGCCGTGATGGCTTTAAGAAGGCACTCGGAAACACACAGACACAAAGAAAAACATTTGATGGCTTTTTAAAGCAGAGGATTGAAGGCAGAGGAGACCTCCCAGGAACCACAAACTGCAGTCTTCCCATCAGCACTTCCCCTATGGTTCCCAGGCCTGGTCTCATTTCTAGGAGTTAACTGGAAAATTGTCTGATAACATGCTCAAACTTGCTAGTGACAGTCTACACTGGAAAATTCCTTTTGGAAAGTAATTTTGAAATATATATCAAGGAGCATAAAAATGTTAAGATCACTTAAACCATTGTGTCCCACTCTTGAGATTTCATAATAAGAAAATAACTAAAATGAAGGGGGAAATAGCTATAGGGTATGGTGATGTATATTATCTCTATTTCCGTATCTCTAAATAGATATAAATAGGGAGAGATGGAAACAACCTAAACACTTAACAGCAGGAAATAACTAAATGTATGATCTACTCAGGGGAATCTAAGTAGTTATTAATGGTATAATTATAAAGCATATGATTCAGTCTTTAAACAGTTATTGAATGCCTACTGTGATTTGAAGCTGTCATATCCCCCAGAAAAGGCCATGTTCTTTTAATCGATCCTTTGAGGAGTTGCCCCAAGGTGGGTCTTAATCCTTTTACTGGGGTCCTTTGTAAGAAATGAAATTCAGAGATGCACCCAGAGAAGCTCATGGGAAAAGCCCCAGCAAAGATGAGAGGCGAGGACACATGCAGAGAAATGAAGAGAGATGGAAGCTGAAAGAGAAACACACAGTCAGAAGCTGAAGTAATGAAACCTGGGAGAGAAGGACCAGCAAATGACCCCATGTGCATTGCCATGTGACAGGAGCCCCAGCTGCCGGGAGCCTGTCTTCCAGGTACCAGGAAGTCCAGGTATCAACCTGTTGTTGTCTTGAGTTGGACATTTTCTCAGCCTGAGAACTGTAAATTTTATGTTACTAAATCCCCATTGTAAAAGCCATCTCATTTCTGGCATATTGCGTCTGGCAGCTTTACCAAACCAAAATGCCTACGATATGCCAACACTGTTCTAGACACTGATGGTAGAATAGTGAACAAAGCAAAGTTCCTGCTTTGGACAAGTTTACACTCCAGTGTGCATGGTGAGGGAGAGTTGATGCAACAGGAAAAAAGTTGATTCAGAATTAAAAGAAAAATGCAGAAGAGAAGAATCGTGTATATATGATACTTCTCATGTAATGTATGCAATTCTATGACCAAGAATTGGAAGAAAAAAGGAAAAAAATAAAAACAGTTGACAGGATGGTGTGATTGTGGGCACTTTTCTCTCCTTTATTGTTGCTTCAATGTTTTTAGTGCAATATTTAAAAAAAAAAAATCAGAATGGGAAAAGAACCATCTGATGCTTTTAGCATTCACTCCCCCATTTCAACAGAGGTATATTTATCAAAGAAAACTTAAAGAAAAAATGTAATAAAAATATGTTTGTTGAATCAATAGAAGGAACAGAAGGAGGGAGGGAGGGAGAGAGAGATGAATATAAGAAGTTTGGTGTTTATCCCTTGCTTTAATCAGAGCCCCTTTTTTCCCCCAAATTTGTCTCTCTAGGCCCCAAGCCCATGATATTGAACTAAAATGCCATTCTCATTTAAATACTGGCTTGCTGCTATAAATGAGAACCTTTATATTGTCACCACCATAGTGGACTATGAAATCAGTAAAGGAAGGTTCTCCAAACTTGAAAAAGAACAAGCCTTTGGAGACAATCTGAAAATTTGATGACAACCTTTAAATTACAAGTCTAACTTTAAGAAATGGAAACTGTCTTGTTCTCATTGACACCTGTTTTTTTAAGGTCCAGCCACCCATCCATGTAGAGGGAGATGATTATGTAGATTCATTATTGGTATTGGATGGGTGAGACGTGTGTTTCCTTAAAATATTGTTTGCTTGTTTTTTAGGTCCTGTAGGCAACCATTTTAGGCATTTGGGTCACGTAAGAGTCCAGAGCACTTTCAGTAAAGAGGTGAGACCATCAAACCCTTTTTTTGCTGCTCAGTTTCTGCCATCTGCTTCTTATATTCAGGCTACTTAGAATTCCACCTGCTGCTTCACCAGTTATGTCTTTTGTCTTTAGGTCATGCCTCAAGGTCCTCTGTGGCATTACCCTGCACTGCTGAACAGCTGCTATTTCAGAGCAGACTGCATTTCTGTGTGCTACAAGATGGTCCTTGCAGGTGGCTGGTACATGAGTTTTCAGCTTGCCAAATGCTTTGAGATACGGAGCTAAAAATATACATGTGCATGTGTGTGTATATGCGATTATCCTTTGTGATTATGAGCAGCAAGGAAAGAAGTGACACAGGAACATATACTGTTGATGGTTGCTGTGTCATTATCATCATCAAATAATATTTATTAAGCTTTCTGCATAGGAGTGATGTGAGGATCTTGCGAATTTTCATGCGATGAGGACTGAGTTTCTATTTTCTTCCTTTCGTTGTTCCCAGCCCCCCAACATTACTTTGTCCTTCACCAGCTCTTGCCTTAGGCATTCTGTATTGGTTTCTATACTGGGACTTTCACAAGCAATGTTTTAAAGGAGAAAAGAGGGTTGTGATCAGAGAGATTGCTGGGCATTCAAAACACCCAGATACCTCCTCAAAGTGTGGGAGGTAGTAGGCGCTTGAACCCAAGGAAGCCCTGAAATGAAAAATGGTCCTTTCCCATGGAGAGGAGGAGAAGAAATACAAATAAAGGATTTCTGCTTCAAAAAATGTTCCAATTGTGATGGACCTGGAGATGAACTGCTCAGATCTCCCTTGAAGGATTGTCGATGTAGCTGCTGGGAGCATGAGGGCAGATAGCCTTCAGCTGTCACCTCTTCGTGACTTGCCTCAGCTGCAGAGAACTGCCTTGTCCAAGGTCATGCCCACATCCAATGACTGATCGCAGCAGGGATTAAAAGACCTGACATTTTTTGACAAACCTGGGATAATATGGGCCATTTTAGTTCTAGAGCTTCCGAGGGGATCATCTGCATCATTGGCTAGGCCACATCATATCTCAGCTTTTTCCTCTACAATCCACCCCCCTACAGCTGTCCCCTCCTTTACACAGGTGTTGATCTGAAGGACTCTCACTAATAAATATCCTGCCTACTAAACTCCGTCTTAGAGTCAGCTTCCTGGAGAATGCAATCTGTGATAGTTGGTGTTGGAAGAGAACCAAGGAAGGCAAAGCAAGTGAGAAGATGGGGTTTGGGAGCTGAATCACTCTCTGCATGGCTGGCAATGAGGATCCCATCACTGGGGGTAAGTGGAGCCCTGACAGCCCCTGGCACAAAGTTGTGATCCAATTGTTAAAGTTTTTACCAGTGGTGATGCACCGAGTGATATGTCAGTGGAAAGAAAAGTGCTGGTTGGTGTCTATATCGAGCACTTTAAAAAATCAGGGAAAATGGTAACCACATAGGTGATGGATGATCTAGAGAAAAATCATGAAGGGCTAAGTATAATTAAGAGGTTCTTATTTCTTCCAAAATAAGAATAGAGAAAGCTGAAGACCAGGCTGAGGACTTGAATCATCAGAGTGGCAAAAGTCCAAATCAAACTCCCAAAAAAGGGAGGCTTGCTATGCCAAAGTCAGTATCCCAGTTGGGAAAGAATGGGACCCTGACACATGGTTTTGGAGTTATCTGGGTTGATGCCACCTGAAAATCTTGAATTCACCAACTGCCCTGAACTTGCTGAACCTACAGAGTGGCTCACTATCCACACTTAGGAGCTGGCACTTGTACTTGCTTGAATACAATTCAAAGGCCTCTTTCCTACAAGCCAGCAGGCCTACCTCAGGATCTGTCCCCTCCTCCTTGCCTGGTCACTAGACGGCTAACCAAGGTTAATTTGCTGCATAACCAGCCAGGGACATACTGGGCCTAAGAAGGCAGGAAAAGGGCTGTATCCCATAGAAGCTGCAAGCTCTAACCATCATGTCCTGCAGGGGGTGAAAGAGTAAATGGGTTATTGGATTCCAAGAGTGCTGATCAAGAAGGTGTGAACACAAGAATGAACAAGGGAGTGTGTTGATTCAGGTGGATTTCCCAATGGATTTAACCCCATGTTTGAGACCAGAGTGAGGTTAGCAAGGCATCTAGGGCACAGGCTTGAAGGCGGCACGTACTCTTAGATTGGTGCAGGTACAGTATCAGTAACTGAGGGTGAGTGCCACCTTAAATTTTGCACCCTAGGCACTTATCTTTCCTCACCCCAGTACTACCCCTGTTTACCACCCTGGCAGAGACCTCAGGAGATGTTTTTCATGCTCCTAAATTAAGCATGGAAAAAGCGGATGCCCATAATAAGTGAGGTCAAAATTCTAGAATTGCCATAATGGAAATCCTACCAGAAGATTATGCTCCCCAGAAAGACCTGGAGGATACACCATATACCAAGGATATAAGGATGTGCTGGTGAGAGAGCCCCAGCATCACTCAGACATTCAAGAGTGACCTCCTTTGTAGTTCAGAACTAACAGCAGTAGAGTCTCATACTGAATGAGTCTCACTGATACAATGGGGTTTATGGAACACAAAACATTCTAGGCTCTCTCTGATACTTAATGGTTAGAAGCCATGTAGATGTAGGATGTAACTGTCATAATTAGGCAATAAGCAGCAATGCTGGAGTGACAGCCAAGGGGGCCTGGTCTGCATAGAGATAAGGCGATGGTTAATAGAACATGGTGCCCTCAGGAAAAGATAGATTATAATCAACAAGAATACCACTCAACTGGCACCATCAGAAGAAACCACTCCAGGAAAAAGTCATAGTTCTTGCCAATTTCCAAACTCGACCTAGTCTTCAGACCTAGTTGACCCCCAGTTGGCCATTGAAATAGAGACCAGGTCCTCAAGAGGAAGAAACTTGCGACAGTATTACAAAGGCCATGGCAGAGATTCTTCCCCTCCTCCTCTATAGGACTTCCAGTGGGAAGTCTATTGAAAGAAGAATACCAGAAATTTTGAAAAATAACCACTGGCGACAAAGTCCTAGTTGACATTGATATCCAAATACTCAAAGTGTCATCACGGCCACCTCATTAATGGGGCATATGGGGGTTGGGTAACAATATTGTATTGATTTGTAAGAACGGTCTTTTAGTCTGATTTGTAAGAACTTTCTTTTACAGCATCACATGTAGCAATGATATTTTCCTAGTTTTGCTGTTTTACTCTAATTTTGAAAACATCTATTTGTTTTTGCCTTCCACTACTGTTTAATTTTTATATTGTTAGATTGTTACTTTCCCCCTTGGTTCTGCTTTTTGCATCAAGATTATAGAAGTTTTCTTACTTGAGGTTCTAAAAATATTACCCCATGTTTTCCTTTAGCAGTTTAATTTCAGAGCTTATTTCATTCTCTGTAGGGTTTCCAGTTAGAGCTTTATTTTTTCTATGAATGGATGGCTAGTTGACACCATAGTATTTATGAAAAAAATACAGTAACACATCTCTGCAAAGAGATTCTCTGAATCTAGTCATACCTGACAAACTTTCTGCTGATCATTAATGCAAAACTCTGATCTTCAAGGAAATAAGCAAGTGTAGAGCAGTAAGACTTACTCTTCCAGTGATATGAAAGCTATGTAAAGATGATCTGACCGTATTGTTGGATGAATGCTATCATACATTGGTGGCCCAAGAGGACGAATTGCAAAAGAATCACTGTGATGAAGAGAGAAAGGGGAAACCTTCTATTAGATTCACTAAACCAGTGAAAAATGAACAAGTATCTGCTTTTACAGCTAGAAGACCTCCACAAAACAGGATGAAACAATTTCCATCGTGCCAGGTGAAGAAGCATATCTTCCAGGCATTATGTATCTCTACTGCTCCCTTTTGTTACCTGGAGACACTGGAAGTAAGTGATATTTTCTTAGGAGATATAATAATGATAATTGAATAGGAATCAGAAATCCTTGGGTATAGAATTGGCTCTGCCCCAAAAAGAATGAAGATCCTTTAGAAATTAGTTTAATCATTCCATGCCTCATTTTCTTCATCTAAAAAATGAGACTAATGGACTATGGTATTCTAGCCTGCTCCTTTTTTAAAAAAATTGTATAATATAACATATATACAAAGCAAAGAAAGAAAAAAACAATAGGTTTCAAAGCACTCTTCAACAAGTGGTTATAAGACAGATCCCAGAGTTTATCATGGGCTACCATACCATCCTCTCAGATTTTTCCTTCTAGCTGCTCCAGAATATAGGAGGCTAGAAGGAATAAATTTTTTTTTTAGCATCACAATCGACTTTTCCCCCCCTTTTTTGTAAAAACTAACATATATACAAAAAAGCAATAAATTTCAAAGCACAGCACAACAATTAGTTGTAGAAGAGATCTCAGAGTTTGGTATAGGTCATAATTCATAAATTTTAGGTTTTTACCTCTAGCTGTTCTAAGATACTGGAGACTAAAAGAAATATCAATTTAATAATTCAGCAATCATATTCGTTTGTTAAACCCTACCTTCTCTGTGTAACTCCACCATTACCTTTAATCTATCTATCCCACTCTTTAGAGGTATTTGGGCTATGGCCATTCTAATTTTTTCATACTGGAAGGGGCTGTCAATAATATTGGGTAGGGAGATGAAACTATCTGATGTTCTGGAGAGGCTGGGCCCTCTGCATTTCAGGACTTATCTGATCCAGGGATCCATTTAGAGGCTGTAGGTTTCTAGAAAGTTACCCTAGCGAATGGAATCTTTGTAGGATCTTACATATTGCCCTAGGTGTTCTTTAGGATTGGCTGAAATGGTTTTGGTTGGGGTTTGGCAAGTTATGATGGGTAGCAATGTCTAATGGAAGCTTGCATAAGAGTGACTTCCAGAGTAGCCTCTCAACTCTGTGTGAGCTCTCTCAGCTACTAATACTTTATTAGACTTCTTTTCCCCCTTTTGGTCAGGATGGAATAGTTGATCCCATGGTTCTAGCCTCTTTTAGCAGTAACATTTTATGTATTTTATGAAATACCAGAGAAGCTTTCAGTCTGACTCTGGCTTTAGGCTGAAATAATCGTGCATGATGCTTTACTCTGTAGCTTAATTTCACATTTTAAGACTGTGTTGAGCTATACAAAAGAGTTCTGGTTTTATTCTTATAAGAAGCCAAGAGTAGTGAGCTGTCATTGTGTATAGTCCAAGCACTAAGATTTCTTAGACTTTCATTTAATAGAGGACTATGGATTCCCATCAGAATTGCTGAAGACTTCTCATATCCAATAGCCTTTCTAGTAATCTTCTTTACCACAACACTGATACCATTATGCTGCTTTTTTGTTCATGAAACTCTCTCATTCTGTGGATTTCATGATGCTTTTTATTCTTCTTTTCTGTTTCCACTCCTTCACCTTCTGTCTCAGGCCTTCTCTCCTTTCTCTGCTGATTCCCTTGATGAAATTATTCACAACCACAAGTTCAGCCATTACTCTTTCTGTGAACTCATGTCTTGCTCTGACCTCTGTCTGGAATTCTGCATTTCTAACTGCTTCCCGAACATCTCCACTTCAGTGTCCTGCCAATACATTGCAGTCAACATATCAAGATGGACCTTATCATTATCGCAGAAGCAATTCTGTTTCCTAAGGCACTGAATGTCGAATTCCAAAGGTATCCATCAGTTACTCTGGACCACTCCTTTTCTCTCAGATCCCACATCCAGTTTGGTCTCTGTGGTGTTCTGGCAACCTCTGAGCTTCTGGATCTTCTCCATAGCCAATCTTCTTTATACCTACAGCTCGCGACCTCCCTCTCTCGGGTCCAGAGAGAAAGCCTTCCTCTTGTGCCTACTTTCTCACACAGTATTCTAGATCCCTTCTCCTAAAGGGATCTTCTTCGCAGACCGCCCCTCCAGCACGCCATCAATATCCACCTCTCCTCCTTCTTCAGCCTTTTCCTTTCTATAATATTGTGCCATATCCATTAAGTCTATATTTCTCCTCCCATTAAGTTTGTTTTTAAAGAAAAATCCAAAATGCCATGTTTCAAAGATCAAAAGGGTATAAACCATAAAATTAGCACCTGTTATTTTATTTTATTTTTCCCATGGTGCCAGGGAGACCCCCACCCTGGATGACAGGTCCCACGCAAGTGGGAGGGCAGTGATTTTCCCTGCAGAGCTGCGCTGAGAGAGAAAAAGAGAGGCCACATCCAATCAACAAAAGAGGCCTGCTGGAAGTGACTCCCAGGCGTAACCACAGGCAGGCCCAGCCTCTCGGCTACAGAAACAAACTTACAAAGCCATGCACCTATATATTTTAAATGTCTCCAACTGATTCTGATACGCAGTGCAGTTTGACAGCCAGTGAATTCAATGTCTGTTTCTTCTTTTTTTTTTTTATTAATTAAAAAAAATTAACTCACACAACATTTAGAAATCATTCCATTCTACATATGCAATCAGTAATTCTTAATATCATCACATAGATGTATGATCATCATTTCTTAGTACATTTGCACCGATTTAGAAAAAGAAATAGCAGGACAACAGAAAAAGAAATAAAATGACAATATAGAGAAAAAAATAAAAATAAAAAATACAAAAATATATATAAAAAAACTATAGCTCAGATGCAGCTTCATTCAGTGTTTTAACATAATTACATTACAATTAGGTAGTATTGTGCTGTCCATTTTTGAGTTTTTGTATCTAGTCCTGTTGCATAGTCTGTATCCCTTCAACTCCAATCACCCATTATCTTACCCTGTTTCTAACTCCTGCTGGACTCTGTTACCAATGACATATTCCAAGTTTATTCTCTAATGTCGGTTCACATCAGTGGGACCATACAGTATTTGTCTTTTAGTTTTTGGCTAGTCTCACTCAGCATAATGTTCTCTAGGTCCATCCATGTTATTACATGCTTCATAAGTTTATTCTGTCTTAAAGCTGCATAATATTCCATCGTATGTATATACCACAGTTTGTCTAGCCACTCGTCTGTTGATGGACATTTTGGCTGTTTCCATCTCTTTGCAATTGTAAATAATGCTGCTATAAACATTGGTGTGCAAATGTCCGTTTGTGTCTTTGCCCTTAAGTCCTCTGAGTAGATACCTAGCAATGGTATTGCTGGGTCGTATGACAATTCTATATTCAGTTTTTTGAGGAACCGCCAAACTGCCTTCTACAGTGGTTGCACCATTTGACATTCCCACCAACAGTGGATAAGTGTGCCTCTTTCTCCACATCCTCTCCAGCACTTGTCATTTTTTGTTTTGTTGATAATGGCCATTCTGGTGGGTGTGAGATCTGTTATTTTAGAAATGAAATATTTCCTATATAGCCAAAACTTATGGATTGCATCCTCTTCTCTACCCAGGCTATTTTTAATTTTGTGTTTAACATTCCCATGAATTTAATTTTTATATTTCTAATTCCTTTAAAATATTGCTTATAAACTTTATACTTATACATATGGATCATACTATATACTTTCTTCTGCAAAATGATTGTTTTATTTACCTTATGCTTATGAAATTCATCATGTTAATATGTTTAGTTCTAGTTCATTCACTTCCATTGTCATGTATTATTTCACCGTGGGAATATACCACAAGATAATTCCCCAATTTTTCCTCACTTTTCCTGATTGAGCCTCAGGTTACGCAGGGTCTATATTCCTGGGACTCAGGCGTGAGGCACGGTGAGCTTTTAAGCCTCTCCACTTATCACAGCCAAAATTTGCCTTGTATCTGGCAGTTCTTGGGTGGGAAAGAGTTCCCTGCCCTACCCTACAAGCAGATCTCTGCTGTGTTTTGGTGCAGGAACCTGCCCACTCCCATAGAAGATTTCCTGCCCACTCCCATAGAAGGAGATAGTTTATGCTTTTATCCTTCCTCCAGCCGCAGTTAATCATTGCCTGGTTCTTGGGGCAGAATAAAAACTTTTCTCTCTCTCCTAGAAGCAGACGGGTTTCCATCTTCCTCTTCCTTGACAGCCCTGGGGGAGAAAGGGTTTGCTGCTTCTCCCCAGTGGCTTAAGGCTTTTGCTTCATACAAGAGGAAGGCCTGGGGAAGCAGGAGGCATTTTGTGTCTGTCCCTCAGAGGCTGTGCATACCTCCTGCACACCTGGTCAATGAAGGGAACTCTCTCAGGTCCTCTACACTGCCACCTCCAATCTTTCTGGAAGGACCCAGTGGAGACTCATGGAGAAGAGCTTGGGATGAAGGCAAATTCCCTGTTTATCTGGGATTTCTAATTATTTTAAATAGATAGGTTAATCACATCTGGCCTTTATGAATTTATTCAATTTTTAGCTGATTTTTTTCTTACCCACTTCTCTCACAGCCTCTTCTTCCTCCTGGGCTCTTCCAATGGTGAAACAGTGAACATGTCCCATCTGTGTTTGGAAGGGGCTTGTCACTCTCTGGAATTCCATCCACTTGGCTGCCTTGGAAACTCAGCTCTCTATTGGGCTCAAGAAAAGTTGTGATTTTATAAAAGATCCAGCATTTTCTCATCCTTAGAATAAGAGTGACATTCTCTTGGACGTTGTACGTCCTAAATGGAAGCAGAACTTCCTGCTTTCTCTCTACTTTCTCCTCTTTGCTTCCGAAGCCCCACGCAGTAGGTAATGCTGTGGTACTGAGGCAACACCATGCTGTTTCCTCTACCACGGATGTCCTTTTCTGCTGCTTTTTTCATTTTTTCATTTTTTTAATTGACAAGCCAGAACAACATACAAATACGAACATTCTTAACATACAAACATTCCATACATAATGTACAAGCAATGGCTCACGATATCATCACAGTAGTATATTCATCACCATAATCATTTTTTAGAACATTTGCATCACTCCAGAGAAAGAAATAAAAAAAGAAAAAAGCTCATACATACCATATCTCTTACCCCTCCTTCTCATTGACCACTAGTATTTCCATCTACCCAATCTATTTTAACCTTTGGTCCCCCTATTTTTTTTTATACACCCATTGCCAGTCCCTTTCATTGATCACTAGTGTTTCAATCTACTCAATTTGTTTTAAGGTTTGTTTCTCCTATTATTTATTTACATTTAGTCCATATTTTTTACTCATATGTCCATACCATAGATAAAAGGTCTGCTGCTCCTTTTTGCTCTTATTTATTCTAGTTGTTGTTTTATCAAATTAATTCATGTGCTTAGTTTAAAAGCATGTATTTTAGAAGGATTGTTACTAAAGGTAGAGATATCCAACTCCTTCTCTCCTCCCCATTTCCCCTGTCCTAGATGGCACCAGTGTCAACTCTTTTTAACTGATTTCTTTTGGTATTTACTTTCATATGTCTAAACAAAATGCTTAATTACTATTTCTTACTTTTCAGTTTTAGAAAATATAGATTTTCTACATTGGAAGATGGATATTTGTCTCTCTTTCATTCCCTACTCTCACTACAAATATCCACCTACTTGGTTCCTCTCCTATCTGATTTCTGAAAATACTTACTTGTATCATAATTAGTAAGATCCATGCTTAGAATTTGCCTTGATGTGATCGTGTAAATTCTATTCAAGGCTAAGCCATGGAAAAAGTTGCGCTTACTTGAACTTTCATGGAAAAAAAATTGTATTCCTACAATCTTGTTTGATCATTTGCTTAGTTTCTATCACTAATCCAACACTGATCATTAATGCAAGCCTAAACTCTGTGTCACTTGTCTGAATTTCCTCTGAGTCCATTCAGATGTAACAGGCATTCCATCAATTCCCTCTTCTTTCTGATGTGCTCCAGTCTGGGCTGGTTGCCCTCTGTGCCTAGTGTCTAATTGTTGTCGTGGGTCTTGCTTTTTTATGAACCTGTTGAATTCCCTGTTTCCTGCATCCCACATCTTCCTCTTTTTTAAAAAAAATTATTATTTCATTGTTTTGATGGAGCATATACCCAAATAGCTTCCTCAGGTAACTGAACTTCCCTTGGCTCTTGACATGTAAATCTTTAAGACCCTGTCATCTTTGACAGTTTGCTTGGATATAGTTTTCTAGTTTGGAAATAATTTTCCTTTGGGATTTTTAAGACAGTTTGGCATTGCCTTAGTTTCTGATGACATTTTGATCTCTGCTCTTTGTTTTGTATTTGTTGTTCTGATATTTTATAATGATAATCCTAGGCACCTCTTGGGTCCTTTCAAGTGGAAACCGATGTCCTTCAATTCTTGGAAATTGTATTATCCTGTCATAATTTCCTCATCTTTCTCTCTTCTTCCTGTGAACTACTATTTGTGTGTTTTTTCTCCTAATTTAGTGATCCAATTTTTCTCATTATTTCTCTCCTATAATCCGTCTCATCATTTTCTTTCTGCTTCACTTTTTAAGAGAAGGCCCCAACTTTATCTTCCACTGTTATTGCCAAATATCTTGTTTTTGTTCTCAGTTTTAATTTCTGCAAGCTGTTTTTTACTCTCTGATTCTTCTTCTTTTTTAAAAAAAGCATCATGGTTTTGTTTTATGGATGCAGCATCTTATCTCTCTGATGATATTAAGGAAAAGATTTCTTAAGTGTTCTTGTATCATCTTTGTTTCCTTCAAGTTCTCCTTTAGTATTTGTTTATTTTGGTTTTTAGAGCTTATTTTAGGGGATTTTTTTCCAGATGTCTGGTGCTTCTTGGTTGTCTGCTCATACCTAAGCGTGGGACACTGAAAAGACTGTTGACAATTGTAAGTTTGTGGTGGGGCTTATCAATTGTGGGATTCACTGTAGGGAATGAAGCTGGGCTGTTGCATTGGAAAAGCCCTATCATAGTGTTAAGACTTTAGTGTGGGGTGTTCTGGCTTGAAAGTGTTGTGCACCCCAGAAAAGCCATGTCCTTTAATCCTGATGCAATATTGTAGGGTAGAGACACTTTCGACTAGATTATCCCCACAGAGATGTGATGCTCCCAGTTGTGGGTGTGACCTTTCAATGAGATTATCTTCACAAAGATGTGCACACCCAATGGTGGATGTGGCCTTTTGATTCGATGGAGATGTGACTCTGCCCATTCAGGGTGGGTCTTGATTAGTTGACTAGAGGTCTTCAAAAGGAGAAACATTTTGGAGAAACGTCAAATGCAGATGCTTGGAGAACAGTCGCTTCAGAGCTGAGTGACGGCCCACAGACACTTGGAGAGGAAACCACTGGCATCAGAAGCTGGAAGCAATGGAACCAGCTGGTCTTTATTCCTGGCTAAGGCACATGCCTTCCTGGCTAATAGAGGTGCTCTGAATGGTATTAGCCTTTCTTGAATGAGGGTAACCTCTTTTTGGTGCCTTAATTTGGACATTTTTATAGCCTTAGAACTGTAAATTTATAACCATTAAGTTTTTAAAAGCTGTTCCACTTCTGGTATATTGCATTCTGGCAGCTTTAATGAACTAATACATGGGGCTAGTCAGAGTTCCCAGACAAGGATCTTCCATTCTCCTACCTACAAGCATTCTGAGTGCTGGGTTGGGGAAGAGGAGTAGAGAACTCAGCATCTATAAATAAATGTTCTTTTAATGCCCTTGATGTTGGTATCATGCTCTCAACCCCAATTTGGCCTGTGATCAGCAGTTCAGGGATGCTATTCAGAGACTAAGCCTCTGGTATTTTTCTGGGATGGGTAGGGGTCACCCAGACACCTGTAGAGAGGGAGTTGGGGAATGGGTCCCTTTCTGTTTAGACCTACCTCTACCTGCTTTCCAGAGAAAACCAGCATGACTACTTCCTGAGTCTTTGGGGATTCTCTGGGGTAAACTTCTTGACTGTCTTTACTACTGGTTTAGGAGTCAAATTTTTTTGTTCTTCTAGCTAGTTATCACTCTTCCAACAGTTTCCAGTTTCTTCTCTTTTCCCATCATGTTTTTCATAAGAGTTTTGCTTTCAAAAACAAACCCTTACTGTTGTTTTAGTAAGGATTTGGGTGGGAGCAAAAGTAAATATATAGATTAAAACTGTCATTTTAATCCTGAAGTCTCCTGCCACCTGTCTTTACCTGGGTAACTATTACTAAGTCCTTCCATTGAGCCTGTTCTGATTTTTCCCCCTCTCCCCAACTCTGCCACCTGGGTCATGTGCTTCTGTAGTTCCTCTTATGTGTTTCCCTCACATCATAATGCTCTATGCTAATTTCAATTCAGTAAATATTGTAGTTCAAACTCTGTTCTGAACACTAGGTTTATAGCAATGAATAAAACATATAGTCCTTGTTTTCATGGAGATTGCATTCTAGAGAGTAAAATAACCAGCACACAAGTAAACATACAAATAAAAAACATAATTTCAAATATTAAGTTCTATGAAGACAAGAAAATGGGGTAGCAGGATAGAGTGACAGGGTGGGAGTGATAGGATACTTTTATAATGTGATCTAAGAAGTCTTTTCTGAGGTGGTTAATCCAGTCTCCACTTGAGAGGATGAAAAATAATCATGGTCCTCTGGAGTCACATAAATTTTAGCCAGAGCAAAGAGGAAAGATACAAGTTGGAGAAGGTACAATTTTTCACTGGAAGACTACAGTTTTCCTAAAGCCCAGTGGGAGGGTTTGGGTAGGCTGGGAAGAGTACAGCATCAGCTCATGTAAGGGAAGTATGAAGCAACGTAGTAAGAAAAGTTCACATGACGACAAATGGGAAGTTTGAGCATCCTGTGGTGGCTGAGGTAAACAGAGGCAAGGCGCATGATGGAGTTAGTCATGACAGCCTTTTTCATGGGAGATGAGTCATATATCTAGGCTAGAACCCAAAGTATTTGGCTGATCATTATGGAGTCCCTGGGCAATGGTTCTCTCTTGCTAGAGAAGTAAACACAGGTGTCCTGGGATCACTGACCTCTGCTGAAACCCTCAGGTATTGAGGAGTCTTAGAGAGGGGAGATATCACTGGAGCAAACACATGTTGCTGCACTAGCTTCCTCAAGGTGACCTGACAAGTGCTTGTGTTGGGGAAGGAAGTATATTTATGTTTACTCTGAACCAGAGGGTTTGGGATCATCCTGGAAAACCTAGAATGTGTAGTCACTGCATACATACACACAAGTGCAGGTACCAGTTCACAAGCATCACACAAGCATCGCTCATGCTTAATGCAAGTGCTTCCTGATGCCCTTCTCTACCATGATTGTCTTTCCAAGAGTGGCCAAGTCAGTCACATGTTAATTAGATGACTCGGAGGCCAACTTCCTTGACTGGAGATCCAGATGGCTGTCAGCATCAGGATTTTCCTGTCTCACATGGACAACATGCCTGCTCTGACTTCTCCTCCACCTCTTCCTGCTGACAGGACTGTGTTCACAACCTTTGACAAAGCTGTCAAGTATAGGACTTCTTATCACTCTGCTATTTGAGGTAGCACCTATGTAGGGTGGCCTCTGTCCCTCCCTTGGCTTGACTCATTTTGTACATCAGAGTCCTCATTTCCCCCATGAACCTGAGGTTGACTGATACGCTGTGTCACTCAGTGATTTCACCACAATGACAAGAGAAAAGGGATCACGTACAGCTACATTTTCACCAAACTCAAAGCTCTGGAAATGATGATGAAAACACTGCCAGCTGAATAAAAAAGCATTCCAAACCACCTTAAATTCCCACAACAGGAATTCTTTAATGATTTAAATTGTTGGACTGAATGAGGTGATCTGACTCTGGGCCTGGGAAGCTTGACTGGCTCTGAAGAGCTCTGTCATTAATACCCCATGCCTTGCTGCTCAGAATGCATGGGGGCCGTTGCTTTTATATAGGTCTGGGGCAAACTGATTATGTTCCTCATGGCCTCTGCTTGGTGACCAGATGAACGCTTCAGGATTCTGTTTCTTGTTTCCGTGGTTTCTCAAAAGGCATAGATGAAACCAGTGTTCTTAGTGCTCGAGGTTAGGGGCTTAAATGAAAAGTAGTGGGTAAGCCCAGGTGTAATCTAATGGCTCTCTGGCTATCCATGGGCAATGCACAATTCTGTTTTGCCCTTCATTGGCAGGAGCTGAGGATTTTGTTGATTTGGTTTGGTCTGAGGAGAAAAGAAGCCTAGGCATCTGTATTTTCCTAATTAATTTTTGATGTTCTACAGGCAGTTATTTCTTCTATATCCAGGAGAGGCTGAGCAGCAGCGTCTCTGATAGTTTTTAGCATTAGAGGTCCCCAAAGCTCGCATGTCCCCCTTGATCATGGAACCCAAGTGGGTGTCTGGGGAGGAGACACAGCTGTCCTTTCAGTTCACCCTGTACAGGCAGTGTGTCTGAGAAGAATAGGAAAAGAAGACGAAAGAGAGAATGAGAAGGGAGGGAGGGAGAAAATGAGTGAGAAAGGGCAAGAGAAAAGGAGAAACAGAGGGAGAAAGGAGATGGCTTAAATAATTGAACTGGAATTCCCTCCCTGAGACAAAAGTCCCATACACAGCCCCAGAAAATGATGAGCATCCGTTCCTAGCAGGGAACTCCTGAAACCCAATGTGGCCCATTGGCTTCTTCCATGTAATTAACGGCACAATCACAACTTGAACTCCTCTTGATTTCCTTCATTGAATTAAAGCTACCTTCCTCTATGAGGTTAAGTTTTGACATTTCCAAATCATCCTGAAAGATGTAATATGCATCACCATTTGGTATCCAAGGACAGGTTTTCTTTTATTAGTGAAGCCCTGTGGTTCTTGTCACACAGAGTTACGGAGATCTAGTTGGCATGAGACACACTTGCTCCCGTGACCGCCACACCCTATTCATACCTTGTTAAGGTACATATTATGCTGTTAAAAAATGGCTCGTTTCATTACCCACTGGAGTGTGAATGCCCTAAAGAGAGGGACTCTGTCTTGTTTATTTTAGAATCTATTTTAGCGTCAAATACACACTCAGGAGGTATCCATTAAGTAGTTGTCCAAAAGATGGGAAATAAATGAAAATAAATATGACCCTTGCTTTTATCTTCCTTGAGAGCCTGTGTCCTGGTATTTAGACTGAATTGTTACCACTGATAGAAGTTGATTCTTTAGTACTGTGGTATATGAGCACAGGGGAAAGAAGTCAGCCAAATGATAACTCTTCAATGTATTAAATTACTGGTACTTCATTTCCAGTTTGATGCAGCAGGGATAGTTCACATAGAATCTCAAATGATCAATTCCCTCTTTTTTTTTTTTTCAAGTGAGAAATCTGAGGCCCAGAGAAAATTATTTTATCTCTTAAGTTCATACTACTAGGTGTTACTACTAATAGCCACTTAGGAATGCCTCTCTCTAATCATATACTCCTTTTACCACGTTATCCTGCTCCCCTGTTTATTCACTAATTTTAAGAATGAAAATTAAGTTGAATTTTCAGAACAGAAATTGGAAATCAAGTGTAGTACGTGGATAGTAAGGAAAATGTGGATAAGTGGCTTGCTTCAGAATGCAGGTACTCATCTTTGTCTTGTCCTTTGATTATCTAAGAAGGATGTGAAGATGTAATTTTTCTAGATAGGGCAAAGGAGAAGTAGCTCTACATTCTAGTATTCCCCCATTTCTTTCCCCTAAGCTTAAGGCTTTTTGGTGAATTGTTGACTTGTTTTGTTTGGCCAAGTTTTTCTTTACTCTCCATTTTGAGACAGAATTTAAGCTATTCTTTTCTCTCTCTCTTTTCCATTCTTGCTCAGGTTGGGTTTCTGCTCCCAGTGGTGATTGATGACTTGCTCTTGAACGGCATTTTCAGTTACCTTCCCTTCTCCTGCTTGCTAGGGGAGGACACAGAGGAGTAGAGGGAGGGAGAAGAGGGGAAGGAGGACCAGCCACTGTTGACTGTCACCAAATAAGCAGGCCAGGAAGCCAGACTGCGTGGCTCCAGGGAGCACCACTGGCATGGCGGCCAGCGTGGATGGTACCCTCTGGAGTTGTGTAGTGACACCCTGTGTGATAGAGGTGGCCCTGAAGTTAGTAATCCTGGAATAAAAGCCATTCCTTCCCAATAAAGATAAGGGGCCTTTGTACACAGATAGCTACCAAATTACATTCCTAGTCCTCCTTTCATGAAGAACTGGTGAACACTTCACCAAGGACCTGTATTTGGAAATTACTCTTTGAAAGATGCTGAAGGGCTCTTTATTGACCAAGAATTTAAGATCCATAAGAACTTTGAGTGGCTAGAACTCTCAAGGAGGTTTGGGGATCTGATTCTGCCTTGATTCCTCAGGTCTGGATTAAAGGTGTCTTTATTAGCCATTTCATTCTCACAAGGACCCTGCTCCACACATGAGGAAACTGAGGCAAAGACCACACAGCTGGTAGATTTGATATGGAGCTCTTCATATCTCAGTAGGCTCTTACAGCCAGATGTGGAGTTAGGTTCTGATGGTGCTTTCTTATGAATTCCCAAATCTCCATTCTCCTCCCTCCACCCCACAGTACTGGCCTGCCTGTGGGTCCCTTCTCATGATGATTGCCTCCCAAGGCCCTGCTGCATTTTCCTGAACCTGGCTTTGATCAGGACACCCCAACCAGCCAGATAATTGAAGTAACTTGGGGGAATGAGAAAGGGAGCTTGATCCATTTGCTTCAGGAAGGGACCAAGACACAGCTTGCTCCATAGAGCAATAATGCCTTTCTAAAACTATTCACAGTTGGGTACCAAAAGACACCCCGACAAAGAGTCAATGTGTAAGGTGACTTTTTTGCAGATTGAGAAATTGGAAGTGTGAGAGGAGCCGCAGAGAGGGAACTGAGAGGTATGAGGGAGAGGGCTGCATGACACTACTTCACTTCTCAGACAATCTCTGATGCTCCTGTGGGGAAGTCCCCTGACACCAATCCAAGTGGGAACTTCAAAGGGAAGAGTGGAGGTGGCACAGCTGAGCTTCCTCCACTCAGGAGGCTCTGTTAGCTGGAAATCGAAATACATTCATTAATGAAACTGGATGACTAACTCATACTTTTTAATCCCTTGGTAGTTTATAAATGTTCCTTTCAGCTTTGAAACTACATACGACATGTATATATAAGAATATTTCTCACCACTTTGTAATGTAAACTCTCACATGTAATTTTATAGCTATGCCTTCAGACCAGTTATTAGTAATATTCTAAAGTAGAAAGCATAAAAGAGTTATTGCCACTGGCATGCTAAGTATGTATAGATACACCCGGTGATTTTTTTTTTGAGGGGGGGTCAGGCTTTTGTGAATTTCTGCTTCTTTTTGTTTAAATTGCAACATAACTGAAAAATGGATCTGAAGTTATGCAAGAATGCCTCAAAGAGCGCCACATATTCATCCTACTTTTTAAATAGAGATTCCAACTTATCTTATGAATGAGTTCCTAATGATTGAACATATTACTGAAAAGGCATTTCTTGATTCCACCATCTTATCTTTTTATTTTATTTGTCAGATCTATGTATTCTTTTCCCTCTTTCTCTTTGTATTCTTTAAATTACTCTTCAATTCTGTGCCCTGCTCCAGATGCCCCTCTCCTGTCTTTTTTTTTTTTTCAGCCAGCAGACCTCCCTTTAGTACTTCTTGTAGGTCTGGTCTCTTGTTGACAAATTCTTTCAGGACTTTTTTTGTGAAAACTTTAATCTCTCTCTAAATTCTGAAGGACAATTTGGTTGGGTATAGAATTCTTGGCTGAAAGTCTTTCTCTTTCAGTATCTTGAATATATCAGACCACTGCCTTCTCGCCTCCAGGGTCTAGTTGACTAGTCTGAACTCAGTCTTATTTGGTTTCCCTTATATGTAGTAGATTGTTTTTCTCTTGCCACTTTCAGGATTTTCTGCTTCTCTTCAACATTTGACAGACTGATTAGTATGTGTCTTGGGGAAGGCCTATTTGGATTTATTCTGTTTGGAGTTCTTTGGGATTCTTTGGCTTGCATATTTATGTCCTTTATGAAGGTTGGGAAGTTTTCCCCCATTACATCCTCAACTACTCTTCCTAGCTCTTTACTCCTCTCTTCTCCTTCTGGGACACCAGTGATTCTTATATTTGTGCGCTTTGTTGTGTCTATCATTTCCCTGAGATCCAATTCAAATTTTTCCATCTTTTTTTGCCACTTGCTGTTTTGAATCTTGGAAGTCAGTTATCCTGTCCTCTACATCACTTTTTCTTTCTTCTGTCTCTTCAAATCTGGTGTTGTGTGCCTCTAGTATGTTTTTCATTTCATCTTTAATCTCTATGATGTCCTCTGTTTTTTTTTTTTATTCTTTCAGATTCCTCTTTATGCTTTTCTACTGTCTTCTTGATCTCCTTTATGTCATTTGCTATCACACTTATTTTATTAAGTAGAGTTGTATGAACATCTTTGATTAGTTGCTCCAACGTCTGTGTCTCCTCTGGTGTTTTAATTTGTTCATTAGGCAAGGCTATGTCTGTCTGCATTGAGATATGCTTAGTGATCTTCTGCTGTCTTCCTTGCATGTAAATGTCTTGATTGATTTACTTTGGGTGTTGATTTCATTCAGTAGTCTAAGGCCTTGTGTTTGCAGGATGGTTGTACAGCAGGGAGCAGGGCATGGGGTGGAGCACTCAGTGCAGTGATTTGTTTCAGGGCAGGTATAGATGCAGGTTGGGGATGTTATGCTGATGCTTGTGAACGTGGGTGCCCAGCAGCCAGGGAGGATGTAGCTGTGCGGGTGCACCCGTCTCGGGGGGCATGTAACCCTGGTGTACGCTGGTCTAAGACATGGGGCCCTTTGTTCTCATGCTAGAGCTGTGGCAGCAGATTTGCGTTATGCCTTTGTGGATTGGGGACAGATGTGACCCAACTGCACTGGTTAGCATTTTCTCAGCGCTGGGAAGTAAGGCCGAGGGCCGTGCACATGCGCGTTTCTAGGACTGCTGTAAAGTGCAGTTCCCAGAGCTGAATGATGTGACTGGGGACTCCTGCACATGTGTGGGCCTAGGCATGCCATAAAGTGATGCGCTGAGCTCAGGGGGAGCCCGGTGAGGCCGTGTGACACTATGGTGGGGGGAGTAACCTAGGTATGGAGGTTAGTGCCTGCAGTCTGTATGCACTGGCAACAGCCTGCAGGGAACAGGGAGTGGGAGGTAGTGCTCGGGAGGGGTGCAGGAGAGGTGGGTTGGGCTGCACTTGGGGTGGGGGTGTGGAGGAGGTATGTGCCCTGGGTGCTGCTGGAGTGGGGGTGCCTGAAGGGTGGGAAATGGGAGCGGGTGATGGGGTTTTGGTGCGTGGGCTGTGGGGTGAGTCACAGGTCATCGGGCTGCGCTGATGAGGGTAGCGCACCCAAGGAACACAGCCCAGCTTACTTCCTAGTCCCCGGCTCCCATCCATGCACTCCTGAGGGCTCCATGCCTCCACGCCAGGGTCCAGCCTTCCTTCTGCCTCTCAGTTCCTCAGCCTCTGCAACTAGGGCTGCCCAATGTGGTGCACAAGGCTCTCCCAGGTCAGCTGCACTCCCGAATCACTGCTTCAGTTGCCCTCCTGTTCCTTCTCTAACTTCTCTGCGGAGCAGGACTAATCTCAAGTTACTCTATTCAGTCATCTTCCCTGGAAGATACAATGTTGTTTTATTAAGTCACTGGGTTTGGGGTAATTTGTTATTGTGTGGTATATAACAGTTTTTGCCACCCAGCAACATCAGAAATTGAAATACAGGAATTAAGAGCTTAATTTTCTTTCTTTTTTCCTGTTTTTGCATTGTGCCATGGCTGACAATTCAGCACTGAAGGTATGTGAATCAGCATTGCAAAAAACCTCATTTCATTGTTGACCTGGATCGGTAGCCCCCTGCAGGCTTTTGAATTTTGAGTGGTTTGTCCTCAACCTCTAGAGCCAAGCTTCAGTGTGCCCGCTGGTGCTCCTGGTTCATCACCCATGTTCCCTGAGTTCTAGAAGCAGAAGGAATGGGAAAACAGTGACTTCAGTAGTATCTGCCATTGTTGTAGCTTACTAGGGTCAAGTAACTAGGGGACATTCTCCTCTCCTGCAAGCTGCTGTAAGTCTTTAGAGATCTTCATGGGGCCAGATTTCCTCTTGCAAAGTCAAGTGAGCATGACTGCAGTTACCTGGATGATTCAGAAATATCCCACCTTTCTGCTACCCTCATCCAGATATTGGAGGTGAACATGGCGGACTGAACCTGGGTGGTGTCCTTCTAGTGGAGCATTGAACATTAAAACAACTGGAAATGGGAAATAAAATAAAGGGAATAGAAGTCCTATTATCTAGTCTTTTTTAAGCACCAGAACTGTTCTTTTTTGTTAAATCGGGGTAGTGAATGCATCCATATTCTTGGAAATTCATGCAGCACAGACAGGTATAAAATTAAAACACCTCCACTGCCACCGCAGGCCACTCCCTCAGGCAATCACTATCACTTTTTCTTGTTTAGTTCTTCTGATGTTTATGTCTATAACTTTTAAATATGCCTATTTTCTTAATCTATTGACCATCGTTTCTATTTGCTCATAGCTGTTAAATATGGCAATTTTTCCATTTATATTCTTTCCCACCTCCCCGTCTCCATCCTGTCTATAACTTATGATTTTGAATTCTTCTCCCAGTTACTTTTATAACATTAATAAATATACATAAACCTCTATTTCTTCATCAGCTTTAGATAGTATCTCTTTTCTCTTTATTGTGTCATAAGAACCTCTCTTCTGAGTTTACCTCTCAACTTTTGCTAACTATATTGCTATTTTTACATTGTTCACTAGCGTATCCCTAGAATCCAGAGAACTGCCAATATATAGCAGGTGCACAATAAATATTTATTGAATGAATGAACTGCCAAGGTCGGTAACATTTAGATTTTGTTCTTAAATCATAATTACATCTTCTGTGCTTTTGCTATAATTGACTCTAAAAAGGAAAGTCAGGAACAGCACTAAAAATATGATTGTATAAATATTATTCATGGCAGAACTGAATATTGTTATTGAACCCATACAGAAGGAATTTTCTTCTGTAACGGAACCTATGACTCTTAAAGTAAAATGAGCCTCAAGGTCAACTGAATTTTGTTTTCTAACTTTCTGATTTAGTCTAATTAGCTCTAGCTGCTATAATAAACTGTCCCCAAATGTCAATGACTTAGCCCAATAAAAATTATTTCTCCCTTACTATAGTTCAAAACGGATGTTGCTAGTTAGGCAGATGTCCCAATAAACACTGTCAATTTCTAGGTTTCAGAGTCCTTTACTTCTATCTGCATAGAGATAGAGTTTAAGAATGGAAGATAATGAAGGATGCTTTATGGACAGGTTTGGAAATGGTATAATCATATCTGCCCACATTCCATTGGCCATAACTCAGTCATATGGTCCCAAAAGGGTAGGTAGCAGGAAATGTAATTTAGCTTTATACCCATGAAAGAGAAGGGAATCAGATTTTGGTGAACAATAACAATCTCTCCTATATACTCCATCGTATTCAAGAGTATGCCACAATTTAGTCTGATTCATATATGTAGACTGCCCATCCTTGAAGTTAGATGCAGCTATGTGACATTTTTTTTGCTTATGAAATATGAGTCAGCGTGTGCTGCATGACTCTCTTTGGCCACAAGATATTGACTGTTCTTCCCTAGACTGAGTCCTAGACTGAGGACAATGTAGAGTGGCACCTCCAGCCGACTGTCAGTGGACATGTTGTGTGAATTAAGAAATAAATCTTTATTGTAGATCACTGACATTATGGCCTTGTTTGTTATTGCAGCATAGCCTAACCTATGCTGATGGAAACAAATTTTCCCCTACTTCCTATCCCTGCTTCCCTTCTATTCAACTCTTGAATATGGAAACTCTATGGAGCTCCTCTAGTGCCACCCCCTTCACCTATCTCCAACACCTTTCCGGATTATAGTTTCTTCCGCTCTACTTTTTTCTTTTACTGCTAAAATGACCGTTGCATTTTTCATATTCCAGGATTTATCAAAAACTCTGCCACATTGAAAACTTCACCATTTGTTGCACTATTTTGGGTTTATTCCATTTTGTGTATAAATATATATGCTATCAATTAAATGGAATCTGGGGAGGGAAGAGCTATAATCATGTATGTTTCATCAGTACGCCATCTTGAACCCAAAGCCAAAAATTCAACTCTGAATGTTGTTTTGGCTTTTAATTCAGGAATCAGCATATTAGAGCTGTTTATTTTGGGTTTTGTTTAACCTTTCAGCTTTGTTCAGGTCCCCACCATGGAGAGGTTGAAAAGATTAATTGAAGCATAAGTTATCAGGAACTGTAGTTTATAATTGTTGCACTATTATGATGGCTTTGGAAATAGAAAAGGAAAATATTTTGATAGAATACATACATAACATCTACCCATTTGAATCTACATATAAATAAGTAGGTGATTTGTGCATTTGTTTACATATAATCCCTCCAGCATGTGAATTTTATGAAGGTAGGTAGTTTTGTCTGTTTTGTTCTCTGTTTTATCTCCATACCCAGCATGGACTAGGTGCCAAATAAACATTGGTTAAATGAATGAATGAGATAAATTTTACATCTATAATTAACCATTACTGTTTCCAGCTTATTGCTAAAAAGTGTGATATGTAGAGAAACCTGAATCCATTTGATCATTAAGTTCTTGATAGACTTTCTTTCTTCTTACCAAATCATTATTGTGTACTATTATAAATGGCATTTCCTCTCATTCTTTGGAAGATTGTCTTCATTTCTAAACTGTTTTATAGTCCAAGTTAATTTTCTCTTTCTCTACTGAGTGTGTATTTTCAATTCTATGAGCAGGTTGGAAGATGAATTTTAAGGGTGTGAATAATTATGTTTTGAGTATATGCAGGAGGAGAAATGCTGAATTTTCTTGTACAATTTTTAATGCTTTAGAATCCTCACAGCAATTTAGCAATTATTACTTAAGGAGGATACAAAAAGTTACCTATATTTTTGTATGTTTTTAAGACACGTGTAATGCAATAATTATTGGTGTTAGTAATACCATTTAGTATATAACACCCAATATTTTTAAGCATTACATAATTAATTTTGTTAGTTTATTTTAGATTATTCCTCTAACGAATGTATGCTAGTATGCAGTTTTAATTCCTGTAACATTCTTGATAGCTAACAATTATAGATCACAGATAACCAATGTCTCCGGATATTAACTGATTTGCCATAAAACAAATGGACTAAAAATTCAGGAAAATGGAAGATTACGGTGCAAATATTGTCCATTATGAGTTGCCCTCAAAATACTTTAAATTTCTACCTGGTCTATTTTGTCAAGCAAATGTAGAAGTTTTCTATGAGTTTAGATTTTCTTTCAAGAAAAAGTTGAGTTAAACTGATTTTTCCATCAGACAGCCAGTCAGAGGCATCCAGACTGGGTTTTACTCTCCACAGAAATCCGGGTCTTCCTTGAACGCCAAATGAGGGAAAGGTTAAAGTGACAGTTTGGACCTTGAATTCCTAGTAACGCTACAAGCCAATGGGGATAGACAAATTGCTTTTATGTGTTTCAACAACCGAGCGAAAAATAAAGCTTAATTGGAAACGATACCAGGAGAGAGCAAGGCTTGGATCAGCAAGAAGGAGTCAGTGGGAATCCACTCCACCTCTTCAGTTTCCTGAAATCATCATGGGATGGTACATTTACCTCTCCTTACTTCCTCTCTCCATCACCTTCCCTCTTTACAGGTTCCATGTTGGCCTCAGGAAAAGGAAGGCAGGACTGGGGAGGGCTGCTGAGGGTTGAGGGACTAAGTAAGGGAGTGGAATGGGAGGGCTTCCTTCTTACTCAGACCATCTCAGTTTCTTCTCCCCTTCCTGCTCCCTTTACCAGCTGCTTGCATTTTACCCACTGCAAGCCTTTGCGAGTGCAACCTCAGAGGCTCTTAAATATATCATTACAGATCTATTTACATAAAGTCAATTTGCCTATGCAAAATGGGTATGCAAGATAAGCAGGACGGTCAGTGTCTAACCATATGAGGATTATATACAGGGGAGGCTGAAGAAATGCTAAAGGGATGCAATGACATCCCGTATCAACCATGTGGCTGTCCTTGTCCTGCTTGTAGTGGCAGAATTAGATAAAACAACTTGACCTAACCAAAGAGGCCCTTGTTAGGATGAGGGACACACAAAGCAAAGAGATAAAGCTGGAAATAGAAAGTGGCCATAGCCCAGGAAACAGTAAGCACATAAGCGTTGTGACTGTGTCTAAAGTGTTGGTATTTTTGGGTAATATTTCTAAAAACAGTGTAATCTAGAATTAGAAGACAACCATGCATGCTTGAAATAAATAATAGAGAGCTGAATTCACTACCAAAAGGACAGGGACCCACTAATCATTATAATAAGTAAGACATTTTCTATTTTTATCTTAGATTATACATTTTAAATCATTTTGAAAACAATTCCTCACGCAGTCTTCACAGCAAACCATAAGTTAGGCAATTACTATCATCCTCATTTGACAAGTGGATAGACAAACTAAGTGTCTCACCCAAGGTCACTTGACAATTGTCTCTATCAGTGGCACCATCACTCGCCCCATTGTGTAGAACTTGGTCATTTCTGAATCATTTAAATTTTTTCTCTCTCTTTTCTGGGCAGTATCTTCCTTTCTTTAATGCTGTCACTTTTTTTCCACCCTCAGTACCTCACCAGCCCAAGTCCTTTTGACTTCTTTTTGGTTAATTGTCCATAGCCTCCTGGTTGAGGTCTCTCGCTTCAATCTCAGGGTCCACCAACCAGCTGATTTAGTTCCCCGGGATTGCCATACATAGCACCACAAACGTGATGGCTTATAATGAGAAATGGCTTGTCTCCATAGTTCTGGACAGCGGAAGTCTGAAATCAAGGTGTCGGTAGGGCCACACTCCCTTGGACAACCTGTAGGGAAGAATACTTCCTTGCCTCTTGCTAGTTCTTGGTTGTTTGCTGGCAATCAGCTTTTCTTAGCTTGCAACTGCAGCACTTCAGTCTCTGCCTCCATCATCACGTGGCCTTCTCCCCTGTGTCTCTCTGTTTCTGTGCTCGAATTTCTTGCCTTTTTTTTTTTTTTAATAAGAACACCAGTCATATTGGATTAGGACTTGGACGTGTCTTTTGGGGGGGCATATTTCAACCCATAACATCAGCCTTTATGAACACCACTTTCCTTCCTCCTGATGTTGACGTCATTCCCTAATGCCCCTGTGGTGCTGGCACACAGTAGGGATTGCATAAAATTTCAGGGAAGGGAACCCTTTCACATTAAGACTCAACAGCCCTGTAGGGCAAACAAAGTTCTCCATAAGCCTCCTATTTTATCTTTATTCTCATCAGGTGTCTGCCTTTCCACGCTGCTCTGGCCATACTCACTGAGTCAGGATATGCATGTTTTCACCCCCAGATATTGACTTTCTCCTGGACTCTTCATCTGGAAAGCACCATCCTCTCCTCTTTGCCTATACACTACTTACCTATCACTTCCAGGGCTGGCCAAATTCCTGCCTGCCCCAACTATTCCTATGCTCACAGATTTTCCCTTTTGCTGATTCCCTGAAATCATGTATCAATGTAGAACTTCATTACCAGGCACCGTTTCACCACTGGTTTTAATTTTGTGACACCAACTAGATGTTCCATCACTTGAAGTGGAGAATGGTTCTTCTATTTCTTCCATGCCTGTTATCTACTCAGACCTGTGTTGTAGTAAATTACGATTTTTTGTTGTTGTTGTTAAATGGCTTGTCTAGAGCAGGAGAGTAATATTCAGTCTTCTGATTCTCTTTCCACAAAGCCATTGTTCCAGAAGTAACAGTGCTTTATGTCCCAATTCTATAATATTTTCTATGTTTAGCCAGCCAATATGACAGATCTGTTAATTAGTCAAGGAAAGTCAGAATTCTGTCTTCTCACTGGCAACTAAATAAAACCAATTTGGCTTTAGATGCTATAATCCATTTGACTACATTTGCAAAAAAGTAATTATTTATATTCAAACTCCCTTCAAATAGTAACAGAGATTTGAGATTCTTTTGAAGAGATTGACAAATGGCAACATTTTTTCTCAGATTCTGACTGTGACTTTAAAAACACATTCAACTTTCTAGATATGATCAACTGAAAGTTGTAATCTTGTCTGGCTTTATTTTATGATTAGCATTTTCATGCTAGTGAATTTAGAATATTTTTGAACACTCGTGAAGTCACACAGTTCCATACTTAGCTCTTTGATATATAAATAGAGCACTATCTTAAAAATAATTTTAATTGGTGACTAATCCAACAGAGGGGTGAAACTACTTCTCATTCACTCAAGTTGATTTTGACTACATTAAAGAAACAATGCCTAAGGACACCCGAGCAAATACCTACTCACCAAATTCTTGATCACCTCACTTTTCAAGTGTCCAGCTTCTCCCAACCAAGCCCCCTGACCGCTCTCCTGGAGGCCAAGCCCAGCTCCTGCTTCCCTATTATTCCATGTCTGAGGCAGGAGACTTATTGACAGTTCTGTATCTCTTCTGACAGAGTTCAGAATTAAGACTGTGCAGTGAGGTCCTGGGTGGCCCCCGACCCCCAGCAGAAATCAGCTGGCTCCTATGAGCCTTCCCTGTGCTTTTTTTCCCACGGTGGCCAACCTTATGGAGTACGTTTTGGTCTTGGCCTCCTTTCCAAAGTTCTGACTCTGATCCAGGCCATGGTCTCCATCCTGTGATGAGGTTCCTGATAGTTTGGTAGGCATCTGGTAAACCCCAGCCTACGTGGTCGGAGCTAGGCACCCTGTTGATACAGGTGTCAGCTGATGACCCAGTGCTGAGATTGGGCCTTGATGGCCGGACCATCGTGTCTGGTACCACTGGCAAAGTCATAGTCCCTGACAGCACATTAGCTCCTGTGGACTTGGCAAGACGGGTACCTGTTTTCTACAAATAGCAGTTCAACCAGCCTCTGCCCTTTATATGCTGACGGGATGTCTAGCCCCATATAAACATTTCTTTTTTAGAACGAATTCTTTATTCCTACACCCCTTGGCTTATTACTGATTTCTTGAGAAAATAATCTGTCCACATTCTCTAGTCATGGGATAATGACTCAGGCAAGGGATGCTGGCCGTTTTCTGGGTCTTTGGCCCTGCTGTGTTAGAACCCAAGCCAGCACGTCACAGAGAGGGGCTCCTTCCACCCCCTAGCTACCGATGCCAGCCCTTCTGCTCCTTCCCTCCTGCCTACTCTTGCCTCTCTGGTTGCCAGAGAAACCATAAAAATATTACTCCACATGCTCTAGGAACAAAATGTCAGTGCACTTTACTATTGTTTTAATTTAAAAACTAAAGTGTGAAAATAACTCCAGCCTAGAAGAAACACCCTTTCTGGCAGACAAGTTGTTTCGGAAAGGAGAGAGAGAAAAAATCAGTATGGAGAACTCAGGAGTAGCAATAGTACTTAGGGTTTATTAAAAGAACCTAACCCCTACGTCTAGCACAATGGTAAATGTGCAATAAATTCATTGTTCAGTGAATGAATGAATAAAAAGTGTGACATAAATTTTGCTGAAAATTTTAGGAAACAGCTGTATGTGTGTGAACAAGTGAAACTCTCAATTCCTGGAAGCTACAATAAATGTGGATGGTGGGATATGTAGTGTTAGAATTGACATATCTTGAGTTCCCAAGGTGTGTAGAAATGTAAACTCATCTGTATAATGATTTAATCTATTAGCAGGCTATTTTGGAACCTCTTTCTCTCCTTTTGTACAAATGCTCTATGATGCAGATATAAGGGGAAGAAGAAACGAGTTCGGACTGGCTGGTTGAGGAGGCAGGTGGGAGTATTTTAGGAAGAGGTCTCCTTTGGGTCATGAAGGCAAGACCTCCTGAGCCTTGTCAGTCTAGGTAATGCAAGCTTAAAAGAGGAAGAGCTAAATTGCTCTGCATAAGAACTCTGAAAGCTTAGTTGTCATCAAAGAGAGGGGGAGAGGGGAACTTGGAAAAATGGAGAGATACTGACATATAAGGTTGACAAGGGAGGAAGAAGAGGAGGTAAGTAGGAAAGGAAGGGAGGGAGGGAGGGACAGAGAGAGAGAGAGAGAACAAACAACTAGAGAGCAGGTTGAGGTACTGAGAAAAAAGTAAGTGGCCAGTGCAAAATTCCTGATGGCAAGCATGGCAGGACTTCTAAAAACATGAATGTCTAATATTTGATTTTAAGCTGTTTGCTCTGGTGCTGTGTCCTTCCATTGTCCTTCACTTTTTGGAAAAGTCTGCTGTTCACAACTGCTTTGATAGTCATACTTTGGGAAATGTAGGAGGCTGGTCGGTGTCCAGCGTGGCTTCAGAAGCAGAGATTGCTGACTGTCCCCATATCTTTTCTCCCCTTCTATAGGAATAGGAATTTAAACTGACCACAGATTACATTTCCCGGTGTTCCTTGCAGCTGGGTGTAGCCATGTGGTTGCTCCCTGGCCAAAGGGACTTTAGCAGGTGACGTGTGAAGCTCCTGGGCGTGCCCTTAAACTAGGGTTGTGCCCTCTTTCTATTTTGTACTCCCCCGGGTGGCTAGAGGGGGTGTGATGGTGAGGAATTTTTGACCACTTGGATGAGATCAACCTCCTAGAAGTGGAGGTCTCAACAAGCAGAAAGATCCAGGAACCTGACAAAGTAGTCATAACATCAGCTTAGGGCTATTTATTTCTACTATCTCATAATAATGTGAGAAAGAAAGAAACTATCTTGTTTAAGTGATGTTAGTTTGCATCTCTTTTACAGCAGCTGAACCTCCATCCTGGCTGGTTCAGCATCTAAAGCAGTCTAGAGCAATGCTAAGAGCCGAGAGCCTGGGTAGAAAGTAGGTTGCCCGGTGGCCTGAGGCAAGGGAAGTGTCAGCTTCTCCTGGGAATCCTGTGAGGGGGGCACTGGACTTCTCACACAGGAGGAATTTTATCCAAGTCAGTTTTTAAAAATACAGGGAAAAAAAACAGGAAAGGACAGTCTGAGCTGTTCAGCAGACATCTAGTTTATACCGAAAAGTTTTCAACTTAGAATGTGGAAACTTCTTTTCTCTGAAAGAGAAATGACTGGTTGTTGAAAGAGTGATGGCTGGTGTGCTGGGATGAAAAAATTCTTGGACTTTCCTATTGAGGGATTTATTGACCTTTTATTATTAACCTGTTATAACCATCTCCACTCGAGAACTGTTGACTTTAGGATCCCTTCTCCAGGTGGTTCTGACTTCCCTGAAGTCACCAGAATATCTAGGATGTCTCTCTGAGGAAATGTTTTGGATCAGAGTAAACCTACGCCAGGGTTCTGCAGAACAGGAGGGATGTGCTGACCTTCCTGTGTTCCCTTCACCCGCATTCCAGCCCCCTCTCCCCACAGACGAGCTCAAAATAGCAGCAGAGGCCCATGCGCTTAGTGTTTCGAACCAGGTTCATTGATCTCCTTCTCTATTTATCATCTAAGTCATCTCCCTTCTCTTCTCTCAACCTGTTTCTCTCTTCTTCTAACTCTGATATATGTTCCCTGAACACATTCCTGTACAAACTATAGAACTCCCATTTTCAACTGGTGCTACCACTACTGTGGAATGCAGTATATCGTGTGAAATCCTACGCCCTGGACATGAACCCTGGTTGGTCAAGGAATATATCAGGTAGGGAAGTGCTATAGGATAAGATGACATGACCTATGCTGGGACAGATCCAATTCTGTGTCCCCCACTCTCCCTTCCTTGTCAACTGTCTCATCAAAACTCCAATTCAATTATAAAACAATTTACAATTTATAATTCTTAAGAAGTCTATTAATATGTAGGAAATGCTTAAGTATAAAATTGGTAGAAAAGATAAATGATGTATTTGCAATGTGTGCTCTCAGTGATATAGATATATATATATTTGTAGTATGGATTATGGCAATTCATCTTTTTGCTTTTTATTTTTGTAAATTTAGTGTTTTTCAGAATTGCTATGTATGTATTCTATAATAAAAGAGAATGAGATTCCTTTTGAAAAATCAGCTTTAAATTCACGAATTTGAAGTTCAATTTAGTGAACGTTGACAAATGTATATAGTTGTGTAACCACCATGAAAATTCTGAAATGTAACATTTTACCACCCTAAAAAGTTCCCTCCCACGTTTTTTGCAGTGGATTCCCTCTCCCCAACACCATCCCCTAACCACGAGGATCTGCTTTCCATCATTGTAGTTTTGTCTTTCCTAGAACTTCCTATATATGGAATTATACAGTATTTAATCTTTGATGTCTTCTTTCATTTGGCATGATGCATTTCAAACTCATCCATGTGATTGCCATAATTTAATATACCATAATTTATTTATCTGTGGATGGATATCGAGTTGTTTTCAGATTTCATGCTATTATGAATAAAATTGCTGTAAACATTTGTATACAAGTCTTTGGGTGGATATAAGTCCTCATTTTGCTAGAGAAAATACTAAGGAATGGGATTGCTGGGCTTTATGGCAAATATATGTTTAACTTCATAAACATATACATCCTATGTTCAGTGTCTAGTTCTATGTTTGTTTCATGAAAAGGTCTCAAGAATTGGTAGCTAGTGTTTCTACTTAATTGCCATCTCTAGGGTAATTTACATACCAAAAAGGGGATCCACTTAACCTAAAAGAGCCTGCTGAGTGGTAAAAACGCTGAGGAAACAATTGCATCATCCCCTACCCTATGTAGACTGTCTATTCCATAAGGGCTGGGACCACGTGTGCCATGCTCATTATTGCCTATTATTCTTACATAGTGGATGCTCAATAGTATTGCTGAATAGAGAGTTGAATGTGAGGGTCCTTGCCTACTCCTTTAGTTTCCTTCACTTCTCAGTTTCCCTACCAAATTTGTCCAGCAGGTAGTAAGTAATTCACGCAGAATCAGTATTATGTCACAGTGCCAACTCAATACCACCCACCAGCCCTTCCTCACCTTTGTAAATGTGTCTCTGACCTCTAACATTTATTTATTCATCTTACAGCTCCCCTTGTACTTTTCAAAGGAGTCCCTTCAGAGTGGCGTGCTGATACCTTTGAAAGTTTTTTCCTGAACTTCAATGGCAGCTGAACTTAGCTCCTTAGCCTCAGATTCTAAAAAGCATATTTACCCTATTGTCATAGCTGATTATTTTAATTTCTTCACGTTGTACTTTCATCAGCTTCTCTGTGTTTTTTTTTTTTTTTCTGAGAGTGATTAACCAAAACTGCATGTAGTATTCCAGGCACAGACGCCCAGAGATTTTGCATGGAGCTGGAGAATATTTTTGGCTTTATTTGTAGTGCTTTACTAAGCCTGCCCAGCATAAAGTTATACCCTTTGGCCTCAGGGATATATTAAGTCACGGTTTTTTCTGGAAATGGCTTCTAGCTCAAAGCCTGACATGTTACCTGTATAATTCGAATACTTTTACTCCCTTTGAAACACATGAGCCTCCTTTTTCAGATTCTTCTGGCTTGGGAAATAGTTGCTGTATTTTCAGAGTTTGGAATTTCACTACTTAGTAAAGACTAATATTTATTCTGGCTTCCAAACTGTTTATGGATGTGTTTAAAGAAAGGAGATTCTGTACCAAGGCTTTGGGAACTCATTATTTAATTTATTTCTGCATTTGTTTCCAATCTCCAAATCGATTCCCTATCCTAGAACATAATCAAAGGCTATTTGAAAAATTCTTAATAAACCACATGCACAGATTCTATCTTAGCCACCTGTTTGCTCTTTCAAAGAACCCAAAAGATGAATTTGCCATGATTTTCTGGGACAGAAATGATGGTGCCTCACGTTACTCCTGTGTGCCTCCAATTTACCTATTTACAGCAGTCTGTGGTCCCACCAGTTAGTATAACCTCCACCAGGTCGTCTGGGATGGTAGTATGATTTACTGCTTCCTTCTTTTTTTCTAGCTATATTCTCTCAGAAAAACTCTGCTACCTAGTCACGGGGGATTTTTGTTTGTGAATATGACCTTTTTGACTTGTGGTATTAATGGGGTGTTTGCCTTTAAGAAGGCATTTTCAAAACCTAAAGATTTTCTGCAAGTTATTTGCCTTTTTTCTTTAGGCTGCTTCCTTCATTGCCAGGGCTCTATTTCCTGGCAGGATTAGTTTGCCCTCTTCCTCAGCATACTGAATTTAATTACATCGTGATTACTATTACACAGAGTTACTCAGCACCTGTCTTTTAACAGTTGAGTGAACAGCCCAATATCTTTCCTTTCCTCATAGGCTCTAAAACGACTTGTTCTTATAGGCAAAACCTCATCAGCAGGTGATAGAGAGGAGACATTCTGTGTGTGGGTTACTGATATTCTCCATTATTACCAACTGCCCTTAATTTGGTGTTTCCTCTCTCAGTTCAGTCTTGGGGCTATGCTGCTGGCTGGGCATGGAGTTATCCCTCGGTTTCTCTGTTCAGCCCTTCTTCCCCTCCATGCTGAAAGAAGAGAAGAACACATGTTTTCTGACACCCATGACACACCCCTCCCTCCAAACAGCCCCATACAAAGCCCATTATTAGCCACTTAGTTATTCCATTCATCCCTTCTGTCAATAAATGTTAGTTGAATACCTACCAGGCACTGGGAACTGTGCTTCAAATACAAAAAAGTGGATCCTTCCAAGCAAGCTTTTGGCCTTCAGGGGTTATAATTGACTTTCTAGCTTGATGCTGCCTATTCTAATGATCAAATGTTAGTTAAATCAGAAAGTATGGGATAGGTCCTCTCTTCTCACCATGTTAATGACGCTGTATGGTAATAATGCTTACAGGTCAATATTTCTGCAACCTCAATCCACCAACATAGAAGTCTAATCCTTCTGTGGAATCTCTCTTGGTCTGCTTTGACCCCAGATTTTTCCCATCACTCTCTACCACCTGGGGTCTCTGACTACTTAATCAGCAGACATTTCCTTCTCGCAAAAGCTCAGACAGAACTCGAATACAAAGTGGAGTGAATACCTCTCCTGCCACTTCAAACTCTTTCAACTTAGAGGCTTTTAATTATTTAATTATTTGCTTGAGTATTTCCCTCCCTCTATTTTTTCCTTTTTTTTGGAACTAATAATTGTTAGATGCTGTATCTCCTAGATTGATCCTCCAGTTCCTCCATCTTTTCTATCTTCCATTTCTGTCTTTTTGTTCGACTTCTATGAAATCTCCTCAATTTTAATTTCCAACATCTCGATTGACATTTTTATTTTGGTTAACATTTTACATTTCTAAGAGTTCTTACATATTTCCTCATCATTCCTTTTGCCTCGGCTCCTGTTCTTATTGTATGGGTGCAATATCTTATGTCTGTGATGATATTTACTTTGTTTTCTTTATTGAGTTTTATTCTGCACCCTGAATTTTCCCTGTTTCTTAACTTCTTTTTCCTATTTGTTCTGGTTACCCTTTTTCATGTTAGTGGCTTCCCCAGACTATCTGCTTATTCCTGGCTTTATATTCTTATTTAGGATTCAGGCCTAGAGTAAGTTAGGGAGAAATACCAAGCTGCTGTAATACAAAAGCCCAAAATACAAAGACTTAATTAAAACAGACATTTGTTTAGCTTTCTCATGAATAGACTAGTTTAGGCTAGTGGGACAGATATGCTCTTCAAAGTCATTAGATGCCAGGAAAGGTGATTGCAGCAATCTGTGGCAATCAGCATTAGGTGTTGGGAGACGTGCGTAGGGAGAGACGACAGAGACTGGAGACAGCCAAGACAAATAGGGAGTTTTCACAAAAGATAGAGGGTCACCTCAGCAGCTCATGGTTCAGGGCAGAGCTCCAGTCTCTCGAGTGGAGCCTGACAAATGCAAGGCACAACCCCAGCCTTAAAAGAGACCAGGAGTGAGAAGTAGGAACATCTCAGGAACAAGGCTGAAGTTGGTGTGCTTGAAGGGTCCTAAGACACCAGTAACTCTATATTTGCCGCAGACTGAGGCGATAACTACATCAGTGCTGCTTGCCTTAGGCTAAGATTGATTTGGGGACCCTGCAAAGGAACCGGGCATGTGTATGGGGTTAAGTGATTGTCACTGTGGGGCTGTGGTTTCTTAAATAGACTTTTGTTGTTGTAGTTGTTGATTGCCTTTCAATGCACGGAAACCAGAAAGAATCATTTTCTTATCAGAAGATATCGTATGCTGAGCTGATGAAGGTTGATGAGCAAACAATTAAAAATACATTGTAAGGATAAGGAAATGGAGATAAAAGAAGCCAGAACAAGGGGACTGGACATTTTTATATATGCTTGATCAAGGACAAAATAGTAATTTATATATACGGAAAAGGGAAAAATATATAAAATGAAAATTAACTGGCTAAATGAAACACTTTCTAAGACACGGAATATAAATAGGAATGTTACAAAATGGAAGTGGGGCAATTTACTGGGAGTAACATCAAGAAATGCTTCAAGTTAGTAAGTAAAATTAGAATATTAACACAAAGCTCAAAAAAAGAAAATTGGAAAAGACCAAGTGTTTTAGTAATAAAAGATACAAAAAGGAAAGTATTTTTCCTTATTAGATGGACATAGAAATATGATTTTAAGTGATACCTCCTGGATAGAGATATATTCTTCAAGACCCCCATCTCTTTCTCTCTGGACCAGCAATGGGAAGGTATAAATTGAATGTGAAGTGAGGAAAAGCTGAGGGAAAATATCTGAATTATATGTATCCACAAATTTTAATTATTTACAGTTTTAAGTACTGATCAAACATTGGTGCCATTTTAGAGAATTTGTGGAAGAGAAATTTGGATATTAACAAAAATAATAGTTATATATCTATAGTATTATAGATATAATAGTTATATATCTATAATAAAAAGAATCTAGAAGGCTTCCGACTGTTAAACATAACCTCTAGATCAGGAAAGGAGCTGGAGGAAAATAATGGCAAAACCAACTTAAAAATATTTCAGTAAGAAGAGTAACAAACAGCATGGCTTTGTAAAGGCCAAATCCTATCAGACTATAATAATCTCCTGTAAAAGAATGACAAGTCTGCTGGGTTGAAGGAGAGGTAATCGATATTGGCTATCATGATTTCAGAAAGCATTTTGATTCTGTTTGGGAAGCAAAATAAATAAGATAATTTCAGGTAGTGATAGCCAGGTAAGAAGGAAATAAAGCAGGGTAATATGAAAGGAAATGATGAGTAAAGGCGAGTGCTTTAGAGATGCTGGTCAGGGAGGTTGCTCCGAGATGAAGCTTGTGCTGAGATCTGAATAATGACAAGGAGCCAATCCTGCAAACATCCCGGGGAGATTTCCCACAGAGGGAGCCGGCAGTGGGTGGCCTTGGTCTATGTGATGAATGGAGAGAACGCCAGCAGGTTTGGACAACAGTGAATACGGGAGAGGGGTGTGAGATGATGCAGACAGGTGGAAGGGCACAGGGAATGCAGGGTCTTGTAGGTGTAAAGCATATGGATTTTATTTAAGGGCAACGGGAAGAGGACAGAGGGTATTAAGTAGGGGAATAATATGAACCAACTCCTGTTTGTAAGGGCCATTCTGGCTGCCATGCACGGACTGGAGTAGAGTGGGCAACAGGGGAAGGAGAGAGATTTGTTGAAGTAGAGCAGCGGGTGGCAGCTTGGAGAAAGGCATTAGCAGTAGGCAGAATTAGGAGTGGCCAGATTTGCAATGTATTTAGAGGTAGGACTTGCTGGTGGATGAGATTTGGGGAGGAAGGAAAGAGGGTTCATCCATGGATGATGACTGAGTCTTTGGCCTTGTTAGTCATGCATCATTACTTGACATGGAGAAGACTCAGGAAAGAGGGGACTGGGGGAAGAGATTTGGGAATCGGGAGCTCGATTTGGGATATGTGGTTTTTGAGCTTCTTGTTCTCCATCCAAGTGGAGGGGTTGAGAAGATAGTTGGATATAATCCTGGAGTTTAGGGGAAGAGGTTGGAGTTGAGATAAATAATTCAGGAGGCACAGAACAGAGATGACATTTACATCGTCTCATTTGGATGCTCACGATATCTCTGCAAAGTAGTTATAAATAACAGTAGATGAGTATCAATTTTATGAGTAATCCAGGTATGACCAGCTAGCCAAGAAGAATGGTGTTTCAAAATGGAATTTTACTTAAAAGGGAAATGGAACTAGAAACTATGTATAAGGTGTTAAATTAATAGTCTTGTATGACCACTGAGAGAAGATATTTTTAATTATTACAGACAAAGAAGGAGCCTGAAAAAAATAGACGCATTGTCTCTATATGTAGGAGATTGTCAGTGCATTTGGCGGATGCTATACTTAAACACATAACTATAATCCCCGGATACATAGGATGCAGGGCTGCGGTTCAGAGGAAGGCTTTTCAATACTGATCAATGAGGTGTCTTTGAACTAGTCCTTAAAGGATGGAGCAGATTTTGACAGATTTTGTAGTGCTAGATGGCAGAAGAAACAGCAAAAGAAAAGGCATGGCTGAATAATGCACATGTTTTATCTGAGGAAAAGTAGTTTGGTTTGGAGCACAAACAGGGCAGAACTTGGAAATAAATATTGTAAAGGTATGTGGAAGGCTGTATCATAGAGGGTTTGAACGTAGTTTGGTAGGCATCTGGGAGCCAGTGAAGGCTTTTTGGGCAGAGAAGTAACAAGATGGAAACACGTTATAGGAGGTGAAAGATGACTCATGGTGGAAAAAGACAAGAAACATGAAGATTAGTTACAAAGTCATTGGTACCAGCCCTCTCTCTGATGTCAAGGGCTAGACTGATCCCAAGGGGTAGACCATGTTTATTTCCATCATCTACATGTAGGCCAATCCTGACCCTGGAAACCAGAATATTTATTGTAGTCTGGGGCTTCATAATTTTAAGAAAATGATAAGATAGTAATAAATAGCCTTCAAATCTTGAAAAACTAATTTCCCCTAACAATTCTGTGTAGGAAGGCATAAATTGGATTTTATTTCTGAGCAAATACAAGGCCTGTCTGCTTCCGGAACTCACTTGGCACTCCAAGAGCTAGCTGGACCCCTAGGGTTGGCTTGAAACCAGGACCAGATCTCCTGGGGCTGCCAGAGCCTTTTATAGTTCATTCTAGCCTAGACTCTATTTTTATTTTCCACTCTGGAATGGGGAATAGGGGGTAGTAGCATAAAAGTGATAAAGTGCTCAAACTAACCTGCAGACCACTGCCTCACCACTTAGCAGGTGTGTAATCTTGGTCAAGTTACTTCTCCAAGACTTGGTTTCCTCTTCTCTAAAATGGCAACGCTTGGAAGATTAACATAAATAATAAAAATATAGTGCCTAGAGTATAGTAAATGTGCAATAAATGAAGCAGTCATTATCATCATCATCATCATCATCATTTGCAACATTACAAACGTTGCACCACCATGCATTAGTTTGGACCCCAAGAGTCAGGTCATGTTACCGGAGGACCGACCACTCGCACCGAGGGCCAGGGGGCCCGGCTGATACTTATGTCTAGGATGCCAGAATTGTAATATTTTTGAATACATATAATAGAGATATAAATAAAATGGAAATTTTATAAGCTTTTGGTTTGTTAAATTCTGAAATGGGACAAGAAGAAATGCTACGAAAACTTTCCTAGAGATTTTAAAATTAGAAATCTGGGTTGAAAAAGAATGGACTAAACATCAGGATGTTAGGGCCTCTCAAATTCTAATTTTATAATGACCTAATGACAATGTTAGAGGGTTTAATTTCAGCATTAATTTCTTTAATTTTTGGGATCTTAAGTGAAAGATGCATTAAAATGACACTGAGCATTTTAGCAGATTTTCTGTAAAACTCATGAGGAAGACGGTAATTTTCTAATGCTTATATCCATCATTGGGAAGCTTAATATGAAAAATCTTATTTTTTCCTACTTTTTTCCTTCTTTAAGGATGTCTAGAGTTCTATCAAGTGAGCAGTAGGCTACTTTAGATCATTCTGAGTTAGATGACTGCATAAAAAAACTTGTAACTTTTTCAAAAAAAAGGAAATGCGAATTTATTTCTTCTCTTGCATGATATAAAATTAGTCATAAAGGAAAAAGCATTCCCCAAATTTGGACTAAAAACTATGGAGAATGTCATCTTCTAAGCTACTTGGATTTATAATTAATTGAGACCTAAAATGGATGTGTTATGGGAAACTCAATGTCTGTTGAGTATAGGATTCCAATAAAGTGATATTAATCTTACAAATTTTAATAGTGAGTGGCAAAATAACTATTAGATATAATATGCATTTAGAGAAGAAAGAAACGTTTTTGTAAAATTTACAAAACCCATAAGTTTCAAGCATTGGATGTCTGTGAAAATTCTAAATAAAATTTTTTTTCTATTTTATGAACTACAGTTTTCACTTATGAAATTGTGGGTTTGCTAATCCTTCACAGTTTGAGTCTGCAGTAAGAATTAAAGATGTTGAACATAAGTTTTAAGCTGTATCAAAATTTATTTCTTTCCTTCAATTAACACTATACTTAAAATTGAGTTTAGTTCTCATTCTTTATGACATTTTCACTGAAAAAATACATTATCATACTACAGTTTATAGGAAAAAGAAACTAGGAAATGATAACCAAACCAACCAAAATATAACACTTTTTAAAATACTGTAAGTAAAAGCTTTTCATAGCTTTCACTGAAGTCGCTTCTTGGAAAAGTTAAGTTTTAAAATGATAAAATATGTCAAAGTATTCAAGAGAACCAAAATCATTATTATACTCAGATGCCTACCACCAGTATCAATATACATGCCATATTTGCATCAGTTCTCCTTTTAAAAAGAAATAAATATTATCGTATAATTTTCAAACATGTTATGCTTCTAAAAATACTTTTATAGGTTAGGGCTTGTTTTAATTTCTTTGGCTGCTCAAGCAAATACCGTGAAATGGGTCAGGTTAAACAATGGGAATTTATTTGCTCGTAGTTTTGAGGTTAAAAGAAAGTGCAAATAAGGCTGTCATCAAGAAGATGTTCTAGAGCTGGCCGCCAGCCTTGGTCCTGGGCTCCTCTCTCACGTGGCAAGGCACATGGCTGCCTTTCCTGGTCTCTCCCTTCTCTTCCGAGTTCTGCTGAATTTCAGCTTCTTCCTTTCATGGTTTTCTCTCTCTGTATGAATTTCATTTGCTTATAAAGGACTCCCATAATAGCATTAAGACCCATTCAGCTTGGGCAGAGCCATACCTTAACTGTGTCCTAACAGTGGTTCACACCCAAGGGAATGAATTAGATTAAAGAACATGTTTTTCTGGGGTACACACAGCTTCAAACCACCCCAGGGATCTATAAATCTCATAGTATTGTTGTGTTTTTATGTTTTAAAATCCACGTAAATGGTATTAACCAAGGGGATATTTTTATAAACATATTTTGCTTTGTGTTATTGTTATTGAAGGGTACATATAGTGGATAACAATAATCGATTGTTAAGGTGATTTAGTATTATATCACTTATGTTGAGAGAATTAAAGAAGTAATAAACAACTTGCTAGAAAAGTTGACAGTGTAGTTAAAATGCTGAAATGAAAGCTAGCAAGTAAGTGATTGTTATACTTTACCCATTGTATGGGTAGAATGGGGTGATATTCAAATATATATTAGGTATGATTTCTTTAGTTTTTTATTGTATAATATAACATATATACAAAGCAAAGAAAGAAAAAAGCAGTAGTTTTCAAAGTACTCTTCAACGAGTAGTTTATAGGACAGATCCCAGAGTTTGTCATGGGCTACCATACGATCATCTTAGATTTTTCCTCCTGGCTGCTCCAGAACATTGGAGGCTAGAAGGAATAAACATTTTTTTAGCATCACAATTGGCTTGTTTCTTTTTTTGTGAAGGATAAAATATATACAAAAAAAGCAGTAAATTTCAAAGCACATTGCAACAATTAGTTGTGGAACATATTTCAGAGTTTGGTATGGGTTACAGTTCCACAGTTTTAGGTTTTTACATCTAGCTGCTCTAAAATACTGGAGACAAAAAGAATTATCAATATAATGATTCAGTAATTATACTCATTTGTTACTACCTTCTTTATATAACTCCATCATCACTTTTTTTTTTTTTTTTACATGGGCAGGCACCAGGAATCGAACCCGGGTCCTCTGGCATGGCAGGTGAGCATTCTTGCCTGTTGAGCCACCGTAGCCCACTCTCCATCATCACCTTTGATCTTTCTATTCCACTCTCTAGGAATGTTTGGGCTATGGTCGTTCTAAAGTTTTCATGTTGGAAGGGGCTGTCAATAATGCGGGGCAGGGAGATGAAACTAGCTGATGTTCTGGAGAGGCTGGGCCCTCTAGGTTTCAGGACTTATCTGGTCCTGGGACCATCTGGAGGTTGTAGGTTTTGGGAAAGTTACCCTAGTGCTTGGAATCTTTGTGGAATCTTATATATTGCCCTAGGTGTTCTTTAGGATTGGCAGGAATGGTTTTGGCTAGGGTTTGGTACGTTATGATAGGTAGCAATGGCTAACTGCAGCTTGCATAAGAGTGACTTGCAGACTAGCCTCGACTCTATTTGAACTCTCTCTGCCACTGATACCTTTATTTGTTACACTTCTTTTAGTAGGTATGTTTTTAATGAAGAAGCTGTGTGAAGTTCTCATTAAAATACTTGAAAAGGTTAGTTAGATATGTTCTAAGTTAGAAGGAAAAAATGATTAAACATTAAATTATAAGCCAGTTTCAGAATATAGTTATCTCTGATGGAACATTTTTTACCTTGAGCACCCTGATGACATAAAGGTTCATAAAATTAAAACTCTTCTAAATAATTATGGTTTAAGAATCGGTTAGTTGTTCTGGATTGATATACAAGAATATGCCAAGTACCTAGGATGACTAGTACACCTCCTTAAGGTAGGGCACAGGATTACTATTCCCGGCCAATGAGGAAGAGTATTTACAGAAGTATTCTTTATAGTTTCCATTCAACTGGAAACATTCAAAACTGGCCCAGTAAGTATAAAGTTAACAAAAGTTGAAAATAAGATGTCAGCTGCATGGTACATACTCAGCTGCAAAATGTGGAACTTAGGCAAACTGATGCAAAATCTCTATTTTACATCTTTTAAAGATTGGCGTTTGGAACGTCAACTTTACTGTGCACATACTTATTTTTAAGTATTATAAGAGAAAGAGCTGAAGAATAGGAAGAGATTAATGCTTTCTTATCCAAATTATCTCAGACTCTGTATTTTCTTACAGCCATTTGTGAAATGGGGCTTGAGTGAACTATTGCTCGGAGAATGGCAAGCGCTAGATACTGATATCTGTGGTGGAATGCTCAGATTTCTCGAAAAGAAGATGACTTTATAGTGAGGATGACGATAACACACAGAGTTTAGATCTAGCAAGTGATTTAGACTTACAGATATTATCTCATACTTTATTGCAATTCCCTACTGAATTAAGGTTTGCACTTCTAATCTAGACGTACTATCGTATACCATGATATCATACCATGTAACGCGCTAAACGCTTGTTGAATTAATTTATTAATTAAGATCTGAATATCCCAAATTCGCACTTCGTATGGATATAACAAAGATACTAAAATATCAACTATTATTTGTGAAAAGCACGGTACAGCCAAAACTAAGTACTGAAGAATTCTCATGTTGAGCGTGAACAGAGCAAATCCAAGTTTAAAACACAGTACCAAATGTTAGGTAACATTTTCTCGGAGATGACCCACCCAGAGCGTCCAAGTGAAGAATGATTCTTCTGTACCATCGTACAGTGGAAGCTTACTGCTATGGTCCCCTCCAGGAAAAAGGACCATCAAGTCCTGGGCTTTAAGGTCCGAAGGGGTAAGTGAATGAGCCTAGGGGCCACCGTTGCGCGCAGGTATAACCGGCTGTGCGCTAGCCCGATGCGCGCTGGTCCTGGATACCCAGTGCAGCCAGTAAGCGGCGCTGGGCCTCGGGTTTGGCGGTACTGAGGAAGCCGGCTGCAGATTACCTGCAGCAGTGGGGGAGCCGGCGAGCTCCTCCCCGCCCGCCCCCGTTCCCCACCCCCACCGCGGCACCAACCCCGGTTCCACCAGCTCAGTGCATTTGCTCGGAGGAGCCGGGGCCGAGCAGTCAACCTGCCACTGGCAGGGAGCCGCGCGGCGGGCGAGGCTTGGGGCTGCCGGGGCTGCCTGTCCGCGTCCCCCCGGGTCCCGGGCCCCCCTCCTCCCCCACAGTGCGGTGCAGAGAGGCTCCGCCGCCGTGCTCGCCCCCGCCCGCCCGCTTAGGAGCCTCCTCCTCCGCTCTGCAGGCGGGGACCGCCTGGCGCTCGGCACCCAGCAGCCGCGGTCTCTCTGCCGCTCCCCAACTCCCGGCAGCAGGAGCAGCAGGAGCAGGAGCAGGAAGCGCGAGGGGCTGCAGCCGCCGGGCTCCGCGGGGCTCGGGAGCCGGCTCCGGCGAGGAGGCTCGGAGCCATGGCCGATGGGGGCGAAGGCGAGGATGAGATCCAGTTTCTGCGAACTGTAAGCACAGCGCATTTCGTGTTCTCCTAGGGGAAGGGGGCAGCAGGGGCATCAACTAGCCGGGTCCGGGTCATAGTGAGAGTGGGGAGTAGATTCCCGGGCGGCGCGGGCGTGGGTGAAGGGGTGCCCACGGGGTTGCTGGAGGAACTGGCATTCACCAAGTGCGTGCAGGTGTGTGGGTTGGCGGGGCGAGGGAAGGGAAAGACACGTACGTGTCTGTGCGTGTGTGCGTGTGCGTGTGTGTGTGTGCGTGTGTAGAAACAGGAGACAGCGCGGCGAGACCACGGCGGGCGGGAGGCGCACGGACTCGGTCCCCGGGGGCACGGAGGACCAGCGCCTCCTAGCTGCTGGAGCCCGGGCGGGGGTGACCGAGCCGGGCCTGACCCGCCCGCGGGGCTTGAACCTTCCGGACAGTCGGGGAAAGGGGTGCCGAGCTGGGTGGTCCGATGGGACTCGGGAGCTGGCTGGGACGCCGGCACTTGCAGGGAGCTCTGCCAAAGCGCCGTTTTTGGGGCTTTCGGGCTGGACTCGCGCGCCGTCTCAGAACCAAGAAATCGGTTCGCGTACTCGGCGGAGCGCGCGCCGTGGTTTGCAGGGGAGGCGGGGATGCCGGACGCGGCCCGGAGATTTCCCCCAAGTCCAGGTGCTGCGAAGGGAGGGGCGGGGAGGGGGGGTGTCGCCTCCGCGGTCATTGCGGTTCTCGGGGTTGGTCCCTTGGTGGTGCGGTGACAGCTTGCAGAGCATGGAAGGGCTGGGAAGCGTGTGTGTGTGTGTGTGTGTGTGTGTGTGTGTGCGCGCGCGCGCGCGGCGGGGACCGGGGGCGGGGGAGGCGCATCGTGAGCGTGTCGTTCTCCAAATGTTGGTTATCTTGAGTGCCGAGTGCACCAAAGTGTGTGTGTAAGACAGCTGCCTGGGATTTCCACTCTGGGTAGCGGGCAGGAAAAGGTTTGGCTCCACACTAATACAATATTTTTCTCCTTATGTACGTCTTGGCACTGTTCTCTCTGATTTGTTCTTCTGATTTGTTCGAGCACTGCAGATACTTACCAGGCTGAGGCATTGCTCGGCTGAAAGCTGGGACTGGAGAGCTCTTGACAAAGAAAATGCCAGAACTTCGTGTTAAGAATAACCTAGTTAACGTTAACAGCCTCTTTGTAGAGACGTTCCTTCTCCACTTTTCTCCTCCTCTCAGGATATTCGCTTACAGAATTTCCCCCACCCGGCAACCAAGGACTGCAGCTTCTGCTGCTTCTTTCCTCAGCAGTGAAAGATATCACTTCCCAATTAAAGTTACCTCCAAAATCACATAAAATCGTAGAGATGGTTGAATTTTGATATGTCGGGCAATAACTTTTAGATGTGAAGAGTCTTGGTGATTTTGGGTGTTGAACAAGTGAACCCAGTAAATTTGTCCAAGAATATTGTAAATGATTGCTTTTTTCTTTTGCTCTTCTGTTTTTTTGGGCACTCTTTTTGTGCATTCAGGAACAGGGAGGGCTTTGGAAAGGATAAAATCCAGGATACAGTTTATCAGGAGGTGATAGATGATTTGCCCTAATAGCTGCATGTTACCCACCATTGCATATGCTCTTGGAGTTATATTGACCCAGTGCCTGTTCTCTGGGAATATTTTAATGCTGCTATTTTTTATTAAAATATACATTGTCCTTAACTTTCAAAAACATGGTTAAACCACGTGAAAAGAGTTCGCTTAAAACTAAGGGATCTTTTAATATTCATGTGGACAAAACATACCGAATTTTTAAATTCAAAATCTTTATCATACTCCATGGAGTTAAAATTAGCTAGGAAATTTTGGAAGGCTTTGTGCACTCAAGGGCTTCCTGCAGGCTTAAATGTTAAGCCAATCTCATGGAGGTGTTATCAGAATACTTAATGGGGACTGAGGTAAGGAGCCTGCTGCTGGGTTCTGTACATATAAAGTAATGTTAACTCTGTGCCACCCGACAGCTGCCTGTCAACCAGAGCAACACCTTTGATAAGTGGGTCCTGGGTAGAGTTCTGGCAGTCCTAGGCTGGGATTTGTCTTTTAATAAAGCATCTTTGGGTGGTTGTGCTGATGATAAATGACCTTGAAAGTGGTAGCTCTTCAAGCAGAGTTTTTTTTTTTTTTGGTGTAGCACTGACATCTGAAAGGAAACATACTTTTTCTTCTGTATTTTATGTTTTAATATGGAAATTCTCAAATCCTTTACTAACCTCTCTGCCAACTGCCTTTGATGCTTTCTGTTTTATTCTTTTCACCTGCTTATGTTGATGGTTCAGTAATGCTATGGGGATTAGTAAGGCAGACTAGTTCTTACATTCAATTCAGTGCTTTTTTTCTGGGCATTTATTTCTTGGTCGGAAGTTCTCTTTTTCTTTCTTTCTTTCTTTCTTTCTTTTTAAGCAGTAGCCCAGGGAGTATTAATAATCAGTAAATCTAGATAAAATAGTTATAAATTGAAGATTTCCTGATAGTAATGAATGAAGCTGTTCCGCTTAGAAAGAGAAAATCGAAGTCATTAAGTGACTGTGATTATGAAGTTGACCAGACATTTCATGCATTCTGGTTAGAGCACCTTAATTATGTCTTGAGCAGATCATTGTCTATTGAGTTTTTATTCAGCACTCTAACACATTGAGACATCTTTCTGTTCAGTAAGCTTTTTTGTTTGTTTGTTTTCTACAAGAGGACCGAGGTCACTGTTAAGGGAAGCAGAGGTGAAATCTTGAATGGACTGTATCCATGAGTTATGTTTGCTGTCGTACATTAATTCTTCATTCGTGAGGGGGAGTTTTGTCACTATTTGGCCTAGGCCTGTCCCCTCTCCATTTCTTTTCCATTATGCTATTGCTTGTGATTTTGCTAACATTCTTACAGAAGCCTGTTTATATAGCTAAATGATCATCTTTAATTCGCCGGCTTCCCTACCAGCTGGAAACATGCCCACTCTGATCCGTTTGTCTTTGAGAGAGACTGAGAATATGTACGCGTAAGCTGGATGTGCTGGGACACTCAGAAGAATTCTGTAATAATAGAAGCCCCTTTTGCCTGTGGTGCGTTTGCTCATTGTCACATCCAATCATATGTGTGCTTTGGAAACTGTGGCTTATTTTAAAAATTTTATTAGCTTACCAACCTTGCAGTGAACTGTAATTTGATAGTTAAGAACATGTATCTTGATAGTTACTCTCCTCTTTTTTTTTTCTTCAGAATTTTATGGAAAGATTTCCTCTGACTTTAAGAAAGCCATGATATAAAGTGACCTTGGTCAAGGATTAATTTTTCTAAGCACTCTGCCTTTCTTTCATTTGTGTAAGCACCATTGAGTTATTCTTGGGGTATATTGTGTCATGTAGTTTTGATTTATGCATTGATAGAGACGTAAAAGTCAGTCTTGTCTGCAAAAATTATTCACGTAGGAATGCTTCTAGCTGCCCCCCTTCCTTTGCAGAATGAACTATTTTACCATCAACTCCTCTTTAGTGCGCATACATTTTGCTCCACAATGATAGGAAGCGTCTTAGAAAGTATTCGGTAATTAATAATAATAATATAGATGTCAATGTGCAACACTTCTGTGAAATCGGTAGGGCAAAATTTTTTAGCCCTAGTTTGTAGAGGCATAGAAAGGTTAATTGTGTGAGGTCAGTGGCTCAGCAGTGCAGAACTAGCACTAAAACTTAGATCTTAAGCCAATGTCCTTTCCAGGAGAGAAAGCCTCCTTTGTCAGCTGTTTAAAGTTTTATGGCAAACAGGATACCAAATCAGTTTTCTAAGCTGTAGGAATGTCACAGAGTGCAAATGGAAAGGCTCTGAGTGAGCAGTGAGAAGGACTTGCACCTTCTGCCAGCCACATTGATAATAAAGCTACTTTAGATGGATGTGCAATGACATTTTCTCCAGGAACGTGGTGGAAAGCCCCAGTCCAGGCAGGCTTTTGCCATCAGACTTTTTTGTTTTTTTTTACTTAGAAATTGGCATGTGCACATTGGCTGGAAGGGCAGGATTTGAGACACTTAGGGCATTAATATATATGACATTCACTGTTATTTGCATTTTGGCTTTATTGTGTTTTTTTTTTCTTAATTACTTGGGAAAAGATTCCAACTTCTCTGTGACTGTATTTCTGTAGATAACCTTTGATGGAGAGGGAGAGATGACGAAGTACACATTTGTCTCCTGAAGCGCTGATGTTATGGAAATTTTACCCAGAAAAGCATTTGTTGAATATCTACCGTATATATCACATGATATTTAGGTGTCAAGGAAACATTCAAAATAAGTAGAGGCTGGCATGGAACAATGAGAAGGTAAAAGCATGTATGTGACACAGAACATTATACTTAATCCAGCTCCTCCCCTGCCCCGCCCCCGCCTCAATTTTTCGAAGAAGAAAACTGAAGCTCAGAGAGAAGAAATACGTAGAGTAATTCACAGTTTATAAAGTTTCAAAGGTCTGCTAAAAGGTGAATCGTGCATGGTTCTTCTTGATGGAGTAGAACCTAGCCCCCTCTTACTTTTAACCTTATTTTCACCTTCACACATCTCACCGTCCAAATCTGCCCCTTCTTTTTCAGCCACTGAAAAGGAGGTTTCTTTCCTCCTTTCTAAGGTCTACAATCCCTCATGCCCTAGATATCAATACTTTTCCCTGCTCCAGGAAGAAAATTTGGCTGGTGGTCCACCTTTTTTTTTTTTGTTCGTTTCCCCTCCATTTATTCCTACTGTTTTATCTTGAAGCAAGCTTATTTGTCCCATTTCGACGTTTCTTTGTTTGACCCTGATGCCTCATTTAGCTGCAAAACGCCTTCCACTTGTGTTCCCCACCCACCTCTCTCTCCACACCCCCTGGTAATTATCTAGCCTCCTTGTTAAAGCTGCTATACTGGATGTTACCAGTAACCCCCTCCTTGCCACATCCACATGTTTCTCTCATCCTTGTTTCCTTAGATCCCTTCTCAAACCCTATTAACCTTATCTGCCTTTTTGAAATGATTCTGTTTGGCACATTCCAGGTTATTTTTATACATTTCTGAACATGTTTTCATTCTTTCTACTCTAAATCTCTAGTTATTCCAAAAGATTCTGTCCTGTTTCCTAGTCTATGATTTCTGCCTTCATGACTTCTCTGCCACACTATCTAGAATCCTTCGAATAATAGTTTTAGAGTTTGAAAAGCCTTAACTACCGCAGCCACCTCTGAGAGGCAGAGAGGTTAAGCGAACCCTCCACAAAGCCACAGCCTCCAGATGGGAGATGGTCTGTAAACCCACCTGCAGATCTGACAGCTCCTGGCCCTCATTTCCAGTCCCCTTCTGGTGAAAGTCCCTGAGGTCAGCATTTCTTCGCTTCTGTAAGTCGCTCTTCTCTCCAGTGGCTCCATTTTGGTCAGTGGCTCTGAGGGTCTGGGCTTCTGGCTTAGATGCACCAGAGAGCCTAACCTCCAGGAAACCTGGGTTTGAGCCCTTGGAGCCACCAGTAACTAAGCTTTATGGAGTTGAGAACATTTTTGAAACCTCCTTGGTAACATACAGATAATATAATACATCTCAGAGGGATTTTTGAAGATCAAATGAAAGAAGTTATGTGAAATACCTATTAACAGTGTCTGGCTCTTTGGTAGGCACTCGATGCATTAGTGTCTTTCTTCTCTCCCTTTATCTAAATTGTCATCATCTAGGGCGGGCCACGGTGGCTCAGCAGGTAAGAGTGCTTGCCTGCCATGCCCGAGGACCCGGGTTCGATTCCCAGTGCCTGCCCATGTAAAAATAATAATAATAAAAAAAAAGATAAATAAATAGTCATCATCTCTTGACATGTCGTTTCTTGCATTCTGGCTCAGATACAGCTTTATTTTATACTTCATTTCTTTCTCATTTATACCCCAATCAGCGTTTACAGTTCTCCCTCTCCACAAGTCAGAAACCCACCTGCCGTGTTAACTGTCCTAAAACCATTGTTTTCAACCCATTTCACTATGGTTCCAGATTCCTGTCACATCAAGTCTAACTTTTCTACTAGGCTCATGAGGTTTTTTTTTTTTTTTTTTTTTTTGGCTTTTAAAAAGGGGAATTTAGGGGGTGCAAGGGTAGTTCAGTGGTAGAATTCTTGCCTGCCATGCGGGAGACCCAAGTTTGATTCCTGGACCATGCAGTTCCCCCCCAAAACAAACAAACAAAAAAGCCACCAAACAAAAATTCAACAAATGGTGCTGCAATAATGGGATACTCACATGGAAAAAGAATGAAATGTGACCCTCCCCCCCTGCCATACAGCATACAGGAAATAGAGGGAAATGTATTAAGTTGCAAGTTTACAGTTCTAAGGCCATGAAAATGTCAACATTAAGGCAAGCCTATAAAAATGTCCAAATTAAGGTATCCAGGAAAAGATACCTTGGCTCAAGAAGGCCGATGATGTTATGTTTTTTTTCTCAGCTGGAAAGGCATGGCGACATCTGCTAGCTTTCTCTCCAGGCTTCTTCGACAGCTTCCCAGTAGGTGTTTTCTTATGCATCTCTGAAGGTCACTGGCTCTGTAGGCTCTGTCTGTTCTTTCCAAAATTGTTCCCTCTTAAAGGGCTCCAGTAATCAACCCCACCTTGAATGGATAGAGACACATCTCCATGGAAACCATCTAATCAAAAGTTACCACCCACAATTGGGTGGGTCACATCTCCATGGAAACAATAGAAAAGATCCCATCCAGCAATATTGAATGAAAATTAAAGAACTTGGCTTTTCTGGGGTACACTACAGATTCAGACTGACACGTTCCACCTTTCCCCCAAAAGGCATGTTCTTTCCAAATGCAAAGTATACATCCCATCACAATATCACAACTAGGCTTATGACTCTTTATGACCTGGCATTGCCAGGCTGTCCTTGAATACCTTACATACGTTTTCCGTCTTGCATGGAGCTATCTGGGATCCCTACAACCAATTCTGATATCACCTCTCTCTGCATTGCTTCTTTATGCAATTTTATTGAAATATATTCACACACCATATAATCCATCAATATGCAATCAGTGGCTCACAGTATCATTACATAGCTTTTTCACATGCAACACTATTATTAATTCCTTGTAATAGTGGCATACATTTGTTCTAGTCCACGTTTGAACTTTCTTATATTTATACAATTAACCACTGTCATTGTCCACTCTAGGTTTTGCTGAGTTACACAGTCAGAGTTTTTATCCTCTGGTTTTCCTTCTGGTAACATATATGACTCTAGCCTTCCTCTTTCAATCATAGCAGAACTTAGCTTTCTTAATTATGCTTACAGAATTGTGCTATTTCTGAACTTTTACAATCAACCTTATTGAACGTTCTGTACTCTTTAAGCATTGATTGCCCCATCTCTGCCCTCTGTCTGTCTCCTGATAACCTATGCTTTTGACTTGAACTCTCAGAGTTTGCTCATTATGGTTGGTTCATATTTGTGAGACCAGACAGTATTTGTCCTTTGGTTTTCTGGCTTATTTCACTCAACATAATGTCTGACCATCTCTTGACCTTCCCATTTCCATGCATTTTATCACTCAATTGTGATCAGTCCCTTTAATGCTCTGTGGAAGGGTTGGGACTGTGTTTGGGTTATTAGCTCCCCATGATGTTTAGCACAGTGCTAACTGCAGGGAAAGTTTTGAGAGAAATTTTATGGCAAATAGCAGATTGGGACAAAAGAAGGACTCTCCCCTCTCACTTTATATGTGAAGATCACTTGAATGTGTTCAGATGCAGAAAGAAGGATTCTATTATGAGGGAAGTAGGCAAAGAGTGGTAGGTGGGAGAGGAGTGAATGAGTGTGGAAGTAGATTCTTTCTCGAGGGAAGGCAGTGGTTGCTTGGTTGGGAGAGCATCAGGGGCTACTGCATGGCAGGAGGGTACAAGTGGCCTCAGGTTTGCCAGGAAAATTGGAGAGAGGAAACTTTGTTGCAGTTACAAGTGAACAAAGGTGTAAGAGAATAAATTAAGGGTTAAGTGAAATTTAGTGATTGGCACTGCCCAATAGAAATACTGGATTCTAGTTAGAATTTGTAGATGACGAAGTGATTTCCAGGGACGTTGTGGGAACATCTTGCAAACATGGGAAGATCTCTCCGATGGGGCTTTACCAATACTTGGTTGTGCGACATCAGCCTGTAGAGAGAAGGTGTATTTCCTGGTTCTTGTGGCCCAATACAGTTTTTATGTTATTTCTTTGAAGAAATGGAAATGTGAGGCTTTACCTATTTCTAAGTTGGAGTGTTCAAAGGACATGCAGGTAATTGCTTCTGTGCTCATTACCCAAGCAGAGCTTTCCTTCCAGAGTAAGGATCAGAGAGAGCTGGAGCCCCCATATGTGCACCCAGGTGAGACTCCATTGCCTGATGCCTTTATCACCATCCGCCAACTGCTGTCTCTTCTCACTGGAAGAAAACTTAAATCTAGCAGGGAGTCAAGACGGGTATGAGGGCACAGTGAGTGGAACAGCAGAAAATGCCTAGGAGCTCAGAGGATAAAGGGGCCTTTCTAGGTCTGAGAAGGGTTGGGGCAGGCAGCATGCGGTGGTATGCTCAGCTGCTTACAGGGACTTTGGGCTCTTAAAGCGATAGTCCCAGTTTGTGCAGGGGAAACTGTAACCCAAGTGTGATGAGTGAAAGAGAAGTATAGCTGCACACTATCTGGAATAAACAACTGTGTGTGGCCCATTTATTTTTTTCTACAACACCAGCACTTTTTTCCCCTTTAAAATTTTTGTAATTAAACATTCGTTTTTTGAAAATCTATTCTGTTTTTATTGAAAACTTTTGTTTTATTTCCCTCGAAGTTGAGAATCTGTAATTCCCAATGCTCATTGTCAACCCATGACTTTCATTCGTATTTAACATACAATCCAAGGTATAAAATAAAGGCTATATTTTCAGAGGACAAAAAAAAAAGAAAGAAAAAATTACTGGACATATCATATCCTTAATTTTGTGTAAATTGGGATGTTCTTAAAATGAGTGCTAAAAATCACACTGAGTTTATAGCTATTAAAAAATGTGCTGTCTTATTTTCCACGGCAGGTTTCTGGTTGATTCTCAAAAATAAAAGGAATTATGACCTCTTTTTATATTTCTTTGGTGTTTGTATTTATTTCACATTCAAAGAAACTGTCTTCACAAGGAAATCTGGTCACATAAAAATGAAAGAAAGATAGTATTCCATACACAAACACACACACATTTTTTTTTCTTTACCAAAGTTTGACACCGAAGTGAAATTCTGTTGAAATTGTTTATGGGTAGCAGTGAATGTTGGCTTCTGTTACTACTTCCAGTAAGTGGGTTGGTTGTGAGAGGTGCTGTTTTGATAGTGGCAAGGCCAGAAGCAATCCTACACCATTTCAGTATTTAGGAAAAATAGTGCCGATGTTTCTTTTACAGTTTGTATGTGACACTCTTAGGGCACATCTGAATAATTCTGAAATACAGTGTCAGCCCTAAGACGAACCAATTCTGGTGTGGTTGCAGCTTGCCAGAGCTGTCTTACATAAGGCACCTACTATATAACTATAATTTCATTTCTTGTAGGTTAATTTTATGTACTGTCTCTTGTGTTAAATATTTTACACGCATTTTCTCATGAAATCCCTACAAAATTTTTAAGCAGTTGGGTACCAAGAGGTTAAGTGACTTGCCTGCTATTAGGGAGATTCAAATGGTGGAGCCAAGATTTCAGGCTGAGGCTCTAGAATCCATACTCCTCAGACTAGACCATGCCCTGTTCTGCTTGAAATTAATGCATTTTAAAACAGAGGGGAAATGTGATGCCCTGCTTTGCTTTAGGGGAACCTGAGTAACACTGAGGGTGAATTTCTTAAATTCACACCAGTACCTCACAGAATATCTACCATGTAATATGCCCTCATTAAATGTTTGTGGAATTGAACTAATTCTCTGAAACTGTATGTTCTAGTTTGCTAGCTACTGGAATGCAACATGCCAGGGACGGTCTGGCTTTCAATAAAAGGGGATTCAATTAAAGGCTGCTAGCCTTCTCTCCAGGCCTCTGGGTTCCAACAACTTTCCCTGGGGTAATTCTTTTCTGCATCTCCAAAGGTCTGGGCTGAGCTGCAAGTGCTGAGATGAGGTATGCTGAGCTGCTTGGACTGTGCTATGTTGAGCTCTCTCATTTAAGCGCCAGCCAATTAAATCGAATTTCATTCATTGCAGCAGGCACGCCTCCTAGCCAACTGCAGATGTAATCAGCAACAGATGAGGTTCACATACCATTGGCTCATGTCCACAGCAACAGAACTAGGTGCCTTCACCTGGCCAAGTTGACACCTGAACTTAACTACCACACAGTATTTTAGATAACATAGAGTGGAACAATTGTATGACATGTGTATTAGGCTATCTTAATCCAAGATGCATGAACTGAGTACTTTGGTCACTGCACTATGGCAGGTGCCTGGAAGAATCCACTGAGGTAGAAGACTCCCTGCCCATAGAGTTGGGGTATCAACACAGTGGAGCCTCATGCATCAGTGCGGGAACCGTAAGCTCGTGGTCCTGGGAGGGCTGGGCTCTGTAAATGAAGACGGGACTAAGGTGAAGAGGTGAGGAGCATGGCTTTGAGACTGCACCTCCACATAGCATAATAAATGACTGTGAAGCATAATAGATTTTATATTAAATGTGAAATTAAAATGAAAGATGGTATCCAGAATGCAGAACGTTAGGCAGGATTAATGCTTCGACAGAATGGCACATGATCTCTGAAAGTGCCTCCAAATACCTTTTGTAGAGTTTCTGAAAAGCTTTGACTCATTTTATTTCTGGGACAGCTGAACTTTGGGGTGAAACATTTCAAAGTGTTTCCCCCAGCCCCCCCACTTTTAAGGCTTGAAATTTTAAAGAAATGTCTTTCAGAGACATGTAACGGTCATAAACCTAAATGATAGAACTCGTTTTTGTTTCTTCCTTTCAGGGAATACATATTGAAGGATGATTGGGGCACTTGAAAAATTTCGCAGAAGCACACCCACCAATGACTAAATCCCCAATGCCCTTTTACCCTCTTTCCTTATTATCTTTTAGAATATCCCTCTAGTCTCCATTTTTCCTGGCCATGGCTGGCATGATGTGTCTAAAAGGACAATGTCCATGGTTGAGAGTTGTGATCAGCTTACAAAATTTGGCTGGTAGGCTCTGTGAAATGTCAAGAGAGAATTTCTTCTTGAGTCACAGAACAAATGAAAAGCTGAGGATGTAATATTTCTGATTGAGGGCTGTCACAGAAGCTTAAAGTATCTGATTCTTCTCCTGCCTCTTTGTGACAGTAAAGGGGGGCCATCATTCCCTGAAGGTGGGGTGCTCCTACTGAGTGTGAAGTTCCTGCTAATATTAAGAATGGCAACACGAAGGAAGCATGCCAAATCAGTCCAATTCAAGTCCTCCTTACAGAAAAGAGGACAAATAAATTGGTGAATGAGAAGAGAGACTTGTGATTTCACCTTTTCCAGCACCATTGGTCCGTCTCTTTTAGTTCATTCTGACGCATTTCTTGAGTGTCTACTAAGTGTCAAGCACTGTGCTTGGTGCTGGAATTTAAGTACATCTTGGCTTATTCCTGCCCACAAGGAGTTTAATTGTAACCTGGTGAGTGGGAAGGGAATGAGAAGAAACAGATGTTGTACAACAGAGGGACTATGAGAGGTAAATATGTGATAAAAGGGGCAGGTAAGCGTTATGGGAGGATCCTAAGGAGGGAGGGGTCCATATCTGATTAGTATAATCATTCAAGCCTTCATGGAGGAGACAGTGTTTATAATCACAGAATTTTCCGACTTAAAAGAGAACTTCAGGAATCCCAGTATAACCTCACGGTTTTAAAGCAAGGGAAATGAAGGCCCTCAAGTCTTTTGGCTACCATTTAGTCAACTCAGACACAATAGCCACAATTCACGTAGTTTCCAAAGCAACTTGCTCAGTCCATAAAGTGTTTATTGCTTTTAACAGAGATCAGAAAACTGAGTTGCAGAGAGGTAAAATGACTTGCTCAAAGGCAGTTAAATGAATAAGTGATGTTGCTGGCAAAACCAGGGTCTTTCTGATGCCAAAACCCCTTTACTTCTCTCCTTCCCCTTTTCCTTGCATTCATCTGGAAAAATTGTGAAAGACTGTGAGTTAGACAATACAAAAAAAAAGAATTGTGGGTGTCCAGTCTACCTCTCTTGCCCATCTGTGTTATCACCGTCTTTCAGCTGTTTTTCAACTCCAAAAGGTGCAGACAATGGATAGCACTGATTCTTGAAGTCGGCTTCTTGATCATATATATGGTAGAATGCGATTGTGGGTATTGATCAGTTTTTCATTTTTCAAGCAAATTCATTTGAGCATTCCTGATGGCCATGCATATTTGTATATTCTTTGACTTCTCCTTTGAACCCATTGTAACATACTTGTTCCTTCATTAATTAATGAAGTAAATGAAGTCTCTGACACATACTCATTTTATGTTTGTGTGAGCTATGTTTTACCTTTGTTAAAAAATTATCTTTGGAAATAAAAACAATAAAAAAAAATTGTCTTTGGCAATACTGACATTCCTCCCAGAGATGAATTAAGATGGGAGGATGGGAGATCGGACTCCAGATGAAGAAGGGAACGAGTGTAGCTGCGTTGTGTTGGTCAGTCTCTGTTTGCTTGCCCCTGTGTGAGTTCCCCACTCATCTCTGCCCTGGTCTGTGCTCAGGAGGTTCCTGGCCCTGGGAACACCATTTTCATCCCTTGCGGCTTCAGACTCAGAGGTGATGACAGTGTCCTCTGCACCGCTGCTGCTCACCAGGTCCCACCACCTCCTGTTGGAACCGCCACTGGCCACAGTTCGTTAAACTTTTCAGCAAGCCCTCTGAGAAGGCCACCCTTTCCATGTCAGGGCCCTGACGGGAGCAGGCAGGAAATATATGGGGGCACGTTTGGGTAAGAGACTATATTAGAATGTGGGCTTTGATGATCCTGGAAAGACTGGGGAGCCTTGAGACCAGAGTCTGAGATTCATAAGGTAAAGGAAAACCTTCAGAATTTTTCTTTCATTCCTTTTTTCTTTCTCAGGAGAGGGAAATGGGTCAGAACTGTTCTTCAGAAAGATTAGTGTGGCAGGACTTTATGAGATACATTGGTGTACATATATATATATATATATACAGAGAGAGAGAGAGTCTGGAGCTAAGAGTCTTTTAGGAATTGGGGCAATATAATTCAGGCCTAAGTATGGCTAGTAGTTCTGGGAATGAAAAGAAAGGAAGAGATTTGAGCTAGTGTGGGAGGCAGCATTTGTGACATGGGTAACTGATGAGATCTAAGGAAAAGAAAAGGACAAAAATGAAGAAAGCTGGTGCCAATATTTTGGAAGTCAGGAGGAAGAGCAGGTTCTGGGGGAAGAGAGTGGGATTTGTTTTGGGCATACTGATTTTCAGGTGCAAAGTTGGAAATGTGGAGCTAGTAGTTTTGGAAAGAGGTCAGACATAAGGAGTGAGATCTGGGCTTAGATGGCATGAGAGTGAAGGCGTGAAAATGGAAGGAGTGATCCTGGGTAAGGAGCATGAGCGAACTCAGGAGGTGTAGATGTTATAGCAGAGTCTGAGAGGAAGGTGGCGGAAAAGACTTTTGCTGTGACCAGTGGAAATTCATCAGAGGTCATTAAAGAGGAAGGTGAAAACAGAAGCCAAACTGCAGAACAGTAAGAAGTGAGAGTGTGGCCGTAAGTGGAGACACATGACGTACTAGTTTTCATTATGCATGTTGAGGAACAGGAATGGGGAAAGTGGCAGCTTCAGGTTGAAAGGAAATCACTATTTTTTTCTTTTTATATTCTTTCTCATGGGAGAAGCATAATCTAAGGTTATGCAGTAGGAAGAGTGAGTGATGGAGCAAAATCCTAGGTTCAGGACAGGTTAGAGGCTCCCGCGTGCCTGCCACCATTACTAGGCACACAGATAAGCCAACGCAATCCCTCCCTTTGTACAGATGTGATTATTTTTTGCTTTACCTAATTTGAGAGCACACATTTTCAGTGGACTTTGGTTTAGCTTTATGTAATTTCATTTTCTGCTGGGGACCTTTTGGTAAGCAGTTACAATTAGAGCTCTAAAAAGCTTCATTAGTTCTAAGCTGGGCTGGTTCTGTTTGGGTCTTGTATGGTGTTGATGATTAAATTATCTAGCTAGGCTTGTAGCAAGCCTATCTCATTAGGATGAGTGGGAGAAGTTCATCTCTGTAATGTGATTTTTTTTCAAAGATGTTGACTCAAAAAGATGGTAGGGCCTATTTAGGTATTTGCCATTTTTTATTAGCAAGTAGACAGCCTAAGAGTATATTGGAACAATTTTTCTGACAGCTTAGATCAGTAAAATATTGAACTATCTTAGGAAAGAAAATGATTCTTCCAATAGGAATTGCCCCTGGCCCCCCTACTATGATGAATAACTTAGCTGGCTATAGAAATTTGAGTAATTTTTCAGAATATTAACCAATTAATATTTTCCGAGATGTTATCCCTGCATTTTAATGTGATTAACAGTGTATTGCATATACGATTTTGTAGCTTGTAAAGCATTTAAAAAATTTCGGCAGTAAATGTATATAGCATTTAAGCGTGGTACTTCCACAGTTTATTTCATACTTAACACCAGTAATTTAAAAAGAAATGGTTTCAACAAATGTCTACACTCAACACCTTAATTTGTTTGGTTCTCTGAATCACTGCTTATAATCCTTTCTTAAAAGGAACTCGCCTTTCAGATTATTATAGGATCGGCTCAAAACTGGTAGAACCAAATTTAACATACATCAAGTATGCAATTAAGAAAAAAGAATCTACCTTCTGCCATTGGGATATTAGATACTCACAATGCATCTTATGTTACCTAAATGTATATGTGATGTGTATATATGTGTATATGCCAAATGCCAACCCAAGGTTTTATACTCTGTAACTTTTTAACAACTTTCTTCAGCTGTTAATGTGCTGGATGAAAAATCGAGATCAGCCACTCATCCTTGGTCTCCTCTGGCACACACAGCCCTCCAGCCTTTTGTTGGGCATGCATAGGCTTTTGTAGTTTGAAAGTCAAAAAATCTGCCTTTCCACATGCCAGAGTTAAAATTTTGAACCAGCTCAGACTCAGACTCAGCAAGCCAACCGTACCTGGGTCTCACTCCTTTCTTAGAAAATGAAATTACTCCTGTGTAAATGTTGTAAAAGAGGGTTTGGGAATCAAATGGGGTAGGAGGGGGTTTGGACCAAATGACTGAGGGGTCTGTTTCTGGCAACCCTGAGAATCTTTCTTCTGCTCACCTGGTTGCAATGTTTATGGATCCTGGTCTGGAGAAGGGGAGATGAAGAGGACAGTTATATTCTGGCATAATTTAGAAGGTGAGGAGATAGCCACCCAATTTATTATTATTATTATAGTGTGATGAGAAACTGCCATAGCTGCTGCTAGTACAAGACTTTCTAGCTTCAGCCCTGCCAAGGACATTTTCTACTGAACAAATTTCTGAGAATTTCGTGTGATTGGCAGAATGAGAAACATGACATGCTATACCAAACAAAAATACTGCTCTGAAAAAGGCCTAAAGCAAGGAACTGAATGTCTAATGGTATGAGCCATTCCATAATTATCTTAGTCTCTGCAGTCACAGAGTAGGAGATCCCCCTTTAAAATGGGGAAACTGAAGCCCAGAGTTCTGTAGGAAGGGGCTCTGTGTATAGATATGCCAGATCACCTAAATACAGAGACAGACCTTAAAATCTCAGTGTCAGCAACGGTGATGTATTGTTCTCTTACCTGTATAACGGAGCAAACTAAAGTCTGACCAGAACAGTGTCTGATAAATAAATCAAGGAGAAGGGACTTGCAAGTCTTTGCATAAGAGAGAAAATGGATAATGGCCCCCTCTTTTGTTTGATATTCATCCCATCAGGAGTCAAGCATTCTGCATAATTTAGCAGTACTACTTCCAAGAAGACGCCCCATTGTGTGGATAAATCGAGCCTATTTTTAGGTATTAGATAAATTCAGCCTATTTTATAGGCGGGGGCGGGGGGGGGAATTATTGCCAAAGCATTTTTGACGTGATTCCTCTATGCCATAAACTTAAATACTGAGCATACAACAATTTTTCATGTGAGTGGGGAGGAGAGGAAGAAAAAGACTGTAAATTATAGGAGACTAAGGCTATGTTTTTATTGGAGTTCTGATTTAAGAAGTTGTCAGGCATTCGGTTTTATTTAACTACACAATTGGCTTGGTGGTTGCACCAGTTCATTATGAATGCTATAAATATTGGATTGCCCATTTTTTAGGCTGATGTTTTCATTGCGCAATGATGGTATGATTGTATCACATGGGACCTTGATTCCCTATCATACATATTCTTCGTTCAACAAAGATCCATTTACTATCTCCTGTGTGTCAGATATTTGTGGAGTGCTGTAGGCTAATCCCTGAGGGTCCCTTCTTCAGAGCATGTACATTTGAAAATATTCTAATAAGACTCCTAGACAGGAGACGGCTGAGGTTGGAATTCTGTGGCCAAACATGCAACATTTCCTTCTAGCTCAATACAAAATCAGTCATACGTTTATCTCCAGTTACCCAGTCCACACTTTTCCATTTTATCCAAGGGATATTAGTGAAGAAAATCAAATGCTGGTTGAAAACTTTCATAGATGTACCTCTCTCTATATATGCATTATAGATATATTTATATTATGATGATGATCTTAGTATTTCTAAGTGCCTATTATATACAAAGCATTTTACCTGAATCCATGGATATAATGAGACGTAGTCCTTGCCACAAAAAACTACTCCTAAACCTAATTTATTTGACTCCTTCAGATGTATTTTCCCTGACAGCTTAAACTTAAGTAATTAAAAAAAAAACTTTTAGAATTGATATGTAAAATATACAGTGAAGGACAAACATCTGAAGTTTACAGCTTGATGAATTTTTACAGCATGAATGCACTTGCATGACTTCTGCTCTCATCAACACAGAAAATATCATAAGAATCTAGAAACCTACTTCATATTCCTTCCCAGTAATTACCTGTCACTCTTCAAACTCTTCTGACTTCTGGCACAATAGATAAGTTTTGCCTGCTTTTGTACTTTATATAAATTGAATAATACAATATGTACTCTTTTGTGTCTAGCTTTTGCTCAATAGCATGTCTGTGAAGTATACCCATATTGTTGCATGTTATCGAGGTTTATTATCTGTCATCTCTACCATAATTTATTTATTCAGTGGTGGATATTGGGTTGTGTCCAGCTTATACTGTTATGAATAATGCTGCTGTTAATATCCTCAAATATTCATTGTTGCAGTTATGTGTGCATTTCTGTGGATATACACCCACAAGCAGAATTGCTGATAGAGGTATATACATATGTTCTGTTTTCTAAAAAGTTTTCCAGAGTGGTTGTACCAATTAAACACCCACCAGCAATGCTGAATAAATGTTAGATAAAATAGAAAATTTAGTTGCTTTGGTGGGTGTTAAAGGTATTTCACTGTGATTAGAATTTGCATTTTCCTGATGACTCAGAATGTTGAAAACTCTTTCATATTTTTAATATAATTTTATTGAGATATACTCACACAGCATATAATTCACCTGAAGTATATAATCGGTGACTCACAGTGTCATCACATGGTTGTATATTCAACACTGTGAGCAATATCACATTCCTTCCAACAGTGAATAGATGTTCCTACTTCTCCCCATCAGCTCCAGCGCTCCTAGTTTCCTGTTTGTTTAAAAGCAGCCATTCTACTAGGTGTGAAATGATATCTCATTGTGGTTTTGAGTCCCATTTCTCTAATAGCTCCTAAAACGGAACATCTTTTCATGTGCTGTTTAGTGATCTGTATTTCCTCTTCGGAAAAACTGTCTCTGTGTTTGCTCATTGCTTAATTGGGTTGTTCATCTTTTTATTGCTGCCTTCTAGGATTTCTTTATGTATTCTGGATATGAAACCCTTATCAGATATGTGATTTCCAAATGTTTTCTCCTATCGAATTGGCTGCCTTTTCACCCTTTTGACAAAGTCCTTTGAAGTAAAGAAGTATTCAATTTTGAGTAGGTTTCATTTACCTATGTTTTCTTTAGTTGCTTTTGCTTTTGGTATAAAGTCTAAGAAGCTACTATCTATTGGTAAATATTGAAGGTGTTTGCCTACATTTTCTTCTAGGAGTTTTATGTTTCTGGTTCTTATATTTAGATCTTTGATCCATTTTGAGCTGATTTTTGTATAGTATATGAGATGTGGGCCCTCTTTCCTTCTTTTGGGTATGGATATCCAGTTCTTCTAACACCATTTGTCGAAGAGACTGCTCTGTCTCAGTTGAGTAGACTTGGCAACCTTGTCAAAAATCAATTGATCATAGACCTGGGGTTCTATTTCTGAACTCTCAGTTTGATTCCATTGATTGATATGTCTTTTTTTTTGTCAGTACCATTCTGGTTTTTTGTTTTTTCTTTTGTAGTTTGGTTGAGAAATTGGAATTAAAAAAAAATTTTATTGATATATATTATTATTCACATACCATGTAATCATCAAAAGGTATACAGTCAGTGGTTCACACTGTCATCATATAGCTGTGCATTTATCATCACAATAGATTTTTTTTCTTTTTTGTGAAAAACAACATGTATACAAAGAAGCAATAAATTTTCATTAGTTGTAGAACAGATTTTAGAATTTGGTTTGGGTTACAGTTCCACGATTTTAGGTTTTCACTTCTAGCTGCTCTAAGATACTGGAGACTAAAAGAAATATCAATATAATGATTCAGCAATCATACTCATTTGTTAAACCCTACCTTCCCTAGGTAACTCCACCATCACCTTTGATCTTTCTCTCACTCTCTAGGAGTATTTGGGCTATGGCCCAGGGGTATTTAACTTTTTCATGTTGGAATAGGGGGATGGAACTAGTTGATGTTCTGGAGAGGCTGGCCCCTCTGCATTTCAGGATTTATCTGGTCCAGGGACCCATATGGAGGTTGTAGGTTTCTGGACAGTTACCCTAGTGCATGGAACCTTTGTAGAATCTTAGACACTGCCCTAGGTGTTCTTTAGGATTGGCTGAAATGGTTTTGGCAAGTTATGATAGGCAGCAATGTCTAACTGAAGCTTGTATAAGAGTGACCTCTAGATTCCCAGCCACTGATGCTTTATTAGCTACACTTCTTTCCCCCCTTTTGGTCAGGATGGAATTGTTGATCCCATGGTGCCAGGGCCAGGTTCATCCCTGGTGGTCATCTCTATGCCACCAGGAAGACTTTCACCCCTAGTACCATGCTGTTTTGACCACTATAGCTTTATAATATTCTTTAAAGACAGGAAGCATCAGTCCTCCCACTTCATTCTTTTTTCAAGATGTTTTTGGCTATTCAAGGTCCTTTACCCTTAAAAATAAATTTGATAATTAGCTTTTCCATTTCTGCAAATTAGCCTGTTGGAGTTTTGATTGGTATTGTATTGAAGCTGTCTATCAATTTGGCCAGAATTTGCATCTTGATGATGTTTAGCCTTCCAATCTATGAACATGGGATGTCTTTCCATTTATTTTATTCTTTGATTTCTTTTAGCAGCGTTTTTTAGTTTTTTGTGTACAGGAACTATATATCCTTTGGTTAAGTTTATGCTATATATTTGATTCTTTTAGTTGCTATTGTAAATGGAATTTTTTTCTGGATTGCCTCCTTAGATAGCTCATTACTAGTGTGCAGAAACACAAGTGATTTTTGTATGCTGATCTTGTATCCTGACATTTTGCTGAACTTTTTCATTAGCTTTGGTAACTTTGTTGTTTTTTTTTCCCCTAGGATTTTCAAAATATAGGATCATATCATCTGCAAATAGTGAAAGTTTTATTTCTTCATTTCCAGTTGCATGCCTTTGATTTATTTTTCTTGCCTAATTGCCCAAGCTAGAACTTCTAGCACAATGTTGAGTAGCAGTGGTGACAGTGAGCATCCTTACCTTGCTCCACATCTTAGAGAGAGAGATTTTAGTTTCTCACCATTGAGTATGATGTTAGCTGCAGGTTTCTCATATATGTTTTTTTAAAAAATCATATTTAGGAAGTTTCCTTCTGTTTGTTTGCTAAAGCTACCAGAGTGCAATACACACCAGAAATGGACTGGCTTTTAATAAGGGGATTTAGTTTGTTAAAAATGTATAGTTCTTCAGAGAAAATGCAGCTAGCTTTCATCTAGTTTCTCTGTCAGTTGGAAGGCACATGGCAGCATCTGCTCGTCTTGTCTTCTGGCTTCTGGGCTCCAGTGGCTTTTCCCAGGATGATTCCTTTCTGCATCTCCCCACATCTGGGTCTGAGCCCTACGTACTGAGAAAGAGGTAGGTTGATCTGCTTAGCTCTCTTCTGACCTCTTTTTTAAGGCTCCAGTTAATTAAATTTCACTCCTTATGGAAGTTACTTCCCTTAGCCAGCTGCAGATGTAATCAGCCATAGATGAATTTCTCATGCTGATGAGTTAAGTCCACAGCAGCACAACACTGGGGCATCATCACCTGGACAAGTCAACACCTGAACCTAACTATCACATATCCACCCCTTGTCAACTTGGCAGCTATACACATCATCTTAAACCATACTTAATCTTTAAATAGAAAATAACAGATATATTTTTTTCACCTACCAATGATCATCTGTCCTGCATTCAATGCACTAAGTCTTTCTATATACAAAATACATTAATTTCATCACAATATCAAAAAATATCAATATTAAACCATTTCAGTAACAATACAAATACAATCCCAATTCAAAAATAATACAAAATTTCATCAGAGTCATTTACAGGCATGATCTGTCCTAAAGCAAAATTGTCCTCTGGCTGTGAACCTGTGAACTTAAAGCAAGTTATCTGCTTCCAATATACAAAGAAGGAACAGTGATAGGATAAACAATCATTACTGTAGGCAGAAAATTGAAAGGAAAACAGGGGTCAGTGGTTCTAAATAATTCTGAAAACCTGCAGGGCAAATTCTATTAGATTTCAAAATCTGAGAGTCATTTATCCCTGGGACTTTAGAAAGTGGCAGTCCCACCCTTTCCAAGGGTCTACACAGTGGCTTTGCTCTCTCCAAATGCAACCTTGGGGACACTGGGGAGATCTCCTTTTTCTCAACTGCACCCTCTCCAAACATTGGGGCTGCCATCTCCGGGGCACACACTTAGCCCCTCCAGAACAATGGGGTGGCACAAGTCCCGGTTTATGCACTCCACCCCTCCAGTGTCTGCACAGCTCTGAACCAGAAGGCCCCCCCTCTGCTTTTGGGGCAGACTTACCCTCTCCACATGTATGGGTGGGTCCCCTCCCCTGGCTTGAAGCTTCTTGGTTTCAGACCTTAGTTTTGATGGTTCTGCCTCCAAAGTTATTTTTCCTTCAGTTTGTTCCTTTTCTGTCCCTTCTAGTCCAGACTGGCAGTGGCTCCATTTATACAGATCCCACAACACTCTTGTTGGTTTTCTGTGCACTGGGATCATGCCCATCAGACAAAAGGACTTTTCATAAATCCTTTCTGAATAACTCCACTGCAAATCTTCTCTTGTCCTGTATGACTGACTGTTTCCATGTTTGGTTGAATCGTCACATGGGCAGTATTCTTTGGGGAAGCCCAGACTTTTTCAGACCATCAATTTTTGGTGTCTTTGTACCCAAGAGTTCAGTCCTCAATTTCTCTCTTTCCTGTCACATTTTACTATAAGCTTCAATGAGAAGCCAGACTGCATTTCCCTCATTTAGTGTGGAAATTTTTTCTACTAAATATCCAAGTTCATTACTTTCAAATTCTGCCTTCCATCTACAAAGAATGACTTCCTTCCAGTTTTCAATGCAACATTCATCATTTCTGTCTAATGCCTTATCCGAAGTATCTTTGGAGTCCACATTTCTACCAAAAGTCTCTTTAAAGCAATCGAGGCCTTCTCAATAAGGTCCTCAAAACTCTTCCAAAATCTTCCCCTTATCCCTGTAAAAAAAGTTCCAACATGTTTGATATTTGCAAACTGAAGCAGCACCCCACTTCTCTGGTGCCCAAATCTGTTTTAGTCTGCTAAGGCTGCCAGAATGCAACATACCAGAGATGGACTGACTTTTAATAAGGGGATTTAGCTTGTTAAAAATTTATAATTCTTCAGAGGAAAGGCAGCTAGCTTTCATCTGAGTTTCTCTATCAACAGGAAGGCTCACAGTGACATCTGCTGGGCTTCTCTCCTGGCTTCTGGGTTCCAACAGCTTTTCCCGGAGTGATTCCTTTCTGCATCTCCAAACGTCTTGGTCTGATCTTCAAGTGCTGAAATGAGCAGGACTGAGCTCTCTTCTGACCTTTCTCTTTTAATCCTCCAGCTAATTAAATTAAACATCACTCATTGTAGAAGGCAGTCCCCTTAGCAGACTGCAGATGTAATCAGCCATAGATGAATTTCACATGCTGATGATTTAAGTCCACAGTAACAGAATAATGGGGCATCATCATCTGGCCAAGTAGAAACTTGAACCTAACTATCCCACTTTCTATTAGTTAGTATTCTAAGAGTTTTTTTTTTTTTTTTTTTATCAAGAAAGGGTGCTGAATTTTCTCAAATGCCTTTTCTCTATCAATTAAGATGATCATGTGGTTTTTCCCTTTTGATTGTTAATATGGTTTATTATATTAATTGATTTTGTTGTGTTGAATTATCTTTGCATATCTGGAATAAAACCCAACTTGTCCTTAATGTATAATTCTCTGGATGTGCTGTTTAATTCGATTTGCAAATATTTTGCTGAGGATTTTTGCACCCATGTTTATTAGAGGTTGGTCTGTAGTTTTCTCTTCTTGTAGTATTTTTTACGAGGCTGGTATTAGGGTGATGTGGGCTTCATTGAATAAGTTAGGTAGTTTTCTATTTTCTTTAGTTTTCTTGGAAGAGTTTGCACAGGAAGGCTATTAGTTCTTCTCAGAATGCTTGGTAAAATTCGCCTGTGAAACCACCTGGTCCTGGGCTTTTCATTGTTGGGAAGTTTTTGATGACTGATTCTACCTTTTTACTTGTGATTAGTGTATTGAGATTTTCTATTTCTTCTTGAGTCATTGTAGGTTGTGTGTTTCTAGAAAGTTGTCCAGTTCATCCAAGTTGTCTAATTTGTTGGCATATAGTTGTTCATAGTATCCTCTTATGATCTTTTTTAATTTCTTTGGGGTCTGTGCCAATGAATCCTCTCATTTCTGATTTTATTTATTTGTATCTTCTCTCTTTTATACTTTGTCAGTCTCACTAAGGGCTTGTTGATTTTACTCATCTTTTCAAAGAACTGTCTTTTGTTTTATTGGTTTGTACTATTGTTTTTTGTTCTCTATTTCATTTATTTCTGCTAGAATTGTTGTTACTTCTTTCCTTCTCTTTGCCTTGGAATTAGTTTGCTGTTCTTTCTCTAGCTTCTCAAGTTGTTCATTTAGGTTGTTGGTTTTAACTCTTTCTTTCTTTTAAACGTACATGTTCAAAGCTATAAATTTTCCTCTTAGCACTGTCTTTGCTGCACACTATATATTTTGATATGTTGTGTTCTTATTTTCATTAGTGTCTAGATATTGACTGTTTTCTCATGCTGATTGTTTAAGAATATGTTCATATTTTTGTGAATTTTCTGATTCTCCAGTTGTTATTGATTTCCAGCTTCATTCTGTTATGATCTAACAAAGTGCTTTGTTTAATTTCAGTCTTTATATTTATTAAGATCTATTTTGTGCCCAGCATAAGATCTATCCCGGAGAATGCTCCATGAGCACTTGAAGAATATGTATCTTCCTCTGTTAGGGTGTATTGGTCTATATAAGTCTGTTAGGTCTAGTTCATTTGTTATATGATTTAGGTTTTCTGAATCCTTATTCATCCTTATTAATTAGGTTTTCTAACTGTTGGAGAGAGTGGTGTCTTGCAGTCTCCTGCCATTATTGTAGAGACATCTATTCCTCCCTTCAGCTTTGCCAGTGTTTGCCTCATATACTTTGGAGCACCTGGATTAGGTGCATAAATATATATGATTGTCATTTCTGCTTGGCGAATTGCCCCTTTGATTAATATATATAGTGTCTTTTTTTATTTCTCACAGCATTTTTGCATTTAAAGTCTATTTTGTCTGATAGTAGTATTGTTACCCAGATTTTTTTGTGGTTAGTGCTTGCATGTAATATCTTTTACCATCCATTTTCTTTCAGCCTATTTGCATCTTTGCGTCTAAAATGAGTCTTTTGTAAAGCATACAGATGGTTCATATATATATATTTTTCCCATTCTGCCAATTTGCGTCTTTTGACTAAGGAATTTAATTCATTAACATTCAGTGTTATTACTGTAAAGGCAGTACTTCAGCCATTTCATCCTTTGGCATTTATTTTTTTTTGAATTTTTTAAACCTCTTTTTCTTCTTTTAGTCACCCTTGCTGATGCTCTTCATTTATGTGGCCTCTTCAAGGCCTTTCTCTCCTGTCTCTTCTTTTTAGCCAGCAGAACTCCCTTTGGTTGTTCTTGTAGAACCGGTCTCTTCTTAACGAATCCTCTCAGCTTCTGTTTGTGAGTATTTTAAACTCTCCTCATTTTTGGAATACAGCTTGGCTGGGATGAGAATTCTTGGCTGGCAATTTTTCTCTTTCAGTATCTTGAATATATTGCAACTGTGCCTTCTTTCCTCCCTAGTGTCTGATGAGAAATCAGCATTTAGTCTTATTTGGCTCCCCTTAGGTGGCGAATTGCTTTTCTCTTGCTGTTTTCTGGCATCTGACAGTCTGATTAGTCTGTGTCGTAGGGTGGGTCTGTTCAGGTTCATTCTGTTTGGAGTACATTGGGCTTCTTGGGTTTGCATATTTTGTCTTTTATAAGGGTTGGGAAATTTTCAACCATTATTTCTTTGAATATGCTTTCTGCCCTTTTTCTGTTTTCTTCTCCTTCTGGGACACCCGTGATGCATATATCTGTGCACTTTGTGTTTTCATTTTTTTCCCTGAGACCCTGCTCATATTTTTCCTTTTTTTCCCCCCTTTGTTCCTTTGTCTGTTTGAATTTGGTTGCTCTGTCTTTTAGCTCACTAATCCTTTTTCTGTCTCTTCATATCTGCTGTTATGTATCTCTAGCATATTTTAAATTTCGTCTATAGTGTCTTCTGTTTCCATGTCTGGTATTTTTTTCTGTTAATTCTTTCAAATTCTTCTTTATGCTCTTCTAGTGTCATCTTAATATCCTTTATTTCTTTATGCATGTTTTCTTTCATTTCTTCGAATTGGTTCAGGAGATGTGCTTGCACATATTTGAATAATTGTTCCAGATTCTATGTCTCCTCTGAGTTTTTGATTTGTTCCTTTGACGGGTCCATTTCTTCCTGTGCTTTAGTATGCCTGGTGAGTTTTTGCAGATATTTTATCATCTGATTACCTTGATGGATCTGTTCTGAAGGTAGGTTTCTGTCTCACATAGGATTTGTATTAGGACACTGCTTTCACAGTCTGTATTTCCCAGTGAAAACAGGGCCAGGGACCCATGCAGGGGTGCAGACCAGCTCCAGTGGATGTGGGATAGAGGCTGGAGAGGCTCTGAAAACCCTACCTTTCCCTGTTGCACTTTCCAGCTTGCCCAGCACATGGCACTGTGCAGTTACTTACTTGTCCACAGAAGCTGTTTAATTCCTAGTTCCTGTCTGCTCCAGTGGAGCTGAAACTGTGGGGATCTCACTTTCTTTGCCAGCCAATATCTGGCTCAGTGTTGGGTTGTGTCCCCCTCTGTACTTGGGGTCGAGGCCTCCCCGCAGTCGTTCTGTCTGCAGTTGTTGCCCTGGGAAGGATCCTGCCTCCCGCTGCTGCTTCCCTTAAGGGTTGGGGATGGGCATCAGGAACCACAGCCAGAACTGCAGTCTCTCTGTCCCCTGTTTTCTGAATGCCTTCATCCTGTACTGACCTGGGTATTGAAATGTCCTTCCTTGTCCCCCAGGTCCCCAAACAGTTGATTCAGGCAGTTTCTGCCTGGCTACTTGCTTTTGGGAAAGAAGTACATTTTCCTGATCCTTCCTGTTTTAGTTTGTTAAAACTGCCAGAAAGTAGTATACCAGAAATGGAATGGCTTTTAAAAAGGGACTTTATTAAGTTGCACATTTACAGTTCTAAGGCTATAAAATGTTCAAACTAAGGGATCCAGGAAAAGAGACCTTGACTTAAGAAGGGTGATAGGTCCAGAACATTTCTGCCATCTGGGAAGGCATGTGGTTAGCTTCTGCTGGGGTCTCTGGCTTCTGGTTTCAAACAGCTTCCCCAGAGGCATTTCTTTCTTCATCCCCAAAGGACTGGGTCTTGTGTTGGCTTTGTTGGCTGTGAAGCTTTTTTCAAAATGGTTCCCCCTTTGAAGGGTTCCAGTAAGCAACCCAACCTTGAATGGTTGGAGACCTATCTTTATGGAAAGCACTTAATCAAAAAGATCCCACCCGATAGTATTGACTCAGTATTAAAGAACATGGCTTTTCTGGGGAGCACTATAATTTCAAACCAGCACACTTACCTAATCCTCTGTTAGGGAGCTTGTCCTTGGTGCCCTTTTTGTGTTCCATCTTTCCCAGAGGCTTGCATCCCCCAGGTTTCTATGGACCTCTGTTGTCTCCATAAGGGTAGGGATCTGTCTCACTACTGTGAGAGATTTAAAGGATTGTGTCCCAGGTGGAAGGTGGGAAGGATGCTGGCCGCTGCTCCTGGGCATTTCCCATGCTTGGGATTGAGCGAAGGGGAGGGAAGAGGACTGGTAGGTCTGGGGCCAAAGTTTCCTCTCTGATATTTTTCTCTTTCTTCTGTTCAGTGATTATGGGGTCCTTCTCCAGTTTTAACCTTCCTCCAGAGATCTGAGCAAGTGAGATTTGTCTTTTTAGTTTTTGCTGAATTTCTGAGGAGAACTTTTCAGTAGCTGACTTCCATTGCCATGTTGATGTGACTCCCTTTTCATATTTTTGATGGGAAATTAGATATTCTCTTTTGTGAAATACCTGTTCTGCTTTAGCCTCCTTAAAAAATAAGATCATTTCTTAGTAATTTGTTGAATGTTTTTATGTAGTCTTCATATGTCTTTAGTCAGATAGATATGCTGTAAATATCTTCTCCAAGATATTTTCCAAGAAGCAAGAGAGCTGCTTTTCAGCCCCTGGTGGTGTTTTGTTGTTGTTGTTGTAGGAAAAATTTTTTATTTTAATGAAGTCCAGTTTATCATTTTTTCCCTTTATAATTTGTGCTCTTTTATGTCCTGTTTAAGAAATTGTTGTCTACCCAGGCCTTCAGTATATTTTCCTGTGCTATTTTCTAGAAACTTTATCATTTTAACTTTGACATTCAGGTCTGGGATTCATCTAGAATTTATTATTATTTTTTGCATATAGTTTGAGGTTGAGACCAGTTAACCTCATATATTGATGTCCAGTTGATCTAGCACTGTTTATTAAAATGACCAACTTTTCCCCATTACACTGCAGTGGAACCTTTGTAGTAAATCAGGTGACTGTAAATATGGGTTCTATTTCTGTTCCATTGGTCTATCTGTCTTTTCTTGCTCTGATGCAATATAAAGTTGGTCTGGCTTTATATCATCTCATAGGTTGGTGTTAGTCTTCTAACTTTGTTCTAATTCTTCAAAATTATTTTCACTCTTCTTAGCTCCTTCCATTCCAGTTTAAAATTCGGAAATAGCTTGTAAAGTTCCACAAAATAAACTTCTGGGGTTTTTTATGGGAGAGAATTGAATCTATAGATCAGTTTGGAAAGAATTCGTAGCTTTACAATATTAAGTCTTCCGTTAAATTCCTTATGTTTAGGAATTTAAAATTTTATTTCAATAATGACACTGAGTTTTCTATGAAGAAATTTTGTACATGTTTTGGGGTCAGGTTTATTCCTAATACTTATATGTTTATTGTGTTAATGTGGATGGTATCATTGTTTTCTAGAACATACAAATATGCATAATTTTATATATTGATCTTACATCTAGCAACCTTGTTAAGTTCACTAATTATTTCTGATATCTTATAGGTTCTTTTGGATTTTCTTTGCATGTAGTCATGTCAGTAGTGCACAGTGACCCTTTCATTTTTTGCTTCCCAGTTTTCATTTCTTGTTCTTACCTTATTTCACTGGCCAGTACCTCAGTATATTGTCAGCTAGAAGAGGTGATAACTGGTATCTTTGGACTTTCCCCTCAATTTCAGAGAATTTCACTATAAGTATGAGGTTTGCTGTAGTTTACTAATAGATTTTTACTTTGTTTTTGTTGCTTTTAGCAGCTGATCCCTGACTGGCATTGGGAATTTTACCCCGTGCGTTATGCAGCTTAGGGATATTTGGGTTTAAAATCTATTTTATTCTTTGTTGTATTAGTTCTTCATTGTTTTACTTTTTTTATTGCCTTCTTTTAGATTAATCAGGTATTAATTGAGAAACTTCTTTTAACTTTTTAGTTATACACTGTTTTATTATTCTCTTAGTGTTTACACTAGAAATTATAACATTTATCCTTAATTTGTTATTATCTACCTTAAATTAGTACTTTAATATTTTTCTGGACAGCGCAGACCTTGAGAGACTTTAACTCCATTTACTCCCTCTTGCTTTTTGTACCATTGTGGTCATGTATCTTAATTCTGCATATGTTTTTAAACATTATTATTTTAGTAGTCAATTATCATTTAGATTTGCCTGTATATCTCCCTTTCCATTGCTTCCTTCAAGACCGTGCTTGCATCTGGCATCACTTTCCTCTATCTGAAGAATTAAGATTTCCTTTGCAGTGGGGCCTGCTGATAATAAGTGCCCTCAGTTTTTGTTTGTCTGAAAGCAACTGTATTTCTCCTTTTCTTAGAGAATTAGCTGTTGTTGGTGTTTCTTTCAGCATTTCTGACTTAACATTGTTTCTGTTTGAAAGATAGCCATAAGCCTTATTGTTTTTCCTTTAAAAGTGCTAGTTTCACTCTGTTTCTTCTGTTTGGGATTTGTAGAATATCCTAAATCTGTGACTTAATGTCTTCATCCATTTTGAAAAATTCTTCATCGGTATTTCTTCAAACATTGTTTCTTCCCCATTTTCTCTCCTTCCTCTGTTTGGGGCTACAATTGTATGTATTTAGCTCCTTTTTATTACACCTCTTTTGTCTTATTTTTTCTTCTGTGTTTTCCCTCTGTTTTTCCTCTTTGTACTTCAATCTAGATATTTTCTACTGACCTTTCTTTTAGTTCCTCTTTTTTTTTGTCCAATGCTGGTAAAACCATCTATTGAACTCTTAGATACTTTAGCTCGTTTATTTTTCAATACTGGGGTTAGCGTTAGTATTTGATTCTTTTTCTTAGATTTAAATTCTCTTGTGATATTCTTCCTCATCTATTTTCAAAGATATTATTGTAGGTCTTAAGTTTGTAATATATAATTCTAATACATGTATCACACATAGATGTGTTTCTCTTGTCTTTTTCTTTCTCTAGGTTTTCAGACATATAGTCCAGTTTTCTGGCCTCTGCAGTATTTTTGTTGAAACCTAGACATTATATAAGAGAAATTGTAGAAGTTCTGGATAACATCTTCATATTCAAAGAATTTAATTTTATACTGGCAGGCAAATATAAAACAGCATATACCTTAATCTAACTGAGACTTGTTTGTTACCCGACTGCCTTTACTGATGGGCACAGTTTTTCCAGGATCTCATTTGAAAGCCTGGGGTTTACCAGAACTCCTCTTTGGATCCTGAAATCTCAATTCAGCATGATTGCCTAAATTTCTACACTTTACTTAGGAAATTGTGTCCTGTGACTTGATTGTGCTCCAATGCCTTCAAATAATTGTGTATTTAATCCAAATTTAATAGTTATACTTAGTAGAAAGCTTAGTTTGATACCAGCTTCTCCATATAACCAGAAACTGAAGTCTTCTACTGTAATGAACTTTTGGTAGCAAATAAAATCAAACTGATTTTTTGTGTGGGGGAGGTACATGGTCCAGGAATCAAACCTGCATCCCCCCCATGGCAAGCGAGAATTCTACCACTGAGCTACTGTTGCATTGCCCTCAAACTAATTTTTAAACTTATTTTTAAGTACTTTTTAAGTTGAAATTTAATTATACAGTAGTTGCAGAGTTAGCGCAGAGAATCCCATGTACCCTTCACCTACTTTCTTCATTGGTTAAATTTTATATAACGAGAGTACAAAAAAAAAATCAAAACCAGGAAATTAACATTGGTATGAAGCCCATGTACAGTTTGATGTTGTTTATCCCATTGTGAATTCATATAATCACCACACAGAATTCTTCCATCCCCGCACTAATCTCTTATGCTATCCCTGTAGAGTCACACCCGTTCTCCTCACTCCAACCACCGCTAACCCCTGGCAGCCACTCTTCTGTTCCCAGTCTGTGTTAGTTTGCTAGGTAGTGGAATGAGATATACTAGAACTGGAACGGCTTTTAAAAAGGGGAATTTAATAAGTTACAAGTTTACAGCTCCAAGGAAGTGCAAGTGCTTAAATTAAGGCACCAACAAGAGGTTACCTTCCCTCAAGAAAGGCCGATGGGTCAGGAACCCCTCTGTCAGCTGGGTAGTCACATGGCTGGCATCTGCTGGTCCCTTGCTCCTGGGCTCTGTTGCTTTCAGCCTCTGTTCCTGTGGGGGTTCCTCACTTTGCTTTTTCAGGGCTGGCCTTCATCTCCTGGCTTCCCTTGTTTTTTTTCCAGGTTCTGGCTTGATTAATATCTCATGGCAACGTCTGCTGGGCTCCAAGCATCTCCAAACATCCGTGTCTGTGTTCTCCACGTACCTGCATCTGTGGCAGCTCTGCTCTGAAGTTTCTGTCAGCTCTGAGGCTTCTGTCGTTTCTCTCATTTCTGACTCTCTCCAAAGTGTTTCCTCTTTTAAAGGATTCCAGTAAACTAATTAAGATCCATTGGAATGGGTGGATTCACATCGCCATCTAATAAAAAATCTAATCACCCACAATTGGGTGTGTCATATCTCCATGGAGATAATCTAATCAAAGGTTTCCATCGACAGTATTAAATCAAGATTCAAAGAAGCAACTGCCTCCACAAGATTGGATCAGGATAAAAAGACTTTTTGGGGTTAGGTACATCATGCCACTGCTGTTATTTTGTCATTTCGAGAGTGCTGTACGAATGGAATCATACAGTATGTCATCTTTTGAAAGTGGCATTTATCACTCAGTATGATACCCTTGAGAGCCCTCCAAGTCATTTGTATCAGTTATTTGTTCTCTTTTGTTACTGAGAAATAGTACATGCTGTTTTAGTTTCCTAGGCTGCTCAAGCAAATACCATGAAATGGGTTAGCTTAAACAAAGGGGATTTATTAGCTTACGGTTTTGAGGCTAAGAGAAAGTCCAAATCAAGACCTCATCATGGCTATGTCTTCTCCCTGAAGACTCTGTGGTATTCTGGGGTTGGCTGCTGGCAGACCTTGGCTCCTCTGTCACGTGGCAAGACACGTGCCAGCATCTCCTGGTCTCTCCCTTCTCTTTCAGGTTTCCTTGCTTTCAGCTTCTTACTTAGTATGACTTTCTTTTTCTCATCAATGAGTTCATTCTGCTTATAAAGGATTCTAGTAATGCGATTAAAATAAATTCTGATTGGGCCTCCCCTTAGCTGAAGTAACCTTATCAAAAGGTCCTACTTAAAATGGCTTCTCATCCACAGGAATAGAGTACGTTTAACAATATGTTGTTTTGGGGTACATACAGTTTCAAACCACCACACATGCTATGGATGTACCACAGTTTGTTTAACTATTCACCTATTATAGAACGTTTTAGTTGTTTGCAGTTCTTGTTTATTACAGTTAAAGCTGCTGTGGAAAATCTTGTACAGGTATTTATGTGGAAATGCACTTTTATTTCTCTGGGACAAATTCCCAGGAATGTGATTGGTGATTATATGGTAAGTCTATATTTGGTTGTCAAAGAAACTGTCAATCTATTTTCCAGAGCTGGCTGTGTGCCATGCCATTTTATATCCCCACGAGCAGTGTGGGAGACATCTCCTTTCTCTGGGTCCTCGTTAGCATCGGGTGTTGTCACTGTTTTTATTTTAGCTGTTCTGATATCTCATGATACTCTTGTTTGCATTTCCTTAATGGTTAGTGTACTGAACATCTTTTCATGTGTTTTTTTTTTTTTGCTGTTTGTACAATTTCTTTGGTGAACTGTCTCTTCATGCCTTTTGTCCTTCTAATTGGATTGCTTTTTCTTTTTACTGTTGACTTTTGGGGGTTCTTTATAAATTCTAGGTGGAGAACCCTTTGTCAGATATGTGGCATTTTCATCCAGTCCATAGCTCATCTTTTCTTCCTCTTAACAGGGTCTTTGCAGCGTGCAAGTTTTTGATTTTGATGAAGTCCATGTTAACAGTATTTTTCACCTATGAATCGTGCATTTGGTGTCATATGTAAGAACTCTTGACCTTGCCATGGGTCCCAAATATCTTCTCCTATGTGTTCTTCTAAAAGCTTTATAATTTTATGTTTTACATTTAAATTATCATTTATGTTTTAAATTAATTTTTGCATAATGTATGAGACTTATCTCAAGGTTCTTTTTCTTTTCCTATAGATGCATAATTATTCCAGCACCATTTGTCAAAAAGACTATCATTCCTCTTTGAGTTACTTTTGCACCTTTGTAAACAATTAGCTGGCAGTATTTATTTGGGACTCTTTCTGGGTTCTGCATCCTGTCTTACTAATCATTTGTACCAATACCACACAGTCTTGATTTCTGTAACTATATATAAGAAGTCTTAAAATCAGAGACTCTATCCTCTCTTTTTCAAAATGAGCTATTCTAGATCATTTTCCTTTCCATATACATGTTAGAATAATCTGGTCTGTTGTGGTGGTTTGAAGCTGTATGTGCCTCAGAAAAACATGTTCTTAAATCTAATCTATTGCAGTGGTGTGAACCCACTGTAAGCGGGACCTTTTAATGAGTTAAAAGTTAACCCATTAAACTTAAAAGTTTAATTTCAATTAAAATTAAAAGTTAACTCATTAACTGAGTGGGAACTCAGTTAATGTGTTCCTACCTCAATCAGGGTGGGTCTCAGTCCTATTACTGGGCACCATAACGTGGACTGAAATTCTGACAGTCTGTAGTTCCATGTTTTCGTTGCCAACTTACTATTAAATTATTGAGGATTCTCTATTCTTGGGAATTAAAAAAAAAAAATCCCTATTGCTAATTTAGCCTCATCTACCCTGCGTTCTTAAATGATTACATTTGCCCTGACTTCTGCAAAAAGGGGTTTCGAATGGGAATTTCCTTACTCTGTTACGATCACAGCAAATGTTCAAATGAATTCTTGTTCACCAAAACTCATTTACACTCTGAGCTTTAACCTATTTCAGTGGCTCTGTTCTTTTGGCTTTTGATGTATAAAATGAACTTCCTGTTACTATTTTTAGAATACCCCTCCCTGCATGTGGGCTTGAACTGACATTTTCTTCCAGCCTGCTCCTAGGTGAGCAAGTGGAAAAAGAAAATACACACAACAGATACTATTGTACAGGGGCAAAATCTCCTGAATCTCTTAAAGTTTAATATAATCATAGCAACTCCAGGAGAACTTCCTTTTCCCAAAAAGAGCTCATTGAAGTAAAAAAAAGTTTAATGACGGATAAGGAAATTGGCACATTAGAACATTAAAATCTCTGGAGCTGCTGAATTTTTTAAAAAAGAATTAAAATCAGTTCTTTATGGGTTGTTCTGGAGAAGTTGTATTCTAGGCCTAGAAAAATCCATGTAATAAATTGCAGCTTATCCCAGCTAACCCCCATTTACAGATAATCTAGTTGTTCTTTGTGACATTAAGAGTGGGGAAGAATTCAGATTTAGCCATTGAACTTGAAGGGATGATTTTAAAAGGGGTAATATGTGTGTATGTATTGACATATGTTACCTTTTAAGGGATTTAATAATTTTAAAATGACTAGCAGTCAATGTAAATAATAACTTTCAAAATAGGCACAGCAAGTTAGACATTTATAGCTTGTACAGAGGGTCTAGAGAGGACTTATGTACTGGACGTAATTATTAATATCAGTCATCCAGATGACTGAAAGTAATCTATGAAAATCAGGAATGTTTATATAACGTTTAACAAGAAAGAAGTATCTTCCCAAGGAAAATACTTGATGATACTTTTTGTCTGGCAACCCTGCTGTCTTTCACAATTTTTTTTTTAACCTAAGTGAAGTACTAAAATATACATAATGAAAATTTCCTTCAATGCTTTGGCAAAGTGCATTACCCTCTGAACAGGGTGAGGGAGGAGTTTGAAATTTTTTATATTTTATTTTCAAAAATTTTAACTTAAGCTTGTTTTTATTAGGCCATTTATCAGTGAATACTTTGCTTACTTTGTAATGAATATGCTTTCCTTATTTTTTACTTTGATACTTGTTGGAGGTTGAGTTACGTCCCTTGCAAAAGGCATGTTCAGGTCAGAACCCTAGACCCTGTGTGTGTGAATGGTGTGTTTTGTAAATAGGGCTTTTGAAGATGTTCTTACTTAAGGTGCACCTAATCTTAATGACTTGATCCAATATGGGTGAAGCCCTTATTAGCAAAGGGGATTGGACATAGAAAGAGAAACCACGGGAGAAGCAAGAAGCTGGAAGTCAATGAAACCCAGAGAGAAAGAAAGGATGCCACCATGTGCATTTCGTGGGATGGAAAAGCCAAGGAACCACAGATCTCCAGCCAGGCAGACGATACTGATCCCAGGTGGAAGCAAGACTTCCAGACTCTGAAACTATGTGCCAGTTAAGCCCTGCTATTAAACCAAGCAAGAAACCAAGACCAACCGTTAGTTTTATTAGGAAGTCTATCTTAGTTTTCCAACCCTTTCTTTTATTAGGAAGTCTTTCTTAAAAACTTATATTTGAAGCAAAAATGAGTATAGAGCATGGCATAATGTTAAAACATCTTCCTTTTTTCTCCTCACTCCAGAACTTCAATTGTTTTTCATAACCTGTCATATTGTAAGTTCATCATATACTATTAAGAACATTTGTTCATTTTTTTTTTGGCACGGGCAGGCCCCAGAAATTGAATCCAGGTCTCCGGCATGGCAGGCAAGAATTCTGCCACTGACGCACCACCCAAGAACAGATGTTCTTAAGAGCAAGTTTGTTTGTCCAGTTAAGCCTTTGGGGAGGGCGGTTTGACATACCTACCTTTGTGTCTCACTTTTTACGTTTCCAGTTTCTATATTTTTCTCTTCTATGCGGGCCTGAAGCACACTTGGTAGAGTGCTAAGGGAAGTAGTTGGAGCATTTCTGAAGTGTCGGTTTTAAAGCTCCTTGTTGTCAGTCCAAAATGTATTTGACAACTTGTCTTAAAAATTACAAGGGTTTAATCTTCTCTTTCAGTATCTATCAGGGTATTTTAATATCCAAATATTGGATATTTTAATATCCAAATATTGGCAGTACTCACCATTCATTATAATTGGTGCTCCAAGAAGTTGTAGCAGGGATAGGTTACCTTGTGAACTTTTTCTGTCTTCATCTCCCTGTGCACCTGAATTGATATTTTGGGGCCTAGAATAGCAGTTTCATAAAAGAAGAATAGAGGGAGAGGGAGCACAAGGTGGGAAAAGGCAGCCAAAGTTGAATATCATTTCAAGGAATTTGGATTTTATCTAGGATTATTTAATTGATTGACTTCTTTTTTTGGGGGGAGGGGGGGCAGTACATGTTCCAGGAATCGAACCCAGGTCTCCCACATGAGGGGTGAGCATTCTACTGCTGAGTCACCGTGCACCCTAATTGACTACTTTGACAGACATTTACTGTGGTTTGTGTGGAGAATTAAAATATGGCTCCTACTTTGGGTGAACCTCTACTTTTGAGGAAGCATGTCAGGTTGCATTAGGTAGTCAATTCAGCTGCGGCATGGGATGTGGGTAGTGAGAGAGGGCTAGAGAGGCACCTCAACAAGAGACAGGGTGTGGTAGTTAGATTCAGTTGTCAGCTTGGCCAGGTGAAGGCACCTAGTTCTGTTGCTGCGAACATGAGCCAGTGGTATGTGAACCTCATCTATTGCTAATTACATCTGCAGTCAGCTAGTAGGCATGCCTGCTGCAATGAATGGCGTTTGGCTTAATCTGTTGGTGCTTAAATGAGAGAGTGCAACATAGCACAGCCCAAGCAGCTCAGCATACCTCATCTCAGCACCTGCAGCTCAGCCCAGGCCTTTGGAGATGCAGAAAGGAATCACCCCAGGGAAAGTTGTTGGAACCCAGAGGCCTGGAGAGAAGGCCAGCAGAGATCACCCTGAGCCTTCCCATGTAAGAAAGAACCTCAGATGAAAGTTAGCTGCCTTTCCTCTAAAGAGCTAATGAAATAAATCCCCTTTTATTAAAAGCCAGTCCATCTCTGGTGTGTTGCATTCCAGTAGCTAGCAAACTAGAACACAGGGGAACACACAGGAAGTTATACATGGCCTGAAATAATCACTGTTTAGAGCTGTGCTGTCCACTCATCATGTGCGGCAATGGAGCACTTGAAATGTGACTAGTCTGAGATGCGAAGTGCTGTTAGGTGTAAAATACACACCAGATTTCAAAGATTTAAAATGACACAAAATATAGACTATCTCATTAATAATACTATTTTGGATCTACTGGATTATATAAAATATTGTTAAAATTAATTTTACCTTTTCCTGTTTCCTTTTAATGAGGCTGCTAGAAATCTAAATTTGTAGGCATGGGTTGTTCTGAACTATGTGACAGTGTGTGGATGGAAAGAAGAGATTGGGACCTTGGGAAGGAAGATGTGACAGTGGTTGGATTAAACAGAGATGGTTTTACAACCATAGAGGCCTTGAGCACGTTGCCTCAGGAGCTTATTTGCATTCCTCCAAAGCCTTTTTACATAACCTGTTTCAGATGTTCTGCCCTTGCCGTAACCTCTCCCAGCTCAGTATTTATATTATTTTGTGATTAATCACTCTCAATTGGCATAATGCACTGGAAAGTGCCACATCATCTGAGAGTAATGTAATCCCAAGGGGGCCACCTCCTCTGCGCTGGACCAGAGTTAAGGGTCGAGTGAGAGTGAGGGTCAAGGACAACTGTCCATCAGTGTTGACTCGAGAGATTCTACATTTGTGTGATTGGTGCTATTGTTGTATTATTGATAGAAAGGGAGACATCACTAGAAAGAGAGGATTTGTGGGCTGGGATGGGGAATCACTGATTTTCAAGCTGGGTAGGATGTCTAAGTAGAAATATTGGACAAGTAGTTGGAGTGGCATTGGCTGTTCTTTGGAAGGGGAGGTCAGGGCTGACACCATGTATTTGGAAGTGTGTTCATAGAGAAAATGACATTGTGGGAGGCACGTTAATGTGAGGAGAGTAGAGACTCAAGAACTGGACTCACTCTGATTTTGGTTTTATGCTTTAATGTCGGTGCCTCGAATTTAAAATCTGGGACTCTAAGCAAGATTTTGGAAAGTCTGTTTCATAATTCCGTTTATGTAGGATTTCCCACCCTTTTTGCCTCTGTACTTTTCCTTACCTTCAAAGGAGAAGAAAATGTGGGAAGAAAGTTTCTGGGAAAGAATGTCAGTAAAGGTTCTGAGCCACAGACTTGACAGATCTACATTTGCTTTTATTATTTTCCTAGTCCCTAATGTTCCCTCTAATTTTATAAAGCAGTTAAGAGACTGATCAGACTATGCCAGCAAAAAACCGTGAACACTAAGAGCATGTAAACTGAAGTGGAAACTGAATGACACATATAAGAAAGGCCAAAATATTTAATGATGTGCGTGATTCTTATAGGCAGCAGGGTGTCTCTAGGTCTTTAGAGCTATATGTGTACATGAATTGCCTTTAGTCGTGGGCAGAGCAAGCATTTTGGGGTAGCAAATGGAAAAGTGGGGGAGGTGATAGTGGACAGCGCCTGCTGCAAGGTGGAGTCGCCTGCTGCAAGGTGGAGTTGATGCTTTGCTTTCATCATCCCTCATCACAGCTCTCATTCCTAGCAGCTGGTTTTGCAGTTCCTTGGTGCCTTCCCTGTTCCAGTTTTATTGCTTAGGGAATACTGCTTTGCTTTCAGTAAGGCATTTCCTGAATGTGCTAGTCTCTCTTCACTTCTCTAGAAAGAAAATTAAATTAAAAGCTGATTGGGGGCTAATTATAAGGCGAAGTTAGCTGCTGATTTCACCCTCTGCGGCCACACAGGAAGCATGGAAAGAGCCTGCCTGATGAGCGCCATGGCCACAGAGGGCCCTGGAAAACCTTGTCCTCAGAGCTGTACCCCCAAATGCTGAGTAATGATAGGAAAGCACAGAATTCCATTGCATTTTTTGTGTGTGTGTGTGTGCATGGTCCGGGAATCGAACTCAGGTCTCCTGCATGAAAGGCGAGCATTCTACCACTGAACCACCCGTGCACTGCCCCATTGCATTTTTTTTTTTTTTTTTTTTAAAGACAGAGAGAAGGAAGGAAGGATAGAAGGAAGGAAAGGAAACATCTTTAAACATTTTCTTGTTTTTATTGTATTTTGTTTGTTTGTTTGTTTTTTACATGGGCTGGGGCCGGGAATCGAACCGAGGTCCTCCGGCATGGCAGGCAAGCACTTTGCCCGCTGAGCCACCGCGGCCCGCCCCCCATTGCATTTTTATAGTCATCATTTCATATTTTAAAAGTAGATATTTCATTGAGCTATCTTGCATTAAAAACCATTCAAGGGCATTATTGTCATGTATGTTTATTTTTAGCATGATTAGTGAAATAAATTTTATTTCCGCTTCTCTACATAGGAATCTTCAGGGATATTGGGATAGTGTCTATGGTGACATGATTTTTCCCTAATAAACCATTTTTGAAGCACTTGGGCATCTCAGCGTAGGGAAGAAACTGGTTTGGTGGAAAGAATAAGGGCTTTGGAGTCAGAAATAACTGGGCTCAATTCCTTGTTCCGATATCAACCAAGTTACTTTAACCTCTCTGAGTCTGTTTCCTTGTTGCACAAAGCAAAATGAACTCCATAAGATAAAGTTCTTAACTTGAGCAGTAAATGCTAATTTCCTGTCGGCTGTTCCTGGAAGCTGGAGGGGGAGAAGGGAAGCTATGAGAAAGTATGGGCTGTATTTTTGAAACAGTGTAATTGTGTGTGTGTGTTTAATCAGATTGCTTTGCAAATATCAAGAACCAAGAGCACTTGGAGTGGTTGCGCCATTATTTGATTTCATTGGGGGACATTGCAAAGAGCCTCGATTCCCGGGGATTTGAGGGGTGAGGCCACCAGAGGGAAGAGAGCTTAGTTGAAGGGGATTTGAACCATCAGTTAGGCAGCTTTTTTTCCCGTATTTTAATTCAAGGCATGCTTTGGCGTTTCCCATCTTAGAAATCAAGCTTAAAAAATATATATATTTTAGGTTTTGGATTCATCCCTTCTTCCACCCCAGTGTACTATCTATTTCTTACTAAGGTTAGGTGGTGGGGAAGAAAGGAAGAGGGCTGGCTTATGGAGGGCGCTGTAGCATGTTGGTTAACTAATCTTAGCCAGGGCTTGCTTGGAGGAATTTCATTTCCTGCATCACCGGCACCGTGCGTGGGTAGTTAGGCTTGCTACCTAGAAGTTATTACCGAGTGTTTCCTACCTGTCCATTTCCCTCCTATTTCCCTGCCACGCCTGTCCAACTACCCTGTACCCCCTACCCCCAATTCTTTTTTTTTTTTTTCGATAGCTAGCTATGTGGAGTCCTTATGAAGGGCTGGTTGGAAGAGTTTGGCAAGGAAATGTCTTGTTTGTAAGTATTTTTAATTCACTTTTTTTTTTTTTGCCTCTACTCTCTTCCTCTCCATCAAGAGCAGCTGGGGAGAGGAGAAGGTCAGAATTGCAGCATGGCAGGAGCCCCCAGAGGAGCAGGATGGATGTGGGTCCCTTAGGGTGGAGGCGTGGTCGCATTGCTTTATTCTAGAGATGTGAGTGTTTGGGCTCTGGAGGGAGACTTCATAGGCAGCGTTTATGGCTGAACGTGCAAAGATAAGGGATCTGGGACCTTCATCTTCCAGCTGCAGTGAAACCCAAGTTGTCTGAAAGCAGTAAGAGATATGCTTGTTAATTAGATAAAATGGAGAATAATGGAGAAGTTACAAAATAAGCCTGGAGGAGTGTGTACTGCCTGTATGTATGTGCATATACATCACAGTTTTCAAATTAGAGTGTTATAGCTTGATAGGAATTCTTATATTATGGCACGTGAATTCTTCTCTTTTCGGAACTGCATAATGTATTTTCATGGCCAGTGGCCCTGAAACAAACGATGACTCACAACTTGCACACATGAAAAGATAGGAGGCCCTCTTTCGCATTAAAGCTTTGATTCCTTGCCGGAGGTACAGCTCTAAGGAAAGCTTTTGAATTGCTGAAGGTCTCTTCTTCCTCCATTAGTTGCAGCTGCTTCACGATGGCATCTGAAATCAGCATCTGCGTTTAGAAATTAATGTACTGACCAGTTTTCATTCAGTGGCTTGGGTTTCATTGAGTGTATTCATAGCATACACCCCCAGCGTTTTGCTGCTATGCCTTGTTCTGTTTCCAGGTTCAATTCCAGAGTTTTAGATGTATTCCTCATTTGGAATTTATTTGCATTTTTTGTTTTTTTTGTTTTTTTAGGGGTGGGGGTAACCTGGTTACCTACCAGTGAAGAATCATTTCATTTTATAGCCTAGCAAAGTCAGGATAAAAAATGTAAATATTTTTGTTTAAATGGAGATGCAAAATGTGAGAAGTATACTGAGTAATGACTCATTCTTCAAGCACCATTTGTCGATGTTGATTTATTCCTAATACCAGATGCACCAGGACGCAATTTTTCTTTTCAGCCCACAGAGATGTCAGTAAGCAGAAAATGACATTCACTCTTCTTGTCAGAAACCAAGCACACAGAAGTTGAATTTAGTGGATATCACCACATTTTCAGATTTGAAACATTGGCAGATTTGATGCCCCTCTCAGTTTCTTGGAAATACCCATCTCACGTTTTGTCTCCCCTGGTTCCTCCCTCCACAGGAGCTTTTGGAGGTCACCACCAGTCATGACTCAGAAAGCCTGGTCAGGAGAGCTGGGAAGCGAGCACTCTTCCTTTCCTTTCCCCTTGCACTTTCCTTGCAGGAATGGACCACGTTCATAGGTTCATTCAACATGTATAAATTTGTATCAATTGCATGCTAGATGTTGGGCACAGGAGAAATGTTTTTCACCATCCCTCACCCCAAACTCCAGTGCCATGTGGAACAAAGCAAAAACCCAAATCAGGGGCGGTATCAGTATTGTATATATTTTTTCTAAGATTCTAATCTATGCTTTATCCTTCCATATTTTTGGGTTTTGTTGCTTAACAAAGATTAAGCTAGGGAATCACAAATTATCCTTCACTGGTTGTCTGTTGCTTTGGAAAACATTAGGGTGGTAAAAGTAAGTTTTCTCCCTACTAAATTCATCCTTTACAGCTTTGACTCTGTGGAAGGTAGTACTTTTCCCATAGTATATAGACATATTAGATTAAGCTGTCACATGAAAGATATAAGAAATGGCTCATCTTACCTTCTAAAGAGGCAACAGGACAATATTCTGAGAGCATTTTATTTTTTAGTGTACATGTTTAGTTTTATTGTAATGAAGCAACTTGTACACTTTTAACATTTAAAGCTGAGCATCAACTTTCCTTTTGAGTGTATTACACCAAGAAAATTTTAAAAGAAACAGGAACAAAATTGTAATAGAGAATGTCATTTCCAAGTAAGATTCTGTAGGTTCTCCTGATTCTCCCATTGAGTGGTAGGGCTCAAAAGTCATCATTAGGAGAGAGTTTTATTTTAAAAGTGTCATCTTAAATCACAAGAATGTCCGTGAAACATCACAATTAAACATGCCAAAGGAGAGGCCATGTTGTCAAAATGCCTATTTAACCCACCCAAACATCTCAGACTCACCCTTTGCTGGCCTTCTATAACGCTGTTTTTTTTTTTTTAATGTTTTTTTTCTTCTTTTTTAAATAAAAGCAACTAGACAGATACATATTGGTAAATGCGAACTGTCCATGTTCACGTAGGGACACAGTGTAATCACTGAGCCTGATATACAGAGAGGAGTGAAGGAAGCTAGAATTCTGTGTAGGATACCCTGGGACCCGGCTCTTCCAGCTTCCTTCCAGCAGAGCGCAAGGAATAGAGGGTTTTTCTTTTTTCCTACAGTGCACAGTGGTATATTGCTTCCATGAAGTTTTTTCTGTTGAGACAGGAAGGGATAAAAATGAAATTGGAACAGAAAGGGGTAAAGATGCGTTTCCAACTATATTCTGTTCAAGATATTTCCCCCGAAATAATTTGAGAACTGCGGTGTAAAGGAGAGAAGAGATATTAAAAGATGGCAGCCGGGCACAAGAGGGAAAATTTGTTCCAGGGGACTGGAGGAAATTACAAAGGGTTGGAATCCATCAGTGTCGTTATTAGTTCATCTCCTTCCTCCTCCTCTCCTTTCTCTCCCTTCTTCATCATCTTCATCATCTTTCCCTTCATCCTTCTCTCCTTCTTCATCAATATCATCATCTTCATCTTCTCTGTCCCCTTCATCCTCCTCCTTCTCTGTCCCCTTCTGCATCACCCAGATCAGGCACCAAATAGTACTGTAATGGATCTGGCCAAATATCATCCGTGCTGACCTCTCTTAGGGCATCCGTGCCTACCCCACGACAGTAAGCCAGGTGAAGGAGCTGTCTGGCTTTTCACGCTGCCTCTTCCTGCCAACTTTATTATTTTGTGCGTGAATTGGACTTCGGAGGTTGCATGACCGCTCTTATTCAAATGAAATTCTTTGGGGAGAGCTTTATTTTTCGAAGCGAGGATTTCCACCAAGATAAAAATCTATTCGGAATCTGATTTAATATCTTCAAATTCTGTCACTTTCACCTCTGGCCATAGAACCCAGTACCTCTTACCCCCTCCTCCCCAAGCGGTGCGGACAGGTGGATGGCTGACAAATATTGCTACACTCCCCCACCCCACCCCACCCCCGCGAATTTGGGATTTGGGCAGTCAATTCTGACTGCCCCTAGAAGAACAGTTGGGGGAGTTTCTTATATTCCTGTTCTTTCAGAATCTCTTCACTGGCTCGTTCGCTGAGTCTGCGTATTTCATTTTGCACTTCCTCAATGTGTTCAGGTACTTCCTGAGTTGTTTTTTCCAAGGTCTCCTGGTCCTGGTTGGAGTTGAGTTCCTTTTTACTGAGTTTGGCTGCCAGTGTCCACCTGGTGCTGCTCAGGGGACGGGGGAGGGCTGGGGGAGGGGGACTGGGAGCGGAGGGGGAGGGGCAGGAAGGGGGTGGTGGAGGCTGGAGGGCGGGGAGCGCGAGGGGGACAGCAGGGAAGGCAAAAGGGCAGATAGGCAGCTTGGCTTCTGCTCGCAGCTCCCGCTCAGGACTCCCTTGCTAGCCCTGCTTTGGTCGGGCCTCTCCTCCCAGCGCTTGCTCTCTGGCCCCTTCACCTGGGCAGGTGCCTGCTCCCCAGGGTCCTGCTGATGGAGGACAGGGTGTTGCGGGCAGAGGGCTCCTTCCCCACATCCAGAGCTCTCTATTTCTCCTCCTCCTGCCCGTTCTCCCCCACCCCATCCCCACAGCTGAGAGACAGCCTTTTATTGAGTTTGAATCGTTTCTGTATGTTATAAAGCAAAATAACCCTTTCTTACTTGAGTTCCACTATAGGAGGAAAAGCCTTTTCTTCTCCCAAATAGCAAACCAGATCTGTATAATCCCTGTGAAGCTGGAACTCTGTTCTCAAATTAAAAATAGCCGGAACTCATGGAGAAGCACCCTCCAGTTTTTTGCCCTTTTCACCTGCTGAGTCTTACCTTTTAAGTAACCTCTTAGGAGATCCCTGCTAATTCTGTTCATTTCATCTGCCTCCTACTTAACCCTTTCCTAATGGGTTAATTTTTATGGTTAACTTTTTTTCCACAATGGGCCTTAGAATAATTTTTTTAGAGGTAAATGAGAAGGGCTAACATCTAGGTAGGCATGTTTGAAAATAAGCACAGTCTTTTCTCACCGTTCCTTTGTCAGATTTTAAAAAGCCTTTCCAATAAGATAGTGGTTTAATAAAGAATAACCATTTCTTTGCATACACAGTTTCATTCCTTTAGAGTGAATTTGTGTTTGGGAATAAGTTTTGTTCCATCTAGTACTAGTTCAAACTTGTTAACTTTTGAATAGGAGTCAGTGAGAAGTACCCAAAAATCTACACGATTTTAGAGAAATAAGTTGCTATGAATTAAATAAAAATGCATCATATTGTCTATACACTCCACGTTTTTTCATTAAAATCTTTGAAGTTATATGATGAAATCCATATTATTTTTAGTGAATGATAATTGCATGTTACCTTGTTAAGAACTGTGAAAAGGTAAGTAGCCCCAAATAAACTAGACAACCGATTTATATTTCTTTTAACTAGTTCCAGTGTATTTCACCTGATGTTTTTAGACTTTTTTGACTTCCAGATGATTAAGAGAATAAATTGGTGTTGTTTCAAGCCACTGTGTTTGTGGTGCTTTGTTACAGCAGCCATAGGAAACTAATACATTTGATTATTGACATACCATATATGTATATATATATATATATATAATTTCTTTGGTATACTCTATGGCAGGGTCACATTTCATTATTTTTCCTTGTGTGTATCCTGTTGTTGCAGCACTGTGTGTTGAATTTTTGTTTGTTTTGCTTGTTTGTTTTTTGTGAAGTTCATGGACTGGAAATTGAACCCAGGTCTTCCACATGGCAGATGAGAATTCTACTGAAGGACCGTTGCACCTCCTGAAGTACTGTATTCTGATAGGCCCGTTTGATATAACCTGTTTGAATAGTGTGAGATTTGTGTACCCTTGGTTAAAAATGACTGCCTTTCTGATTGTGAAAACCTTGTGTCTGATGCTCCTTTTATACACGGTGTGGACAGATGATTGGGGGGTGTGGGTGAGACGTGGACAAATAATAATGGGAACAAACGTTAAAATAGATTGAGTGGATTGAAATGCTGGTGGCCAATGAGAGGGAGGGGTGAGGGGTATGGTATGTATGAATTTCTTCTTTTTTGTTTTGCTGGAGAGATATAGATGTTCAAAAAAATGATCGTGTTGATGAATACACAACTATCTGTTGATATTGTGAGCCATTATTGTACACCATGTATAGAATGTTTGTATGTCAAGGATGTTTGTGTGTTTGTTTGCTAAGGTTTATAATAAAAATATTTTTAAAATGTCTGTCTTCTCTGATCTCCAAGTTGAGTGTAAACTTTGATTTGATTTTTAAATGTGAAGATATTTTGTCACAGTATTCAAGATGAATACTCAGTTTTATGAAGAAAGGAGTAGTGAAACTTCAAGGATCAAAAGCTACTAGGCACAGTTTATATTACTTGATACATTGTCACATGTGTGTAACAAACCTCGAGTTACTAATTAAATGAAGATTATGTACTGTGTTTAATCTCATACATCTGCTTTTGGAAAAATCTTCATGAAATATTTATGTAGAGTAAGAGTTTTGGTTGGGGAAGAAGTTACTGTTCTGGACGAAGGTATCAATAGAGATTGAATTAAATGGCTACCTTTGAAAATGCGGTTTGGTGAATGTTCAGGATAGAAAGAAATCTGGATTCAGTCACCTCTTAACTATTGGAATAATCTTTGTACATCTAGAAAATCAACTGATAACTTTGCCATAATGCAGGTTGTTTCTGGATTATAACTGAGGGATGAAAATATTTCCTTATACACCGCAGTGTACATGGGCTTCCGTGAGAAGCAGCTCATCAGAGTTGGATGCCTTTCCCAAATCCCTGGTGATCTGGGCTAGAAAATATAGACACACCATGGACTATTTTTTTAATACCTGTTATTTAAAACCTGCATCATGGCCATACTTGAGTTACTACTTTTCCTTTCTCTGAACCCCACCCTGGGTTGTTAAACTCTAGACTGTGCTGTCAAATATGGTAGTCACTAGCCACAGTGTTGGTTGCACCAAAGGTGCCCTAGAATCTGAGAGCACAGCTTTTGATGCCAGGGTTCTTGGCTAGGAAAATGGGAATGCGGAGAGACGAGTATTAAGTCAATAAGGATATTGGTTAGTGAGGTGACCAACAGAAGAACGGATAAGCAAAATGGGGGGTATCTGCACAATGGAATATTATTCAGCCATGAAGAGCAATGAAGTTCTGATTCGTGCTACAGCATGGACATACTATGCCATTGAAGTAAGCCATATACTAAGGCTTCCACTTGTACGAAATGTCTAGAAGAAGCAAGTCCATAGAGATAGAGAGTATCTCGGAGCTTGCCCGGGGCTGAGAGGGGTGGGAAATGGGGAGTGATTACTTAATGAGTATGGAGTTACTATTTGGGGTAATGGAAAAGTTTTGGTAATTGATGGTGGTGATGGTAGCACAATGTAATTAATGACACTGCAATTATACACTTAAATATGCTTAAAATGACACATTTGTTATATATATATATATATGTTACCCCTCACCCAAAAATATAAAAACAAAATCAGAGCAAACAAAAAGCCAATACCATTAAATAATTAAGGATGATACATACTACTTGAATATTGGGCCTGATAGATCCTTTACATCAAATAAAACTCTTAACATCCTGGAAAAACAAATGGAGGTATATTTAGCTATGCAAATGTCATTTTTTCTTTTGTCCTGTTTTTCCCCTAACCCTCTCTGGTCTGTGCTTCTGGGATGATGATCACCTCATAAAATACACTGAATCAGTTTTGCAATCCTGGTTTCAGAGGAAGGGAGTCTCTATACAAATAAAGACGCACTTGTGGATTTGTTGCATAACAGGATGCAGTCTGTTCATGTCTGTGTTAATGGGTTATTGTTACCTGGTAACGGTGGAAAGTGTTGTTAAGATCAAATAAAGGAATGTAAATGTGGGTTGAAAGATCCTTAGAAAGAATCTAAATAGCCCAATTGATGCCTTAGAGTCTCACATTTAAAACATCCTTATTTTCTTGAGAGACAGCTGTCTTCTCTGGCTGTGCCTTTTCACTTGTGTATCTTTACTTGTGCTATTGTACCATTTGACAGGATACCTTATTTTAAACTATGTTACTTAAAACTATATGTAAAAATGCTTTGTATATGCAACATAGTATGCGGATATAGATTAGTATTATTACTGTGCTTTCAAAACCTAGTTCAGAGCTCACTTCCTTCAGAGCATGTCTTGGGTAACTCCATTGTAGCAAAATCACCCTCTTCCCTTGTGTGCAGAACCTCGCTGCGCTGTGGCCGGAGCCCCGGGGGCCTCTGAGCATGTGGCCGTATCACTGCTCTGGAACTGGGCCGCCCGCCAGAACAGTCTGTGATGACGGGAAGGTTCCATCTGCGCTGTCCAGTAAGGTCGCCCCTAGCCACGTGTGGCTCTTAAGACCTTGAAATATGGCTATTGCAAATGAAGAACAGAATTTGCATTTTATTTACTTGTTTAAATGTTAACAGCCCTGTGAGGGTAGCGGCTACCGCATTGGACGGCACCACCCTATTAGATCACTGGAGATGAGACAGTTGCCTGAAGCTGAGATCCTGCGTGAGCTGCTCCTTGAGGGTGGAGTGGTGACCTTGGATCGGAGGTGAGAAGTCTGAAATGATGGCGTCCTTGGGGGGTAGAGCTAAGAAGAAGCTGAGACCTTTAGAAAGATCATCAGAATAGCATTAAAGGGACGTGATTCATTCATGACATGGAACTAGAAGGTCAACCGGGAAAGAGGGCGAGAATATGCCTGATCAGGCACAGCTTGCAGGGAACAGCAATCCCAGGAGATACCGTAGGTAAGAGGCCAGGTTTGGCCCTGGGACTGGAGAGGGAGAAAGTTCAGTCCGCGAGGAAATGGGGCTCATAGAGATTGCTTGCTTTGCCAAGACCATAGGCTCGGGGGGGGGTGGGGTGGGCGGGAGAGTGTGTGGGGGATGGACAGAATGACTCTGAGGAATTGGAGCTTAGGAGCCAGAGTACTGGCAGGCATGCAACAGGAGTGGCCAAAAGTGACTAATCAGATCTTTTGTCAAATGTAGTTAATTGTGATGATTTGCCAGTCATTTAGATAATCTGTGTGTACTTTGTGTTCTCTGAGGTTCTCACACTGCAGCACGTTGGCCACTAGACAGCCAAATAAGCATGTCACGTCGGAGTGGACCAAGTGCAGGGGTGTGCACACAAGCAGCGTCCTAGCTGTTTGAGGCTAGGTGCCTGCTCTCAAGAGGTCAGGTGGGCAAGAGGGAGAGCAGAGGGGCCCGTGGGTGGAGGAGCTAGCCTGACCTCCTTCCTTGGTCCCTTCATTTCCATCTCCGTGCCTTCCAACAGCTACCTCTAGCATCACAAATGGGAGTGTTCCTGAAAAGTTGTCTAATGAGAAAACAAGTCGCAGCTTAAATGCCCTTACGGGAAAGCTTGTTACGTACAGAATCCTTTTGTTATTGCAGACAGTTGGCACCTCATTCATCGGTTTTGTGGGGCACAGTTTTACTCTACTTGTACTTTAATTTTCTTACATTATATGATTTATGAAGGCTCTTATGCCCTTTTTTTTTTTTTTGGTAATTTCATTCCATATACAATTAATGTATCAGATAATAAAATCCTTGTGCGGAAAGACCACAGATCTCTTTTTTTGAGGGGCGGCAGTATTGTTTCTTAATAAAATCCTTGAATGTGAAGGGTGCTCAGTAAATATTGATTGGTAGAAGTGACTTAGTTTTTATCAAACTCCCTGTAGTTTTTAGAAAGCCATCATTATTTCAAAACAAGATTAACACAAAACAGATTAATAATACAAGTTGTCATTTGTGGAGGAATGGGTGCCTTGCACTGAGTTAGGTCACTTAAACCTTGAACAACCTCATGAGGTAAGTTATTCTAATTTATGGGATATCTGGGGCCAAGAGAGGGTAAGTAACTTCTTTAGGCACTTGTTACAAATTAAGATGTCGAAAATACTCATATCTGCATAACTTTGTTCCCTTCACTAATTCCCCCCTACGATTCTGGAGAAAGAATATGATGGACAGAGGGTTTTAAAGTTGTGAGTTGGAGCTCTCACCTGGCCTGTCTTGCTCCAGACCGCTTGGTTTTTCTCTCTGCCTTGTGGTAGTTTCAGGGGCTGCGAGAAGGGAAAGGAAAGCTGACCAGAAAACAAAAGGATCACCCGTCTCTCCTTTGGTTTGGAAAGCAGCAGTGTGGAGTGGACCAGGAGCTCAACCGGTGGGCGGCAGTGGGGAGCGCAGGGCTGAGGCTAGAAGAGACCCAGCCCGGAGGCTGGGGCTGAGAGGAAAAACAACCAGAAAGAGGAGTTGTGAGCAAACGCATGATGGCTAGTTAGCTGTGGTTGCTACTCTACCATATGCTTCTAGGAAATTAAAGTGTTAAAAGTAAGATCCTATATGTAGGTAGCCTTTTCTCCCTACAGTATTTTTTTTTTCTTTAAAGTTTTAGAGACAATAAAGGGCAGAGAGAAGCAAGAGTATCTAAGATAAACCTCCGTTTTATCATTTTGTCTTGCTAAGGAAAATCTTTGCTTCAGCTCTGAAACTTGAACTTTTGTAATCCAGAGTTGGACACCCTACATTCCTAGAACCTGGTCTTCAGCTGAATAGTTTCCTTATATGCCGACCTACATGGACTGTCTAGTATTATTTCAACATAGACAGTCTGGACCTTTTAGAGTGACCTTCCTCCTATGCATTTATGAGAAGCGTCACATCTCTTTCTGATAGTGTCTGAAACCACTCTCTAGCCATACAAAATAAAAGGGCTATTTGTACTTTCAGCTAACAGCAGGACTGCTTAGGCTACTTTCTCCCTAAAGAGAAATGTCCGTGAGTCAAGCTGTCATGCACCCTTGTAGCTCGATAATGGGGATCAGTGAGCTAATAACCTTTGGTGTTCCATTTGTGAGGAATGCTTTGGAACTGTGAGGGTCTTAGGAGATGTTAATACCCAGTTAATTCCATAAGACACTCCCAGCTGGGGAGAAGTTACATGTAAAGGAGATCAATCAGAAGCCAAGACAGCATGTAATTGCATCGCTCAGGTATGGCTCAGGCAGAAACTCAGGAAAGAAGAATCAGATAAACAAGAAAGGGATGACAACTGGATACCCTGGGAAGTGATTTGTGGTTGACCTGGAAGGCTGGATATTCCAGGCAGGAGGGACAGCACGAGCCCCCAGTAAACAAGGCTCCGCTCGAATAATTTTACTAGCATAGTTTTCCTTCTTCATGCCGAAGTCTGAGTATTCAAATAAATTATTATGAAGAACTGGGTTTTTGAAGTAGCATGGTAAAATGGTGAGGGCCGTGGACCTTGGAATCCTGAAAATTATTTTGTGTTTTCATAGACTTTCATAGGAGTTATGGGAAGGAGGAATAAAAACCAGATTTCACAGTCTGTTTCCTTCAATAGAAGGGACATGCCTTTTTAATTCATGATATTAAGCAATGACCTGTGTCACATACCTTCCACTGAAAAAAACAGTGCCTTTTGCTGTCTAGTTGCCAGTCTGGTAAATATCTTCGTGAGCATGTTTTGTTTTTGGATTAAGTCACATGGATCTCTTTTCTCAGCTCCTGTCATATAGACCCGAGACATGCCTGTTCTCTTTCCTTTCTGAACTATAAATTTTTTTTGCAACGATGTGTAGTTTATTATGCCAGTTTACTATAGGAATAGTTTCTTTGCAGCATTGTGTGGAGGATACTAAGATTTGAAATGTGAAGTACATTGCTCTGTGTTGTTTTAAACGTTAATTTACTCGAGCAGCTTTACATTTTTTTTTCCCAAGGAAATATACATTGGTATCTTACTTTTTCAAACCCCAGTAATCATGTCTGGGGGTAGGGTTGGCTTTTATGCTACCGTATGTAACCAGCTTCAGAGAAAAATGTTCAAAGATGCTTAACTATAGAATACAAGCTTCTCAGGATTTTACCACTTGGACAGAAGACAACAATTCTCAAAAGTACAAGCTGAGCTCTCCTGGCAAGTTTGAGTCTGTGTCCTGTGACCTAGCTGCCAGAGGGCAACATCTCATGCCCTCGTTTAAATTTGTGGCAGTATGTTTAGGAAAGCCTTTCTCCTAAATTTTGTCGAATTAGAAATCTTACTCCTGAAGCATTTGGAATTGATGCCCATTGCAGCAGTCTGCTGTGGGAATTAAGCTCCAAAATGAAAAAGCTCTTCAGTGGCACTTGTGATTTTGGTCTATTTTTAGTCTCACATATTTGTCCAGAACCTTACTAAAATTGGGATTGACCAATGGCCTTCTTAAAATTGGATTGGTTTTAACTTGAATATATATTTTCTTTTCTTTCTCAATTGCTGGATAGCTTCTATTCTAACTAGTATGATTCAAGTATTCCAGTGAACTAAAGGATCCAAACTATTTCCCTTAGGTAGATAAACAGAGAGTGGAATTCTTTAGAGCTGCCAGACTGACCTTTTCCATCAGCCTTAGGCTCTCTGAAAAGTGATACAGAGATTTAAGGCCTTGCGTTAAAAAGGGATGATACTGTGATATTTGAGTTAATGAATCCAGGAGAATTTACCCAATTTGGTTATTCTCGCTGTCAAAATGAGAGAGAAAGAAAGAGAGCTTTATTAACAGTATAACAGTTCATGAATTGGGCAAGACCAAGTCAAAGCAGGTTTCCAAAGCATCTAGGGGGCACTGGGAATTCATAGTTCATACAAAGAAGGGAAATGGCAGTTGTCAAGGGAGCTCTGTTCTAGTGGCTTATTAGAACATTGTGGCAGAAGGAAGCTTGTCCCAAACTGATTGGCCAGAGCTTAGGCCCCTTTTTCTCTTTTCTTGTTTCCCAGCTGTTGTCTTCTAAGCTGCACATTCCTGAAGTCTGACTGCATCAGCATTCACCTGTAACCCAGGACTTGAAGGTCAATTTAGAGTCCCTGTAACAATTCTTATAAATTGACTCATTTTAATAAGAGAATGAATCCCAGGTGCCAGAACTGGTTTTCTTTTATTGGGTGACCTCTGAAATCTATTTAATTGCTTAAATCAGGTTAAATAAGAACTAATCATGCTTTGTCAGTCTGGCCTCTTGTGTCGCAGGCATATCTACAAAGATTTCTCCTTATCCTTCTACTTACCTATTTCTGTTTCTCCGGGAGCCCCACAACTCCTTCGCGTATAAGAGATTGGAAAGGGTTAGAGAGAAATTCTTTTTTTTTTTTTTTTGGCAGGGAGGATATAGATTTAAGTGAAAGTAAGAATTCATTTAATCCCTTTGGAAATTTTTTTTAAGCAAGTATAATATTTTATGTGCCTCCTCTTACAGCGATGTTGGTAATCATCTGCCAGGGAGTCAGGCTCGCCAGAGGATGGAACCATCTGGAGCCCTGGAGGGGGAGAGACCAAGTCTTACATTTTACATTCTGTGATCCCTTGTCAAGTGTCCAACCCTCATCCTGCTTTTTCTTTTTGCTGCAGTGGTTTCATCAGTGCACATTTGTATTTTAGGTTGTTGTATTTCTTGGGTCATGTTTGAATTTAAAATTGAATTTCTTTACCATTTTCTCTATCAAATATATGCATTGGAATTTCTGTGGTTTAAGATAAAAATCAGGATTGACTCTGCTGATCCCTTTGATTCCTTGCTTATTTCCTGAAGTAAGGGTAAGCATGCCATTATTTGCGTTATGAAAATGGCATTTGAGACCTGGAAAATGGAGAACATTTGACAGAAAAGGTCCCTTGTGCCATAAAGTTCCTGAAGACGGCAAGGGCTAATGATTCGGTGTTGACAGGTTAAGAGAAGTCCACGTGGCTTAGAGCGGAGCCTGCCCGGTATCCAGCCAGAACATGAGACTGCCTCTCCTCGCAGCATATCGCAGCCACCTGTGCCCCCCCATCACGTACATAAGGCACAGGAAGAATCCGAAACCTCTTATCTTCCTTGTGTGCATGGACAGAGTCCCATTACCTTCCAATAAATTAATTTTCTTTGTCATAGTTTAACAATGAGAAAATAATGGTGAACGTTAAAAGACCAGACTACGTAGTAGCACTATAAATATAATATTTAGGTTTGTTCCGTCCAGTTGGTCAGCAGAGGTTGGTATTTTAAAGATGTCAACATTTTATGTCCTTACTCCAGGGCCACAAACTTTAAGCTAACCTTGATGGCTTCTTTTATAGCTCTGTGCCATTGCTTACAAGAGAAATCCAAGGAGAGGGCTTACATGTATAAGTGAAAATCATATAAAAATCATTCTCTTTACTAGGAAATTATAATTGACGTCCAGTGCGCTGTGCTGAATCAATAGAATCTTCTTGCGTGCTGAATGACATTGCATTTTTAATGCAGTTTTATTGAGATATATTCACGTAACATATAGTCATCCAAAGCCACATAATCAGTGGTTCACAGAATCAGCACAGAGTTGCGCATTCATCACCATTCAATCTCTGAACATTTTCATTACTCCAAAAAATAAGAATAAAAATAAGAAAGAACACTCAAAACATCTTGTACCCCTTATCCCACCCTATTATTTATTTATTTTGTCCTTAATTTCTTTACTCATCTGTCCATACTCTGGGTGTACAGAGAATTAGACACAAGGTTCTTACAATCACACAGTCACATTGCAAACTATATACAGTTGTCTTCGAGAATCAAGGCTACTGGATTGCAGTTCAATAGTTTTAGATATTTCCTTCTAGCTATTCAAATATACTATAGACTAAAGAGGGTTATCTATGTAATGCTTAAGAATAGCCTCCAGAATTCCCTCTCAACTCTTATTTGAAATCTCTTAGTCACTGATACATTATTTTGTGTCATTTTTCTCTTCCCCTTTTTGGTCAAGAAGTCTTTCTCAATCTCATGATGCCGTGGCCAGGCTCATCCCCAGAGTTCTGTCCCACATTGCCAGGGAGATTTGCACCCCTGGGAGTCATGTCCCATTTGGGGGTGGAGGGCACTGAGGTCACCTGCCAAGTAAACAACATTACATTTTGAAACAAATATTTAAATATTTATTTGCAAGAGAGGAAAAAAGAAAGGAAGAGGACATAATAATACCTAATGCTTATTGAGTGCCAGGCACTATTCTAAATATTTAGTCAGTTAATCTTCTTCAATATTATGAAGAAGGTAAATCTCATTTTTTGTTTTTACAAATATGGAAACTGAGGCATGGATAAATTCTGTAACTTTCCAAGATTAAGCAGTTCATTAGAAGCAGACATGGGCTGAACCCCGGCAGATTGGCCGCCGAGCCCACCTCGAGCTCCAGAGTTCTACATTGTGCTGTCTCTCAGTACCTTCAGGAAAACCTGCTTCAGCTCTCCCCCTGCTCTCAGTTCCTAGTGCTGAGGTACCTGTTGTCTCTGGGAAGCTCTCTCTCTTCATCTGTTCCTTATCTGGTGAGCCTCCACTGCATGTGTGTGTGGGTTTCTCATCCAGAATTTAAGCAGGCAGTTGTTGAGTAGGCAGAAGCCTGGGCAAGAAAAACTCTGTGCCTGGGATTTGCAGGGTTTTCCAGAAGGAAAAATACTTATCCTGATGTTTTTGTGTGGGCCCTAAAGGGGTGGGGTTGGGGGGGGGTCTGGGCTGAGCTGCACAGCCCTCTGAAGTTATCTGGGCCTCAACCACCTGAGTAAGGAAGGTACTTCCTCTCATGGCACTCTATCATCTCTCTCTTCCCTGCCCCTTTTTTTTTTTTTTTTTTTTTTTTTAAAGGAAAGACAGAGAGAAGGAAGGAAGGATAGAAGGAAGGAAAGAAGGAAGAAAGGGAAACATTTTTAAACATTTTCTTGTTTTATTGTATTCTGTTTCTCCGTTTTTGTTACATGGGCTGGGGCCGGGAATCGAACCGAGGTCCTCCGGCATAGCAGGCAAGCACTTTGCCCGCTGAGCCACCGCGGCCCGCCCCTTCCCTGCCCCTTTCATACCATCTGTCCAGTTCCTGAAGTCCCACTCCCTTTCTCTGTCCAGTTTGACCTGTCCCTGGGTGATAGTTAAACACGACTTGGCTTTGCCACATCTCCCTCTGAGCAGACAAGGTGGTCCAGGTGATGGGGCCCTAGACTTCAGTGCTGCCTCATGGTCTTTATTTCCTGCTTCTGAAGCTTCCCTCTCAGTCTTCCTTTCAGTCTGTCCTACCTCCAGCTGAGGGATACCTCTCCTTTTTGACTTATTGGCAGAACTGAGATGACTCACAGGCTCCTGGCTCGGTGAATAAGGAAGTTCAGATACTTGGCTCTGCCCATTTTGGTCTTTGGATCATCCCTTAGATGCCTCCAGGAAAATTACCTGGCAGATTTCAGCTGCTACTTTTTACAAGTTCAAAACAAAACAAAGCAAAAGGCACCTTGCTAACAAAACCTTTTTTTTTTTTTTTCTGGTAACAGATGCAACAATAAGCAATCTCACCATTAGTGAGAGAAGTGACAACAAACTTAGTAGTGGATTTTTATTTATTATACCCAAAATACTTTTTCTCTGTATTTGTGTCTGTTTTTCATTTGTTCAGTCACTCGGTTAATTAATTATATTTTTGAGTACTTACTTGGTTCTAAATTAAAATTATAAGCACAGAGAGTGAAAGCAAACAATTTCTGCTCCTATGATGAATGGTCCTAATCTTGTTTTTAAAGTACATATACACGTAAGAAGCTACTTTAAAGTATAAGGCAGTATCAGATAAGTGCTACATGGGCTTCCAGACAGGTTTACTATAAACACCACACGCACCTTTATTTGTACAAATGCAAAAACAGACAAGCTCACCATCAACAGAGGAGTTGAGACCTACAGCCCAGGAAGGTCTTAAATTATACAGAATGTACGTTTCATCTATTTATTTCTGTATTTCACCTTTTTAGTCAATAAGTTAATTAATATTTGCTGAGTATTTCTATCTAAGCCAAGACTGGGGAGAGAAAGGAAGAATGCCTACATTTATAATGATTTCAATTGTTTAAAGTAGGGGTGTTCACACAAGAAGAATGAACACTGTCAGGTGATACGGACGGCTGCTATGAGCTGTGGACAGTGACTGCAGGAAGAGTCTGGAGCCCAGGGAGATCCTGGGTGTGAGATTGTGAAGGTTTCACGGTGGACTTGGGGCTGAAATGAGTCCTTCGATGCGAGCAGGATTTCCATGGGGCCAGGACATATGGAGGCGAGAATGTCAGTGGGTACCAAGGGATGGGCGAGGGAGAGGGAATGCACACACCTGAGTTTGAGGGGTTGTTAAGGGCAGACAAAGTGCTGAAGCTGTTTTAGCTTGGAGAGGAGTCAAGGAGTGTAAAAAATCTATTTGTCTCCACTTCCCATCCCATATACGTGCATGTGCACACCCCCCAACCCCCCAGACTTCTTCCATATTTAATGGCTCCTCTTTCTAAATGCAAATCTACAAAGGAGGTTTATTCTTCCTCGTCTTTTAATAAGTAGTATTTAAGTAACAATGAGGGGCTGGACCTTAATAAATAAACAGAAACTCAGATTTTTTCTTTTTGTTTTCAGCAGCTGCCCTGAGAGAGTGAGAACTCTTTTTGTTTGCTAGGTAGGGAGAGAAGGGTTTATTTATTTATTTTAATTTTTTTTGAGCGTGGAAACTTCCTAGGAAGGCATCTACTCAACCTGGGATTATAGCTATGTAGTGGTCAGGATTACGGCTAAAGTAATAGGAGCTGAGAGCTCGTCCCGGATTACCCATTGGAACTTGTGCCAGGTTAGAAACTGCTTAATGGACATTTAAATTTGGATGTCCAGCCTTTGAACCCTGCCCTTTATTTAGAGGACCCATCGTGGTGTGGGGTCAAGGAAACCCCCACCACAGAAGCCGAAAAGGTCAGTATCTGCCTTCCCTGAACCCTGTTGCCCTGAGGATCTTGATTTTAGTACAACCCATCAGACTCTGGCCCCTGACTTTGAACCTGTCCGAGGGACAGCCTAGAGCCTAACGCAGGTGTTGGTGCTAGGTTGTCCTCTTTGTTCGCACAGCCTGCTGTTAGCCTTGCTGTGGACATCTTTCAGTCCCTGCTCATTCTCCAAGCCAAGTTCTCCCACCTTCCTGTGGTTCTGTGAGCACCCGTCAGCCTTCCTCACTCTGTGGTTTGTGTTGCTTGCAGCCAAGAACTCCGACTGGGTCTTTTTTGTCTGGTGCTTTTTAGTAGCTCTCCTTCTGTGGGCACCAGTGCCAGGGGTTGCAGGTACCTTATGTAGTCTCTATAATACCTTTATTAACTCCCTAGACTAATATATTATGAGCTATAACTGCGGCTTCCCTGTAAATGCATTTGTTCAGCTGCTCATCATTTCTTACCACTAGTAAGAGGCTTTGCTCTTTCCAGTCCATTTCGCTCTTTTTTTTTTCTTTTCTTTTTTTTTTTTTTTGCAATAGGGCTTGCAAATAATCTACCAGCCCTGGGAAGTGCCTGCTTGTGGCTTGGAATTGTGAAGATTTGGCCCTGGCCCCCATTGTATTGCATTTATACTGAGAAACCTCAGTAGTAACAAGGCTTCAAGTACTTGCAGCTTTCCAGAACTTTTGTGTCGTGCTCTGGGCCTTTTTCTCTGCTTCCACCGAATTTGTGTGTGTCTTTTCCCATTTTTCAGAGGTCCTTTTAGGTGATTGGCTAGATAATACGACTTTGTAAATACTCCGACGTGGATCCTCCTCTCCTTGCTGCTCTTGCCTTCATTCCAACTGGCCTTGTTTCTCACCAGGACTGTTTCAAGGCCAACCCTCTCATTCCTGTCCCCGCCAGTGAGATCTCTCTCCCTTGCCTCCAGCCTGCACCAGTTGCTATCCCACTGAAAACCTGTCCTGCATTAAAACCTGGCTGACCCCTTCCCACCTGTAAGTCAAAGCCAGTGTCTTGGCATTCCATCTTTCCCTTCAGCCTCCACTTCCACTACTTCTTATGATCCAATCCAGGGAATTTATTGACACCCCCGTTTTAATGCACCACGCCTTTTACAGTTTTGTGGCTTTACATATGTTGTTCTCTCTTCCTTTCTTTGCTTGATAAATTCTGGTGCTTCTTCAGCTCTCTCTCTCCTCTCTGGTATCCTTTGTGATGCTCCCAGGCTGCATTGGCCCCAGACAGGACTCCTCTTGGACACTGCATGTGTCTTTTTATGGCAGTTGTCTTCCCTGCAATGCATTTCCCTCCTGGACTAGACCCCAAGGTCCTTGGGGGTAGGGACTTCGTCTCCTCTTTAACTGTCTTAATCTTTGTACCTAAATTTCTGAGCACAGTGCCTGGTGGGCTTAGGTCCTTTGTAAACATTTACTATTGTGGAGAGGATATTTGAACAGACTAATTTGTGACTACAAAGGTCTCATGTCATTCCCTCCTCCCTTTCAGGTCCTCCAACACAACTGTCAGGGGACCTTGCAAACAGGATCTCAAAGTAGGGCTGCTGCTTGCTGCTTACTCCTCCTCATATAAGTCTTCAGTTCTGTCAAATGGTTGGGTGAAGCGGGGCAGGACACTGAGCTAGCCTCACTGTTTTCTTCACATGGTGTCTGGGGAGGGGCACATATTTATTCAGTGCCTCCTATGTTTTAGGCAATATTCTAGATGTCTGAGATATATTGTTGAGCGAACATTCTACCCTCATGGGGCGTAGATTCTAGAAGGGGAAACAGATAATAAAAAATGAACATTAACTGAATTGCCTTGTGTATTAGAAGGCTGTAAGTAAGAATGAAATGTTGAATGGAATAAGGGGTTGAAGGATGGCACAAGTTAGAATTTTAAATTTGCTCATCAGGGTGGGACTTGTTTTGACGGTAGCATGTGAGCAGGTTTGAAGGAGATGAGGGGCTTAGTTAATCCAGGGGCCCTCTGGGGGAGGAGTGTTCCAGGCAGAGGGAACAGCCAGTGCAAAGACCTCTGGTGGGAGTGTGCCTGGAGAGTTTAGGGAACTACAGAGAGTCCAGTAGGATTGGAGAGTAGTCAAAATGAAGTCAGAGGGTGGGCCACGGTGGCTCAGCAGGCAAGAATGCTTGCCTGCCACGCCAGAGGACCCGGGTTCGATTCCCAGTGCCTGCCCATGTAAAAAGTAGATGAAGTCAGAGTGGTAAGGGGATGAAGATGAGGCAGGGCCTTGAGGGCTGTTAAAAGGACTGGGCTTTTTTACTCTTCATGAACCAGGAGCCATTGCAGGGCTCTGAGCACAAGGGTAACTTGTTCCTGAACCAGGAGCTGTTGCAGGGCTCAGAGCACAAGGGCAACTTGTTCTTGATTTGTTTTACAAGAGTTCCTTTGGCTGCTGTGTGAGAATCGACTGTTGCCAGGTAAGGGAGGAAATGGGGAGGCCAGCTTTCCGGACCAGCTACTGCTGTGATGCAGACGGGATCTTGTGGTGGCTTGTACGGGTGGCAGCAGCTGGAAGTGGTGAAAAACAGCAGGATTCCGAATATTCCTGACGGATGGGATGTAGGCTATGAGAAGAAAAGAGGAATCAAGGATCATTTCAAAGATGGATGGAGTTGCCCTCAATGAAGATGGGGGGAGGGCAGGTGGAGTGGGGCTGGGAGGGCTGAGTTTTTGGGTGACTCTTAGTAGAACTGGTGGTAGGTGGTTAGTGTGGAGTTTAGGCAAGAGATCTGAGCTGAAGATACGTATTTGTCCATGCAGAAATGGATTTCTTACTGTGTTAAACATTCCATATCCTTCCTCAAATATGGGGAGGTTAATCTGGATGAAGAAAAATGTAAAGTTGGAGGGCTAAAGTCAGGAGTGAACCAATAAATGCTCTGATAAACATCGTTATACTTACTAAAATGAAAAAGTCTGGCCCATTAAATAATGACATCAAGATATGAATGACAGTATATTCTTTATATGTCTTAACTTAGAAGTCAAGCATAGTTTTTTTGTTTTTTGTTTTTTTTTTTTAATATGGGCAGGCACCGGGAATCGAACCCGGGTCCTCTGGCATGGCAGGCAAGCATTCTTGCCTGCTGAACCACCGTGGCCCGCCCAGAAGTCAAGCATAGTAAACCTCATTTATTATTTTTTGCTTCTTAGAAAACATTATAGGTCTCACGTTCCTGAAATTTTAGCTAATTAAATGCTTATGTATTTATTTTGCTCTCGTACAGGTGACAGATGTGCCAAGGACTTGCAACTGATTTTTGGCACAGGGTTGTTGACTTCCATCTCTGATGTGTTTCCTCTGGAGTCCATTCAGGCTCTGGTATGATCCCTGAGATATAGAGAAATCTGGATCCTAGAAGTGGGAAATGAATGTTTTGGGGAATTCACATCCCAATATACTCTTACTGTATATTGGCAGGCGATGGCAGTCCCCTTACACCTAGCTCGGTTTCTTTCCTCCTTCCCAAGCAGATGCCCCTGGAGTACACTTCAAGGCTGAGCTTTATTTCCCGAATATTCCTTTATTTTTCTTGAGGCATCACTGAAAAACCTCTACTCCTTTGTCAACCTGCTCTACCTCCTGGTAAAAACAGGTTTCAATCTTCAGCTCACTGTTTCTCTAATTTTCCCTGATAGAAGTGATTAAAGCTAAAATTCTTAATATTGCCGAAAACCTCTGTGGAAGCTAGTCCATGTAAAACCAAATTTTGCATAACGGGGGACCCAATATTTTAAGGCAGTATTTCCCAAGTTCTCTGCATAATAAGAATCCCCTGGTCTAATTGTGCAAGTGTCAGGCATTCGCTGAGATGTATAAGCAGAACCTCCATTCAAACCTCCATTGCAATGGCCTGGCAATACGAAACGTTAGAGGTATCTGAGAGGGCCCACTATAGGATACTCCTCTTTCTTGCCTAGGTTCTGAATGAATTGAGAAGAAAAACAATGACGGAAACAGATGTGAGGTCAAAATGTTGCTCCTGCCCACCCATGGAGGCCTGGTGGGAGGATGCTGCTCTAAGCTAGCTGGCCAAGTAGCCCAGCTGGTCGGGGGTTCCTGCAAAGGCACAAGCGGAGTCCCGGAGCTGCAGCAGAAGCTTCCTCTTTGCAGAAGCTCACCTTCAGAAGGGAGCAGAGAGCTCAGAAGGGCGGGGCTGAGCTGAGCATGTCTGGTGATTTAAGATCTGTCACTCCAAGAAGTTACTTCTCCTCCCTAAGAGCCGTGGGAGAAGGGACCAAGAGAGCCTGGGAGTGTGCTGAGGGGACTTTCCCCTTTTACACATCCCAGGCCATTTGCAGGATCAGGAAAATAGGAGGACTAGCTCTTAGGAGTTCTCTTATTGTCTCTTGTCTTTGCTGAGTTTTGCTATTGTGCTCCACTTTTGCACTTTTACCTAGTTTCAGCTTTTGCGTTTTGGGGTACTGGGGTGTGCATCTGAAGGTGGTTAGATGAGAATATACCTGTCTAGGTTATTCCCACAGCTGCCACTCTGGAATTTCCACTGTTTCACACAAATATGAGGATTTGGGTTTTAATTCTGAAATCATGGTCTGTGACTTTTCACTCACTTTCTCTGTGTTTAACAGAATAAATGGGGAAACCTAATTATGCACATAAAATGTTATATATTCACTTAATTTGAAATAGTTATAGAGTCAAAGGAGGTTGCAGAGACTGTGTGGAAAGTACTGTATATTCCTTTAATTTCTATTTTTTTTTAAATATAAAAAGCCTTTGTTTTTAAGCTGCAAAGAACATGCAACTAAATTCAGGCAACTTTCAGAGACAGTCATCCTGAAAAAAAAATGAAGATGATTTTTTAATGCATGGTGCTTTACTTAAGTGCACATATATGCAGTGTTGACAAAGGAAAACCCTTCAGCGCTCAGCACAGGGGACCAGGCATTGGCAGGAAGGGCAGATTCTAGTTTCGCAGGATGAACTATCGGTTGAAAAATAGGAAAAGACTGGAGAGCAGGTTTCATTTCCCATCTCCACCCACGAGGGTCTTTAAGCAGTGTTCTGGGAACGTGGTCCGTGCTTTCTCTCATTAGGAGGTCTGAAAGCATCGTCTCAGGGCTAGAGTATCCTCCGTGTCTGTACCCGGTGATGAGGCCCATGTAGCACTGCAGGGCCCACTGGCATCCGGCCGTGCTCTCTACCGGCACGTCCTGGCCGGTTGTCGGGTTTGGAGGGGTTTGCCCTGACCAGGACCCAGGCATACCCACAGGCACAGGACCAGGGCCAGTGGGGACAGCTCCATTTGCATTCTGCCCAGCATGGAGGCTGGCAGGCGGGTGGCCGAGAGAAGGAAGATTTAACACTGAATTTTGCCTGTGATGTCAGCTGTATGTTTTGGCAAATTTGAAAGCTGTATCTGGGGTGGTGTGATGGTGGCTCAGTGGCAGAGTTTTCGCCTGCCATGCTGGAGACCCAGGTTCAATTCCTGGTTTCTGCCCATGCAAAAAAAAATTAATAATAATAATAATAATAAATAAAATACAGTTAAAAGCAATTATCTGATTATTCGTGCTTCACCTGCGTAAAACCATCAACACACCAAAGACTATTGATTGTCCAAAAGGGCATCTGAGATTGTGTCTGGGCGTTGGGAGGCGACTGCGACCAGGGGGCGAAGTGGCACCCCCCGCTCCAGGGTGGCAATGCAGTTGATTTGGGAAATTAAAAAAAATATATGTTAGGGTAGATCGGGGAAATAGAAGAAGTTAAGATGATGACTGGTTTTTCAACTGCCATTTTCCAGGGAAGATTATCTCTGTGAGGGCTTTTTCCTTTCAATGTCATCTTCACAGTGTTCAGCACTGTTTATCGAGCATGTGACCCTGCTCTGAGCACCGAGACAATTGCCCAGGATAACAGGGTCCAGAGCTTCGCGAGGGACAGACAGAGCCAGTAAAATGCAGTCGCTACATCCCCTTTTGCTAAGCTGAGACTCTGATTCCTTTGTCCTTGCTTTTGAATGGTGGAAATGTTGGCCCGTGGTATATCATGTACAGATTGCCCTTGTGGGACTATGGAACCGTGGATCTAAGTCTTCTGTAGTCTTAACATCTTTGCTCACCTGAGTCCTTCATTTGACCGCGATCGGAATCACCTGTAGCGTTTGTTAAACTGCAGCTCCTTGGCTCAGCCCTGAAGTTCCTGATTAGGTAAATCGCAGGTGGGACGTGGAATTTGCCATTTTGTAACAGGTTCCCAGATGTTGCATGCCTCTTTTTCTAGGGCTGCCCTGACAAAATACCAGAAGCTAATGGGCTTGAAACAGAAATGTATTGTCTCACAGTTTTGGAGGCTAGAAATCTCCGAGCAAGAGCCAGGCTCCCTCCAAAACCTGTAGGGGAGACCCCTACTTTGTATCCCCTAGCTTCTGGGTTTTCTGGCAATCCTTACATCCTCCATTTGTACATGCATTCCTCCAGTCTCTTTCTCTGTCTCCACACGACCTTCTCTTCTGTCCGTCTTCACATGGTGTTCTCATCTCTCTGTGTTTGTATATCCAAATTTCCTCTTCTTATAAGGACACTAGTCATATTGGATTAGGGCTCCCCAATCCAGTTTGGCCATATTTTAACTCATCACTTCTTCAAAGACCTTATTTACAAAGAGTTATTGGGGATTGGGACTTGAATGTAACTCTTTTGGGGACACAATTCAATCCATAACAGTGTAGTTGCTGCTGGTCCGGAGACCACCTAATGAGGCCCATTGCCCTTGGCAAGCCTGGCAAATTTAGGTGCCTATCTTGTGTCGTGTCAGAGAAGCACTGCTCAGTACCCTTTGATTTCACTGTCTCACGATTCCCTTTTTTAATTTTGTTTGCCTTTTTCCATTAATTTTTTTTCTCCCATCCTCTATGTGAGACCAGGAGAAATTCTATGCATTTTCTCTTTCTAAATCTACAGCATAAAAAGAAAAAAAAAATTTAGCTAAAGGCCCCCCCCCCTTCCAGGCAAATTTCTAGGACTAAATGACTTAATGCTTCCTTCCTCTGATAAAAGGCCTCACCTTTTCAGCCCACATATAGTAATAATTATAGTTTCATGCTGCTGGGAATCCATGTTTACTTGATTTATTCCCCTATTAGAAAGTAAGCCTCTTAGGAATGGGGAACATGATTCTTCCATGACATGTAGCTGACTTTTAAAATAACAACTGTGTTTTTCTTCGTATTTGGTTTATGCTACATTGTGTAATGTGCTGTCATTCTTGTGTTTAGCTGGTTTATCCTTAATCCTGTATCTTGGTTGTTTGCTTTTTTATCCCTAAGTGTCCTACCTTGCAGAACTGCAGTGTTATATAAATATTTATTAAATGAGCTTAACAAGATCTTACAAGGAGCTCTATACTCATATCCGCGCAGTACGCTGCTCCTTCCCTCTTGTGCTTCCCTTTTCTGCCTCCTGCATGTCCTAGACATGGTACTTGGAAGGAATCAAGAATAAACCCCGAATCTTTAGGTATAAATAGTTTTCAAGCTTCAGTTTTTATAAGTTTGAAAAGTGGTCCGCTCCCCTCCTCCCAACAATAGAGACTCAGTCACGTGGTTGTTTAGGGATGTCTGATCCCTGGGGTCAGGAATCGCCTCTTACTAATTTTTGTACCCCACAACACCTAACATAGTTTCTGGACCAGAGTGGGCACTGCATATATGTAGAATTGAGTTGTGACTGTCATGAGATAGCCTAGCTAATCCCCAGAGCATCCTTGTGAGAAAGAGACCTAAGAGCCAGAATTTTGCAGATAAAGGGTTCGAGAGAACAAGAAGATGGTGGATTCAGTCAGCTCGTCATATCTGCTGGGTAGTTGAGAGATGAATTTTGATCACATTTATTTAAACATCTCTGAGTCTATTATTTTCGAAGAGCACATGAGAATAAGTATGTCTTGGAAAGATAGCATTGCTTTGTCAATGAACTTTTCTTAAAGTATTGAAGCGAGATAAGTAAGAACTCAGTAGGGGCCTGGGCCAGGCAGAGCTGGTGGCCTCTGCAGTATGCTGGCCCCATACCCTCTCTCCTTCCTGCTTCAAACCCCCATACAACTTGCTTCTTCTCACACCCATTCTCTCAGCTAGGACACTGTCAGTGAGTGGGGAGGGCATATATTTTTATTGCACAAGTAGAGGGTATTTAAAAATACTGATGTCCCTGGAAAAAAATAATATTTCAACTGATAAAAAATTCACACCATCACCACCCTCCCCCTGTTTACATGGGACATGACTCCCAGGCGTGTGGACCTTCCTGGCAACATGGGACAGAAATCCCAGAATGAGCTGAGACCCAGCATCAAGGGATTGAGAAAAACCTTCTTGACCAAAAGGGGGAAGAGTGAAATGAGACAGAGTGGCAATGGCTGAGAGATTCCAGAGTGGAGAGGTTATCCTGGAGGTTATTCTTATGCATTAAGTAGATATCACCTTGTTATCCAAGATGTAATGGTGAGGCTGGAGGGAACTGCCTGAAAATGTAGAGCTGTGTTCCAGTAGCCATGTTTCTTGATGATGATTGTATAATGATATAGCTTTCACAATGTGACTGTGTGATTGTGAAAACCTTGTGTCTGATGCTCCTTTTATCTACCTTGTCAACAGATGAGTAGAACATATGGAATAAAAAGGAGGAATAGGGGGAACAAATGTTAAAATAAATTTAGTTTGGAATGCTAGTGATCAATGAAAGGGAGGGATAAGGGGTATGGTATGTAAATTTTTTTTTTCTGTTTTCGTTTTATTTTCCCGTTGTCTTTTTATTTCTTTTTCTGAAAATATGCAAATGTTCTAAGAAATGATCATGATGATGAATATGCAACTATGTGATGATATTGTGACTACTGATTATACATGTAGAACTGAATGAGCATATATAAAGAATGTTTGTGTTAAAAAAAAGCTCACACCAAATCCTACAGAAGTGATTCTTTTTGGTTAAACATTTTCCCAGGGGTTTTGCCATATCCGGGGACCACCAAGTACGTACGTGGTCAGTCTCAGTTTTACTAGGAGTGGCCTAGGTTCTGACAATTCTTTTTCCCTTATTTTGTTTATATTTTCTTATCGTTAGAAAACTCTGTTCAATTTGATATAAAATACTTTTGAAACAACTTTAGCCATTACAAATAGCACTCTGCATAAAAATGATTTTATTAACAAGGAAGGCATTCTATCTTGATAAAACTTTCAAAAGTGATTAAATTAAAGACATCTTCATGTTTAGAAAGTGCTATTGAATTATAAAAGTCATATTTTAGAAGAGGAATAGAAAATATTTGAGTTCAGACATTTCAGCCCTTCCAGAAGCTTGTAAATATTTAGATTTAAAAGCTTGCTCCCTTTCCATTTACGTCATTTCATTCTGGGAAATCATTTTGGAAATTGTACTTTTTTTTTTTTTTAGAATTCATACTTTAATAGCACAGAATCTATATAAAATGTATTTAAGTTTTCTCTGGGAAGAGTTATGTGGATGAACATTTTCTTATATTAAAAAACAGTGGGCAGTGAAAATATTTTTTGAATGCACCCGAAATAATAATTTAATATTTATAAAATGCGCAAAGAATATGAGAAAGTTGGGAGGAAAGTGTTCTTCCATTTTTAAAAAAATGTAATTTATGTAGTTATTTTAATTTTAATAATGCAGTTATAAGAAATCTGGGAAGTGGGGATGCTCTATTATTTTAAAACCATGTGCTAGAGGGGGCCACCTCTCAATTCATCTAACCTTCCCCAGCCCTACATAACCACTAATCTAATTCTGTCTCTATACAAATCTTTTCTTTCTTTTTTTATAGCAGTGCCACACATTACTCAGTTAACACAAGATAACTACTGCATGGCCATTGTCAATTGTTATAATCCTCCTTTAGTTTGGCTCATTCTTCAGTCTTGAGGCTTTGCAGGTCATGACCCATCTGGCTGCTTTAAGCTAAGGTGGGATGTTTGTATCACGGGCCTGGGAACTGGAATTATTTTGCTTGCTGTGGAAGATAGTCCTTGCTTTGCGGTTGGGGCTTGTACTCTTGAGGGGACAAAAATCTAGAGTGGATAGACATTACTCTACTGAGAAATGTTAATTGAGGAAAATAATGGGGCAGGGGCCATTCCGGCAGTGTTTAAAAGCTCAGGTTCTGGTGCCAGGCTGCCTTCCTTCAAATCCAGTTCTAATGCTTCTTAAGTAGCGCAGTGACATTCCACAAGCAGCTTAACCTCTCTGCGCCTTGGTCGCTTCATCTGTAAAATGGGAACTGTGACAGTGTTTATCTTGTTAGGGTTATTGGAAGGTTGAGTCAGTATGTGTGAAGACATGGAATAAGCAGGATGTGATGAATGAAACCTGCTCTTAACCTGGGACCATTTTGCTGTAGAAGTTGTTGGGGAAACTGGAGGGCACAAGGGAGCCACTGCCAAGTGATGAGACTTGGGAGAGGGTTCCCAGCCAGACAATAGTCAGGAAGGAAGTGAGGAAAGGGCTTCATTTCCCCCTCCAGGAAGTTGTCCTGGCAAGCACTGCTAATGGCTGCTGAAGGAACGTCAGCTGGGCTCCGGAGTCGATGCCCTCTTTCCCTGCTCTGTGGGGGTGCTGGCAGCGCTTGGCTGTTGGGCGTGTTTGCTTCTTCCCTAACACCACCCGCCGGAAGTAGGGGTCTTTGACAGCCTTGTTCTTTCCGTCTCCACATCCGCAGGGAACTGCAGAGAACAGCACAGCTGAGTCCAGGAAACTCTTAGTAATGCCCAGCTCAGCTTCATTCCTACACAAAGGAAAACTCAAGGCAGTTAAAAAAAGAGAAACAATGGAAAATGTTTTGTTAAGCCTTTCTGAAAGAAAGTGCGATGCAAATTTTTCCTTCTGAAATGGTTTTCTCCTTCTTGGGAATGAAGTGGATTTTGTGATAATTACTACCAAAGAGAGTGGTTCGTTTTTCACCCACAAAGTGTGCTAAAGGCCCGAACATGAAATCAGCTTTGATTTCCAGAAGAGGTTTGGAGGTGTCTGTACCTCAGAATGAGGCAACCTTGAGGTGTTAGTGCTTTTACAGGTATGAAATGTTAGTCTTCAAAAACTGCAAAGATAAGTTAATAAAGTGTAAAGCTTTGCGCGAAAGTTTATCAAGTGTCCTCTAGATAGAAGGATGTAATGTGTATTGAGATTAACGAAATTTGGTCTTAGTGTGGGTTTTTTAGTTTGTTGTTCTGAGCAACACATTTTTTTCCCCACAATGGCTAAGAAATGAAAGAATGTATAGATCCATAAGAAAAGAGAAATTATGAGGAGAGGTTAATAGGATCACTAAGGACCGAAGTTATGGTATCAGAATCTGAATATATTCAATTGAAGAATTATAATTCTTTCAGAGTGACTTTTTTCTTTAAACCTTTTATTTTGAAATAATTTTAAACTTCTAGGAGAGTTGGAAAAAATACAAAACCCATCCGAGAACTCCAGTGTACCCCATCCCAGATACTCAAATCTGCCGTTTTTAACATTTTGTGCCATTTCACTTTTGTTGTTTCATTCTTTCTATCCATCTGTTTGTCTGTATAGCTTCTGAGTATGACTGTATAGATCATTTTTCTTGAACATTTCCTAAGACCAGGGATGTTTACTTATATAACCACCTTAAGTACAGTTATCAAATTCAGAAACTTAGCCTTGATATAAAGCTAAAGTTGTCTGTTTAGTTGTTCTTTTCTTCTTTTTTTTTAAATGGTGCATACATACATGTAGCATAATTCCCATTTCAGCTACTCCCAACCATACCCCTTGGTAGGATTAACCACATTCTGCCCTCACCACCGTCCATTACTAGAACTTTCCTATCGTTCCAAACAGAACACTACACCCGTTGTTCTAGTTTCCTAGCTGCCCAATGCCATATACCAGAAACGGAATGACGTTTTAAAAGGGGAATTTAATAAGTTGCAAGTTTACAGTTCTAAGGCCGAGAAAATGTCCCAATTAAGTCTATAGAAATGTCCAATCTAAGGCATCCAGGGAAAGATACCTTGGCTCAAAAAGGCCAATGAAGTTCAGGGTTTCTCTCTCAAGTGAGAAGACACATGGTAAACACATTCAGGGCTTCTCTCTCCTCTGGAAAGGCACATAGTGAACACAGTGTCATCTGCTAGCTTTCTTTCCTGGCGTCCTGTTTTGTGAAGCTCCTGGGAGGCATTTTCCTTCTTCATCTCCAAAGGTTGCTGGCTGGTGGACTCTGCATCTTGTGGCTATGTCATTCAGTTCTGCTCTCTCAGGATCTCCTTCATTCTCTAAAATATTTCCTCTTTTATGGACTCCAGAAACTAATCAAGACCCATCCGAATGGGTGGAGACATGTCGTCACCTAATCCAGTTTAACAACCACTCTTGATTAAATCATCTCCAGGGAGATGATCTGATTACAGTTTCAAACATACAATACTGAAGAGGGATTAGAAGAAATGGCTGCCGTTACAAAATAGGATTAGGATTAATACATGGCTTTTCTAGGGTACATACATCATTTCAAACCACCACACCCATTATGCATTAACTTCCCATCCTGCCAACCTCGAATCCTGGTAACCTGTGTTCTACTTTTTGTCTCTATGTGTTTGCATATTCTAGCTGTTTCATATAAATAGAATCATACAGTATGTGTCACTTTGTGTCTTATTTCACTTAACATGATGTCTTGAAGGTTCATCCATGTGTAATATATATCAGAGCTTTATTCCTCTTTTTTGTTGTATGCTGTTTGGTGGGGTCACGTTTCATTATTTTTCCATGTGAGTATCCCATTATTGCAGTACCATTTGTTGAATTTTTGTTTGTTAGTTTGTTTACTTGCTTGTTTGTTTTTGGGGGGAAGTGCATGGACCCAAAATCGAATCCAGGTCTCTCGTATGGCAGGCGAGAATTTTACCACTGAGCTACTTTTGCATCCCCAGAGCTTCATTCCTTTTCAAGGCTAAGATTCCATTGTATGTATACCACACTTTGTTTATCCATTTATCTGTCCGTGGACACTTGAGTTCCTTTTTGGCTCTTGTGAATAATGTTGTATAAACACAGGCATGTCAGTATTCGCCTGGGTCTCTGTCTTCAGTTTTTTCAGGATTTGGCTAGAAGTGGGGTTGCAGATTGAAGAACTACCAAACTGTTTTCCACAGTGGCTGCACCCACCAACAATACATGAGGGTTCCCGTTTCTCTGCATTTTGCCAGCACTTTTCTTTTCCATTTTTAAAATACTAACCATTCTATTGGAATGGTGAAATGATATCTCCTTATGATTTTGATTTACTTTTCCCTAATGGCTAATGACATTGAGCATCTCTTCCTATGTTTATTGGCTATTTATATGTCTTCTGTGAAGAAGTGTCTATTCACGTCCTTTCTCCATATTTTAATTGGGTTGTTTGTCTTTTTATTTTTGAGTGGCAGGAATTCTTAATATATTGTGGATATTAAACCTTTATGAGATATATGGTTTCCAAATATCCCGCCATCAATTCTATTGGTTGTCTTCTCATTTACTTGATAATGTCCTTTGATGCACAAAAGTTTTTAATGTTGATGAGATTCAATCTATTTTTTTCTTTTGTTGCTCATGCTTTTGTTGTAAAGCTTTCTTTTGTAATCCTCACAAATTAAAAATTTGTGTATTTTTAAGGATTTCCCCTTTCTACTCCTTATCAATATTATTCCAGTAATTATGGCTAAATAGTTAAAGGAGCCCGAATTTATTACTTCCTGTGAAGAAGGGGAAGCAGGCATTATTATTATCCTTATTTTGCAAAAGGATTAGGTAAGTCAGTGATTTGCCCAGCAACTTACCCACATTGCGTGGACTTTTGTCACTCAAGTAGAGAGGAGATGGGAGGTAGATTTACTTCTGATCTCTCTTCTTCAGGAACCTGCCCTGTGTCACAAACTGGGTCAGGCCTTGAAGAGTCAAGGTTTTCCAGTACACGTTGTCTTGCCTCTAGCAAGGGCCCTAAGTCTAAGGAAGGAAATAGACATAGTATTAGGTGCTCCGATATAACAGAGGTGTGAGGAAATGCTCTGAGTTCACAGACCATGGACCTTGGTGTGTGCAAATTCAGGAAAGAAGTTGCATTGTGAAGTTAGGTAAAATCAAAGGAGGAAGTCTTTTTTTATCCTTTTTTCCTTATTAATTTTTTTTTTAATTTAATGAAAACAATGGATGTTCCCTATTTCTCTTTGAGGAAAGTTTAGCATATATTCCTAAGCTATATATGAATATATTTTACTTACAAAATTGGTGTCATTCTGAACATGCCTTTACATGATCCTCGTCTTACTTAATAGTGTTGTGACTTTTTTCTAAGTCGTAAACATTCTTTTACTACATGATTTTTACTGGTTGTATAGAACTCCATAAAATGACTTAATCAATTCTTTAAATGCTGAACATTTAGGATACCCCTTAAGTTTGCTAATGTGACACATGATGCAGTGAACACGGTCTCATAAATTTACGCAAGTGAAGTTGGGCCAAAGGACCAAAAGGATTGTGTATTTTTAAGGATTTTCCCCTTTCTACTCCTTATTAATATTATTCCAGTAATTATGGCTAAATAGTTAGAGGAGCCCGAATTTATTACTTTTTTTTGAATACCAAATTCACCTGAAAAAGAAAAAAAACCCTTTTGTAAAAAAATGAATTAAGAATGGAAACTGCTCTGATTAGTTTAAGAGTTTTTTCTTCTAATGTGGGTCGTTGTTCAAAACCACGTAACGTGTGTGTGTCCTTATCTTGGTGCACCTCAGCTAGCCTCTGAATTCTGGGGGTGGGGGTGGGGCCGTGGCAGACAGGACTCCAGCCCCTCAGAGTCAGATACGCTGTCTGGAGGTCAGCTCTCTAAGGAGGTCGGCTTGTTTGGGGGATCCACATTTGATGGATGGAAGGGAAGGCCAGCTTGGCCTGGGCAGGTCATCCACTAGACTGTTGATGTAATTGTGGTCTGGAGGACTTGACTCAAGTCAAGTGCTGCCTTCTGTCTCCTCTCCACGGACCAGGAAACCTGGTCCAGCCCTGACATTCTGCATGGGGACATGCTCTGTCCGCAAGTCCATAAGGCCTGTTGGTTGAAGCCACGTCTCCGTCTTGACTTTTCTGCACTGGCCCTCATGTGTTACCACTTTTACGCGCAGTTTTGGGCTTTGATCACAACATACTTGTTATTAAACAATTACAAATCTGTTTATGCTAAACTTTTTTTGTTAGAGAGCAGAGCAGCCACCTTTCTCTCAGAGGGCTCAGGCAAATGCTTATACGCCACATGCCCAGGGGCTGTTTCTTACGAGCAGAAGTACTGTAATGTAGTGTTTATTTTTATGGTCTCTGGGGTCAGATCGTTTGGTTTTGACTCTTTTTTCCTCAATATATTAACTTTATTGCATTTATAAAATTTATCAAGTTCTCTGACCCTCAGTTTCCTCATCCATAAAGTGAGTTGAATAGTAGTTTACAATTTAGGGGTTTTGGGAGGATTAGTGAGGTCATTTATTTATGGACCACGTCACATTGCACATGTCACATAGTAAATACTCATAAATGTTAGGTCCTCTTATTGTATTATTCAAATATCCCATCAAGATGTATTTTAGGAATTTCAATGTTTGGGATTATGGGCTTTAATTTCCTCCAACTTTTATTTAACTGTTTATCTCCTTTTAAATTTGTGTCAGAAATTTATTGAATTTGCATGTCACTGGCTCAACTCTAAAATGCAAGGTGGTTATGAGTGTAAATGAGATCGTGCATGCAGAGGTTTAATATGTGAGTGGAATCTAGCAGGTGCTCAGTAAATGGTGGCTACCAAATGTCCAGAGTGAAGATGGTTGTGATCTTGGTTTGGGTCCAGTTCTCCTAGCAAACAGCTTTGTGATCCAAGGTAATTCTCTGACGCTCGCCACGCTTCAGTGTCCTTGCTGGTGAAATGAAAACAGCAGTAGGACCCATCCTGTTAAGTTTGTTGTGAGGCTCGAATGTGCTTCTTGGAGCTTGGTAGAGCTTTATATGATTGTTATGGTTGCGCTTGGGTTTAATCTCTTCATCTGGTTCTCTGAGATATACAATGGCTCATGATGGGCAAGGGCTTTCAAAACATGGGATTGTAAGTGGCTGTGAGAGCCGTCTGCTTGGTGCATCTGTTGCCCTGCTGATCGCCAGGTGCTCTGGAGACCTGTGCAGTCCTCTTCCCCCTCATGCCAGGTGGGCCCCTCCTGAGGCTGTGGGTTCTGTCCAGCAGGATGACCTTCCTAGACAGAGGAGGACAGCTCTCCAGCAAAGAAATAGGAATAGCTTCCTTCTTCTGCTGGAACCTTCCACTACAGCTTTAAATGGTGTATGTGCTTGTGTGGGTGTGCAGTTCATGAGACCACTGTAGCATGTAGACGTGGCTTATGTAAGGGGTGGTACCAACTTGTAAGGGTGGTGATAGAAAGGATAAAAGTCCCAGAGAGGTGAGACTTGTGCAGTTTTCAAAATGCACAGAAACCAACAAACACCATCTCTTTTTGGTTTTATTTAGGCCAAGGAGAAAAATGAAAGAAAAAAAAGGATTATTTCTGCTGCTGGTAAAATGGGGAAAGGAAGAAAGCCAGTGTTTTAGAGGACCAACTTAGTACCAAGCACGGTGGCTGGTATTTTACAGAAATTCTCTCAATTCCTATACTTCAGCCTCTGTCATCAAAGAAAAGGATGTTTAGAGTAAAAAGTGTATTTGTTAGAAGGTTGAAGCCCTGGAAAAATAAAGAGATGGTGAGTTCCAAGTGTGTTGGTCTCCGGATCCAGACAAATTACTTCCTAGGATTTTGTAGAATCTGTAGTGGAGAGGTAAAGAGAAAAGACAGGTAGCAGAAGACAGAGAAGCCAAATTCTACAAACTGTAGATTGATGTTTTTGGTGTCAGGCTCAGGTGAAATTCTGAACTGATCATCGAATGCAAGTTTTATGCAAAAGAGGATGTGATCATCCGAGACCACTATGGGTTCATTACAACAAGCGTGGCAGGGTGAGCACTACACTGGAAGCCTGAGTGGAATGTTGTAGATATGGCATGTATAGACTTGGACATGGTGTATTTGGTAAAGTCACCTTGGTATCCTTGTGGGAAAAAAGTAGTGAAACATATGAGAAAGTATAATGGATGATGGTTCATTGAGATGGAGACATATTAGTTCAGTGGCTGTTTCCACAAACTACTAGTTAGTGGGTTGAGATCACTGTACAGGGCTATCTGACTTAGCCCCTATGGGGTCATTATTTTTATCAGTATCCTAAATGAGGACATAGATTTGTGGGAAATTTAGTGTTAGTTAAATGTCAGTTGTCAGAGGAGTCGGGGGGCAGCTGGAGGCTGTAAGAAGTCACAAAACTGCTGATGGTGTGATCCAGTAAAGAGAAGGATGGTTCAGGGGTGAGAATAACTTTAGTACTGAAGTCCCTTCACATCAACTGTGTGCTGGTTTGAAATGAAAATATAGGTTCCTAAATAAGGGAAGACAACAGAATTATCACCTTTCATTTTCAAAAGATGAAGACTAACAGGGAACATGCACGAAAATGATAGCATTTATAGGATGATTAAAGACTAATGCAGCAAATTCTGTGATGCTAATTAAAAGATAGGAGAAGCAGTTAACCAACTTTCTTTTAGGCATGCTGCCTGATCTCTGTTAAGTGCTGCAGAAGTACCAATTTTTGCGGTTGCAGACAAGTTTAAGCTGTTCATAAATGTGCCATACTTTCTGAAATAATTTTTCTTGAAAAATGAAAATATTTTCTCTTTAAATTTTTTTTTTTTTTAACATGGGCAGGCATGGGGAATCAAACCCGGGTCTCTGGCATGGCAGGTGAGAACTCTACCACTGGGCTACCGTTGCAACACCCTCTCTGTAAATATTCTTATGAAAAACTTTGTCTGAGAGCTAAAATAAAATTTCCTGAGACTCTGAGTGAAAAGATTTTTTTTCTTCCTTGAAGTTACATAATGAACAAGTGTCAATGTTGTAGCAGTTGTGTATAATGCAGTTCTGTTGAACACTGTATTGGAGTTTGTGTGTGTGTGTCTGTCTTTTGCACCAAGCTACTTGTTCCTGTCCTCTCTAGCACAGTGGTTTACAAACTTTGGCTGTGATCCATAGTGAGAACTACATTTTGGTTGGTCATCTAGTGCATATGTATAGGCACACAAACACACACGCTCCCGACTCTTCATAGCTACACTCTACACACAACTGACACACAAAAATCATGAAACAATTTTTACTCTATATCTGATAATATTTTGTATTTTCTGTTTTATTTAATTCTACTCATTACTTAAAAAATGCTGATCAAGACCTACTGTGCTGAAATTTTTTTTTTAACCTCTTATTTTGAAAGCACTGCCATACATACTATCTCCTTGTTCCTGGCAGAGAGGTAACACATGCTTAAATGACATAGATGCCCTCTTCTTCCAAAGAGAAACTGTTTTATATTATCCTCTCATATTACATCATTACAAATGATGTCAAGTGATATATTTCCAGATAGCATGGAATTTCTCTTTTATGGAGCAGAGTCACAGTGAGTTGTATGCAGTAATTATGAAACAAGCTGGTGTCTGATCATTGGCTTATGGACATTTTGGGATGACTTGCCCAAAATCTGCAAACCATCTTACGTCCAGGATTTAGAATATATTTGTTACATGCTCTTAGAGTTGAAAGAAGTTACAAAGGTCACCTATGTTAACTTCATATTCATAGCAGGAGTCACTTATGTGGAATCTTTATGGATGACTGTTAGGCATCTTCTTGATTATGTTCAGAAATAAGGAGTTGAATGTATTAGTTTGCTACTTGCTGCTGTAACAAATTACTACAAATGCACTGGCTTAAAACAACCCAAATGTATGAGCTTACCCTTCTGTAGTTTAGAAGTTTGAAGTGGGTTTCCCTGGGCTAAAATCAAGACGTTGGCAGGACTACATTCCTTTCTGGAGACTCTGGGGGAAAACTGCTAAATCATCCTCTGCCATGCAACAAGTGAGTTTAGAGAAGTAAAATAAAGGAAATCTGAAGTCTGAAGACTTCCAACTTGGTAACACTAGCAGTTTTAAATGCTGAAACATAGAAAACTATGCTGAAAGCAATTGTATTGTTGAAGCTAATTTATAGAAGTAAGGTTTCCATCTAGGTTGTGAAATTAACATATGCGTTTTGCAGGGAGAAATATTTGCTTGGTGTTTGCCAGAAAGAGGATAAACTATGAAGTTAGCTTATTTAAAATCTTAAAGAAAGGGTCCAGAATAATCTGGAAGACATGAGAATGGTTAATATCTTAGTTGCACTGTTCTTGCTTGGTCAGTGTTGGGAAGATATTTTTAATATGGTGTTGACACAGGCCACAGAGGGTCAGTTGATTGTGGGTGATGATAGGGCATTCTTTGGGAGTGCTAATTTTATTAGAGATCCTAATCTGCTGAGCCATGTGAGTTTGGTTTTCTGCCTGTGATTCTTAGCCACAGAGGGGAAATAACTAACCAAAGTGGTGACTTAATAAAGACTTTAAAAAAACCCAAACCTGCAGGTTTTGTGATTTACTGGTTCACTCTGTTAACATGGTGTTACAACAATTGAGTAACCCTTTAAGGTATTTTACTGTTATAGGCATACCTTCATTTTGGAGTGATTAAAATTTAACTGTAGACTTTGAAAACAGTTAAAGAATGTTATAAAAGCATTACAACACTGTTCCTATTATATTCCTCAGGTGCATTTAGAATGTTACTGAACTACATGAAAAATCAGCTTAGTCATTGCTTGTTCAATTAAGGCTCTTTGTGAAAGCAGAATAAACATGTAATAAAATGAAGTTTACTCTCTTTCCTTGGTGCCTACCTATTTTGGTTTTAATTTAGAATGGGCAAGAAGAGACCTCTGTTATTTATCAATGAAAATGCTCTTTTTCAAAATGGCACTTTCTTTAATGTACTGAATTGAGTAAATATTGGGCAAAAATATGTTGTGGCAGCCATGGAGGCTTGCCAGTCAGCTCTCCCTTCCAGAGGACCCACTTTGGGATGAGTAGTTGGCTGACAGCCCCTGAGTGTTCCACCTTCAGATGCGCAGATGTCCCAGCTGAGACCAGGTTCCGTGGGCTACTCCCAGCTCAGGGCTGAGTGTGGTGGGGGAACTGGAAGGGGCCACGCCTGCCTGACTTAGGACTGCTCACTGCTCTCCCCACTCCCTCTCCCTACCCGTGTCAGCCCATGAGACTTTCCCAGGGCTGCCCTGCAATCTGAGGCTCCTGCCACCCAATCCTCCTTCCTTCCCTCTTCGTCTCACAGGTATGAGATCTGCATTATGTTCTGAAGACCCTCCCTGCCTCTTCCTGCTTCTTTCCCTCTTTATTCTTCATAGGTGTTTTCCTCCAATACATTGCTTGCACATCTGATTTTGTCTTGGAATTTGCTTCTTGGAGGACCTGTGCTGGTTCATGTATGAAGAATCATTCAGTGAATTTATAGACGCCTTCAGTAAGTTGTCCAATTCTCTGCACTCCCCCTCCCCACCCCACACCAGGATTGTGGTTAGGTTGACCAACTCATCCAGGTTTGCTTGAGATTTTTTTTCTGTTTTTAGCATGCAAGTCCTATATCCTAGGAACCACCTCCTGGGCCAAAGTGGGACATTTGTCCACCCTAGTTGTGATATGTGTACATGTATCTATTAATTTATATTTCCAGTCTTTTTTCTGAAAAGGATTTGAAGGAGCTCTAACCAAGGGCTTAGATTTAAATTTCATTAACATTAACTTATGTGGAATTGGAGTCAAGTAAAGAAGAAAGCAAATATGCTAGCCGTAAGAACTCATGTATTTTGTGGAAACAACTTTTTCCATGGTGTTAAATTTTAAAGGAATTTCTTTGGCACTTCATTTAGGATAATGAGTAATTGTAAACTGTGTTTTTGATAGTACAATAAACTGAAAAATATTTTTCATACAGCTTTTATGGTGATCTTTGAGAAAAACTGAGGGTGTGCTATTCAAGGGCCCTTTGGTAGCGTTGATTGTATAAGGCGCTAAGCTCAGCGTGTGTACAGTATTCTGATCATCTGGTGTTATTCAAAGAAGTTTAGAGAGCCAGGAAGGGCTAGATGTGTGCGTGATCTTATCCCTTAGAAAAATGATTCTCAGAGATGAAGAAACAAATCCAAAATTTGCTCTTATTAAAACTACTGAAATGAATCACTTGAAGTTTACTAGAAGTGATAAATGTAATCACAGAATGCCAAAAACATACAAATATCTATCTTAGGAATGAATGGGCTTTTTTTTTTCTCTATAAATGCTTGGACAGTCAAGAACTTTGAGAGAATTACTTCTGGAATGCAAGATAAAAGAGAAGTAGAAAGACTACCCCATTCATTTATTCAACAAATACTTATTTGTTGGGTTTTGTTTCAGATGCTGGAGGTATATCACTGAATATAATTTCTCCTCACATACCTAGCAGGAGGAGATAGGATTGGATAAGTGAGTAAGTAAAATGTATAGCATGTCAGATGGCAAAAAGTGCTGTGAAGGAAAATAAAGTGAGGAGGGGAGCTGGACTGGTGGATGTTCTCTATGGAATCCTTGGGGAAGGCTTCACTGGAAAGGTATATTTGAAAAAAGACCTGGAGGAGGTGAGGAAGTAAACCAAGTGACTGTACTGGGGAAAAGCTTTCCAGGCGGAGGAATTGGCTACTGCAAGCTCCCTGAAGCAGGGGTATGCCTGGCATCTTTAAGTGGTAGCAGTGAGGCCGGTATAAGCTGGAGCAAATGAATAAGTGATAAGCAGTAGGAGTTGAGGTCAGAGAGGTACTTGATGTGGTGGGTGAGGGGTGGTGTGAATTGACATCGAACCATTCCTCTGAGTGAGATGGGACCCATCGGGGGTTTTGTGCAGAGGAGTTACATGATGTGACGTACATTTAGCAGCATCGCTTTCTCTGCCAGAATAGACCAGATGGTGGGGGTTTTGAAGAGGAAACAGGACAACTAGGACTAAGGTAGAATCGAAGAGAACAGTTGGGAGCATATTGCCATAATCTAGGGAAGAAATGGTGGTGACTTGTGTCAGGGTGTTAGCAGTGGAGGGGGTGAGAAGAAGTTGGATTCTGGGTATATTTCTAGCATAGAGCTAACTGGACTGAGTGTTGGAAACAGTAAAAAAGGTGTTCAAGCTGACTTCAGAAGTTTAAGGGATGGGATTCCCATTCATTGGAATTGAGGAGACCGAAGGAAGAGTAGCTTTGAGTGGGGAGAGACAGAGACTGGGTTTGGAGTTGTTAAATTTGAAATACTTCTCAGACATCCAAGTGGAGATATAGACTAGGTAGTTGGGGGCTGACTACTTCTCCCCACCTCTTTTGCAACCCTCCTAGTCCAAGGCACCATTTCTCACCTGAATTATTATAATAGCATCCTACTTGGTCTTCTCACTTCTGTTCCTGCCACTCTTCTATTTCCTCGTGGCAGCCAGAGATATTCTATCAAAACATCAGTCAGAAATTTCGGCTTCTGGTATTGGTGGACCCACCCTTCTGCTGAGGACAACTCAATAAAAAAATATGAGGTTAAAAGAAAGGGTAAGGAAGAAAAAACTATTCATTATCAAGAAATACAATAGTCAATAGAAGCAGATTGGGATGGCCCAGATATTGGAACTCTGATAGAGAAACTTTAAAATATGTATGATCAATATGTTAAAGGATCTAGGGGAAGAGGTGAACCATCAGCATGAGGTTCCAGTGAATTTTGGGAGAGAGATGGAAATTATAAAAATTAATCCACTGAGAATGCTAGAAATGAGAAACACAGCACCAGAGATGAAGAGTTCTTTTGACAGGAGAGTAACCAGTCTGAGTGATGGTTCCTAATGATTCCTGCCTCACAGTGGTCATACCCTGTGTAGCCCCTTCACACAGTGGATAGGGCTGAGCTGTGTAGACAATGCAGAAATGATAGTGTGTGACTTCTGAGGCTGCGTCATAGAATATAGTGTGGCTTCTGCTGCTTCTTTTTGATCACATGCTCTGGGGAAGCTACCCATTATGTGGTAGAGACACTCAAGCAGTCTGTAGAGGAGCCCGTGTTGGAGAGGAAGTGAAGCTTCTTGCCCACAGTCAGCACTGTGTGAGTACATGAGTCATCTTGGAAGCACATCCTCCAGTTCCCCAGCCAGTCCTTTAGATGATTGCATCCCTGGATGACATATTCACAGCACATACATGAGAGACCCTGGGCCAGAGTCACCTGCTAAGATGCTTTTGAATTCCCGTCCCACAGAAGCTGCAAGAGAATAAATGTTTGTTGCTTTAAGCCACTAACTTATTATGCAGTGGTAGATAGCTAAGGCAGATGGACAGACTTACCAACAGACTGGACACTTTAGAGAACAGAATCAGTGAACAGTGAAGGTGGGTAGATAGAAGTCACCCAAACTAAAAACAAAGACTGGGAAGAAACCAAAAATACAACAATAGAGCAGTACTTCTGAGATATATGGGGTAGCATCAAATGGCCTTACATACTTGAAATTGGACTCACAGAGAGGAATAATGGGACAGATGAAATATTTTTTAAAATAATGGGTAAGAATTTCCAAAAGTTAATGAAAAACAACAAACCACAATTCCGAGAATTGCAGGGAACCCCAAGCAAGATAAATATGTAGAAAACCATGACTGGGCATATAGAAGTCAAACTTTTGAGAACCAAAGATAAAGGTATAATAGGAAATCAGAACTGTTACAGAGGACTAAAAAATGAGAAACATAATCTACCCAAGGCAGACAACAATGGAGTGATATCTTTAAAGTACTGGGAAAAAAATCCAAGCAAATAAATAACCCTGTCAACTGAAATTCTTACTTAGAGAAGACATCTTTCAAAAATGAAGGTAAAGTAAATAGATTTTCTGAAAAACAAAAGCTGAGAAAATTCATTGCCAACAGACCAGCACTGAAAGAAATGTTAAATTAAGTTCATTGGGCAGATGGAAAATCATAGATGGCTGTTTGAATCTACACAGAGAAATGAAGAGAACTGGAAATGGTAAAAATGTGGGTAAATAAAAACTGACATTTCCCCCTAATTTTTGATCTTTTTTAAAGCAATAATTGACTATCTACAGAAAAATAATACCAGTATATTCTAGGGTTTATAGCACATGCAGATGTAAAATGTTTGACAGCAAAAATACAGAAGAATATCGTCGTATGTATTTTATACCTTATGTGAAGTAAAATGGTATTATTTGGAGGTGGACTGTGATAAGTTAACATATATTGTAAATGCAAGGACAATAACTACAAAATTAAAGTGAAGCAATATAGCTATTAACCAAATAGTGGAGATAAAATGAAATCATAAATATCATCAATATGAAAGACAGGAAAAGAGAAAAAAGGAACAGCAAGAACAAATTGAACAAATAAATGAGAGGCAAGATGGTAGATGCATATCCAAAATATTGATAATTACATCAAATTTAAGTAATCGAAATACTCTATTGAACTATAGAACCAATCTCAATAAACTTAAGAGGATCAAACTCGCAAAGTATGTTCTCTGTTCAAAATGCAGTTAAACTAAAAGTCTAGAACAAAGCTGGAAAATATGCAAATATTTGAAAGCTTGACAACGTTTTTCTAAATAGCCCAAAGAGTAAAGATGAAATGACAAGGAAGATTAGAAACTATTTTTAACTGAATAAAAACATGGTAATAAAATAGCTAGGTCACGTCAAAAGAAGGCAAAGGAGAGAGGAAAAAAAAGAGATAGAACAAAATAAAAAGCACAAGGTAAGATGGTAGATTTAAACATAAATATATCAATAATTACAGTACATGAAAATGTTCTATAAGACAAAGATTGTCAGACTGGATAAACGAACACAACTTAAATATATACTGGTTAGAAGACATATTTAAAACTTAAGCATACAGAGAGGTTGAAAGTGAAATACTGGAGAAAGGTATACTGTGTAAACACTATTCTAAAGAACAGTAGTATAGTATATTAACATCACATGAAGTAAACCTTAAGCCACAAAGCGTTATTAGAGCTAGAAATACATTTCATAATGATAGAAGATTCAATTTTCCAAAAAGGTTTAATAATTTTAATTTTTAATGCATCCAATAATGTAGACTTAAAATATAAATACAGAAAAAAATGCAGAACTTTAAAGAGTAGTAATCAGACCAGCAATCATAGCAGATTTTAACACAGCCCTCTCAGTAACTGATAAAACAAGCAGATAAGAGGCAGTGCTGAGGATTCAATCCTGTTCCCCACAAAGCATGTTCAAGTTGTCCTACTCTCTATTCCTGTGGATGTGAGCCCTGGTTTTTTTTTTTTTGCTTTTTTAATTGTATAGTATAACATATATACAAAGCAAAGAAATAAAAAAGCAGTAGTTTTCAAAGCACTATTCAACGAACACATTCTTTTAAACATTGTTTTTAATTGAAATATAACATATGTACAAAACAATAAATTTCCAGGTACATTTTAACAAGTAGATATAGAACAGATTTTAAAGTTTGGAATGGGTTACAGTTCCATGATTTTTTGTTTTCTTCTAACTGCTCCAAGACACTGGAGACCAACAGAAATATCAATATAATGATTCAGCAGTCATAGTCATTTGTTAAATCCTATCTTCTCTGTTATACTCCTCCTTCTCTTTGAATAATGTATATGCATAAAAGCAATAAAGTTCAAAGTACATTGCAACAGTTAGTTGTAGAACAGATTTCAGAGTTTGGTGTGGGTCACATTTCTACCATTTTAGGTTTTTATTTCTAACTGCTCTAAGGTACTGGAGGCTAAAAGAAATATCAATATAATGATTCAGCACTCATACTCATTTGTTAAACCCTACCTTCTCTGTATAACTCCACCATCACCTTTGATCTTTCTCCCATTCTTTGGAGGTATTCTAGCTTTTTCATGTTGGAAGGGGCTGTCAGCAATATGGGATACGGGGATGGAACTAGTTGATGTTCTGGAGAGACTGGCCCCTCTGCATTTCAGGACTTCTCTGGTTCAGGGACCCATCAGGAGGTTGTAGGTTTTGGGGAGTTACCCTAGTACATGGAACCTTTGTGAACCTATTTTTAAATAGTATCTTTGAAGATGGTATTAGTTAAAGTGAGGCCAAACTAAATCAGGGTGGGCCTTAATCCGCTCTGACTGGAGTCCTTATGAGAAAAGGAAATTGGATACAGTAGAAAAAAGAAGTCAGAAGGAGACACTTGGCCATGTGATGGGGCCAGAGGTTGAGTTAAAGACTGAGTTATGGATTTCAGAGAAAGCATGATCCTGCCAGCACCTCAATTTTGGACTTCAGCCTCCCAAATTGTGAGACATAAATTCCTGTTCGAGATAGCTGGTCTCCGATACTTGTTTTAGCAGACCTGGCAAAGGAAGGCAGTCATGATAAAGATTTGAGCAATAAGATTAGCAGACTTGACTTAAATACCATGAAGAACAATATTTCGGGTAGGTTTTTGTAGATACTCTTTACCAGATTGAGAACGGTAGTTTTTATTCCTAGTTTTCCAGAAGTTTTTATTATAAGTGGATATTGAATTTTATGAGATGTTTTTCTCTTAATTTCTAAAATGATGTAATTTTTCATCTTCACTCTGTTAATGTGGTGAATAGTATTGATTGATTTTTTTTTTTTTTTGGTATGCTGTATGGCGGGGTCACATTTCATTATTTTTCCATATGTGTATCCTGCTATTGCAACACCATTTGTTGAAAGTTTATTTTTTGTTTGTTTGTTTGCTTTTTGGAAAGTGCATTGGCTGGGAATCAAACGTCATTGATTTTTTGAGTGTTAAAGTAACTTTGCATTCCTAGAATAAGCCCAACTTATTTATAATACTTATGATTCTTAGATACTGCTTATTTTGGTCTATCCATATTTAAGATTTTTACGTTTATGTTAATGCATGAGATTAATCTGTACTTTCTTCTGTCTTGTGATGCCTGTGTCAGGTTTTGGAGGGAGTATAAATTAGAGAACAATTGCATTATCATCCAGCAGTGCCATTCCTCGCTATTTACCCACCAGAGATGCTTGCAAATGGGCACAGGGGACATGTATAAAATGTCTGTACCAACAACGTTACAGATCAGTACACTATGGTTTATCTATATAATGGAATATTATATGGTAAAAAAGAAGAACTGCTACAAACAACAACCAAACACTATCAATAATACAGTTTTGGGTGAAAGAAGCCAGATTTAAAGAAGATGTAACTCATAATTGTGTTTATTTAAATCTAAAAGATGGGCAGAACTAAACTAGTGTAGCATGTAGGTACAGGCTTAGATGTTAAGACTATAAAGGAAATCAAGGAAAGGAAGTGAGAATAATGATTATATTTGTGAGGAGTGAGAGGAGATAGTCATTAAAACCAGTGGATTTTGGGAATAATGTTTATTTTTTGATGTGAGTTGTGATTACATGGGTGTTTTATCGGGGTGTACATTTTTGTTTTGTGCACTTATTTTTTGGCTTGACAATGATTTATTATTTGTGACATCAAAAGGATGAGCAACAAAAGAAAAAATAGAAAAAACTGTGCCTCTTTTTTTTTTTTTTTAACTTTTATACATCAAAGGACATCATCAAGACAGCAAAATGACAACCCACAGAATGGGAGAAAACAATTGCCAATCACATATCTGACGAGGTTTTTTTTTAAAAAAATATATTTTATTGAAAAATCTTTACACATACAGTCCATCCATGGTGTACAATCGGTGGCTCACAGTATTACCACGTAGTTGTGCATTCATCACCATGACCATTTCCAGAACATTTGCATCGCTCCAGAAAAAGAAACAAAAAGAAGAAAAAGCTCTTATATCCCATACCCATGACCCCTCCCTCTCATTAACCACTAGTGTTTTAATGTACCCCAGTTTTTTTTTTTTACCCATTATCCCCCGTATTATCGTGTACTTTTCTTTATGGTTGTCATATTTTACAATAAAATTGATTGAAGAAGTGCAAGTCAGTTCTCGTCACTGCCCTGCTCAAAGCCTGTACATCCAGATAGACGTTCTGACAAATTGTCGCCATTGCCTCTTAGTCTTAAAAAAATCTGGTTCCCTTATTCACTATTATCACCATTTACTTCTGCTCTCCCTTGATCCCTCGGCTTCAGCCTCGCTGGCTCCTTGGTGAAACTTGAACAGGCCAGGCCTGGTGTCGCCTCAGGGTGTTGAGCGTCTGTCCTCCACCTAGAACCTCTGTCCTCGGTTATCCACAGGGCTCGCTCCGTACTTCCTGCAGGTTTGGACACAAACATTACCTTCTCCGCGAGGCCGCTGTGGGCTGCACCATCTCTAATTGCAATTATCTCTTCTCCCAGGTACTCTCCCTGTCCCCCCCACCTCGTCTGTGTTTGTCTTTCTCCTAATTGTCCTCTCTATCTAACGGTATGTTTTATTTATCTTACTTATTGTCTGATCCCCTTATTGTCCCTATAGCTCCTTGAGACCAGAGACTTTTACTGTTTTGTTATTTACTGTACCTGGATTAGATTCGTGAATCTGGAGTTAATCTGGAGTTCAAAGGACTAAGGAATCAATCCAGGAGATGAGGTGTACCCAACAAAGGTAGAGAAGGAGTGGCCCACGAGGTAGGAGGAAAAGCAGGACTGATGTTCTAAAAGCCCAGTGAAGAAATGCTTCGAGGAGGAGGTTGTTACAGTTCACAGACAGGCTCCAGGCTGTTTTCTTAAGCACTTCGTATATAGTAATTTACTTAACCCTGACAGTAACTGATATGATATAGATAATATTAGCAGCCCTATTTTAAAGATGAGGAAACTGTGACATAGAGATAGTAACTGATTTATCTACTGTCACCTAAGAAATAAGAGGTAGAGTCAGGATTTGAACTCAGGCATTCCAGCCTGAGAGTCTGTGCTCCTAAGCTACTCTGCCACATGACATCTGCACTGAGATGCTGATTGAGAATTAGATTCATCTGTTACTGTGGAGCTCGTTGATGACTTTGACATGGGGTCATGGGGTGAACTTTTGATGAATACAGTGGTTTAAGAGCAAATGGCAGAGAGGAATTAGCTTCAGTGAGTATGGACAATTCTTCAGTACTTCTGTTCTAAAGGAAGGAGAAAAATGGGACTGGGGAAACAGGGGCAGGAGAATTTTAAGAAGGAAAAGGAAAAATAAAAGCATATGAGAATGCTGATCTGAAGGACCCAGCTGAGAGGAAAATGTGATGATGTAGGAGAGAGAAGGCAGTGATGTCTTTGAACAGAAGGAAAGAAGGGATGGGACCTGGTCTTCCCTGGTAACATGAGAAAAGGCAGAGAATGTGGACACAGATGCGATTAGGCAAGTAAGTGGTGGGTATCTGTATTTCAATGAGATGGGATCTTCCATTGATAGTAAGGATTGGGAAGAAGATGTTGGAGTTTTTAAAGAAATGTCTTGTTTGGTGTGAGAGTGTACAGAGCAGGGACAGGTCAGATCATTCATTCTGGTCTCACTTAATGTTCAGGTAGAGTCAGGTGTTTACCAGAAGTAAAAATTTTTGTCGGGCAAATAAAAAGGAAGGCAGAGATGTGATGATCGGCCATGAACTTTAGGTTGGATAATGAGGGAAATGATGACTTTGGAGAAATGGGGATGGGGTTGAGAGAAAAGGGGAAAGAGGCAGGATGGAGGGATTTGTATGGTGGAGGCGGTGAACAGTTCCTGCGGACAGGGACCTGTCAGGAGTGTGAGTGGAATGCCTGCAGTGAAGTTCTGGAGGGGCTGCATGTAGTAGGGACTGGACAATGACCCTATGAGTGATGGAGATTGGGTGGAGAAGAAGATCACTGGAGGAGAAGAAATCAAGGGTCTACTTTCTTGGGTGCAATAATCTGTATGATTTAGACTGTTGATTTAGAATGTGTTGCCCAGGCGACCTGTCTGAGCTCTTCATGAGAATTAGTAAATAATTTGAAACTCATTCTTTGGTGAAGCCCTAGATATTTTGCTTGCAACAGTTGGAACAGGAGGTAGAACTGAATTCTCTCCTGGAAACCGAGACGTGTAATATTCTCACCCCTTTGGGATGCCTGTATTATAATTTAGACACAAGAAGAAAACGTTTGGAACAGTGTTCGTTTGCATCTTTTAATGCTTTGTTCCAGATTGGATTGCCTCAAAGGGCAATTAGATCTTCCTCCAGCTGTTTGTAGGGAGCAGGAAGGGGGAACTTCTGATTTCGCTGGTGACCATCCCTTAGTTTGGAAAGGTAGGCAAACATGAGCCCTGGTGTTTGCCCACATTTCCATCTGCTGTTGTGAGGCTTTTCCTTGGGTTAGAGGCATCGTGCTCACTAGAATGACTTCATTCATTGACCTGAGCCAGCACTTAGGGTCCATGAAGGGGCTTCGGCTGCATCTGTGACACCATTTTGAGAGAAGTGTGACGTTTCTGGCACAGACTCCTTCTCTGGAACCATGGTTGCTTCACCTGGCTTGGCAGGTTCTGTGTGAGGCAGTTCAATGCTGTTGTTGACCCCTCCTTTGTAAAGAGCAGTTAACTGATTATTGTATTTTTACTCTTTCACTGATTTGTCTCATTTCTCTTTAATTATAACACATGTAAAGATGAGATTGGTAAAATAGATTTTTTTTTTCAAATCAGGCAAGTCAAAGGAACTGTCCAAACACTTGATTCTAAATCGATAAGGACAATAAACATTTAGCATGTAGAAAGCGCCAAGGATTACTCTAGGTGCTCTATATTTACTAGCTCCTTTAATCCTCAAAACAACCCTAATCTTTCCCCTAATCACCATGCTGTACTTTATCGCATTGCAGCAGAAAAAAATGAATTTGAAGTTTCATGCCAGGAACTTCAAAGTGGAGGCAGAGTCCAGAAAACATAAAACTTAGATCACTTTTACTTAACGAAAAAGCTGCTTGTAATATAGGCAAACTTCTGTTGGTCAATGACTCATGATTTAACAATATTTTTAACAGTTTTTTTTTTTATTTGCATGGGCAGGCACCTGGAATCGAACCTGGGTCTCCAGCATGGCAGGTGAGAACTCTACCTGCTGAGTCACCATGGCCTGCCCATGATTTAAATGCCTTGAGTAGGGTTACTCAGTTACATTTCGTTCATTTTCAGGCATCTTCAGGAAATCTTAGAAACAGCAATCAAGGATGGTTGAGCATCACTTTTCAGTTATCTTTGTGATATAATACCTAGAGGCAAGACAAAAAGTCCCTCTACTAGACTTTCATGGAGAGCAGAGGTTTCTCCTTGCTCGTGTGGTTTGTAAGTTCTAAAGTCACTCAGTCTCCTCCCTCACCTCTCAGGTTGGTTTTCACTGCTTGCGTTTATATGAAGTTTTGGTTATAAAACTTAATAAAAGTTGCATTTTATATGAAGCTTGTTAACTGTCCTTAATTTTGCCAAATTTGTCTTTTATGACAAGCCTTCATTTAAGCTGTCCCTTTCACATATTGTATAAAGGTGGAAACCTCTAGAGGATCTTTCATCCACTGGGTGAAGTATTGCGTGTTGATGGTGTGAAGCTGAGAGGAAGGGCAGGCTCTGCGGAGGTGGGGGTGGTGGTGTGTGCAGCCGGATTTGCTGTCTCCGTCAGCATGGTGGTGGCATCTTGGGGAGCACACAGACGTCTGGCACAGAGCCGCACTGGTCTGAGGAGGTGCAAAGAGGGAGGTCCCTTGTGCTCGTGCCGCAGTTGTGGAAAGGAAGTCCGCTTTCCTATACCTCTTCTTCGGGACTCCATACAGGCTCTTGGGCTTAGGTTGGGGTAGGGACAGTGATTCCTGGGAAGGAGGGATGCTTGAAATTGCCAGCGTAACTCAAATGTGCATGAGAAAACTACTGTCCTTTTCCTTCCCAAATGAACTTTATTAGTGCCATTTGAATAATAAAGTAGAAGCAACACTCAACTACACCCCTAGAATTCTGTTGTTAGGTAGAAAGAAAATAATGTGAAGTGTGATAGCGCTATAATGCAGAGTTTCTTGGAAAAACATCTAATACAAGGCAGAATTATGGATGGGCTTAAGTAACTTTGAGTGATTTCCTTCTTACTGTGAAAAATCCCATCACCTCTCTCCCGTGCTTACTTGGGCTGTGACATAGGTGTGTGCACGTGGCTCAGAAGGACCCTATGATGGAGCGCCAAATCACACCTTTGTCCCCCTCTCTCTTCCTTTTCTGCACTCGATGGGGTGGACAGAATGCTAAGAAATGTGCTAAAAGCATGCGTTTTTTTTCATGCAGATGCTGGGCAGCTTTGCCATCCTGCATGGGGATGGTTGTTTCCAGTGCGCGCTGAATGCCCTGCTCCTTTCCAGATCAGGCTGTGTGTGTATTTGGGGGGTGGGGTGGGGCAGGAAAGGGTTTGCCTGTTGAGATACAGTGCAGTGTGCAAGCAAAGTTGTGGTTCTTATTACATCAAAGGCTATAGGTTGGTGGTTACAGAAAGGAACGTTGAACAAAATATTCCAGGTCCCTCTAGCTAGTGTTCCAGAATTCAGTGGCCATGGCTGCACTAGGGACCTTGCAGAATTTGTCTTTCCTTCATGGGTCACTGAGTAACACAATTTTTTTTGGTCTGCAATGTGACCATTATTTTCGCTTCCCTTAAATGATTCTTTGTCAGGAGTAGGAGTCTGAGTGGGTGAGCGCTTAGTGCATTGTTAGTGCTCCCATTGTCACGGTCACCTTGTTGACGTGTGCTTGCCTGGTGGGCTTACCTCTGGTTCTCCGGCTCTAAAATAACCTCCTCAAGAGCAGGCTGGGGGTTGCCCCACAGTGTGAACAGTAAGGGTTTTAGAGATGCCATGAGCTGTCCCTTCTGCTGCTATTTCAATTTCATGGTGAGAAGGAAGAGCAGGTGCGCCCCGAGGGTCGTGCTTGGCTCAGAGTTGGCAAGAATATCAAGCATTTTAGGATTCTGTGATTATAATTCTCGGTAAAACGACAGCAAATTGTGTGTATGGAAAGGCAATCACGTAGAGGAAGAGGCGATCTATGAAAACATTGCTTCGGTTTATATGTACAGAAGAAATTAAGGCGTGTGGTCTCTAAATAAGGATAAAGGATGGAAAAAAAGATCACGGTATCCTTTCAATTGCCAGTTTGGGATGGATGTTAAGTCATTTATAAAGCAAAGCTTCCCATTTAATTACCAGTCAGTTTGTGTGAGCAAAGACTTGTTTTTAAGCTTTTTAAATTGTGAAATAAAAAGTCCATGCGCCATATGTATCAGTTAAATGAATAGTCACGAAGTGACCATTTGTTGAATCACTGTGCGAAATGAAATATTATCAGCACTGCTGATTCTCCCTCTGTGTCTCCCCTCTTCTCCAGTAGATAACCACCATTCTGATATCCTGATCATTGTTTATTTGATTTACTCTCTGGTTTTACCACTTTGTACTGTATGTATTTAAAAATGTATACCGAGGTGTTTTTTAATTAATTTTGTTGCTGTTGTCCACTTAATTCTGTAGAAAGAGCCCTCGCCTGGGAGATGACGTTATTTTTTCATCCCAGTCTAGTTTTGCTTGTTTTCTCATATATGGAAAAAAATATTTGATTAAATTAGTGGCTTAATGTTTTTTTCTAAGTCAGCTGGATTTTTAATGAAACCCCAATATTGAAACAAAAGAAATTAGCATTTATTTTGTAAAGTGAGTATTATAAAATGTATTCATTATGAAGTCAGTAAATGAGAACACATTAGCATATTGGCAGTACGCAGTGTGTTAAAATTTGGAATCTAGAAGTCCTCTAATTTGAATGTAATCCTACTTTAAAAATGTTTAAAAGTTGAATGTGCAGTGGCCAATAAGTATATGAAAAACTGCCTGACAGTATTTATTATTAGGGAAATGCCAATCAAAACAATGAGATACTGTTTCACAACTAGCAGGATGGTTCCAATAAAAAGGCAGACAGTTAAAAAAATCTAGCAGGATGGTTCCAACAAAAAGGCAGACAATTACAAGAGTTGGTGATGATGTAAAGAAATTGATGTGAAAAAATTGGAACCCTCATGCACTGCTGGTGTGAATGCAAAATGGTGTAGCGTCTTTGGAAAACAGTCTGGAAGGTTTTCGAACAATTAAACATAGAGTTGCCATCTGATCCAGCAATTCTACTCCTAGATATATACCTGAGAAAGAGGAAAACATATCCACACAAAAGCTTGTACATGAATATTCATAGCAGTATTGTTCATACTAGTCAAGAAATGAAACCCCTATGCCCATCAACTGATGAATAAGTAAATAAAACGTAGTATGTCCATACCTTGGAATATTGCTTGGCCATGGAAAGGAATGAATTTCTACAATGTAGGTGAGTCTTGAAAACATTCTAAGTGAAAGAAGCTGGTCACAAAAGACTCGCTATTGTATGATTCCATTTATATGAAATATCCAGAGTTGGCATATCTCTGGAGACAGAAAATAGATTAATGGTTGCCAGAGACTGAGGGGAATGGAAGAATTAGGGGGAAATGGCTAAGTGGTTTCTTTTTTGGGGGTGATGAAAATGTTCTAAAATTGACGGCGCTGCTGGTTACACATACCCGTGTATATACGAAAAGCCATCGAATTGTATAGTTTAAATGTATGAATTGGATGATATGTCAATTATATCACAATAAAGTTGTTAAGAAAGGTTGACCATGCAAAAGTAGGATAATGGTGTTGTGCAACGCCAAGTAGGAGGTGGAGGGGACGGCCCTGAGAGAAAAATACTATGATTAAACCTCCAAGAGGAATATTTGATATGTATCCAGCAGATTTTTTTACTTTTCCTTCACTATTTACTTCATACTGATCATGGCTAGAGTGAGTTCTTTTGTCATGCCTAATGATTTTCTTAAGCTCTATCATAGTTATGTTTGTGAGAGTTGCACTTCTTATCACTAGTGTTTGTACTTTCATAATAGTTCTATTTCATTTTTAAAAGAAATCAGAGAAAGATGCACTAACGGGTTCCAGTAATTTTACAAACACTGCTGTGCTGAGAACTATGGACAAAATGGAATTGTTGGCAGCACTTGGAGATGTGATAGTTAAAAATGTGAGTTACATAATGTATGCAAGTTAATGCAGTGAAGAGAAGACAGCAAATATATTAAGGTGTGGTTTGTTTAAAAATTGGACATAAAAAATTTGGTAACTGTTTGAGTACAGTGTGTTTGAATATATATATATATATATATATATATATATATATATTTTTTTTTTTTTTTTTCCTTTCTTTGCATGGGCAGGCACCGGAAATCGAACCCGGGTCTCCAGCAAGGCAGGTGAGAATTTTGCCTGCTGAGCCACCATGGCCCACCTTTGAATATACATTTTAAAAAGAGACTGTCATTAAATGTAAAATCTATTAAGAAAAGAAATCTGAATGAAATGTTCATGGAACCCTGAAGCACCAATGGAGAATGTAATTTGTAAACCACTAGACTAGATTATCCCTAAGTCTTTTCAGCTTTCATATTTTATTATTTTAGTTAGTTTTAAGGCACTTAGGAATGTTTGCTTAACTCTATCCAAAGACTTGATAGTTTATTTTTTTAAGAATATTTCTATTGAGAAATATCCACACATGTACAGTCCAACCATATTATACAATTAATGGCTCACAATGTCATCACATGGTCGTGTATTCTTCACCATGATGATTTTTAGAACATTTGCGTCACTCCAGAAAAAGAAATAAAAAGAATAAAAAAGAACTCATACATCCATACCCCTTATCCCTCCCTATTATTTATTTATTTTTTTATCCATTTTTTTTACTCATCTGTCCATATACTGGATAAAAGGAACATCAGGCACAAGGTTTTCACAATCACAGAGGCACATTGTAAAAACCATATAGTTATACAGTCTTTTTCAAGAATCAAGGCTACTGGAACATAGCTCTACAGTTTCAGGTACTTCCTTCCCTCCAGCCACTCCAGTACACCACAAAGTAAAAAAGAATATCTATATAATGCATAACAATATTCTCCAGTATAACCTCTTGACTCTGTTTGAAATCTCTCAGTCACTGACACTTTATTTTGTCTCATTTCTCTCTTCCCCTTTTTTGGTCAAGAAGGTTTTCTCAATCCCATGAGGCTGAGTCCCAGCTCATCCTGAAAATTGGGTCCCACATTGCCAGGGAGATTTACATGATGGTTGATTTTTGATTTGTGCCAGCTTAGTAGCTTGGTTGTTTATGTGATAGAGTTTTAAATTGTCTTAGTGCTATTATATAGTGGAAACTTCTTTGTAAGGACATGCAGCTCTGAAATCCAGCCAGTGATCATAAAAAGTTGTGGTTGGTTTTCTCTTCACACTGCTTTGTAGATCTGAATTTTCTCCAAAAAATATGCAATACTGATGCCCCATCCGAGAATGTCTGAAACACTCCAACAGAAATTCATTTACCTACAGATTCATTTATGTTTCCCTCTATAGACTAAAAGACCAGGAAGACTACTAGAAATGGTCTTGTCCAATTTTTTTGTTTGCAAGTGAGTCAACAGTTTGAAATTAGGCACCCCCTAATTGGTGGTATTTCTTGGCAAAGTCTGTGGTATGACTGAAAATTTAGAATTTGGTTAAGGTTTTCATAATAGGAAGGCTTTGAAAACTTGTGGAATTTTCTGGGTCCAGACCTTATTTGTTTGTATGGAAGGGATTGATTATTATAAGGTGACTCGAAAGTATTCCAAGTGAACTTACCTGGACTTGACTCCCTTTGTAGAAATATATTGCAATTTATATATTCTCCTGTTGATGAAAATTTAGGTGTTTCTTTTTCTGTTTTGGATCTATCTTGCAAAAACAATTCTGCAATGCACAATCTTGTATATGTCTTTATGTGCACAGTATGAGACTATCCTTCAGATATTTTTTAGGAATGAAATTGCTGCATAATAGAATGTGCACGTAATTTTTTCTTTTTATTGTTTTGCTGCGCAGAGCAAGACTTTCTTGTACCGTGGCGAATAGAAACAATTGTTGGCAAAAACAATTTTTTTTTCCCTGACTTTAACGAGGACTTCAGTGCTTCCCCATTAATTAAGATGCTGGTCGTACGTTTTTGGTACAATGTCTTTGGCAGGTGTCTTACGTTTCCCAGCTGCCGTGAGAAATACTACACATGTTGGCTTAAACAGTGGAGATTTGTTGTTTCATGGTTTCAGAGGCCAGAAGGCTTATTTCCTCCTGGGGTCAGTAGCCTGCCGGCTGGCTGGCAGTCCTTGGGTTCTTTGGCTTTCCCGTCACTTCGCGAGGTGAGCTTCTTTCTCTTCCAGTTCGGTTGCCTTCCTGCTTCTTCCTTGGGGCTTTTTTTTCATAAGGCATCCATAATAGGATTACGACCCATCTTGATTCAATTGGCCCCATTTTAACTAAAACATCTTCAAAAGGTTATATTTACAATGGGCTCATATCCACTGGAATGGGGTTACGAACATATTTTATTCTGGAGTACATCATTCAACCTACTGCAGCAGATAAAGGAAGTTCTCTTTTATCCCTTATTTGGTAAAAATAAATTTTTATTGAAAATGGTGGTTGAATTTTAGCAAATGCTTTTTCAGCCAACTATGTTTTCCTCTAGGATATTTCTAAGGGAACATCCCCCAAATTCCCTACTCTCTCAGTGTTTATGGGGTAACCTGGGGCCACCAGTGACTTCAGTGTAGCCTTTTATCTTGGTGGAAGGCATGTGAGTTCTAGTGCACTGTAGCAGACCAGGGATGTCTCTTCTCTGCTGTCTTGGCGCTCTTATGGGATTTGCCAACAACAGCTGATCCTTACAGCTGGTGGATCAGATATATTCTCATCTGAGAGGCTCCGCACTGGAGACTCTTGACCTGTTGGGGGCTTGCAAACTTCCCTGACCTCCTCGTTGGTCCTGCCGAGCTGCCGGGTGGCTTCCCTCAGCCTCCTGGGTCTCTAGCTCCAGCAGCCTGTAGGGGAGGGGTGTGCACCCGTGAGGGGGCTGAGCCTCTCTCTATTTCTCATGCTGTTATGCCTGAGACAGTTTTTCAGGTGCTTATATCAATTTAAATTGTTGGGAATTCTTATTTATGCACAGAGAAGGGAAAGCTGCGTTTTTAATATTTTATGTGCCAATGCCCTATTTGCTCTAAAGAAAAGTCAGAGAAGGCTGGAAGCTGGGACTATGAGTTAAGGAAATTGCCTCATGCCCCATTTATCTTTAATGCTTTAAATAATATTTATGGACATGAAACCAAGGGAAAGGAATGATATGGTAGGATTAAGAATGCTGCTAGGAACCTGTGGTGCACACAGAAGGATGGTCAATAGTTTAACAACCTTTCTGCTAACAGGCACTTCTAGGATTCAGGCTCTTCTGTGACTGTGGGGTCTTTGCATGGTGGAGAAAAGCACATTGTTCTGTTGGGGAAAAGAGATTCCTCAGGCTGTATTTGTTGATCTGGTTTTCATTATGAGCTCAAGGCCAGGTGCGTAGAAAGGTCTCTCATTCCATGAGGGCAGCATATTGCTCCCTATTGACAGTTTATTAATTTAATTTTATTTTTTTTGCACGGTCAGGCACCGGAAATCGAACTTGGTTCTCCAGCATGGCAGGCGAGAATTCTGCCTGCTGAGCCACCGTGGTCCGCCCTGACACTTTATTTTATTGCATTCTTTCCCTGCCTCATTGAAAGCTGTTAGTGGCAGAGATGTCAGAGGCCTAGTCACTTTTAAGTTGTCTTTAATGAAGATAGAGACAAATGGCGCAGGTAATTTCTGCATGTCTCCAGGTCTCATCTATTCTGTGCTGGCAAAGGCAGGCGTCATCTCTTGGTACTGTAAAACTGTCCAGAAACAGAGATTTAGATCATCTTCCTGACCCCTTCTTCTTTGAGGAGGGGCGCTCAGAAGATCCTTGGTGTTTTTAAATTCCACATGCATAGTTTGTCATTGGCAAGTAACCCCTAACATCTATGATGAGTGTGGATTTTTAAATTTGCTGAGGCACAAAGATACCCCATTTCCTTATTGTACTGTTTTCCTGATTCATGGTACAGAAATGCAAATCATTGTGTAAGACGTACATCAAATCAAGTCACACCTTTATCCTAAAGCTCTCCCATGGTTTCCTCATTGCATTTAAATTAAAACCCAACTTCACATTGGCTACAATACCTCCAGGATCAGAGTCCTACCTGGTTTCTGATTTCATCCTGTCCTACCTGGCTCACTACCCACAGGCCACGTGAGCTGCCACCTTTCGGTATCTTGAAACTGTTCTGTCCACAAAGTTTTGCCTTCATTAGAAACTCCATCCAGTCCCCAACTTAGGAGAACTTTTGCTTTCAGATGCAGACATCAGCACCTCATCTTCGGAGGAGATTTCTCTAGCTTCCATAGCAGCTTTGCCTACTGTGGCTGTGCCTATGAGTTTATGTCCTAGCCCCGCTAAGTACCCCATAACTGTCCAGTATGGGCAGATGAGAGAGAGCCCAGCTTCCTTGGCTGGTTGGGATGTCTCTCAGCCATTTCTTTTTTTTGTATCCTGTATGGTGGGGTCACATTTCATTATTTTTCCATGTGAGTATCCCATTATTGAAGTGCCATTTATTGAAATTTGTTTGTTTGTTGGGAAGTGCATGGGCTGGAAATTGAATCTGGGTCTTCTGCACGGCAGGTGAGAATTCTACCACTGAACTACCCTTGCAGCCTTCTCAGCCATTCCTTGTATTCCAGAGCTCTCTCACCCCAGAATCAGGGACTTTGGACTGACATGGCCCCCTGGCCTGGCTGCTGCTTCTTCCCTATTTTATTTCCTCCACTCTGTTAAACTAGTCTCCCAGGAGCACTTCCTTAGTGTTTTGCTTGTACACCCGTCTTCTTTCTAGAGTCTGCCCACTGGGACTCTGACCTACGACAGGTCCCCCAGTTTAAATATTCCGTTTTTGGCCACGCTTCTGTCCTAGTTGCCCCAGGAAACCACCCATATCCCTTTTATTTTCTTTTCTTCACTTTTTTGAATGTAATATTTGATACAAATAGGATAATATGTGTAACATACACCTAAGTTATAAAGTACAGTAATAATGTAAATACTTGTGAACCCAGGACCTTTGCATATACTCCTCCTCTATTCTGTCCCCCTTGCTCCCTCCCAGAGGTCTCTTTACCAGAATTTTGTGTTTATTTTTTCTTTGCTTTTTAAGATTTAGTTTTTTAAATCACATAAATGTACATATTTCTGTAAACAATATGTTGTTTAGTCCTGCTGAGTTTGAGTTAAAATAAAAATGGTACCTTAAAGGTAGTCTCTGGGGACTAACCCTTTTCAGTTAGAATTACGTTGAATGCAGCTGTGCACGTTCATTTTTGCTTATGTGTAGTATTCCATTACGTGAATATATCACACTTATCCATTTTCCTGTCTGTGGACTGCTGGGTTGTTTCCTCTTTTCGGTATTAGGAACATCCTTGCCGTGTATCCTGGCGCCATGTGCAAGAAGAGTTCCTCCAGTGTGTACACCTAGGACTGGAGTTACTGGGCCCCTTGTTTTATTTTCATCATAGCCTTTACCCCTTTGAAAACTTCCCCCTTGTCTGTTGTTTATTGTGCGTCTCATCCCCGCCCCGCGCCAGTGTAAACTCGGAATGGTTCTTTGTCTCTCCTCCCTCCTGCGTGCTGTGCGTCTGGAGCAGAACTTGCTGTCCACATGAAGGTGACCAGCCCAACTCCTGATGACAGTTTTTTCTTAATGTTCCCTACACAGCCCCAACTGCCCTCTCTGGGCATGGCCTGAAATTAGAAGTTTTAAGAGAGAAATTGTATGCCTGGACTGTAATTTAAATATGAGGGTTTCTGACTGTCAAGATCTATTATTGAAGTTGCTGGGTTTTCCCTTCCATTATATTGGAATTGCCACTGTATTGGAGCAAACAGAAATCACCTTTAAGGCTTTTAAGTCTCAGTGAGCAAGATAGATGCCAATATGATAAGGATGTTAGAATAAAATCTGCCAGGAGATCTGTATACTGATCGTAGATACTGGCTGTAGGAGGGCTAAACTGGTTGAATAATGTCCTTCTCCCCCATTCCACCCGCCCCCAATTCATGTCCACTCAGGACCTGTGAATAAGACCTTATTTGGAACTGGGTCTTTGGCAGATGTAATTAGTTAAGATGAGGCCATACTGGCTTAGCGTGGGCCCTAATCTAATATGACTTGGTGTTCTTATAAGAAGAGGGAGGTTTGGATACAGACAGACACGGAAGGAAGAGGGTCATGTGAAGACAGAGCAGAGATTGGAGTTAGGCTATCCAAAGGAGGGACCCCTGGGGCTTCCAGAAGCGGAAAGATCTTCCCTAGAGGCTTCCAGGGTACATGGCCCAGCTGACACCTTGATTTCAGGCTTCTGACCTTCAGAACCGCGAGACAATAAAGGTCGGCTGCTTTAAGCCACCCAGTTCGTGATACTCCATTCTGGCAGCCCTAGGAACTTATTATAGGGATTTAAGATTAGCATTCATTTGGGTGTGATGTTATCTTTGGAGTAATGAAAACACAATTGTTGAGTTTCTTTTAAACAGCAATCTCTTTCGAAGGGGTGAAAAAAAGCTTATCAGATGGCAGGTTTTGAAAATGTAGGGGTATGTTTAAATCTTATTTAAGAGTTTACTTTGTTGATTCCAGTATTTTTAATCCTGGGTTTTAAGTTAGGGTGTGAAATCTATAGGCTGTCAGTAAACTATCTACAGAACCCCCCAGCGCTGGGAGGCGGTGCTGTTTGAATTTAGTGTGTGGTTTGTGTCTTGGAGAAAGCTGTCCCTGTTGACGTGGAGAGGAATGCATGGGAAAGCAGTTCCAAGAATCACTGACTCGACTCTCCTGGGAACCCACTTCAAATATGTAGATAACATAGCAGCCAGCATTCCTAGAATAAACAGTTCCCACTGTTTATGGGAGACCTTTCTTCTTAGAGCACTGTGGTACGACCAGCTGTTGTCTCTGATAAGTTCAATTATGACAATTCAATCCTTTAAAAATTCGTTTTTTAAATTTTTAAAAATTTAAATTTCTAGTACAAAGTTCTCCTTAGCTAGTACGAATTTCTCCTTAGCGTCACTGGGAGCTGAGCCTTTTGGAATTGTCATTTTGCCAGTTTTCTTTCACTTGGAGAATATGTTCATTTATTTCCAGAACGCGTTGCAAGCATTATGCTCAACTTTTCTAGTAGTTTTTTTTTTTAAAGAGAGAGGGAGGAAGGGAAGGAAAGACAGAGAGAAGGAAGGAAGGATGGAAGGAAGGAAGGGAGGAAGAAAGGGAAACATCTTTAAACATTTTCTTGTTTTATTGTATTTTGTTTGTTTGTTTGTTTTTTACATGGGCTGGGGCCGGGAATCGAACCGAGGTCCTCCGGCATGGCAGGCAAGCACTTTGCCCGCTGAGCCACCGCGGCCCGCCCTTTTTCTAGTAGTTTGATCCCTAAATTTTTTTTTTTCTTTTTTTTTTTAAAAACTTTTTTTTATTGTATAATATAACATATATACAAAGCAAAGAAAGAAAAAAGCAATAGTTTTCAAAGTACTCTTCAACGATTGTTACAGGACAGGTCCCAGGGTTTGTCATGGGCTACCATTCTACCGTCTCAGATTTTTCCATCTAGCTGCTCCAGAATATAGGAGGCTAAAAGGAATACATATTTTATCGTTGCAATCAACCTTTTTTCTTCTTTTTTGTAAAAAATAACATATGTACCTGAAAGCAATAAATTTCAAGGCACATTACAACAGTTAGTTGCAGAACAGATTTCAGAGTTTGGTGGGGGTTACAATTCTACAATTTTAGGTTTTTACTTCTAGCTACTGTGAGATACTGGAGACTAAAAGAGATATTAATTTAATGATTCAACAATTATATGCATTTGTTAAGCCCTACCTTCTCTATATAACTCCGCCATCACTGATGTCTAAATTTTAAACTATAGATTCATTATCCTGTTGGATTTTGAAGTGATGCCTCCTTTTGGAGTTTTTCCCACTTAAAACCTCGAATAATTACCCATTTATAATTGGTTTAGCATCAAACATAATGCCTTTATAAAATTTAAATTTGTGCTTAATGTTATATTGGCTTTAAAATTTGCTTATGCCTATAAAGAACTTTTGCTAATAAGACACTAGGATCAACTAGACACCTTGAAAATATGTAGATTTGGAGTCCCTGGAAACTCTTTTTACCTAAAAGCATTAAATGTCAGAAAAGAATACCATGCTGTAGTATATATTTAAATATGAGCTACTGAGCAACCTTTGTCTTTGGTTGAAAGATAAAAGGAATTTCGAAGCATTTTTAGTTTAGCTTAATAAAGGAACAGAGAAGTGTGTCCTGCTGATTTTGGGATGTTAATACCACTACAAGAAGGACAGGATCTGCAGCTATTTGGTAGCACTAACAGTATTCCTTGACATAAAATATTGTGAGTGTGGGGTCAGGGCTAGGCCTTGGAATGGAAGAAGGAATAAGCAACACCTTATCTGTTGCTTATTCCTTCTTCCATCTTTTCATCTAAACTCGAGCTCCTTACAGATCCATCTTTGTCTTGCTCAAACAGTGACCAGTCTCAACCTTCAACAAGGTGAGTTTCTCTGGAGGCGATAAAATAATTTAGTCTGATGGCCACCTGCTCTGGCTTTCATTCAGGCTGGACACAGCTATAGTTAGGAAGCCATGTGATTGGGTCACCTGAAACTTCGATATAACATAACTCTCTCCTGAAATACTCTCCACCACAAGTAGATGTCACATGAATAATGTAGTAGAGAAGATGAGGGTATGCAGATGGACTTTGACTGAAGTGCTCAAGGGTCTATAAATATCAGGTGGTGGAATAAATAAGGTAGATAATGAAAAGATTCTTCTTTCTAACTTCCCTTTCTTGGGACATTGGTATTTGTGCCAGTTTGAAGTGTTATGTATGCCAGGAAAGCTATGTCCTTTTTCCTGATCCAGTGTTGTGGGAGTGGCCCCATGCTCTTTTTTGGGGGGGGGCAAGAGCAGGTACCAGGAATCGAACCTGGGTCTCTGGCATGGCAGGCGAGAATTCAGGCATGCTTCTTTTAATCCTGATTCAGTATTGTGGAGTTGAAACTTTAATTGGATTGTTTCCATGGAGATGTGACACTTCCAGTTGTGGGTGGGGCCTTTTGATTAGATGGAGATGTGACTCTGCCCATTCAGTGTGGGCTTTGATTAGTTTATTAGAGTCTTTTAAAAGGGAAGATGTTTTGGAGAAACTTCAGATACAGACATAGATGTTTGGAAATGCTGAAGTCCCAGGAGACTCGGTTGCTTCAGAGCTGACAGAGAGAGCAGATGCCTAGACATGGATATTTGGAGATGGAGAGCCCAGCAGGTGTGGCCATGCGCCTTTCCATGAGATGCTAAGTAAGCCAGACCTAAAGTTTACCCTGGAGATGCTAAGTGAAGACCCATAGATGCTTAGAGAGGAATCCACTGGAATCAGGAGTTGGAAACAATGGTATGGGAACAAGGACCTGTGGATGCCAGCCAAGTGGCCTTCCATGTAACTGACATCGGTCTTTCTTGAGTCAAGGTATCTTTACCTGGATGCTTTAGTTTGGACATTTCTATGGCCTTAGAACTGTAAACTTATAACTTAATAAATCCTGTTTTTAAAAGCCATTCCATTTCTGGAATGCTAATACTATCTTCTGGCAGTATTAGCACCAGAACAATGTTCATCAAAACATTGTATATTTGGATGACTTTCTTTATGTTTATTGTAAGCACCAGTTTATTGGAAAAGGCGGCATAATTTGGATTTTGAAACCAACTGGACTTGTGTTTGAATTTTGGTTCTAGTCTTGAACAAGCCGCTGTGGGCTTTCATTTCCTTATCTAAAATATGGTGATAACTATATCTACTTTGTAGGAAATGGCTGTAAAAATGAGAGATGAATGTAAGTTGCCTGGTACCTGGTAGCATTTAACTGGCAGTTGTTGTCTTTACTGTCACTGAAATTGGCCTACCCTATAAGATCTAGCTAAGACTGCCTTTGACTCCCATTTTTCAGATTTTTGGAAAATCCAGTTTCCTTACCCAAATTTTATGAATTCCTCAGGTTTTTGTGGGTATTTTTTTGGTTGCTTCTTGTCTCAAGCTTAAACTTCCTCTGAATTAGTTTCCCTTTTTAATGAGCAAATGAAATTGTTAAAAGTATTGCCAGGCCATTCAGTGGATCAAATATACTGGGTGAAAGGACCTCAGAAACTGAAGTGATAATTGATACTAAGCACAATGGAGGAAACATTTTTAGATCTGGATGGTTTGTTCAAATAGCACCACGTATTTTCCATGCCTATCTATATCCTTGAAATATTGGAAACTTAAAAGAATATTTTAAAAGAGCTGGAAAATGGGGTGTGAGGAGCACTTGACTATTGAGTTTACAATTAGATACGGCTAGTTAGTTTACAAGGATGTTTTTAGGATATTTAGCATCATGCTGCTAAACTGCATTTGCAAATGGAGTGTCATAAAGAAATAAAATAGATTCATTTGACAAGACCAGCCATGGGTAGCTCTGTAACTGTAAGGGGAAGAATACGTGATAGTGGCAGAATAATCACTGTTAGATCCCATGAAGAGTGATATGAGGGTTTTGTTTTGTATGTGTGTGGTGTGCAATGCTCTCCTGCCCCCACCTGTTATAGACCACTGCAATATGTTGTATTGGTTTAACTTTTATTTTGACTTCTCCATTAATTTCATTGCAGCATCAATGGATTTCATAACTGGCCCTAGGTTATCCCATTATCTAAGTGGTTTTCATGTTAGATGGCTCTCAAGCTACTTCAGTGATGTCTTGAAATGATGTCCCTTGGGGAATTTTTAGGTTAGAAAGATAGACACCAACATTTTCAAAAGACATGAGCCATGGCTATTATGATTCGTATAGTGGCCCATCTTTTTACTCGCGAAAGCTCAAAAGTGAGGTTTTGTGTTCTGTAAACATTTTGAAGGCCTGACTTTATATAACACCCATTACTGTTCTCCTATTACCATGTAAACAATCAACACTTACAGGGAACTTACATGTGCCAGGCACAAGGTTAAGTGTCCTCTATGCATTCTTGCTGATGACCTCCTTGTTAGGTTCATTATTTCATTATTTTCCTTTCTTTACCTAAGGCTTAGAGACGTTAAATAACTTCCCCAAGGAAGCAGAGCTAGGACTTCAGCAAGATCTGTCTGACATAGAAGTCTCTGCTTTTGGTAATTACTATATGCTTCTACTTCTGGAATAGCTTCTTCTTCAGTGTTGAACTTCAGGAGCATGCAAATAAGGGTAGTATTTAGTTTCATGTTAAGCTAAGATTTAACCTTCAAGTTAGCAATATTCTTGATGGAGTGAGGTCACAAGGAAGGTATGTTCTTAGAAGCAAGCATCTGGACAGGGCTGGGAGCAAATCTTTCCATTTTTTCTGTTTTCTTTCATGCTTAACACAGTGCCTGTCAGGTAGAAGGCCCATGCATTTAGATAAGGCAGGTACTTTTCTTGGATCAGCAGTTGGGATGCTATGGTACATTTTAGAGGTTTTCAATAATGTATTTGGGGGATTTGAAAATGCAGTGATGAAGTTCTAGAATGTTTCAACTGGAAGATTTTAGTAAACCTCCTGGATTTCCTGTCTGGAGGAATTAATGGAAAATTCTTCCAAAGCTTTAATTTTGCTTTTGATTGTCAGGGGTCTACTTAACTCCCTGTTCTCCTGGAAGGAGAGAATCCTAATTTGCTAGCAAGAGTGACATGGGCTTAATTTGGTGGTTTTAGTTTTACTTTCTCTTCTTTTAGATTTCAGGGTCATGATTTGGGGGTGAGATTTAAAAGACAACCTATTAACAGGAGAGAATAGGTTGGATTGATCAATTTTCCTCTAGATTTTGACTTATGGTTAATTTTAGATCTGGGGATAATGATGCTGTCAGGAAAATGGTTTTAGTTTTGTATTAGGATTAAACTGTGTCTGATTTTTAATTTTCAGCTAAGTATCAAGAAATTAGTATTCAGATGTAGTTCTGCAATTGCTTGAACTGTCCAGAGACCAAAGTTTGCTTCTCCTGAAAGGCCTTATTATCTACTTAAAATAAAAATTGGGTATGTGCCTGTTCAAGTAATGGATATGTCAGCATGGAATAATTTATCCTGTCATTAGCAGTCACCCCAACTTTTAGTGTTTTGCTAAAGAGAAAATGACTTTTAGTAATGCCTAAGGCACTCCTCAGAATGCTCTTTAAATTGTTACTTGTACTTGTTATTTAGAAATAATGCAAATTAAATGAAGTTTCCTAGTGTTAGAACTTTAAGCAGTGGGATATCATTCTAAAGTGTCAGAGACCCAAGTTCAAATTTTGCTACTTGCAATCCAAATGTATTGTCATAAAACCTGATTTTCTCTTATGCTTATTTAAGATTTAAATAGGGGGTTTTAGATGTGTCAGGTTTAACAACGTATGACTAGTACTATTACTGCTGTTGTTATAGTTACATGCAGTAATGAAGATATCAAGATGAATGCTGATAAAGCACGGGTGTGCCCTTAAAATTGATGCTGTTTAGGAAATGGAGATGGGCTAAAGGAGGACTTAAAGAATTTTAAGCCAAGGGAACTGATATGGTCATTGATACAACACGTATTTACTAAGGACCTTTTCAATAATTGCTGTGCTGGGTGCTAGATCAGATTTGTGTTTGAAAAAGGTTAGTTGGGGATTTGTGTAGAGAGATTGGGAACAAGGAACACGATTAGGATGTTTTTCAAGGTGAGAAATGTTGAAGGTCTGGACAAAGAGTGGGCGGGTGTGGGAGACACTTAGAACCAAGAATGAATAGAAATTAGAATGGTGATGAATTGACTGGGGAAAAGTTAGGGGAGGGAAAGGTTTCTAATGTTGGCAGTTGGGTAACTGGTGTTGTTATTAAGGAAGACAGGGCATATAGGATAAAAGGAGCAAGTTGATAGGGCATTGGAAAAGAGACAATGGGTTCCCTAGGATATCTTTAATTGAAACAAATTAATTGGACTTGTTTTATGAAATGATTGACCTTCATGACCCGTACTTATTTTGGCAGTTCAAATTAGGTGATCATATTTCTATAAAATGATACTGGTGCAGGGATGCAGTACATTTGATGATGAGGAATAATAAGTTTAGTGTTGAATCAGCTGACGTGAACAGTTATAGATAGTATGGAGGATGTGTGTGCAGAGCAGGTGACTGTTGTCTCTTCGTTTCCTCAAGTTAAAACTGCCTGGTAAAAGAGGGCAAGTAAAGAAGTAAAGTAAATTAATACATGAAACTGAGAACTGTTAATGGATAAAGATATGTTAAACTAGAGAAAGGGAAAATAGAAGTTGACTTTGGAATTTTATTTAGGAGACAGAGTAAATGATCTGATTTGAAATTGAAAGTGAATGTTTCTAGTTGTGTATTAGAAGAAAGCTCCGTTAAGTGCTTACACAATAAAGTAGTAGATGCTCAGTTAAATGTTAATAAATGCACACTTATCTATTAATATCCAGCTAATATTCTCTGGGACATTCTCTTGTCATTGCTTGGTTAATTGTGCCTTTCCTACACTGAATGGTGATCTTCTGGAGGGCGGGTGTTCTAGTTTGCTTGCTGCTGGAATGCAACACACCAGAGATGGGTTGGCTTTTAATAAAAGGGGATTTATTTAGTTAGAAATGGATAGTTCTTCAGAGGAAAGGCAGCTAACTTTCAACTGAGATTCTTTCTTACGTGAGAAGGCACAGGGCGATCTCTGCTGGCCTTCTCTCCAGGCCTCTGGGTTCCAACAGTTTTCCCCGGGGTGATTTCTTTCTGCATCTCCAAAGGCCTGGGCTGAGCTGGGAGTGCTGAGATGAGGTATGCTGAGCTGCTTGGGCTGTGCTACGTTGAGGTCTCCCGTTTAAACTTCCAGCCAATTAAATCAAACATCATTCATTGCAGCAGGCACGCCTCCTAGCCGACTGCAGATGTAATCAGCAACAGATGAGGTTCACATGCCATTTGCTCAAGTCCACAGCAACAGAATTAGGCACCTTCACCTGGCCAAGTTGACATGTGAGCCTCACTACCACAGTAAGGATGGGACCACTTTTGTAATCCTAGAATACAGGTCAGATTAAACCTTGAATCAAAAGGTGTTGAATGCACATGCTTAAATCAGTGCGATAATGTGTGAAACACAATGGGGTATTGTCAAGGGATTTCTGGAGTCCTAGAGACCAAGGCTCAAATCTTAGTACTGTCACATTCAGCTGTGTGACCTTCAGTGAGCTGCTTGAATTCTAACACTTCATTTCTTTGTCTAGTAAATGGGGATTGAAATACCTTCTTCATGCAGTTGTTGTGAGGGTTAAAAGAGTTAAATGTGTTTTAAGTGCTTGACGTAGAAGGTATCAAATAAACGGTAATTCCTTTCTTTTCCCCATAGAAAGTTTAATGATCATAAATCAGTTATAGATTCGGTGATTTTGATGTTTAGGATGAAATTACTTCTAGCTGTGGGAATCAGGGAGTGTTTTGCCTTCATATGAGTTTAATGATGGGAAGACTTTGTACTTGTGCAGATAAAGGGAGAGCGCATTGAGGAGTGTGCTGGTTTGAAAGGATGTATGTCCCCTAGAAGAGCCGTGTTTTAATCAAAATCCCATTTCATAAAGGTAGAATAATCCCTATTCAGTACTGTATGTTTGAAACTGTAATCAGATCATCTCCCTGGATGATGTGATTTAGTCAAGAGTGGTTGTTAAACTGGATTAGGTGACGACATGTCTCCACCCATTTGGGTGGGTCTTGATTGGTTTACTGGAGTCCTATAAAAGAGGAAACATTTTGGAGAATGAAGGACATTCGAGAGAGCAGAGAATGCTGCAGCACCACGAAGCAGAGAGTTCACGAGCCAGCGACTTATGGAGATGAAGAAGAAAAACGCCTCCCGGGAATCTTCGTGAAACCAGAAGCCAGGGGAGAAGAAGCTAGCAGGTGACACCGTGTTCGCCATGTGCCCTTCCAGCTGAGAGAGAAACCCTGAACTTCATCAGCCTTCCTGAACCAAGGTATCTTTCCCTGGATGGATGCGTTTAATTGGACGTTTTTATAAACTTGTTTTAATTGGGGCATTTTCTTGGCCTTAGAACTGTAAACTAGCAACTCATTAAATTCCCCCTTTTGAAAGCCATTCCGTTTCTGGTATATTGCATTCCTGCAGCTAGCAAACTAGAACAAGGAGAAAGAACGAGATGAATAAACATCCCAAGGCAAGACAGTAGAGTATATATATTCTTAAGAAAAATGCCGTGTTCACGTCCACATTTATCCTTTTCATATATTCCTTCTCTGTGAGGTTTGAGGAGGAAATTTGCACCTTTTTTTTTTCTCATTAGAGATGTATCTAGCCAGATCAGGCAATTTTGCTCTCCTTATTTTTCCTTTCTCATTCCCATTTACTTCTCCTCTTATTCCTAAAAATGACTGGACTTTACTTTTCCCACTTTCAGCTTTTAGCACTTTGATATGGTGTGTCTTTTGTCCAAAATGTTCTTATGCTGGTTTTGGTGAACAGTTAATAGTCTGTGAGCTCCTTTAGGGCAAGAACCGTTTTCACTTTTGCTCCTCAGTACTAAGCATCGTGTTCAGCACAGGGCAGTTATGGCACAAAGAATGGCCAATGAATGGAGAATGGATCTGGTTCCATGTACCTAAGAGCTTTGATGAATTCATGTGAAGTGCACATGGTGGCTAATAAGCCCTTTTGTTTAGACTTGATGTAATCTGGCGGAGAGCATCATGTTCACATACAAAAGAGTAGTCCATGTTGTCCGCTGGCTGTAGACGGGCTTGGTAAAAGCTAGCATAGAGCAGCATACTAATTCACAGATAGGCATACTTAGTCCAGGACATTCAGTCCAGGGCAGAGCGTCTGGGCTCTGCACCTAAGGAGGAAGGGGTGTTCAAGGAGATCGGAGAGTTTTGTGGGATGTGGGGAAATGGAGGCATGGATTTAGTGATAGTAATAGGGGCTCTGTGTTATTATATTGATGGAAAATGCACTTATATTTTTTGGGTAGTGGTGATTTAGTTCAGCAAATAATTATTTAAGTGAGTACAGCAGTGTACTGGGGATCAGAGGACTATAAAGAACTTAGGCTAAATTGATCCTTAGAGAAATTTTCAGTCTTTTAGAGGAACAAAACATACAGGTCTGAGTGATCTTTTAAGGCTCATATGACTCACCATCTTCTCAATGAAATCATCTCCAATAAAACAGGGACTTATGAAATTGTTACCGTGCAATTGGGAACTTAGTTTTTTTGGTCATTTTATATTATTTACGAATTGCTTCCAATTTGTTTATGTCTTATTTTTCCTTCCAGATTGTAATTTGAGATCAGGAACTTTGCCTTATTAATGGAACTATTACTAGGATGTCCTAATAGAATACTCTTATTTGATTCCTGAATTATCTAATTATCAGTATTTGACAAACATATACTATATAAACAACAGATACTGTGAATTAATTCTGTTAACATTGAAGAAGAATACCTTATGTTGGTTTAAAGCAGTTCAGTTTATAAAGTTTATAAGCTTCTAAGTTTTATTCATATTAATTTCATTAGGATCTGGAATATAAACATTGATAATATATTTTGAAAACAAAGAATTGTCAATTTTAGACCAATTTTTTTCAATGATGTTGATGTGTCAACAGTTTAGTTGTGGACTTCAGTGACATTTTTTCCACTTATTTCTCTAACATAGTTTGCAGTTTCTTAAATTTCATTGGTCAATAGTACCAAATAATGCTTTTTTTCTATTATATTGTTCAAATTTTGACATCCTAAAAGATAATGAGATTCAGTTTTTTTCTGATATTTGAGTCCTTGTTTTGGACTCGGAGCAAATGTCCATGATATTTTTCTTTTTTTTTTTAAATGACAGTGAAGCTCCAAATGTCTGAATGTACATTCGTCCTGTTGTTAATTGAGTTGTCCATTTTACTGAATGTCTGCTGACAACCTCTCATTGAACTGTATAACTCTTCTCTGGAAGGTGAGGTTTTATAGGCTCAGAATGATTGGTTTAAACTTGGACTTTTTTTTTTTTCTAGTAGTTGGTTAAAAAACAAAACTAATAAACTAATAATTGATTCTGAGAGTCAATAAATGAACTTAATTCTAAGCCATGATAGTTTATGCTTACAGCTTATTTACTTATACCTTAGAAGCATAGAAAGGCTCCACCAGGATTTATTCCCATTCCTGCATGTTAGATCCATGATGGAATTTTTGTATAGTAGAGTTTTATTGTCTTTTGCGGTTGTTTCCTTTATAGGAATTTAAGAAATTATTTAATTTAAACTTGCTTAGTAAGCAACAAACTAATACATTGGATGTAGTACTCAATTAGGGGACTGATACTTGTAGATTAGGAATCATTTGTCTGAACTGTGGACTGTGTGTTCCTCATAGAATGCATGCAAATGTCAGGGATAAAAAGAAACATTTAAGCACTCTGAAAATCATCTGTAGCCAGATGAAGGTGGGATTATAGTATGTATTATGAGTTTTATACTTTGTTTTATAAACAAGATGTATTTGGAGCACACTTTTAAAAAGATAATTCCAGGCAATTTCAATTACTTTTTAGATTTGCACCTTTTATACTATATCACACATACCTGTAATCACTATTAACGTAATTTTGAAAAAAATAAATAAAAGAAAAAGAAACAATGTGTATGGAGGGTTAGTGAGTTTAAATATAGGAAGTACTTTATAATATCAACTGGGAGATTTTTCAGTTCATTGATAAATACAACAGTTTTTTTTTTTTTTTTTTTTTTTTTTTTTTTAGAGAGAGGGAGGAAGGGAAGGAAAGACAGAGAGAAGGAAGGAAGGAAGGAAGGGAGGAAGAAAGGGAAACATCTTTAAACATTTTCTTGTTTTATTATATTTTGTTTGTTTGTTTGTTTTTTACATGGGCTGGGGCCGGGAATCGAACCGGGGTCCTCCGGCATGGCAGGCAAGCACTCTTGCCCACTGAGCCACCGCGGCCCGCCCCAAATACAACAGTTTTAATAAAAATGTGGACACCAAGAATAGTCTACATGGGTTTAATTGCAAAGTAAAATGTAGACGTTATTAGACATTTTCTCTAATAAATACCCACATGATATTTTCAAATAAGAAATTACACATGAATCTCTTTCCTTGCATGATAGAGGAATGGTTTTTTTTTTGGATATCTTTAACATCTTTTCATAGGTTTATCCCTTCACAAGTACGTAAAAATATATGTGTTAATCAGGTTTTTCTTTTTTAATATAAAAATAGGCACTGGGCATTGGTGATAGAGTAATGAAAAAGACAGCACATTCACAGAAGAAGCTCACAATTGGACAGAGATGTTTGTTTTATGCTCGGGCAGGCACCGGGAATCGAACCCGGGTCTCCGGCATGGCAGGCGAGAACTCTGCCATTGTGCCACCATTGCCTGCCCTGGACAGAGATGTATAAAACAATAAAGTAAACAATAGAAACTAGTAAAACAGCTGAACTAGCCATTTTTTTTAAATAGCATGTTCTTTTCACTCTTATAAAGAAGGCAATTAAATCTTTTCTTTTGTTTAGCAAATACTTGTTGAGCAACTTACTGGGATGGTTTTACTGTGCTATCCAAAATGCGGGTTTTTAAATTTAAGTGAATTTACATTGCCCAAACATCTCATGGCCAAAAATTGTCTGTTATAGATACATGAATATTGTTTCCATGTAAGTCCAAGATCTGTAGGGCAGGCTGTGAGCTGGCAGCTCCAGCGAACTCTCAGGAGAGGCTGGCTGGCTGAAGCAGGAAGAGTGACTGTCTCTTCTGAGTCCTCCTTAAAAGCCTTCTGGTGATTAGATTAAGCATCACTCATTGCAGAAGACACTTGCAAATGCAATCAGCTGCAGATGCAGCCAGGATGGGCATGATTTAAGTCCATGAAATGTCCTCATAGCAACAGACAGTCCAACACTTGCCCAGCCAGACAAACAGGCACCACCACTTGGCCAAGTTGACACATGAACCTGACTGTCACAGCTGTGTTTGAGACTTGGATAACAAAAGTGTGGTATAAAAGTTTGTCATTTCAAAAACATATAACTTCACAAAGAAAGAACTTTTTAAAAATCTTTAAAATTGTTTCTTTTGGTTATGTGGATTCTATCTACAAATATTTACTGGTTTAGAAATTAAAAGTAAAAACAGTAAAACTTTATTATTAATTCATTTAAAGCATCAGTAACAAACCCACCACATGTTCATATAAATAATATTTTTATCAAATACAATTTAATGAGAAGATTGGCATTGGTTTACATTTTTGTAAATGTCTAAAGTTTGACCTTGTAGAACACAACTGGATTCTCATATCTGCTGCTATAGTCAGTCTGTTCCAATGTTACTTTGGTTGACGTATGTGAAGAAAATATAGCCTCTCAGAATTGGAGAGTGGAAAGAGAGAAACTTGGGGACCCCCTGAAAGAGTATGAGGGACCCCCAGGGCTCTCAGATCACAGGTTGAGAACCTCTCTTCTAATCTGTACTTTGCAGAGCTCCTTTAGTTTTCAAACTTTAAGGTACTTAATTTGACAAAAAGTTACCATCCCAAAGGCTTCAGGCTTAGAACATCAATAGAAAATAATGAATTCAAGACAGTTAATTTTATCTTCACAGCATCAGCTAAAATTTCTAAATACCCTTTTTATTCACTTAACTATTAAAAAGGAAATTGTGTGCCTGGTGTGACTCTAGGACTCTTCTAAATTAGGGCAAGAGGATTATGAGAAGGAAAAGAGTACTTGCCGTGTCATGTAGGGAAATTGTTTCAATAGGATAATGTTAGATCAGTAAGAATAAAAACTGCAATGAATATCTCCTTGTGTAAACACTTTTTGGAAATAGAGTTAGTTTTCTCCAGAAGTCTAATCTGGCCATTACTAAAGTGTGGCTACTGAGTGGTCTTAGAAGTTCTGAGGGAAAGAGCCTTCATCTATGGCAGACATAAAAGGTACTGATTTCTACAACTGCTGCTTCAGTAGAAACGAGTCCGTCAGAAATGTACCATCTCCTTTATTTAGAGGAAAATCCAGGTATAGGATATTGCGGCTATTATTTACTCAGTACTTAAAAGAGACAGAGTTTGAACAGCAGCACATACTGTTGTCTTCGCATTTCATGCTGAATTGAAATACACAACAACCCATAACAACTCTCCACCGATAGCAAATTTTGGGAATCACCACTGACCTCTCAAATACCTTTAATGCCTAAGTACAGTGTTAACCAGTGGTACCTCCTTTTTATCTAGCTCAGAAATGTGACATCCCATGATTCAATCATTAGCATTTTCTCATAAGTTACTGATGAGTGATATCTGAATGTCTTATGTCTCCATTTTTATTATGCTGATGCATATATCAGTGCCTGCATTTTTAAAGGTTTAAATAAATAATTCTTGGAAAGTTTTTTTCCCTTTCTCTTTATAAAATACTGTTTACTTGAGGAAACTCCGTTTTCAAACTACATGTAAAAGTGTTGGTTAGCTCGTTGGTCTTTCCTTTTAAAAAGTGGAGGCAAAACAGAGAGTTGGAATGCATGCTTTTTGTTCGCTCCCAAGTGTGTTAGTTTTACTATAGAGATTTGATTATCAGTTGACAGATCTAGAATTTGGTCTGAGTGCCAGCCACGTGGCTTTTGAACCCTTCCGTGCACATACCACATGCAGGGGGTGAGCTAAGAGCAGAGAGGCTGGCTCAGGAGTGTGATTGCCCACCCAGGCCCCACGAAGTGCCTGTACCCCGGGGAAGCTGATGGTGGCTGGCTCCCTTCCTTGCATGATCAGAAATTTAATTCCATCAAGTGTCCTGGAGTCAGCCACACTTGCGACTCAAATTTAGAAAGCTCACAAGAAACTGAGGAATAAACTTAAGGTGCTGATTTGATAACTCCCCTTCGTTGTCCATCACGGGTGTCTATGTGGCTGATTCCCTGTAGGCTCCCTCTGAAAAATGAGCTGGGAACTTAACTTCTTAGGGACCGAGTTTCTTCTGACCTACGACACCTGAGCGTTTTGCCAACTACTCTATTCCTTGTTAGCAGTCTTTTGGAAATAATATCAGATAATACCAGCAACATAACAGATTCCTTCTGCATGAGTCTGTTTGAGGGAACAGAGATGAGCCAATTAAGCATTTTGTTTTATGATGCATATGAAATGTTTGTACACTTGGTTGGGTGTTTTGAAATTTGTGTTTTGCTACTGTTTACAATGAAATTTAGACCAAAATCTCCCATGGCTGTAGCCCAGATTTAAAAATTACTTGGAGAACCTTTTTAGTGTGAAATTCCTCTAAAGTAAGTGAAATTAGGTATATATTTTGCAATGCATGCAGTCAACAGAGTTAATTGTTGAAAAGCAGGTAAAATATAAAATGCGTTTTATTCTGTAGACATAGTGCATCATTGAGTGATATGATGAATATTTAAGACAGAACAGTTCTCTGGAACACCCAAATTTGATGTTGGCAGTTGGGCATAATGAAACATTTGTAATTCTAGTAATAAGTTATACTGCAGCAGAGGTCTCATTCAGCTTAGAACATTTGCCACCTCAAATTGGTTTAGAGATGAGAAAATAAAAACATGAAGGTTTACTTGTTAGGTTCTAGGGTTTCAGGTTCAATCTCTGTACAGAAAAATTTAACAAGAAAATCAGTCATCACCAGAGAGGGTGCTTGACATTAAATCGCAAGATGAAGTTAAAGGCTTTTGTTTAGGTTTGCACAAAAATATGCTGGAAAACAATGAAGCAACAAATAAGCTGGTAAACAGAAAACAAACAACCTCTTCTCTGCAGATTGGCTATTAACACTTAGCATTCGAAGACGGTTCAAAAAAGCTGGGACCACAGCTTTTAAATTTGATTTTGAAAGCTATGCTGATTTTGAGAGCAGTGCTTTGTTGAATATTTGATGAAACAGACTGCAGATATCTGCAGTGGCATTCTTCATGAATCCTGGTGGCGTCTTTAGGAATCTATCCTCTTGGAGATTTCCAAAGGTTGGTTCCCAGTCTGGGGAACTTGAGAGAGAAACATGATTATTGCCATTAAATGGACAGGCGCTAGAAAAATATGTGACCATTCAGAATTTCTTACCCTCAAATAAAAATTCTGCATACTGGCTAGAGTCACATCCAGCTTTCCTGAGAGCTAGAAAGAACTGTTCAGCAGTTTGCCCCTGGTGCGGGCAGTTTTGCCAAGTAACGTCTCTCGGGGTGATGGTGAGGACATCCTTTCATTTGCAGTGACTTCCTGCCTTAGTAAATGTGCTAGCATGATCGTTCCTGTCTGTAAGGCAGAGGGGTAAGCTGTGCAATCTGTCGTTTCCCTAAATAATAGAGTAAGTGGCAGTTCTGTGGCTACGTTAAGGGAATAAAGTTTTTAACAAGTTAGCATATAAGAAGGAGACGATGGAAATTCTAGGAATCAGCTGACCTCCTTTCTCTTACAGACACGAAGCCCAAAGCAGAACAAGCATTCCTTCTTTTCCTGGGTACCCACCCAGCCAAAGGGAAGCTGACTGACTAGGAGACTGATCTCAGGAAAGCAATAATACTGGGGGTGGGGATGCAGAAGGGGGCATGGTGAGAAACTGTGGCCGCACAGTATCTTGGAAAGGGCCATGTATTTCCCGCAGCTCACCTGTCAACACTGTGTCCATCCTGAGTGGGAGGCAGGCCTGGCCAGCTCCGGGCAGAGGTGGACTGTCAGTCATACTCTGTGCCAGGAATGCCCGTCTCAGATTCCTGGGCGTTACTTGTCAAACGTTTGGTAGAAACGGAGGAAGCTTTAAGAAAAATGGGCTTGATCTTCGATGCAGGGAGAAAGAGACTGGCTTAAGAGTTTGATATTAGCACTTTTGATGTCAAGATTTCCCTCTGGGTCATTTATTTGGTGGTAATGGCTTTTATGGGTGTTATCTGTCTTCTCATACCTCTCTCTGCGCTTTAATGATCGAGTCTATTATTTCTTAAGAGATTATTAAAAAAGTATCTTTGTAATTGTCTGGATAATCAAGCTGATGGATTTCCAAGGCTTCTGCTGCTCTGTGTCATCTCTTCTTCACATCCTCCCTTCCCTGGCCTCTCTCAGAGAGGAGTGACAGGGCTTTTTGAGGATGGAGATGAAGAAAATTATGTGCTTTAATATAGTTTCAATGAAAGCTTTTTGGGATAAACTAATTTAATATTTTTAGATTTCACTTATCTCTTTTTCTGCTAATTTTGTATGCCAGTGTGAAAAACAAGAGCTGGCTTCGGTTGGTTATGCCCTGTTTTCATATATTAAATACTCTAGGCTTAGTTTGGTGGTCAGAAGCAGTTTTCCTTTCAGTACTTTAGAATGCTGGTTAAAATGTAGTATGAATATGAATATTTCCAGTTCTTCCTGTGAGGTCCATCCCATTTGAGACAATATGGTCACTGATTTCTCTGTTTCTGTTTTATACCTTTTTTAGTTAACCAAAAGAACAGAATTTCTGAAATAGTCCACTTGAACTATTTTCTTTCATGGCATTTTGTTTTGTTTTCATCTTTGGTTCTCCCATAATTAGAAGAGGAAACTTTGAATACATTTAACATGTCATGGTGATTGCTTTTATCTTTTGACTGTAACACAAGATGTCTAAGATTGCATGGAGTAGTAAATTATTAAATTCTTGTTACTGTGAACATATAGTCATTGTTTTCTAAGTGTCATCTGATCATACTCTAATTTATTTTCCTCCCAAACATCAAAAAAAAATCAGTTTTTGTTTTAACTTTTAATATGAATGGGCGACTACATGGGATTTCCTTCTTACCAGGTGAAATGCACTTTTAATTTCTTGCCAGGTTTTACAAATAAAGAACTGAAATTTTACTTTCACACTTCTAAATACCTAATATAATTGAAATATTTTAAACAAAAAAATGATAAAGTAAGCAGATCTGCTTGAAGCACTAGAAATAATTGTACCATTTATACTTAAATTGTTTTTTGTTGTATGTATAATTAACATACTATACCACACTATAAGAATGTTAGGTTTTTCAGTGAAAATTCTAAGGAGTACCACTTAGAATCCTACCTTTTAGAACCTGTTAGATAACACATAAAACTTTATATTTAAAAATTCCTCTAAAATTAGCTGTTTAATAATACTGATTCAGCTATAGTTTAGACGTCTTTGTTGTACCCTTTATCTACTCACTATTGAGTGCTTATTGAGTAAAGTCATTATGCTAGGTTCTGGGGAGTTATTGCTGACCAAAATAGTCCAACTCCTTTCTTCCTTGAAGCTTACCTTGGAAAGTGAAAGGAGTAGGACAATAATAAATAAAAGAGACAATTGCAGACAGAGATGAAATATTTTGAAGGGGAGAAACACCATAATGGGAAAGAGAGCAATGTGATGGGTTGAATCAGTTTTTCTTTTCTGAGTGTGCCATTTGGGATGAGTCAGGAATGATGAGAAGAGCCACCTCAGAAGGGTCTAAGGGAAGTGCTATCAAAGCAGGAGGCAGCTATTGCCGGACCTTGAGCCCTGTCTGAGGGCTTCATGGCAGCAGTGTATGCGCTGTGCAAGGTGGAGAGGCATGAGAGGGGGGCTTGGCGTGAAGACTTGACCTGTCGCACTTAGAGCAGTAACTCTCATCAGTCTCAGCCAGGTGGTCTGGGAAATGCCAGTGGCTAACAGAAGACCAGTGGGATAATTATGATGTCACTAAAAGAGAAACCGCTTTGTAGTTTATAAAAGTTTGCAATTCATTTCATGTCACCCTTAAAATAAGCCTGCTTAAAAAAAAAATCGTTCCCACAAGTATTTGTCAACGTGCTTTGAAAGGATACGAGAAGGAATTTGAGAAACAGAAGTGGTCATTGTCAGTGGATATAGGAAATTTTCTAAAAACAGCATTGAGAATGACTGATGGTCAGAGGTTGAACTGGTTGAAGATGTAGCTTATGGAGAACATAGCCCCTGCTTAAGCTTAAAAGTAGTTCTAGAAAATGGGGTATGTATTATGTGTGCGTAGGAGTTGGTGTGGGTGTGAGAGTAGGATGAGTGAATGTCTGGCACCAGTGGTTTTCAATCTGCGTTCTAAATAGTTCTTGGATTTCTTAGAAGTTCCAGAAGGTAGACTAAGTACGGTAAAGAGGAGAGCTAGCCCACATGAGTGCACTTTCCTTGAAAATAGATTCCCCTGTTAAGGAAATGAAGTTTTAAAATACTCTGCTTTAATTATCAGTTATAGACCAAGTTTTGGCATGAAGTCGTTTCCCAATGAGTGGCAGGGCATGTTTGTGCAGTTGAAGGACTGTCTCATTTTAAACTCTGCTGGCCACATACCTGTAACTCATTGGGCCTGTCCTGTTGATGAACACCTCCAGAGAAAATTTAAGAGTAGATATTAATAGCTACATCAGAATGCCTACAATTTATTTTATCTCACTTCCAGATGCTCATTTCTCATTACTTGTTAGAAACCCTTACAGCACAGAGTCATACGTAACCTGTCTATTGATATTTTGGCTATTAGCCACTTACATTATCAAAATATCATAAGATATTATCTAGGGATGAGTAGAGATCTGTGACTCTTCTGGAACTTATTGAAAGCATGTTTTCATCAGTTTCTCTAATTATGCAGTGCAGTGGTTTAGAAAAAGGCCATGTTATAGGCATTTGTACTTGCCTCACTGCTTCAGATTTTTGTACTGCAAAAATCTGTATAATGTTATGCTTTTGCTTCCCAAACAGGCTGAAGATCACAGAGCTTTATGCAGACGTAGACATAGTTTCTTAGCTGGAATACCAATGCTTCTACTAATGAGTTTGTCTGCTTTGTGCCCCAAGAAGTTAAAAGCACTTTTACTCCTGTCCAGGAAAAAAAAAGCACTTTTTTTCCTGGTTTTGGACCTATTTGACTTAACATCGGGGTCTCTTAAACAGCAGGTCACCTTGGTTTTGCCAGTAAAAGTACATAGATCTTTGAGAAGAGAGAAGCAAGCGAAGCAGGGTCCCTGGCTTAAATGATCTCCAGTCCCACTATTTACACTCCAGGCATAATTAACTCACTATTTAATTCTTTCTATCATGGAGATCTTCTTCCTCCTTAACCAAGCTCTGTATGGTCATAAAAAGTGAATTTCACCAGTGGCTTTTTCACTAGATTTTGAATTTCATTTGCTGTTGGGTAGGTGAAACTCATTACGCTTCCCAGGTGTTGATCCAGATGGAGAATTTTCTGTCATTAACCTAGTTTCCATCAAGGAAACAATATACAGACTGTTTACCACCTGTGAGAAGCATTATTTAAGAGGTCAGAGGTGAGATTGTAAAAAATTAGTGTCACCTAGCTCACAGTACGCTGTGCAGAAGAAACATAGAGGCTGATAACATTATAACTGTTATCTTTAATTTTAAATGCCTTGTTATGATTCTTTAAAAGAGGACGCTAATGCTCCAATGAGCAGAACATCTCACAAAGCCAGACAACAAAATAGCATGCTTTTATTAGCAGGAAGAATAAAGAGATGAGAAGGGCAAGAAAATATTTTCAGAAATTTACCAAATTTTTCTTTCACCCTAGGGTGCTTCAGAATTTTGTCACTTATCTTCTTTAAAGACTCACTTTAAAGTGTGTAGAACGTTGGAACTGGAAGAGGTGACCAGCATTGCCTAGTGGTGAATATGACCAGATCACATTCATAAGAGGCTCCCAGGCTGTTTGCAGTCAGGGTTGGGACCTGAACTTTCCCGATTCTGGGACAGTCCTTTGCATTCTGCCGTGCCATATGTACAGTGATCGATGGATTTAGACCCTCTGTTGTGTTTAAATGCTTGCAATATCGAATTCCAGAACCTGCATTTCGAATACCGACGGCAGTACTCCTAATGTGAGATGTTTGCCGATTGTTGGGTATCAAAATAATCATTTCATTAATTTAATCCTCATAATAACTCTTTTAAGGTTATTATTATTATCATTCAGCAAATATTGACCTGGATTATCAGATGAGTTAAAAAGAGGTTCCAAAAGGTTAATTTGAAACCAGGTGCTCGATTTGGATGCTCTAGATTCAAGTAGACTCTCTAGATTCTTATACAGAGACTGAGTGCATCCGTGCAAGGGGCGATGGGGCTCTGAGAGTAAAACAAGAGTCAGTATCAGCACATTTTGTGTGTGTGTGTGCCTTTGCTTCGAAGCTAACTGCTCCAGCTGGTGTGTGGAACTGAAGAACTCTGGGTTGAGTCCTGACACTGAGGCTTACAAAGTGTGTGCCTCGGGCAAATTGTTTACTCTCTCCAAACTTTAATTTCTTTGCCAAAGGAGGACAGTCATAGCTCAGCCCAGTGGGTTGTGATGAGGATTGGAGGAGAGCCGTGTGAAGGGCCCCGAGGAACTGCCTTGCCCAGGGTCAGCTCTCCCCAGTCGTTAGCTATTGGCATTATTCCGTTTCTTCTTTGAGAAGACAGACTGAAGATCAGCTGAGCAGAGTTGCTGGCAAGGATAGCTGGGTCAGGTGAAGGTCTTTGTTTTCCACCTAGAAGGGCTGGGACATACATTGCACACACTGCCAATACTTTCCTGTGCATGCGCACATGAAGTTTTTATGCATGTTTGTGATGATTCTTAATTGCTGTGTGGGTGTTGGAAAATTGGACAGGATCATTAAAAGGGAGTTTGACCTTCATGATAAAAGATTAGCATAGTTAATTTTACTTAATTTAGAAGAGAGATTTCCAAGGATACTTGATTATGGTAGAGTATTTAACATTATGAAGAAGAAAAGGAAAATGCTTAATTTTCATTCAGTCTAGTTTGATATTTAAGTCGAAGGTATTTAATGAGGTTGGAGGGTGGCGCATGTATAAGATGTCAGTGTGGTTCAGGACTTTTCTTGACTTTTATTCTGTGCTTAGCTTTGTGACAATATTAAATAAATAGTCAACCAACAGTATGTGCTTGTTAATATCAACCTGGCTTATTACATCTCACGTGATCTGGGGTCTGCTTAGCTCTAAGATACCATCTTAAGCTGCTTTCTCCTAAGCTAGGCTTCTTTTGTACTGACTTTGATTTCCTCATATGCACCTACTGTCTCTTGTTGTTGAGCTTTTGCATGTTATGAACCTTTCCACTCCTACTGTTCACCCTGGTACCCTCCTCCCGCCAAACCACCAGCCTTTTCATCTGGCTAAATCCTATTTGCCAGATTTTCAGCTGGGCGATCACTACCTCCAGGAAGCCCTCCCAGACTCACTGTGCTGCCTGAAGTCTGCCTCCCTCTTCTGCCTTCCTCTGAGTTACAGTTGCCAATTTCGTTTTCTGTTTCTCCCCCAAACTAATCTAAATCTTGCCAGTCTCATGCTCTGATGAACCTAGTACTATTTCAAATAGCAGTCAGCTGGGTGTGGGGAATACACTTAATTTTTGTGTTAAACATTTAGGAGTAACATCACGATTGATCTCTTTTGGACTCTGCTCTTATAAATGTGCCAACAAGGCTGCAAATTGAAATTAAGTAATACGTGTAAAGTATTTCGATTACCAGTGAGGAAAAGCTGATCTACATGACAGGCTACACATTCAAGAAAACAGGTCACTGATTTAATGAAGGTTAAAAAAGACTGTTAAGTTTTTTTGTTTGTGAAAATTCCTAACAAATATTTTTTCCCCAGATTTTTAGTGTATGGTTATGAATCGGCCTTTATGATTATAAAGCCTTAGTCTTCTTAATAATGTATAACTTCCAAATGAATCTTGCTTAGGCTTAGCACTTCAATATGCAAATTTTATAATACTCTTAATCTGAAAGATCATATTTTTCCACTTATTTTAAAAATGTTATGTCTCATTTGCATTACATTCTATAGATATATTATGTACCGAACAATCTCTACAGATGACATCAATCTGGGTCGTGTCCCCTTAGGGCACCTTAATTATATGCTGTGGCTCTTGAATGCACTTTTCAGAAATAATTTCTCCTCTTATTTTCCTTATGGTGTATCTTAAAATATCTGAAATGGTTGCTCTGGAACCTAATGTTTTAGATGCCTGTTTTCTGCAAGTGTTTCAGATTTATTTTCTTTTTTTGGCTTTTAGAACATTTAGTATTACTTTAGAGTCATGCCCATACACCCATATTGGAAACTTTCTTTCATTGTATTTATTTGCAGATATAGCGACACAGATATATCCTTGCTTGCATGTGAATTCGTGCATACAGAATATAAATGAAATTTGTTTGTGTTGTAATTGTTTTAGCAGAGATTGAATCATTACTGTGAACTGTTTTGGGATAAAGCATGATTCTTATGTATAATTCTTGAATGGCTTTGGAGCTCAAGACGTCTCTGATTTGAAGCCGAATGCCCTGATAAGACAGTCCCAGCCAGGACAGATCTCTAAGCTTGCCCTGGCCTCATTCTGGTATTTCTCACTTTAAGAGAGAAGGAACTTTTATTCTATCGACAGAGGTAATTTGTGAAGCTGCAGAGGAGATACTGTACTTTTGTATGGCCTCAGTCAGTGCTGTGCACATTGCAGATCTGATTGGTGAGAACATTAACTTTAAAATCACGATAATTCCCTGCTAATTCAAGACAAATGCAAACGTTATCTTACTCTTAGTCACACTGCAGATTTTTCTCCTATAATTTCGTCATATAATTAACAGTGATTTCTATTGTATTTTAAAATACACTAACATATATTAATGCTTATGGTTGTATTACGAAACTGCAAAAATGGCCAAAAGGGCATTCTTTTGGGTTCTGGAATTTAGTTACACTGATTGTACTTTGAAATAAGTAAATCACTGTTTTGACTTAGAAATCTTGGTATTAAAAAACTTTAATATCTCAGGTTTTGTGATATTAATACATGAACTTTATCATTTTTATTGGCTTCCCTGCATTTGTGATCAAAGTAGCATTATTTTCTCTACTTTGGGAAACTGCACTTTTAAGAAGAGTAAGTAAAAATCCCCACAATGCAGGTACTAATGTTTTGCTTGGGATCTACAGACCCCAATATTGATGACAGTATCGGTGCTTTATTTGATGTGGTTGGTAGGAAAAGCCTTTATTTGCATTTTACTGCTGTGTGTCTGGTGAAGATGTTCTCTGAGTTTGCATAAAAGAGTAGTAGAAGGTTCAAGAACACAGCATTTCAACAAAACTGTCTATCTGAAAAAGTTAATATTGGAAACAGACATGTGTTCTGTTTAATTATGGAGAAGGAAATAATATCATGATATTTGCTGAGTACGTTCATAAATAGAATAACTAGATCTTTTTGTAAAGAAAAAGATAATATTTAGTATATGATATGTTATCCCTGAAAGTATTACTCTCTTTATCAGCCCCACAACTGTTAGAGTATTTTGTTGCTCTGTTTTGCTGGCAGCATCCTTGCCTCCTGGGTCTTTCTGGATTTGCCATGACACAGCAAAGCCAACTTACACTATGATTTTAGGGCATTTTGTGACATAGCAAATTTGATATTAAAATTGTTTGGACACTGAAATTTTAGATACTTAAAATAATGTTAGACATATGTAAATTCTGAAAGTCAATAATAAATTGAAAATAGATGAACGCACTATCCAATTCAAGGAACATTACCAACTTTGGTAGATCCCAATTTTTTCCAGATGCCAATTCTTGCTTCCAAGAGATAATCCCTATTCTGAATCTTTTTTCTCATTCCTTTGTGGTTTTAAACTGCATATGCGTGTATTACTTGCTTGTTTTTGAACTTAAAAAATGATTTCATGGAATTAAGGTGGTCCTTTGCATCTTACTATTTTCACTTAATATTATGTTTCTAAGGTTGATCCCCTTTATACTTGTAGCTATAGATCATTTATTTTCACAAGTGTATAGCAATTAATTTTGTAAATGCTTAGCAGTATATTTATACAAACCACTTTTGATAGTCATTAGCTTGCATCTTTTTTTCTTTTAAAATCAATGCTAATATGAATATTCTTTTTACGTATATGTGTAAGACCTTCTCTAGTATATAGAGAGATTACTGGGTTGTAGGGTATGGGCATGTTCATATTTATAAGATAATGATAGATTGTTTCCCAGAGGTTTCAAAGAAATGTATATAAGATATTTATATAGGAAAAAATATGTTTTTTAGGGTAACAAATATATATTATATCACAAGACAACTGCCAAATTGCTTTCTAATATATAATCTCATCAGTGGTGTATATGAATTGTGGTTACTCCCGTTTTTGCCATACTTCATATTGCTAGACTTTACTTTTTGCCAATATGTGGGTTACAAAATGAAATCCCAGTGGGATTTAATAAGCATTTTGCTGACTCATAGAGGTTGAATATCTTTTCAGATGGTTATTGGCTATTTATCTTTCTACTTTTCATCTGTTGATTGGGTTGTCATTTCTTATACATTCTGGATGGCAGTTCTTTGTCAGTGAAATGTACCACGAATATCGTCTTCCAGTTTTTGACTTGTCACTTTTACCCTCTGGAGTCCTTTGGTGAACAGGCATTCTTAATTCTTACTAAAGGGGAATTGGACTATTTTTTTTGGTTATAGTTAGAGACTTTCCAGATTTTGCTTTAAGAAATTCTTCCCTACTCCAAGGACATATTGATATTCCTTCTGAAAAAAATGTCAAAGGTTTTGCTTTCATCTTTAGGTTCTTAGTACACCCAGAATTTTTATTTCTGCTTACTGTATAAGATATCCAATATCATTTTTAAAAAATATATAAACTATTGTCATACTACTCTTTATTGACTAGTTCATCTTAGCTCATTACCATCTTTGTTGTATGTCTGTTTCTGAGTTCTAAATATTCTGCTAAATTTGTCTGTCTTTGTGCCAGTACCATCCTGCCTGAACCGTAATAGTTATGTTTGATATCTTTCAGAACATATCCTTGTTATTATTTTTCAACAGCGTCTTGATAAGCAAATTTAATCTCTGCCTTATTGCTGGTGCCAGAGAAGCAGAAATAATATTGGGATTTCTACATTGCTTTCACTCATGTCCAGAAATGTTTTATTTCAAATAATTAGGAGACATACTCTTAAAGCTTGTTGGACAAAGATTCAGCAAAACTGCTGTCTGCTGATAAGGTTAATCACATTGTTTTTAACTCAGTCTTTCTCATTATATTTTTATGAGCCAAGCTGGAAGATTTAGCAAGAAATTTAATAACCGATCTTCAATTCTACTCATGATCCCCTGGGAAATTCTTTAAATGTAGGAGAGTAGAAATACCTTCAGAAGTCCTTGAGAGAGTCTTCCAGCAGAGGGGAAGGGGGAGGAAACAGAGGGAAAGAACTAACATTTTTTGGTGCCTAAAGTGCCAACTGCTCTTTTAAACCTTTTATCTGCGTTATTTCAGGCAACATCACAGCAGCTCTGGGAGGGGATTATACTTCTTATCCTATAGCTGAGAACACTGACTCAGAGGGTTGGAGTACCTCAGCTGAAGTCACAAGCTCATGAGCATCTGCTCGGGGCTACAGCCCCATCTCTCTACATCCAGAACCCATGTTCTTCCCCCATATACCTGGCTGCCCCAGGAACAACTGTACGTTGATGACTGTGCTCTAGGACTCAACAGAGGGAATATATGGAAGAGGTAGAGACAGCCTTTCAGGGTAAAAGATAACTGTCACCAGACGATGCGTCTGAAGAAGCAGCAGCGCCTGCCAGTCTGAGTCTGAGGAATCCTAAGCCACAGCGGCAGTTCTTATCATCCTCGTAGAGCTCCTCGCTGGGACTGGAGTCTGCCTGATTGATTAGGCAGAAGCAAATAGAAATGTGAGGGCTGGCATGCCCTCTGTGAGCCTGAAAGAGAAAGATGCAACGTGACCATGTTTTGGGAGCGTGGCGCAGCTAACGATGAAGCTTTGCCTCCTGGTGTGGGGTTGATGTGTGAGGTGCAACTTAGGGAGCTGTTTCCCTGTCATCCGTGTTGAGCTGTTGCTAAATAGAAGAGCAGTTCAGGATCCCCAACAGTGAAGACTGGCTGGGAGACAGAGCCAGTGACAGTGGCTGTATTTCGGCCCCAGGTCAGGACAGCGGGGCTCCTGTGTGGGTGGCAGGAGGAGGGGACTGGGCACAGCCACAGGACTGATGACCTGGGGCGGTTCCAGGCAGCTGGTCCCCAGGCTCTCGCTCCTTGTGTGTTTCTCCCTTCCCGTTTTTTAACCTCTGTGGTGTTCACTCATTTTATTTAAAGGGTAAATGACAAAGGCACTCCTGCATTGAGTACAGATACTGAATTTCTCACATGCAATTTCTCTGGTTTGCTCATCAGTGGTACTTGAGCGCCCTCCACTCCCATCAGACTCCCATAGTGAGTTCTCATACGGAATATCACTGGACCATCTCCTAGGGCCTTTGTTACATGGATGAATTCTCTCTTGTATGAATTTTCTGAGATTAACTGAAGTATTATGGATGGCTAAAGGCACTTCCATATTGATAACACACATAGTGTTTCTTCAGTGTGTGAGTTCTCTGGTATGTTCAATAGTTAAAGCTATGGCTGGAGTCTCTTCCATATTCAAAACATTTATAGTGTGAGTTCTCTTTCCATCTAAGGTCAGAGTATCACCTGCAGTCTTTCCCACAGGGATGACATTCATAAGGTTTCTCTCCAGTTTGAATAATCTCTTATTGTCTGAGGGAAATAATTAAGGTTTTCCCATACAGATGGTATCCTTACGGTTTCTTTCCAGGGTGCATTCTCTCACGTCACCTGAGGGAAGAACCGTGAGTGAAATCTTTCCCACATAGATATAACATTTGTGGGGTTTCTCTCCAGTGTGATTTCTCCCATGTTGTCAGAGGTTAGAGCATTGAAGGAAGACTTTCCTGCATAGATTGCATTCATAGGGCATCTTTCCAGTGTGAGTTCTTTTATATTATCTAAGGTGGAAAAATCTAATGAGAGCTTTCCCACATAGAAGGCACCCACACGGTTTCTCACCAATGTTAGTTCTGCTGTTTCTGAGGTCAGAGCTTTGCAGAAAGACTTTAGCACTTTGATGATATTCATGTGATTTACTTCTAGTATGGTTCAGTTTATGTTGATGAAAAGATGACTGGTCACTGAGGACTTCCGCAAGTGATTTGCTGACATTTGGCCCTTTTGTCCTGTGAATTAATGCATGTGAGTGGAATCTTCTTGCAAATAATTACATTTCAGTTTGGAGTGTGAAATCTCTATAGTGACATGATTTAGACATGTGTTTCCTACAGGTATGTCGCGTGAATATCATTTCTTGGTTTTTAAAGGCACTGTTCCTGCCTGGGCTCTGATTTTAGAGAAGTCCTTCTCCATACTTCCTCTTCTTGTGCCAAAAGGGTCAACACATTTGATTTGGAGACCTGATATCCTTCTCTGAGGAAAGGCTGCTGGCATTCCAGGTTACTCTGTCACTTGGGAAGGCCATGGCCGGCATCTGCTGGTCCTTTGCTCCTGGTTCCATTGCTTTCAGCTTCTGATTCCAGCACCTCTGTCTCTCAGGCCCTCTGAGCATTTCTTTCAGGGTATTTTGCTCTGAACTGTCTGCTTTCAGTTCCTTTCAACACTCATAAAAGACTCCAGTAAAGGAATGAGACCTAACAGAACCTACTAGTCTGAAATGACCAGGATCCCAGTCTTAGTGAGCCTCCTTTCAACACATTCTAGAGTTCAGAGCTTCTTTCTCTCTAGAAAAAGCCTGTTCCTCCTCTTCTTTCAACCATAGCTCCTGAGCTGCCCTGTATTTTGAACTTTTTATTTTTGGACCTTGTTTTCTGTCTTAACTACTCTCTAGTAGCTGATCCCCTCTTTTCCTCCAGCCCCTTTTTTCTAACATAACAACCAGGCTTTACCAAAACTTTGAGGGTTTCCCAACTTTTGATCTTTCATCTCAAATTTAGTTTTCCTGCCTTTCTTTCTGCTCTAGTGCTGTGTGATGGTTAGGTACTTGTGTCAGCTTGGCCAGGTGATGATGCCCAGTTGTCTGGTCAGGAAGCACTGACCCCACCATTGCTGTAAGGATATTTCGTGACTGGTTGATAAACCAGAAGGCTGGTGTATTAAATCATCAGTCAGGTGATTGCATTTGTGGCTTGTGGCTGATTATATCTGCAATAAACTAAGACTTGCCTCCCACTATGAGATAATCCAATCAGTTGAAGGTTTTTAAGGGAGAAGAGAGACTTTTTCACTGCTTCTTCAGCCAGCATGCCTCTCCTGTAGAGTTCATCCACACCCTTTATTGGAGCTGCCAGCTTTCTCAGCCTGTCCTATGGATTTTGGACTCATCCATTCCCACAGTAGTGTGAGACACCTTTATAAATGTCATATTTACAGGTATCTGTTTATGGTTCTGACCGATACACACTGATAACCTGTAGCCTCTGCTGCAGCTCAGGTACCAACCTCCCCTGCTCCCCCCATGCTACCACCACTTATTATTATTGCTAACCCTCATTGAGCAGTAATGTTCTAGGTGCTTTCATGTATGGTCTGATCTAATCATCACAATTGATTTGAGTAAAAAATAACGTTCTAAAGGTTATACCCATTTTAAGGCACAGAAAGGTTAACTACTCTTCATGAGGCCGAATGGTTGGTGAGTGTTGGAGTTGGGATGTGAACCCAGGCGGGGAGCTTCCGAGAGCTCTTTAACATTAAGAGGCATGATCTCCACTGCCACTTCATAGGCAAACCGACAGATGTCGGAAGTGCCCAGAGTGTTTCAGATGAAATGTTTTAGATGATGTGGCAAAACTGGGGATTGCCAGGTCTCCTGTGCATACTGATGACTCAACTAGAAATAAAGTGGCACAAAGGGTGCAAAGTTAACCAACTGACCTCAGTGTCCTATGAAAATAGCCCATCACACAGTGACTGCCAAACTTAATTACAAGCCCAATAAATGCACCAAATGAATACAAAGTAGATGCTGTGTGCAAGCGGTTAAGAAACTGGGATGATGTGTTTTGAAAACGGAAAGACCAAGCAGACTTACCATTTTATTCAATGGTGATTTTATTCAAGTTTGTAATTCCTGTAACAGCCAACTTATGTAAGGGTTTACTCCAGAGGGGCCCGGGTCAGGAGCCTGCTGGGAAAGAGCAGCGACTTGCTGTTGCCAAAGCTAGAGCGTGTTAAATTGAGTTGCAGTCTGGTTGTTGGCGGTCACGGTGTGGCACAGTAAATGTGATCTTAAATTTTTTTAAATTTTGAAATATTTGGTGCATATAAGAGAACACAAGTTATACACATGAAGGTTATGTGGCTTAACATAAAATGAAGCTCCCTGGGGCTTCTCCTTGATTCTACCCCCTGCCTCACCCCACTCTCCAAATTGCCACCACCTTGCTTTTATTTTCCCACTCCCTTGCTTTCCTTTATTTTTTACCTCTGGAATCACAAGTTGCTCCTAAACAATATATATATTTAGATTTGCTTAGTGTTGAACTTTGTAAAAATGGTCTCATATAATATATATATAAATATATATGAGACAATTTTTTGATAAACTATCAAATCACCAGAGAATATACATATATATATATATGTGTGTGTATGTATGTATATTCTCTGGTGATTTTCATATTTTAAGATTTATCTACTTATATCTGTGGCTGTAGATTATTCATTTACACAACTGTATCATATTCCACTGGGTGGGCATATACAAATTTCAAAGATCTAGTTTTTCTGCTTTCAGAAGTTAAATCCACTTTGATAAATTGAAGTACCCATCAAAGGCCAGGAAGATAGGCAGGGGCCAAACATTTAGGCATTGGTAGACTAGCATACAGAGTTTGAATTTTATTCTAAATACACTAAGTCTTCATCAAAGGGTTTTAAACAGGGACCTGATATGATTAAATAGATGATGATTTACCTCATCTGTATTTTTAAAGATATCCCAGTTATCTGCAGAAGTAACCATGAAAACATAACTCTAGTTCAAAAGTGAAACTATAGTTCGAAAGTGAAAACAAAACTTCCATTCAGTTTAATCTATGCTAGCTTTGGCAATGGCAAGTTACTTGTTTTGCTTGACCTGGGTTCTTCTGGATTAACCACTACACATCGAGTCACATGTTACAGGAATTAACTGATTTGAATACAATTTAGAAATCAGTAATCCTTCTGTTTTTCAAAATACAACATCCCAGTTGTGCAAAGAACCTACTGTGCATTCGCTCAGTATATATATATTTTTGTGCAATTCCAGGGCAAACCATCCATTTAAAGAGTTTGGTGGAAGAAGTGACTGGGAAAGATAAGTTAGAACAACAGGATGAGAGAGAGAAAGGAATGTAGGGGGAGGTGTGTCCTAGGTTGATTGGTCCCCCAACATTCATGTTTCCCTGGGACCTCAGGATGTGACCTTATTTGGAAATAGCGTCATGTAGACGTAAATTAATTAAGATGAGGTTCTACTGGATTAGGGTGGACCCTAAGTCCGGTGACTGGCTAGGTGAAGACATGGAGGCAGACACAGGGAGAAGGTGGTCGTGTGATGACAGAGGCAGAGACCGAAGTGATGTGGCTACAACGGACTCCGAGGAGGATCCGCAGCTCCCAGAAGCCAGAAGGAACAAGCAGGGATTGTTCCCTAGAACCTTCAGAGGGAGCACAGCCCTGCCGACACCGTGGTATTTGGACTTCTAGCCTCCTGAACTGCGAGGGGAATTTCTGTTGTTCGAAGTCACCCAGTCTGTGGTCCTTTCTTCCAGCAGCCACAGGAAATGAATATATAGTGTATGTTCAGGGTGCAGGAGGGCACTTAGGATGCCATCAGTGTCCTTTTTTGATAGCAGTTTTAGGAAAGATGTGGGCATGGAAGCTAGTGAGGACCTAATGAAGGAAAATATATTTAAGTGTAAATATGACACATTCAGATGAGGAGAAAGAATTTCTAGATAGCGAAGAGGAGGGAAATATAGCAAAACAAGCCGTGGCAACGTCATTAAGGTCACCTTAGAAAGAAAATAAAACATCACACTTGAGATTTAGACTTATTGAGAAACAGGGGGCTGGACTAGATGACCTTTCAAATGCCCTTCCAGCACTTTGACCCAATATTGTGTCTCATCCTTTCTTTCATTTAGAAACTTTTTCTAAAATGCTGGTGATAGGAGTCCAGGGACTGAATAGAAGGGAGGACGTTTATCTGTAAAGAGGGCTGCTGATATTAGTCAGATTTTCCATTATCCCTTTGGGTTTATTTGACAACTGAGGGAGTAGCTTCATATTGCATATTAATTTCTGGGCCAGTGAATAACGAGTATTTTGCTGTAAGATCTTGCAGTTAAATTGATCTGAATTTATGACCACATCCTTTCTACATGATTTGTTGCTTTAGGAAGCCTTCTGGGAGTGACAGTCTAGGCATCGAGGTGTAACCTTTGAATGGGTCGCAAAGCCCCAGGGTTGCTGTGGTGAATTGGCCTCCCACAGCGGATGGAGCCTTTGGGCACTGTGTCTCCCTCTGGGAAAAGCTGCCTTTCTAATTCTCAGTGTGCCTGGCAAAAAGGATGCAGTGGAGTGAGGAGCCCACTTAAGAGTGATTCATCTCACTGCAGTCTTAGGGAGGACAAATGCCTCCTGCTCCTTCTCCCAATGATGAGACGGAAAGATGCTGACTCAGCCTTAGCTGCAAGATAAATGCGAGACGGAAAGATGCTGACTCAGCCTTAGCTGCAAGATAAATGCGAGGTTTAAGTTTTCTCAGGTTATAGAATACAATTTACAAGAGAAGAACTACTTTTTAGGAACCATAAATAATCTTCATTAAAGCTTAATTTCATCAGCAAGAATATATTTTTTCCAGAGGCTTACATAATTTATTTTCTGCTAAATAAAGGCTGAGTGGCATGACTCATAAGCTTGTTGACAACAATAATACTTAGTCTGCTTTTTGTTTAAAAAATGAGAGAATGATGGACTTTGGCAATTGCTGAAGTGCCATTTGGGGAATGAGGGTGGTTTATAAACCATCCAGGATGTTCACAGGCTAGTTTTTATGCATTAATATTTATCATATGATAATGCTTCTGATATTCTGATATGAGAAATTTTTGCACAATTTTTTTGTTTGCATCTTTTGCTAAAAATTTATAGAACTCTTGGGTCTTGCTGAAAGTGGTGTCATTTTTCTTCTTTAGTTGAGTAGAAGGATCTTCGGGCTCTTTTGAAAAGGTCTTTATACAAAAAGACCTGAATATCACTATTATTCAGGTATATTTTGTGTATATAACATATTTATATTTTTCAAATTTTATTTTAGTTAGGTTTTGAGCTCCCCACCTTTAAAAACAGTTTATTTTCTTTCTTCAAAATACCCCTTTCCTTCACAGAGGCCTTATTACCAGCACATTCAACGGGGCCCCTTAGGTTGGTATCCTGTGGATTCAAAAGAAGTGTCACAGATTCTCTCAGTTTTCCTATTGTCAGTAAAGTATAAACAGCAAACTTTTGGGTACTGATTATGTGCAGTGGAGAGCTGAATAAGTCGAAGACAAGATTCCCTTTCTCATAGCCTTGTGGTCTAGTTGGGAGGTGATTTAGTCTGCCAAAGCTGGCAGTACTCAGTATACCAGAGACAGGTTGGCTTTTAATAAAAGGGGATTTATCTAGTTAAAAATTATAGTTCTTGAGAGGAAAGGCAGCTAATTTTCACCTGAGGTTCTCTGTCACCCTCAGGGAAGGCACATGATGCTGTCTGCAAGCCTTCTCTCCTGCCTTCTGGGTTCTAACGGCTTTCCCCAGGGTGATTCCTTTCTTTATCTCCAAAGGTATGGGCTGAGCTTTGAGTGCTGAGATGAAGTATGCTGAGCTGCTGAACTCTCCTGTGACCACTCTCTTTTAAGCCTCCAGCTGTTTAAACATCATGGCATCACAGAAGGCACTGCCTTTAGCCAATTGCAGTTGTAATCAGCCACAGATGAGTCTCACATCCTAGTGATTCAAGTCCACAGCCTCACACATAACGAGGCACCATCACCTGAACCTGCCTGCCACAGGAGAGTAAATGGTGGTGCCATATGCAGGCCATGTGAGCAGCAAGTGGTGTTGGTCAGGGCTGTGGGAGTTGTAGGGGGCTTTGTCTCTTGTGCCATTAGACATTTATAAGTGCATCAGGATATGATTCCAAGGCAACTGGAAGCCAAGCCAGCGGGCATGCATGCTTGAGCTCTTTTTTTGCAGCTTTTGTGTTCTACAGTCAGAATACAGCAGGCTTCTAGACAGCTCTGTCATACAGTCTTCACTCTGCCTTATTAATGCAACTTGGAAAACTATGGTTCCCAGCACCTTAGGTCTCTCGAACATATGGATCTTATTGACACAAATCCATTTCTGGGTCTAAGACACAGAGTTCCCTAAGGCCCAAGAACTGCAGCTCCAGGACTTCAGACTTTATCTTGGGAGCTGATTTCCTCCTTGAAATTCAAAGCCTTCTTGAGGTAAACAGCACATTCTTATTCATGAGAGATGGGATCTTGTCTTGCACGACTTTATAGTTTTGAATTAGGAGAGCAGTTCTCTTCCCCTCTCTCTCTGTCTGTATAGTTTGCAGACCTAGTCACTACCTGTGGCACAGGCTCTCTGTCAGTGCAGACTGTACATTTTGAACTATTTTAACTGAAGTGTTATGGTTATGTTTTCTTCTTTTACAGCATACTATTGCATATGCAAAATCAAATAAATTGTCCTTTGAGATGCTTAGTATAATGAGAAATCTAGGTTCTGTTGGGCTCTTGCAGTGACATCCTAGCTTCAGATTAACTACATCAAATTGAACACGTGGAGCTGAATGCAGAAAGTGGTTTGATTTTCTTTAAACTTTCAAACTGTCAGGAATCCCCTAGTTTTTGGCTGGCTGCTTTGATTTATTTTTTCTTTCCAAATTTGATTACCAAGATTGAAAGATATATTCTAGATGATTATTTAGGGCTTTTCTTCTAATAGAATAACAGAAAAGACCCACTTGCCTAACAGGCCATGTTACTGTGCCGGAAGGTAGAAGCTACCCTTTATCTTATGTCCCCCAAAATCCCATCGTCTTGGTTATTGTTGAAGACAGAGAGAAAAACCTTTAAAAAATAATCCTTTGCTTTTCCTGTGCTTGCGAGTGTTAGCTGAAGCCTGCAGTATGTTTCTGCATCTGGACATATTTATGTCAAATGGCTGCAGAGATAATAGGCTGTGGAGATACAGTTTGCATTGAGCAGCCTCCAGAGAGCCTGGCTCTGATCAGCTGCCTTTCCTTCCACTGCAGCATTTTGAGGAGTAGAGGCCTTAGAAATGAGCAACTCAGGGATTATACCAATGGGTAAAGGGGCCCATGGAAAAGGTACTAGCTTCTCAGACAGTTCCAAAAGCCAGAGCTGGAGCCGGCTGCAGCCTTGCTGAAAACTGGCTCTCATCTCAGAGTTCAAGTGCAGAAAGTAAATCAGCGGGATTCTCTGTGCTCTGACCCCTTTGCCCCAATTCAGTTTAGAATTATAAGAAATATTTAGTGGTAAGAATGTCACATAGGCTCTTTAATCATGATACTTTTCTCTTGGCAAAAGGCAGATGATGAAAATCCACACGGTCTTGTGGGCTGAGATTTGGGGCTTATTTTAAGAATGAGGTCATCATAAAACTATATTAGAGTAAGGATATCTTGCATTTGTTTTCTTTGGTTGCAATTTGCTTTTTAGTTGTTATGTCTGTGAAAAATCTTAAAGCTCTTTTTCCACTTTGCCAGCTGTCACATTGTACACACTGCTAAATGATCTCTTTTGATACTTTGATTTAAGTTAGCTTTCCCTTTTCCCAGACCAAGACTATGTTACTCAGCTGACAACATTAAGAATGTTTCATAGTTTCCAGGCCTTGAGCAGCCACTTTGAGAGAGCGCAGAGAAGGGAAATTTATCCTGTCTCATTGACTGTTATTCCTGGTGTGATAATATGTACCTACTGTAATTTTGCTGTTAAAGCTTAGGTGAATGAGTACGTTTAAGCTGCAAATATATTTCTTCAAAGGTGGTTTTCTAGCATGTCTTCATAAATTCAGGTTGAAAAGGAAGGGGAAGTTTAAGGGACTCCTCATCTTGGCTGATTATTATAGACCGTATGTAAAAAAGTGGGAAGTTGATATTGTGTGCCTGTATCCATTTGTTTTTCTAAATTTGGTTTCATCAAACTAAAACTCTATACTTATTTAGATCTGTTTTCTAAGTTTATTAACCATTTTATCACATGCAGAAATAAAAGCCTTCCAGGATTAAAGCACCTTTTTTTTTCTGAGTATGCATAAACTTTGTCTTCAAATACATTATAATCCATGATCATCTGAGAAAATGAATTTAAAATTGATATATCCTAAAATAGTATTGTGAAAAATAAATACTTTGAAACCTGAAAGAAAAAATTAGTGTTGCTTTTGGGTTATTCATTTTGTTTAGTTAGGAAACGATGGCCTGTGCTGTGGTTTTTGTTTTGCAGTATAGATAGGTGTTTAATCAGACAAGTTATCAGGCTATGCAGCATGCAGTATTCTTAGCAGAGCCCCAGCCTGGGGTTTGTGGAGCTCTAAACCCATTAAGACCTCTCTAAACCTCAATATTTTATATAAACTGAGGATAATAATTCCTGACATGACTCTAGAGATTATTAAATGAAATAACATCTTCTAGCATAGTGCCTGGCATGTATTAACAAGCATTTACCATTAGCTTTATGCCATTCGAAATGGATTCTTCGATGACTTTATCTGGGGACTCTAAACCTTATAGGTATTTTTTTTTTTTGGTCTCAGTATTGACTGCCTTAGATTATAATATCAGCTAGAACTCTTCATCAGTATTAAAAAGAAAAGTGAGCTATTTGCCATAAACCAGCATTTCTTTTGCTGCATAATGGCCTGTGTTGCTAAATTTAGTTTATGTTCTGATTGAGACTGGATACAATATAGTCTGTGGACAAGTTATTTCTTGGTTTAAATGATGAAGAGAATATTTTAACAGCATTTACTTTAACAGTGTAAATGGTGGGTATTTACGATTCTTACAGAAAAATACAGTTTTATGTGAAAAACTCCCAATTAATAATTTAAAGTATCAATTGATTAATGGGGATTTTTTTACAGAAGAAAAAGTTGACAATAGGAGTTTACTGTTGGTGTTGATATTTGCTAAACAATGTTTGCTATATTTTTGGGTCAGGTCCCTTAACGTGAGAATAACGAGGTTTGATGTTTCTAAAATTGCTGATCAACTGCAGTGATACATTTTGAATTTCTTCCATGGGATTATCACAGCATCTGCTATGAAATAAGGCATAGCAGATGTTTTTGGAAAATTTTAAGTGTAAAGAAACTAAGCCTTAGAGGAGTCAGGGGACTTTTTCAAGACTTGGTAGCTAAGAGTGTCAGAGCTCAGAGGTAACCCATTCTCTGACACCATGTTCTGTGCTTAGTAATCCCAAATTCTGTGAAATCACATATTTATCAGAAACTCCCTATTCATACCAGGCCAATTTTAATTAGCCTTTGGACAGTGCCTTTGCACAGGAGTCAAAAGATCACTGTAGATGTTAATTATCTTAAAATTCAAGAAAGGGGGGAAGGCAGAAGGCATTTGTTTTCAGCTAAGGAATTTAGAACTGAGACACATGACTGTTAAATATACATGTGTGTTTATAATTGTATATTACTATACAATTATAAAAATATGCTATCATCAGTTGTACAAATGTTCCACATCAATACAAGGTGTTATATAGTGTGATATGTGGGAGTCCTGCATTGCATACCTGATTGTTCTGTAAACCCACAACTTCTCCAATAAAGAAAAAAAATTGGTTAGGAAAAAATACAATATTGAAAAGCCGACTTACTGGATCTTTATATTACTCCACTGAAATGTGCTTCTTCAGATTCAGAATAAAAAATATATTTTTGATATATATTATCTGTGTCAGTATTCAAGGTACTGTGGGTAAAGACAAAATAGACGTGTTCTTCAGTCTTCTTCCAAATCCAGAAATCCATGGGTCAACGGATGACACTGGGTTGGAGCTTTTCTGAAAATGATCTTTTAAGTATACCTCGCTTGAATGTTTTGGAGTGACTGCTTCTGACTTGTCACAATGGTGATATTAACTGATTAAAGTGACTGATCCAGAGAGAATGAGATTGCAAATTCCACAGCTCAGTAGCAGGGCGCCCTGCTAGGCATCCAGGAAAGCTGCTCAAGGAAGAAACAGTTGTAAATTGCAAATGTATTTTTATGTAACCCACATTTCTTATTTTCTAAAAACTGTTAGAACTTTGTGGAAATGAGATGCCTATTTGCTACTAATGTCAAAACGGACATGTCCATATATAAAGAAAGTGCAGATATACCATAAAACAAAATCACGGACGTAAGAACCTGGACCAAGTTCAAGAAAAATACATTGTTACGTCTTCATCACTTTTTTACCTCACTACATTCTAGTAGTTTCATAAGAAAAACTTGAATGACAGAAGGTGGTCTTTAGTGTTGTCTCATAACTGCATTCCATCTTTAGCTTTGCTTTTTTCTTCTCAACTTTGAGGCAGCAGAATCCTTTTGGTGTCTTTGAGTGTTTGCCAGTGACTGGAGCACTTGAAAAGGAATTTTGCTTGAAAATATCTTTCTGAGGCATTCTCGAGTATTTCCTTGGCATAAATGCATTTAATGTCTTCATTTCTTGACTTGATATAGTTTCTGACAGTGCACAGATGTGGTTGTGTAATTCTTTTGGCATCTGCTGATTTCCTGTGCTCACTTGACCATGGGCAGGGCTGGCTAGGAGGGACCAGGATTAGAAATCTCACACGAGAAGAAAAGAAACCCGTGGTTAATATGCACACACACATCCATCCATCTATCTATCCATCCATCATCTATCTATCTATCTATCTATCTACCTACCTACCTATCTATCTATCTATCTATCTATCTATCTATCTATCTATCTATCTATCTATCTATCTATCTATCTATCTATCTATCTATCTAATCATCTGTCTATCCACACACACACATGCATGCATGCCTGAGTGATATATGAACTAAACATGAATGAGACACAGCCCTCCAAGTGCTGAAATCATCCATTCCCTGGGGGGGAGAGTTGGGTCTGGAGCATCCCCAGGAAGGTAAGGGGCACAGTGAGGGGGCAGTTGGCTGAGATAGGAAGGTTCTGGCAGGCCCTGCAGCATTGGGAAGGTAAGCAGGGACTGAAGTCCGAGAGGCAAGGAAATCAATTCTGAACCTGGGCTTGTCCCTGACCCTCTTCCTTATTGAAGTGGGAGATGGAGAGGAAGCTTCAGGCTCACGAAAATGAGTTGCTGTGGGACAGAAGAATGATAAAGCATCTTTGCTCCTTGAGTCTGAGAAGGAGAGCCAGGAGTTTGAAGAGCTGTCAGTTTCCAAACTTCACCTTGTCCTTAATTGAGCTTTCCTTGATACAGTAGAAAGGCAGCTGAGGATCCGTGGAAGGAGCTCTGAGATGGAACCCTGGGTGTGTATCCAGAGATTGTGTCTTCCTCTGAAAATTCTTTGAACCCCAGTTTCTTTGTGTGTAGAGTGGAATCATGCTTGGCAAACAGAATATGGTGATGCTTGCACAAGTGCTGAGGTTTGCACGAGGTGATCATTAAAGGTTTATTAAATCTGATCTGTGACTAGACATTTAAAGAGTTCTCTAAATGCTTTTAGCTCTTTTAAGCTCTTTTAAGTCCTGTTCATGCAGAAAAGTGTATGAGCATTCTATTTTTAAATTTTTCTATGTTTACTTTTCCTATGAAATTTGACATACTCATTGTATACATTTTGGAAAATACAGAAAAACAAGAAATATTCTGTTAAAAAAAGGAAGGAACATTAAATCGCCCATCATCCAGGCACTTAGAAATAACCAGTATTAAAACTTGGTACGACACCTTTCTGTCTTTTGCATACATTAATTAGGGATTGTACTTTAGTTTATTTTATGTGTATATTGAGGCTATGTGGAAAGTGGTTTAAAATACTAGATTGGCGCTGGACAGGCCTAGATCCTAGTCCTGAGTCTTACTATTAGTAATTGCATAACCTTGGCTTAGTTTTTGACCCATTTATGCCTGTTTGCTCACTTGTAAAATGGAAATAATACCACCAGCTTCGTTGTATAATGATGAGGAATAAGTGAGATACTGCATGTAAAAGGCTTAGCATAATACCCAGGGAATACTAAGCACTCAGTAAATGTTAACTGTGCTTGCTGTTATTGAGTTAAACCAATATCATTGTTTGACAAAAGGTCTTTACAATTTCAGCCTTCAAATATCTAATTGTCTAATAGTATCTCTTGTCTGACAGGTCTATTTCAGTGATTGGGTCCTAAAGAGTTACTGACAAGGATTCATTCATTTCTTTTCCAATCTCAAGACTCACCTTTCAAGGTCATAAGAGCAGTGCTTTCCTTTTTCATAATGCAAAGATCAGGATGAGCTAAGAAATCATTACTTACAAGTGTCAAATAATAAGGAACAACTGAATATATTACTGAAATATAGGCTTTTAATGTTCAAACAAATTATTTTTTGTTGCAGTTTAAGCACATTGAATAAATACACTGAGACAAGGAAAATGTTTTTTAAATGTGTTGATTAGATAACCTTGGTAGAATATTATCACATGGAACAATATATATTTGGCTTTATAATAATGATATTGCCTCCTTTTTTTTTATAGTTTGTCTTGTATTTTTCAAAGTGTTTTCCTATGCACATCTCATTAGAGTCTCGAAAAAAAAAAAAAAGAGCTAAAATCTAACTTAGGTAGCTGGGTTAGAAGTTGATGATAGAATGTTCGGTCAGATGGTAGACTATTGGCAGAGCTAAGATTAGAGCCCAAGTCCTCTTTCTCTATTATCTGATAGTTTTTAGCCAGACCATTATCTGTAGTCACCCATTGTAGAAAAGACTGTGATCTGGCTACACAGAGAAAAATCTTTGGATTTAAAAATTAAAAAATTAATATTTTTGATATCTAATTATTAGGTTAATAAAAATTAATACCAATTACTTTCCAAGTCAATATACTTTAAAATTAATTCTTGTTCACCTTTAAAAGTTAGTTATTTCATTGTTACTGCTTTAAAAGATCTTACCCATTTCTAGCTTAGGCTCCATTTTTAGAAACACAGATTGTAACTGGACTGATAATACTCGGGCTACGTATATCCATTCCTTAAACAGGTTGCAGAGGGTGGGCCACGATGGCCCAGCAGGCAAGAATGCTTGCCTGCCATGCCAGAGGACCCGGGTTTGATTCCCGGTGCCTGCCCATGTAAAAACAAAACAAAACAAAACAAAAAAACAGGTTGCAGAATTACTTTTCTTTATTTAAGCTTTGAAGTATAATTTACATAAAATTAAGTGCATCAGTTTTTAATTGTGCGGCTTGATTAGTTTTGACCAGTTTATACACTGGGGCAACTACCAACACAGCCAGTTTATAGAACATTTGCATCGCCCCCAACGGTTCTCTTGTGCCCCTTTAAAGTTATTACAACTTTTAATTTCAATAATATTTGTACTCATAGAGGAGAGGGAAAATAATAAATGGATTATTTCTTAATTTAGACACTCCTGACATTTCCGCCCAGATATATCCTGTGCCCTGTCGGGGCTTGCCCTGTGTGTCACAGGGTGTTTAGTGGCACCCACGAGATGCCAGGAGCACCCCCCCTAACCCCAGGGGTGACAACAGAAAATGTCTTAGACAATGCCAGATGTCCCCTGGGGGGCAGGATCAGTCAGGTTTAGCACCGCCGGGTTAGAAAAACAGAATCTATCAGGGCTTAAAGAGTTTTAAGAACTAGACTAACCCAAATCTGTATGTAGTATAAAATAAATTAAAGACATTTTTCTTAGAATTTTTTCAAACCCTTTTTATATAGAGAGTGATAAAAGAAAGGATATTGTAAGGAAAAAAAATTCTGAAGATTGTGGAAAAAAAAGGTGTTTATCACCTTTGTTCTGTAAAGCCTGGGAACACTAAATAGGTGTATTAACTGCAGTAGTGACAGTAATGACAGCCAAGGTACAGGACATTCGTGATTCGACATATGAGAAAAAAGAGGCATGGAGAGGCTGATATGGGCAAGGACTCCCCCTTGCTGTTGAGTTTGTGCTCTCAACCATTTCGCTGCTTTCCCTTTCATCCAGGCAAAGGGTAACCATATTTTTAGAGCCAGCATTTTAGTGTTAAAAGGGGATTTATTTAGTGCAGGCCATGGTGGCTCAGTGGCCGAGTTCTCGCCTGCTATGCTGGAGACCCGGGTTCGATTCCTGGTGCCTGCCCATGCGGAAAAAAAAAAAAAGGAATTTAGTAGCCATTCCATTTGAATCCCCATGGTTTGAATCTGAGGCACTAACATCTAAACTCACGCATTGTCCCTATAACTTCACTCTTACACCTTATGGAAAAAAATACGTTAGTGTTGAGCTCAAAAATAATGAATGAAGAGGTCTGTTTTCATTAATTTTTGAATTATATAATTTTACATTTATATGGGAATGGATTGAGGAAAGGGGTAATCCATGTATATCACATATTTTTTTTTCAAATATTGCTTAAGATCACTAAAGATTGAATATATTCATGTAATTCATTAGTTTGTCCATTCATTAATTGATTCATGAAACCTACTTAAATTGTTTCAGTCTCGGCAAAGATGTTAGAACGCTCCAGATGAGACCATAGATGATGTGACAAATTGAACATATTGTGAGTTGGAAGTGCGAAGTACCTCTCTGGGGGAAAGAAAATGGAAATATGGAGAATTACTTTTTTTAAAACAGCTTTATTGAGATATAGCTCTCGTGATACATTTCATGCTTTAAAGTATACATCCAATGGATTTTAGTATTTTCAAAGATAAGTGTAGGGCAGGCCACAGTGGCTCAGCAGGCAAAATTCTTGCCTGCCATGCTGGAGACTTGGGTTCGATTCCTGGTACCTGCCCATGCAAAAAAAAAAATGACTGTAACCATCACCACAGTTGATCTTAGAACATTTTTGTCGCTCCAAAAAAGAAACCCTGTTCCCTTAGCTATCACACTTCTGTCCTTGCGGTCTCCTACATGCTGCCCCCTCCCACAAACACACTAGCCCAAGGAAACCACTAGTCACCTTTCTGTCTCTACAAATTTCCCTGTTCTGGACATTTCATATGAATGAAATCTTATAATATGTAACCTTTTGTGACTGACTTCTTTTACACAGCCTTATATTTTTCAAAGTTCAATCCATGTTATGGTATGTTTTAGTACTTCATTCCTCTTTTTTTTTTGGCTGAATAATATTCTACTGTGCATTCATTGGTTGTGAACATTTGGGTTCTTTCCATCTTTTGGTTATTACCAGTGCTGCTATAAACATTCACGTACAAGATTTCAGGTGGACATGTGTTTTCATTTCTCTTGGGGATATAACTAGGAGAGAAATTGCTGTTTAATATGGTAACTTACTGTTTAACCATTTGAGGAACTGCCAGACTGTTTTCCACAGCACCTGTACCATTTTACATTCCCTTAAGCAATGTATGAGGGTTCTGATTTCTCCACATCCTCACCTACACTTATGATCTAAGTTTTTTATTCTATCCATACCTTGTGGGAATGAAATGATACCTCATTGTGGTTTTGATTTGCATTTCCATGGTAACCAATCATGTAGAGCAACTTTTCATGTGTTTATAGGTCATTTGTTTATCTTCCTTGGAGAGCTACCTAGTCATATGGTTTGCACATTTTTAATTATGTTATTTGTCCTTTTATGTTGAGTTATAAGAGTTCTTTTATATTCTAGAAATAGTTTCTTATCAGATATCTGATTGGCAAATGTTCTCTCCCATTCCATGGAGTGTCTTTTTACTTTCTTGATGGTATCCTTTGAAGCACAAAGATTTTTAATTCTCATGAAGTCTAATTTATGTATTTCTCTTCTTTTCCAGTTTATGCTTTTGGGGTCATAGCTCAGAATTCTTTTTCAAATCTAAGGTCATGAAGGTTTACGATACGCTTTCCTGTGAGAGTGTTATAATTTCTACTCTTGCACTTAGTCTTTTAGCCTATTTTGGGTTAGTTTTTATTTATGGTGTGAAGTAAGGGTCTGACTTCAGTCTTTGGCATGCGGGTATCCTGTTGTCCCAGCGCCATTTGTTGGAAGTCTGTTGTTTCCCCTTTGGGTGGTCTTGGCACCCCTTGTCGAAAATCAGTTGACTGTAGATGTTTGGGTTTAATTCTGAACTTTAGATCTCCTCCGCTGATCCATATGTCTGACTTTGTTTCAGTGCCACACTGTTCTAAGAACCGTTGCTTCGTAATATGTTATGCACTTGGAAATGTGAGTTCTCCTATTTGGTTCTTTTTTCCAGATAGGTTTCACAATGTTGGATCCCTTGCAGTTCCTTCTGACTTTTAGAAAGAATTTGTCTATTTCTACACATAAGTCAGCTGGGATTTTGATAGGGATTGTGTTGAATCTGTAGGTAAGTTTGGGGAGTATTGCCACCTTAAAAATATTAAGTCTTCTGATACATGAAGATGGGATGTTTCCATTTATTTAGGTTTTCCTTAATTTTTTTTCAAAAATATTTTGCCATTTTCAGAGCATAAGCTTTGTACTTCTTTTGTTAAATTTATTCCTAAATATTTTATTCCTTTTGAGGCTATTGTGAATAGAATTCTTTTCTTAATTTCATTTTGGATTGTTTATTGCAAATGTATGGAAATATAATTGTTTTAAAAATCTTGTTCTTATATCCTGCAATCTTGCTGAACTTTTTGGTTTTAGTAGTTTTTTTAGTGGACCTCTAAGGATTTTCTATACAAAAAATCATGTCATCAATGAATAGAGGTATCTTGACTTGTTCCTTTTTAATCTAGTTGCCTTTCATTTCCTTCTCTTATCTGATTGTCCTGGTGAGGTCCTCCGGGACAGTGCGGAATAGAATTTGGGGAGAGTGGCCATTCTGGTCTCTTGTTCCTGATCTTAGGGGGAAACATCTAGTATTTTTGTGGTCTTTTTTTTTTTTTTCTTTCTGATTTAAAACTATGCTCCAGTGAACATTTTTGTCATGTCTCCTTGGGCATATGTGCAAGAATTTCTCTGGGATAAAGGCCTAGTGGGAGAATTGCTACATCTGAGGGCTGGTACATCTTAAGCTTTCATCACTGTTGCCCAATTACTGCCCCTCATGGTTGTGCCAGTTCATTTTTTATCTCTATATGCTGCTTCCACAAATCATTATCAGCGCTTGACATTGCCAGGCTCAAATTTTTTTTGCCAGTATGAAGCAAGTAACAAGTCATCAAAAAGGTTTTTTTTTTTTTTTTCTGGCACATGGTCCGGGAATCAAATCCGGGTCTCCCGCATTGAAGGCGAGCATTCTACCACTGAACCAACTGTGCACCCTATCACAAAGTTTTAAACTTACATCTCCCTGATTATTCATGGGGAAAATAGCTTTTGTATATTTATTGACTATTTGGGATTCTTCTTTATACTCTCTGCCCATTTATCTGTTGGGTTGTTTTCTTGGTTCTTTTTATAATATGGATATAAGTATATGTATTGTAATATTCTGTATAGAATTTTTTTCATAGTTTATGCTTTGTAGTTTAACATTATGTTCTTTTGATATACAGACTTTTAATATAGTCAGAATATTAAGACTTTTCTTTTCAGGATTTGCATTTTTTTCTCTTAAGAAAATCTCTCCTATCTTGATGTCACCCCAAATTTTCTCCTATATCTTCTTTTAAAAGTTCCTAGATTATGCTTTTCACAATTTCTTGAGTCCACCTGGAAATTCTTTTTGGATACTATGAGTCAACTTTATTTTTTTCCATGTTGTTAGCAGCTTATTGTTCATCCTTACTGAAGTCATTTGTATGTCAGCTCTCATATATATCTCATTTCCATATAATTATGGGTTTAATTTTGCCCTTTCAATTCTGTGCTAGGGTCATATTATCTTAATGATTATTGCTTATAATTAATCTTGATTATAAGTCTCTGCCCCTTTTTGCATTTTTAACAGAACAGGGTTGTTATCTATTTGGGGTAATTTGCATATTCATATCAATTTAGGATCAACTTGATAAGATCTGTTAAATACTGTGCTCTTATTTCAATTGAAATGACATTGAATTTATAGATCAATTGGGAACAGTTCCTATCTTTATTATATTGAAGCTTCCTATCCATGAACGTGGTATATCTCTCCAATTACATTGATCTCTCTATTGTTTACCTGTGAAGTTTTATAATTCTCTGCATAAAGTTTTATGCATCTTTTAAATATTTATTCTTAGGTAGTTCATTTTTTTCTGGCTGTTGTAAATGGAATCTTTAAAAACAAATTCATATTCTGTTTGTTCCTGGTGAACATGAAGTAAATTAATTTTTTGTATGTTGATCTTATATTTAGACACCTTACTGAACTCTCACTCAAATAACTTGCCTGTAGCTTTTGTAGCCAGTCTTACTGTCTGTTAATAATGTTTCTTTTTTGGTGGTATTTACACCTTTGATTTATTTATTTTTGTCCTATTGCACTATATCAGACCTTCAATACAAAGTGCAGTAAAAGTTCAAAGGAGTCAATTAACAAGGGTTTTTGTACCCCTTATCAGATAAGGAAATTCTCACTCACTCTTCTTTTACTAAGAGGGTTTTTCTTCATAAACTGTTGTTGAAATTAATGAAATATTTTACTGCATTTATTGACTTGATCATTACTTTTTTGTCACTTAATCTCATTTACAAATTCCTTAATTATATAATCACATAACATTCAGATATTGAGGCAGATTTTTCCAGATGAAAAAGACTTGATCATTTTTTTATCCCAATGAGGCAAAGAAACCAATATAATTAAAAGCAAGTTTCTGAAAGATAGATTTCAGATGTGGTGATGTAGACATATGGATATGTGGTAAGGATAGGAGGTGATGTCATTTTCTTTATTTTTTTGAACTTTTTTATTATGAAATATAACATATATACAAAAAAAGTGATGTCATGCTATAGGATTGAGTAGAGGTTTGGCGAAGTGGTGAAAGTTTGGGGTTATAGCTGGGGGGAATGGGATGAGAAGTGAGTGGCGTCAGCACACCTGAGTTTAAAATTAACCTGTTCAGGTTTGTGATTTTTATGCAGTGGTGTTCCGTAACTGGAATTTAGGAGGCAGAGCAAAGAAATGCAGGTAATTGGATTAATCTAAGGATGTGGGTTATAAGGTGGTTATGGCATAAGAGCAAGGGACCTAGGGAACTAAAAAGGAAATTGTCTTCAAAATGAAGTTCAATTTGATCAATCAGTGTAGGGATTGCTGATGAAAGGAAACAAAGTCCGGAGCAGACTTTTATTAGAGGTTAAAGTTTGATGAGATTAAATATTAGAATATTTGGCAATGAGGCGATGAGAAGGAGAGAAGAAAGAAGGTTGTGATCACAGAGAGAGGACAGTTACCATGAAAGATTTTAGAAGAGAATTGTTCTGAGATAATGACAAGGCTCAAGTTACGGCTGTGCATTTCAGAATTTTTGGTAGAATGGTTTTCAGACAGCACTGTGGGTGAATCAGTGAAGTCACTGAAGAAAAAAAGGTGGTTTTGTTTTAAATGTATTAGTTTTATTATTTTTTTTTTCCTGGAGAAATGATCCTTGTGTGAACTAAGAAAGATATTTAACAACTTGAAGGATTGTATTCTAACTAAGCTGACCAAGTTTTCTTCATTTTCTCTGAGATTTAACAAACTTAAACTCTAACTCAATGCCATATAATTATTGTTGAATAGTCCAGTTATGATCAATTTTACAAGTATTTATTGACTGCCAACCATAAAGTTGGCATTTTGCTGGGTCCTGCAGAAGACCTGAGATGAAGGTTAGATGTTTTCAGGGAATTTTACTTTCATGCTAAAGGCAAGACATTCTTAGGTAAAATAAATAGCAATGCAGAACTATATAAGGTTACATGAATTCTCAAGATTCTTTCAGCTCTGCAGGTCTATGAAAGATAATCGTATGCTTACCAATATCTTGTACAGGGGAACTCTTAAATATAAAATAGCTTCCTACTAAAATTTAAATGTATGTCACTATCGACATTTTTATTAATTAAATTCTGAATTATGCTATTTATTTTGGAAAATTTGTGTTGATGAAGTGTTTTTTGTTTATTGTATAAATACTTTTCTAGCACATCCTATACACCAGGCAGAAGTGTTTTACAAATGCTAACTTGTTTCATCTGTCATAGAAACCCTATGAGATGGCTCTCTCATCATCACATCACTCTTTTACCAATAAGGAAAGCAGAGGTTAAATAACTTGCCCCAAATCACACAGCTAATACATGGTAGAGTTAGAATTTGAATGCTGGCAGTCTGCTTCCACTGGATTAAGCATGATGCTATGCTGTGTCTTTATCTCTAGATTTTTTTTTTTTCAGTTTTATCCTTTATCATCGATTCCTAATTTTACCCTTTAATTTTTTTTCTCATTCTTTAATGAATGAGATGGAAATAGCTACTAGTCAGAAAGCAAGTGGAAAGTTTTCAGATGTTTTTAGAGATTACTTTTGTCATTCTGGAGCCTGTTTTTAACATTTGTGAGAAAATTGATACTTGGGGTTTATATTGCTCTCTCTCACTCCCATGAAGAGATAGTAAATATGGAAAACAGGTAATACATCTTGCTATGTAATGATGGTATAATTTTGAGTGCTTATTTCCCTGCACTTGGTTTAAAAGAACTTCAACTTTCCCAACAACTGCATTCCATAATTTTATCTGTTTTAGTTTTGACTCACTCAAATCATTGTTTAGGCGACGCATCCATATGGAATGGCAGTGGGGCTGGGGTGTGAGTTGTGCAGGAATCTGGCTCTCCCAGCATGTGACTCACATACGAGTAATCAGTAAGTGAAGGTTCCCAAGTCAGATTATTTCTGTTCCTTCTTCTAGGCCTTCCCACTTGAGTTTTAATGATACAGGATGATGTTTGTGGAAATATCGTAATTTTAATGTGAAAGAAAAAGCAAAGCTATTATTTTCTGGAGTTTTTATTTTTAACTCTTTCTTTTGAAATAACTCAACTTGCAGGAAAATTGCAAAAATAATTTAAAAATACATATAAAGAACCCACCCCCCCTCACCCAGAAACTCAGAGTTACCAACTTTTAACATTTTGTGACATTTATTATATGAGTCTCTCTCTCTGCTTATCTATCTATCTATCTATCTATCTATCTACCTACCTACCTACCTACCTAGCTATCAATCTACTATCTAAATATTTGAGACTAGGCTGTATACATCATGCTCCTCTAACACTTACCAAGTCCAGGTACATTTCCTGAGAACAGGCAAAGTTTCTATGTAACCATCATAAGTACAGCTATCCAGTTCATGAAATTTAAGATCAATATAAAGCATACAGTCCATATTGCAATTTTTTCAGTTGTCCCAACAATGTCCTTTTTTCCTGCTTGGGATTTTTTTTTATTTATTTATTGTTTCCTTGAGTTTTGATTTTAAAATAAGCCGCTTTGGCTAGGAATTGCAAATGACTTGACCAAGACATGTTTGACCCGAGTCTGTCACTACGTTCCTTCACCAGGAACTGAATGAGAGAAGGGAACCTGACTTGATGCCTGTTTATTCTGGCAGTGTAGTAGTGTCACTCTGAGGTCCTGAACTGCTCCGCCTGTTTTTCAAGGTATTGTTTTACTGGCAGAACTTGGTCTTGACAGCTGTCTGGTTTTCTCCCTGATAGTTCTGGACAGATATGTTGATTTGTGCATCAGATGAGATGCACACTTGTCACTCTGGATGAAAATAGCTTAGTGATTCTCTCTGTGATATCTCATTTGTGCATTTTCTGGCTATTGTGGGGAAGCTTCAGGCAGACATGGGTAGAATGCCTTTTTCTAAAAGCTAGATGTACTAGAAACAAAATTAATGACTAGTCTATAGGTTCAGTGTTTAAAATAATTTAGCATGTCCCTTTTCATAAACTGGCATTCTCCTCCTTCTCCTCCCCCTTTCCTCACTGAGGTTTAAAAGAAGGTTCAACTTTGCATATGGAATTCTCACTGGACAGTGGTCTCTCCAGGCTGCAGATGCCTTCCCCTGCTTTTGGCTATAGAATTACCCCTTCACTTGGGTTTATGCAGGGAAGGTTTATGACGGGCCTGCTGTGTGCTAACATTACATGTCAGAAAATAGATTAAAAAATAGATTATATTCAGGGTTAGTTAGATAAGCTGTATCCCATTCTATTGAGCTATTTCATATCATCTGACTTGTTATATTAGCTGCCAGAGGACTAAAAGATACAGTCTTACAGTGTAACTAGGAATTCTCAGATAATGCAGCTCCAGATGAGTGTGAATGCAAGACACAAGTTGTTCATACAGAAGTTGGAGCGTAAGGCTGGGGAAGAAAAACCCAGAATGGACAGGACCCCCGACAGATACTACTGGTTACTAGTGAATTTTGAGAAGGAAGCTATTTATTATGCATGGGAGAAGATTCTCATCCTGACACCATCACAATCCTGTATTTATTTGAAAGTTCTGCATTAAAATTTTTCCTCATGATAGATGTGTGTGTGCTCTGATATCTGACATATTTTTGTGTCTGATAATATTCTGCTCTCGTTTTTTTGCCACTCGTTTCTAACTGCAAGTTCTTCTCCCACTTGCTTTTGCTTATGAGAGCTTAAGCATTGGGAGTGGATTCAGTGATCACTTAGCATCATCTAGATTTTTCCCCAGTCTGCTTTATTTACAACTCATACCTGGAGTTTCCTTTTTCAAGGGGTAAAAAATACTTTTTAACTGAAAACTTGTCCTGGAAAGTATTTATCCATTCATAAATTCTGAAGGTGTCCAACTGTATCTTTTGAGAAAGTAGTTCTGACCTGAAAAGTGTTCTTTGTACTGAGATCTCTTAGCTCCATGATGAGAGTATGTGGGGAAGGGAGGGTACCACTCTAAATAAAATATAGGAACAAGTTTATAAGGCAACATAATGAAAATTTACTTGAAAAGATAGTCTGCCACCAACTTTTCACCCTAATAAACTTTTTTCCATGTATATTTAACTATGTTTTTTTGCTATAATAATAATATGAACAGCTTTTCTTATGTTGACTTATATACTTAACATTGTATCATACTATTTTATCATCCCATAATTTAAATGGCAAATGATGTTGTATCAAGCATTTTGTTGGCTAGACATGATTTTGGAAATGCCATCACCTTAACTTTTTATCTTAAATGATAACTGACACAAGGGGTCTTTAGGAATTGCACATAATATGCATGCATATATGTTTACTTTACAGATATTGTAGCTTTGTTCTAATGTTGTAGCTTTGCTATAATATACAATCAGCTTTTATTTATTTATTTATTTATTTATTTATTTATTTATATTCTGGTCCTGTGAGAAGTGTGAGTCTAAGTGGATTTGCAAATATTAGAGAGGGTATGTGACTGGCCTGAAACATTCCTAGTACTTGGGAGAAATTTTATTTCTTTTTGTCTCTCTTAATTCATAATGCTTTTTAAAAAATTATAAATAGACCATGTAGAAAATTTGAATAATACAAAAATATGTACAAAAGGAAAGAAAAGAAAAGCTGATTGCATTCATACCATCAGAATTAAACTGCTCTTAATATATTTTATTCCATTCTCTCTATATACACACACACATACATCATAATATATATATGCTATTCTTCATTCTTTTTATTTTTAAAAAATGAATTTGGAACCATCCTGTACGTATAGTATGTGTCTTGCTGTAAAAAAGTGAAAACTTTTCATTTTCCTTAGCATTCCTATATCAGTACAAATTCTGTAAAAATGCTTTCAAAATGGCTGTGTAATATTCCAGTTGGGTCTGTTTTCCTTCTGGAAATATGGGGGTACCTTTATCTCATGTTACAGAATCTTTTCTTCGGTACCATTTTTTTCCCCTGTGAATCCCATCCTTGAATGAAAGGAACCAGGTTTTGACCAACAGTCTCTCTATTCTTGAGATCCACTAAAACCTCTCCTCAGATCTGGAGGTCAGATCACCATGCCTAGCCCTGGTGAGACGGGCTCATTTGACTGTTGGGCATGTGTGGCTTCCGAGTGGACCCCTTGGACTGAGTTTGACCTTCTCTTGTTCCTTTTGTGGAAGTCAGCTCCTTGTCCTCTTCCTTCCTCGGCATTAGGTCCTGCTGACCCTGCATTGAGGTGCCTCGACTGCCTGCGTTCTCTGTCTTGGAGAGTCTGTGGAGAGAGCTCCTGACGCCGGCTGGGTTTGGGAACTGCCCCCACCTCCTCAGAAGGCGGGCTGTGGGGTCACGGGCAGTCCCCAGACCTCACAGGGAGGGAGGCGTGTGACAGGGACCACCCCGGCAAAGGCAGGGCTCGTTCCTCTGATATTGATAACTATTTAATTGATTTTCTTAGTTCCCAGTGCTGTTATAACTTTGCCTCTTTTCCTGTGTTGTCATGGATATTTCAGTAGGAAATTGTAGGAGGGCAGATGAAGCTTAATTTTAGCTGTCAGTGCACCAGAGAAGTCTTACACAGATTTGTTACAGATGTGCATAGGGCTCCTGGGGGATGGTTCTAAGTCAAGTGCCACGACGGGTCTCAGCCTCAGCCCTGAATGCAAGGAGGGTGTTGATGTTTGAGGACGCAGGCTGGGATGTCTTTGTGCGATTCTTGCTTTGTGTGGTCGGGCACTGAAACTGAACTCTGAATTTCGTAGCATCACACACCATTCCCGTTTCACGTATGACAACATCCCATGGAACAGATTTAGGTGACCTTGTTTTCGGCTGTACCAGCACATGCATTTGACTGTGTACAAGTCACCAGTTTCCCCTGCAGCAGTGGTAGAGAGGTTAGGATTTGTAGGAATTGGTTATGTTCTTTAACACATCTTTTTTTCGTGTGATAATTTTGCATTTGCACTCCAGACGAACCTCTGATATTTTTGGAGTTAACATGCTTTCAGGTGAGGAAGTGAAGATGCAGATGGGTAGACCTGCTAAAGTTAGTAAGTGCTGCAGCCTGGGATGAGATGGTAGCTCTTCCTATACCCAATTGAGTACTTTATCCCTCTCTTGTACCAGTTGTTAAACCAAGCCACCAAATCATTTAATTTCCAGAAGACCATTTCATTGCGATGGATTTATTCACTGCTTTATAATTCATCCATCTGACAGATCCTTGAACCATGGTTGCCCCACTTTTAAGAAATCTGTCTACAATGCTCTGCGTGATTTACCTGAATGCCAAAGTGCTTTTGGTGTGTTTTGAATAATTGTGGTATGTGTTTAGGGGTTATTCTTAGAGAGCCAACCCCCTTAATTTCACTTCAGCTGGAGGGATTTATGACTCCTGAGGATGGTGGGAAGTAGGAGATTCACTGGAGGGAAGTGTCATACTTTGGAGAAAATTGATGATTGGAACACTCAAAGTTAATGAGATGAAGAAAATGCAAATAGATAAATAAAATATCTAAGGTCAGGTTTGCGCAAAGCAACAAAGATATTTGTGAATTTTATAATAGTGCTGTCTTAATCTGGCCAGTGACTAAACATTAAAAATTACAGATACCTGCCTTTGTTTTTGACTGTTTCTTGCAGTGTTTTTTTTGTCTTTGTTGTTGTTGGTTTTTTATGAAGGATGTTATATGGGAAAAAATTCAGAAAATGCTGCTAATAATTAATTGAGGTAAGCAATTAATAAAAAGGTAGGACTTTTTAATACATAGTAATCTTCTTTTCTCATTTAAAACTATATCATGGAAATGTTTCCAGTTTAATAAATCCAGTTACCCACCAACAGTTTTAATGGCTTTATGATATTTCATTTTATTCACTGTCCTATTAATGAACATTTAGGTTGTTCCTAATTTTTCACATTATAAGTGTTACAGGAATATCTTGGGGTATATATCTTTGTGAATTTGTTAAAGTCTTTCCTTTAGTATTTGTGTCATATTTCTTTAATTCCTATAATGTTCTATTTCATTTTAATTTGTGGTAGGACTAGCTTCGTTCAATACCTTTCTTTTTGCAGTATTTTCTTTGCTGTATCTTGAATTTATTCTTCAGATGAACTTTAAGAATAAAAACATGCATCGAATACATTTGCAAAACAAATGTGAGAAATATACTTGGAATTAGATTATGTTCTCATGGCAAAGGCATCTTTGAGCACATGTATATCTGGGAGTTTGAAATAGACACTAGCAATTTTGCAAGTGTTTACAACTCTTGAGAAGGAGGAAAAAATACGACCCAAGGACTGTGTTCCTCTCATCATATGAAGTCGCCTCAGAGAAGGTGAGGCTCCATTTAGTTTAAGTTCATTCTGTCCTGCAAACAGGAACTAGTAACTTAATTGTGGCACCATTTTAGCCCAAAAATCAAGTCTGGAGTCCCAGGATAAAGCAATCTTAATTTTTTTTCCCCCCAGAATCATTTGAAAAACTCTCCAGGAGGAAAATCTGTAGTGTTGGCAAAATCTCTGAGTGAAATACTTCTTTCTTGTTAAAACTGCTTCTGAAAAGACAGTCCCTCTCCTTCATCATCTTTAATGTCCAAAGATCCAATTGGTTTCCCAAGCAGTTATAACTCAGTGATTTAAACAGATCTTCACTCTTACAACATGGCACATTAATTAATTATAGTTAAACTAAAATCTCTCTAGTTTATTACCATATTGCCAGGTCTTTCCACCTTGGTTTTTAAAACTTCATTTTTAGATACCACTACTTTTTCAAGTCATTATTAATCCTATCTGTAAAAACCCTTTACTACTACGTTTTTAGCTGCCTCCCTCTGAGAGTATTTAAAGTTTTTAAGTCCTATTTTCATCCTCTATGTAAAAGTTGTAATTAAAAGTAAAATAAGAAAAATAGGAAGCATTTTCCACTGGCATTCTTTTCCTTTAGAATTAACATATTGTTGCCATTTTAAAACTTTTTCAGGGGAGTTTAATCAAAAGCTGGATAGGCTTTAGATAGAACAAAAAGCAGTGGGTTTTAAATTTGGGAAATAAGATAACCAAGGACCATCCTCCATTTTAATTTGGGGTAGGATTAGCTTCATTCAGTACATTTCTTTTTGCGGTATTTTATTTGCTTTCTTATTAATGTATTCTTCCAGATGATCTTTAAAAATAAAAATATTCAGAAGCCTAAAAAAGTCAGAATAAGCTGCATGAAAACTCACATAGGAGGTGACATGTGCCTTCCTTGACCACAGGCATATTTGGGAAAATTTGGTTTTGGCTCGCAGCTATTTGTTCCCAAGGGCTTCAGGCAGTGGTTTAGAGCAGAAGCTTTGGTTTTAGCCTGCCTGGCCTTGAATCCTGTCTGTACACCACATGCTAGCCACGTGACCCTCCCTTGTTACCGCTCTGTGCGTCAGTTTCCTCATCTGTCAGATGGGGATAATAACAGCATTCCCAGGATTGCAAAGTGCTGAGGATCTGGTAGGAGGTCAGTAAATAGAGTTGGGGTGATGGTGATGATGGAATCTGTGTGCAGATTCTAATGTACCCCAAAAGCACAGTATCCCCTGATTAAGTAGTGGCCGAGACTGCTGACTCCCTTTCCCCTGTGCCCACCAGAGAAAAACTCAGATTCTGTCTGAGGCCCCTGAGTAAGCACTGTTGGAGAGCAGAAATGGATGCATAGGATTTCTGGTTTGCATGCAGAAACTTGGCTATATTTGCTTTGCTTTAGTGGCTTATTGCTATGGCTTTTGCAATGTGAAATAATAGTTCATGGGAACAGGGTGATTAATAGCAAAATTTAAAAATCACTTCATGACTAATAATTTAGTAGCCTATGAAATCTGTACCTTGATATGCAGGGTGGCTATATTAGCATTTCTAAGCTGTTTAAAAGTCGGTTGGATGCTTTTTGGAGCACGTTCATTTCTCGTCTCTGCTCTTCAGTTCAGGAAACATCAATGGAGTTTAATAACCTCCTGTCATTTCTGGAAAGATAAATAATATTATAGATAATTAAGGGTTATTTTTCACTTTGATGGTGGAGAAAAATTAAGAGGAATCTTTGCTGAATGAAAATGATGACTTATTGATTATGATTACAGGGTTAATATGAAACCATTCTAATGTTTCAATCCTCATAGATTGTTTTCCTGTGCTATCGCAGATTGAAGAGCACTGTTTGTTAGGATTATATGTATTGATTATTGAATACCTACTTTGTGCCACACTAAATTTTATATTTTATATGCTTTGTCTCTGATCCTGACAATGGTTTCTTAGAGCAGGTAAAGCAGCTGAGAAATGCAGGCTTAGAGGTTGAACAACTGGTCCAAGATGACACAGGTTTCAACTCGTACAGTTGTGTTCTTTCCACCCTACTTTTCAGTAAAAGGTTTTTATAGAATTGATTGTTCCTTAAAAAAATTATTTTCAACTTAAAACTCAGCCTTCTGTAGAAGCTAGTTTACTATGGCGAATTTGGCATTTGAGTTCTAGAGGCAAATGCTGTGATCTGGAGATTAAATAAGGTGCACAAACTATCTAGCGTGGGAACCTGCCACAAACTCATGCTTTCTTTTTACCCCAGCCTCTGGTTTGGGTTTGGCTTCCACTATACCTTTATAAGCCCAAAGTCAGGCCTTTCCAGATTGGCCCTTGGGGAAATCTCACATTGTCATGTCCTGTGTATGACATCAGAATCTTTCCATCAAAAGCTTAGTGACCCTGCTCCCTACCTTTTCACCCCTAAGATAGAAACATTGGAAAGAAGGAACAGCCTCTCCTAGAGCAGATGGTATGGGAGGTGTGGCATATAACCCTTGGCAGGTGCTGCACAGAGGTGGTGCTAGTGACCAAGGGAAGACTTGCGCATCTGTATTTGTCATGGGCATGTTACATTTGCATCACATTTTTCTATCATTTTTCAGAACTTGTTAACTTGTTAACTGCTCTCCAAATTGCTGCTTGCATGAATCTGCCTGATAAAAGACTTAAGAACAAACCGCTACTTGGCCATAGTTTTTCTGAATGACTGAAGAAAGTCACTCTTCATTGCCCAGGATTTTCTATGGCTCAGAAGTATTAATTTCCCTGTAATACCTATTAACATTTTTGTTAACTGGAGTAGGAAAGAAAACTTTGTCAGTCGAATCACCAGAGTACATTTTAATGAAGGCTTGGGGACAAGAGGACCTGTTGGTGCATAATAAACAGGCCAGAGTGAAGCTGTACATGTTATGACTCTCCAGACATTCTCCAAACTTATTCTATTTGACCAGACAGAATCTTATCTTTCTGCTCTTACTAGACCATCTTTCCTCAGAGTTTTGGTGGGACACTGGAAAGAAATCTCTTTCTTCTTTCTTGATGATTTCAGTCTATGTTAATGGTTTTGATGGTGAAGGTTTTGGGAAAATTTTCCTATTAAAATCCATTAACAGCAGCAGTGTCCAACAAACTCAAGTTTCTTCTTCATATCCTTGTTTTAAAGATAAATAGGAGAACAGAGCTTGACCTAAGATACTGCAGGCATACTGTACTTTCCTAAAAAAAATGAGGTGCCTCAATCTTCTCATTTCTCACTGTATTAGTTAGGGTTCTCTAGAGAAACAGAATCAACAACACTCACAAATATGAAATTTATAAAAGTGTCTCACGTGACCACAGGAATGCAGAGTCCAAAATCCACAGGGCAGGCTGTGAGGCTGACAACTCTGATGGAGGGTCTGGATGAACTCCACAGGAGAGGCCTGCTGGTTGAAGCAGGAAGAAAGAGCCTGTCTCCTCTGAATCCTCCTTAAATGGCTTCCAGTGATTAGATTGAGCATCACTCAATGCAGAAGACACTCCACTTGGCTGACTACAAATGGAATCAGCTGTGGATGCAGCTGACATTATCATGATCTAATTCTATGAGATGTCCTCATTGTAACAGACAAACCAACACTTGCCCAACCAGACAAACAGGTACCACCACTTGGCCCAGTTGACACATGAAAGTGACCATGACAGTCCACCCCTTGTCAACTTGGCAGCTATGTATTTATCACCTGAAACCATACCTAATTTCTAAATAAAAAACATTAAACATTTTTTTCCTTTCACCTAACAATACTTAACTGTCCTGCATATAACTGGAAAAGCAGTAACTCTCTCCAGAATAGAGTGCAAGTCCTTGGGTAATATTCATTCTTAAACTTGATATCTTACAAGTTAAATAGTATAACAGGAACAAAACAGCATCACAGTCCTTGTTTCTGTAACTAATCACATGGTCATAGTTCATATTTATCACTACCTTCTTCTACCACCCATTCCATGTTCCCTTTTCCCTCAGCAAGCACTTCAGCTGGCCGTGGTTCTTTGCCTGAAGAGGTGACCCAAACCTTTATTCCTGAAGTTTCTGATGCAGTAATAGTCCTTCCTGGATTGGGTTGTTGCAGTTTTCCATTGATTTTAATCACAGGGCATGGTAGTACTAAAAGATGCCCTAGGGGATCTCCTAAATTCCAAGAAAACTCTTCTTTACCTCCATTGTGTAGTTGTAGTCCTATTTCCCCCTGATAGTCAGGGTCAGTTGCCCCAGACAATAATGTAATCTCCTTCTTGGCTTGTTGATCCAGGGGCGTGAGTAGACCAAAGTGACCAGGTGGCAGTCTTAGATTCCAGTTCAATGGAATCATTGTTGTTTCCCCTGGAAGCACCCCGCATTTTGGAACTAAAACCTGTAGACCAGCAGAGCTCAGAGTCACAGGGACAGGAAGCAAAAATTTTCCTAGTGGATCACTGGGAATAATAGTGAGTGGTACCACTCCCATTTCCACCCCTTGGTTCCTGGACCCATGGATCCTGGCTATGGGAGAAACAGCACCATACAGCGGATGCTGATTCAGAGCATATACAGCTTCCTGGAGAACATTACCCCAGCCTTTCAAGGTATTGCCACCTAATTGGTACAGTAATTGAGTTTTCAAAAGGCCATTCCACCATTCTATTAATCCAGCTACTTCTGGATGATGGGGAACATGGTAAGACCAGAGAATTCCATGAGCATGTGCCCATTCCTGCACGTCATTTGCTGTGAAATGTGTTCCTTGATCCGAAGCAATGCTATGTGGAATACCATGACAATGGATAAGACATTCTGTAAGCCCACGCATGGTAGTTTTGGCAGAAGCATTGCATGCAGGGAAAGCAAAGCCATATCCAGAGTATGTGTCTATTCCAGTTAGAACAAATCGCTGCCCCTTCCATGAATGGAGTGGTCCAATGTAATCAACCTGCCACCATGTAGCTGGCTGGTCACCTCAGGGAATGGTGCCATATTGGGGACTGAGTGTGGGTCTCTGCTGCTGGCAGATTGGGCACTCAGCAGTGGCTGTACCCACGTCAGCCTTGGTGAGTGGAAGTCCATGTTGCTGAGCCCATACATAACCTCCATCCCTAACACCATGACCACTTTGTTCATGAGCCCACTGGGCAATGACAGGAGTTTCTGGGGAAAGAGGCTGACTGATATCCACAGAACAGGTCATCTTATCCACTAGATTATTAAGACCTTCGTCTGCTGAAGTCACCCTCTGGTGTGCATTCACATGGGATACAAATATGTTCATATTTTTAGCCCACTCAGAAAGGTCTATCCACATACTTCTTCCCCAGACTTCTTTGTCACCAATTTTCCAATTATGGTCTTTCCAAGTCCCTGACCATCCAGCCAAACCATTAGCAACAGCCGATGAGTCAGTATACAAACGCACCTCTGGCCAGTTCTCCTTCCAGGCAAAATGATCAACCAGGTGTGCTGCTCAAAGTTCTGCCCACTGGGAGGATTTCCTCTCACCACTGTCCTTCAAGGACACCCAGAAAGGGATTGTAGTGCTGCAGCTGTCCACTTTCGGGTGGTACCTGCATATCGTGCTTAAGCAGGCCTGAGTTTTCTCTTCCTCAGTCAATTCACTGTAAAGAACTACCCAAGAGGCCATAGCTCTGGTCTGGAAAAGAGAAGGTAATGTGGCAGGAGTGGAGACCATGGGCATTTGGGCCACTTCTTCATGTAACTTATTTGTGTCTTTAGGACCTGCTCTGGCCTTATCTCGTATATACCATTTCCATTTTACAATAGAGTGCTGTTGTGCATGCCCAACTTTATGGCTTGGTGGGTCAGACAACACCCAGCCTATGATAGGCAACTCAGGTCTCATGGTAACTTGGTGGCCCATGGTTAAGCATTCAGTCTCTACTAAGGCCCAGTAGCAGGCCAAAAGCTGTTTCTCAAAAGGAGAGTCGTTATCTGCAGCAGATGGTAAGGCTTTGCTCCAAAATCCTAAGGGTATGCATTGTGATTCTCCTATCGGGGCCTGCCAAAGGCTCCAAATAGCATTTCGATTTACCACTGACACTTTTGGCACCATTGGATCAACTGGATCATACAGCCCAAGTGGCAGAGCAGCTTGTACAGCAGACTGGACCTGTCACAGAGCCTCCTCTTGTTCAGGTCCCCACTCAAAATTAGCAGCTTTTCTGGTCCCTCGATAAATGGGCGAGAGTAGCACACCCAAATGGGGAATATGTTGTCACCAAAATCCAAAGAGACCAACTAGGCGTTATGCTTGTTTTTTGGTCGTAGGAGGGGCCAGATGCAGCAACTTATCCTTCACCTTAGAAGGAATGTCTCAACATGCCCCACATCACTGAACACCTAGAGATTTCACTGAGGTGGAAGGCCCCTGTATTTTTGTTGGATTTATCTCCCATCCTCTGACACGCAAATGCCTTACCAATAAGTCTACAGTAGTTGCTACTTCTTTCTCACTAGGTCCAATCAACATGATATCATCAATATAATGGACCAGTGTGATGTCTTGTGGGAGGGAGAAACAATCAAGGTCCCTGTGGACAATATTATGACATTGGGCTGGAGAGTTGATATACCTCTGAGGTAGAACAGTGAAAGTATATTGCTGACCTTACCAGCTGAAAGCAAATTGTTTCTGGTGGTCCTTACTAATGGCTATTGAGAAAAAAGCATTTGCCAGATCAGTAGCTGCATACCAGGTACCAGGGGGTATATTGATTTGCTCAAGCAATGATACCACATCTGGAATGGCAGCTGCAATTGGAGTGACCACCTGGTTGAGCTTATGATAATCCACTGTCATACTCCAAGACCCATCTGTTTTCTGCACAGGCCAAATAGGAGAGTTGAATGGGGATGTGGTGGGAATCACCACCCCTACATCCTTCAAGTCCTTAAGAGTGGCAGTAATCTCTGCAATCCCTCCAGGAATCCAGATTGCTTCTGATTTACTATTTTGCTTGGTAGGGGCAGTTCTAGTGGCTTCCACTTGGCCTTTCCCACCATAATAGCCCTTACTGCACGAGTTAGAGAGCCAATGTGGGGATTCTGCCAGTTGCTCAGTATGTCTATAGCAATTATACATTCTGGAACTGGGGAAATAACTACAGAATGGATCTGAGGGCCCACTGGACCCACTGTGAGACAGACCTGAGCTAAAACTCCATGGATCACCTGGCCTCCATCAGCCCCCACTCTGACTGGTGGACCAGAGTGACGTTTTGTGTCCCCTGGAATTAATGTCACTTCTGAACCAGTGTCTAATAATCTCCAAAATATCTGATCATTTCCTTTTCCCCCAATGCACAGTTACCCTGGTAAAAGGCTGTCGGTCTCCTTGTGGAAAGCTTGGAGGAAGATTAACAGTATAAATTTGCGGCAGTGTAACAGGGTTCTCCCCCAAAGGGACCTTGCCTCCCCTTCATTCAAGGGGCTCTAGGTTGGTAAACTGTCTCAAGTCTGGAAATTGATTAAGGGGCCATGACTCTGTGTTTTTGTATTTCAGGTTAGACTTCTGTTCACTTGTCCTAGAACTCTGTTTATACAGCTCAAACAAGAATTTAGTAGACTGCCCTTCTATTGTATTTCTAGGTACCCCATGATTTACTAGCCAATGCTAGAAATCTCTGCAGATCATATCATTTTGATTCCTACTTTGAGTTTGCTGTCTGTAATAATAGCCACATCTACCCTGTCTTTGGCAATTAAGTGCTGCCGCCTGGCCTCTGCCAACTCAGGATGTGATCATCCCCATTGTGTTTAAGGAGTCCAGCTAAGTAACAGCAGTTCCTACAGTAATATGTGATCTACAGAGAAGTGCAATTGCAGAGTTCTTCAGGGATGATGGTGCTAGTCTCACAAATTTATTTCTCACTGTTTTGGTAAAAGGTGCATCCTCCGGACGTTTCTGGGGTGTAAGAGCAGGCTTTGCATGATAAATCCAGTCTAACATTCCAATCTCTCTAAGCCTCTAGATCCCCCCATCTACATTATACCAGGGCAGTTCTGGCATTTCAACCTCAGGTAATGTCAGCCACCTTTTGATTCATGTTTTAACCAACCATCCAGACAAACTGTTAATACCTTTTCTAACCCCTCCAGCTACAACATTGAATGCAGAGTCTTTGCTTAGTGGGCTCATATCAATAAATTCAGCCTGATCCAGCCTTATATTCCTCCCACCATTATCCCACACCCTTAAAATCCATTGCCACACATATTCCCCTGATTTCTGTCTATATAAATTGGAACTCACACAGTTCTTCTGGAGTGTAATGTACCTCCTCATGTGTGATACTTGTTTATCTTGGAGGGACTGCTGTAAATATGAAGTTTTATGGAATCTAACCTCATCTAATCTATTTTGTTGGGGAGCAAAAAAATGGTAGTAATAACACTATGCAAAATGGTAATATTAGTAACAGTAATATTTATTTAGCTTATTTTGTCCAAGCGTGTTCCAAGATCTTTGCATATATTAATAGTCCTGTGAGTTACCGTTGTGTTCCCCATTTTATAGGTGGGTTATCTTAGACCAGGGGAGGTTAAGAAATTTGCCAACAACTTTATAATTGGCAGAGATGGGATTCAAACCTCTTCTTCTTGTTTCAGATTCTATAGTCTTAATCACTGTGCTGTGTTTCCAAAGGGTCTGATCACTCCAGAACTTGTTTGTTCTCTGTTGCATAACCATTAGAGCTCAGATTTGTTTGAATCTCTGGGGTGCTGGTGGTATTTTGGTCTCTCTGAGGAGACCCAGTCAGCATCTATTTTCCTGCCTAGATCTGGAACAATTTGGAAAATAGAAGAGTAAGGCAGAGGAGATTAAAATCACATTTGTTACTGACAGAGTGACCTATTGTTTTTGTGTATGGCATGTTCCCAAGAGGAAGAAAAGGCAGAGCTGAGTTGAGCACGCCCGGTCATTCCAAACTTACCAGTCAGTTAAGTCAGGCCATCTCCTCTTGGTGGAAGAAAATTAAGAGGCAGAAAGAGACCAGGAGTGGAAAGTTAGGGAGAATCCTTCTTAATGGAATCTAGGAGCGGGGTGGGGGGCGGGGAAGGGTTCCCCTCTACCATTTGCATTATGTGTTGATAAAATCTGGACTCGTAGCAAAAAGCTCTTCCCTTTGGAATTAGGAAATGGGAGGAACAGCTAGGATGTTCAGTGATAGTTTTGTGGGTTGGTGGGAAAATTACATGTTGGTATAAACATAGTTAGAATCCTCTCCTGAGTACTTTTAAAATTCTTGGATATTTCACCTCGCACTGACTTCTGGAATTTAAAAATATTTCCCTGTGGATATAGGTACTTTTGCTTTGTTTCTATAAGTCTTTAAGGTGCTTTATTTTTCCCTTTATATGTTTCAATGACATTGTTTACCTATTTTTAATACTAAAAAGGTAACCAGTTATTGTACTTCAGAAAGCACCTGTTGCCTTACCTTTGAAACATCTGGGTAGTTATTCTATTTATTTAGAAAAGCGCCTTAATCTCAAAGCAATTTAGAGAGCTTACAAAGCAGTATCTTAGGAGACTTTGCTGAATGATAACTTAGTATGTCATTAGGATTGAACTTGTTCCGGTTTATAATAACCATGTAAGAGTGGATAACACTGGGTTGCTATTTTGCTGCATAGGGACAAAGTGATTATTAGTGAGATTTCTGGTGCTAACGAGGGACAAGACAGTATAGGGGGTCATGTTTTAATTTCTAGAGGTGTCATCTAGCATGGAGTGGGGAGGGGTGTATGACGCATGGCGTTTAATGGTAGTGATGAGTAAATGGTGAGGACTTTCACTGCCCCAGATTTATGTAAAAGATTATCTAAAACACATAACCAAATTCTCTTCATTTCATGGTTTTTGAATGCTATTCGGTGTGTACTTTGACAGGAAAGAAATAGAAAAGAGAACAGTAAGAGCTAAAATTTGTTGTGCTCTTAGAGTGTGCCACGAACTGTGCCAAGCATTTCACATCATTGTTTCATTTGATTCCATGTAGTGCTTACCGTTATAAGAGGTGTGGAGTCCAAGCCTCTACGTGGCTGGGGTACCAAACCAAGGTGACACAACTAATTGGTAAAAAGCTGTAAACCCAGCTCTGTTGACCTGCGGTGGCATCTTTCCCAGTAGGGGAAAGCTGGTCTGTGGTGCTTTGTTTACCTGAGGTCAGTCTGGTTGAGACGATACTGGAAAATACATAAATACCCCTATATATTAATAAATGAAAAAGAATATGGTAATGGGGGCAGAGCTAATATGTGGTTTGATCTGCAGCTCACGAAAGCCATGAGTGCTTATTTGTGGGAGAAACCATCAGGGCGTGAGTTTTACAGATTCATTTGAGCTTATGCCTGGCGAGGCGAGTGGTTTTAAGTTAGTGCCTTTTATTCCTCTTGAATTTCCTTTGGATTTACTGCAATGAGATTCGCCTCTTAATACGACTTTGTAAAGAACTTTGGTCGAAGGCTTGAGCTCAGGAACTGGTGTACTGCAACCCTAGCTCAACTTTTGGTGGTAAGGCACGAATCCCAGCGTCATCAGGCTTTGTCAGGGAATTGAATCAGGCTTCCAGCCTGACTTTTGAACAGACAGCGCTTCACATGGCTGCCTGGGGCTGGAAAGACGGGATTTTGTGCCAGTTAGCCTGCTTTCTAGGATTCATGTGCTGAGAGATTCCCCCTACCCCATCTCGATGCTCAAGACAAAATGAAATAAAACCTGGGAAGGCTTTGAACTGTAGTTAGTCTTATTCCCAGATGTAAACTGCAGTGCACCATGCTTCCAGGGGTTCTAAATAGTGAGCTCTCCCACCATCCCTGCTTCCCTCAGATGAGGGCAGGAAATGACCATGTGGCTGTGAAAGGACTTTTCTCGCAGCATCATCCCGATTTGCTTTTATATAAGAGCAGAAGCCAAAGAAAGGTATCCTTCCTTTTTTGTAGAGCACTGCTATCTGTTTCAGTAATGTCAGCTAGGGGATTTCTTTGCTACCATAATATATGTTGTTAATTTTAAAGGTGAATAAAATCTTGAATTATTATATAACCCTAAGAGAAATTACTGAAATTAATCATAAAAGCAACAGTTTTATTTATACCTGAAGAAAGATTGAATTGAAAGAAAAAAAAAAACTCTTTTAAGTTGTGGCTAAGAGGAGCAGAGAAAGGAAAAATGTAACCATATTGACAGGTTTAATTCATTATAACATAAATGTCACTACTGTTATCCCTAATGCTTTTTTGATTTATTAAAAGAGAATGCTGATTTAAATCTCTCCTTTATGTATCATCATTATAGTAGTTTCAGATTTGTTATCAAATCATTTGGAGACAAATAGCTTCCAGAAAAGACAAATAAAAGCATACCCGATTATCATTTGAAATGAATAACCAGGTCTTTTGTTCAAATTTCTACTAATTATTTTTTTCAGATGGAAATATTTTAACCAATTGACATTGAAAGTAGGGACGTTTAGTTTAAAAATACAAGATTATCTTTTTACCAAATGTCATAGCTTCTGATATTGTTTCTGATAATTGTCTTAATGGAAGTCTTTTGTCTGCTAGGATGTGCTCATTTTTGAAATGATGCTCCTAAAATTATGGCTTGTAATTTGGAGAATATTTGCCTGTTCTCATATACAGGTTAAATGGTGTTAATTTTGAGAAAATTAGGATACTTGCATGATGAGTGAGGATAAAGTGATTTGGTATGTCGCTGATTTAGTTCTTTTATATTTAAGCAGTTTTCTACTAAAAATATATATTTTTAATCTTTCTTTGTGTCCATCTTTTCCCATTAAATTTTTAGGCCAGTTAAATGACTTACTGAACAGGAGTGGATAAAGCAAATGGATGCTTTTATAAGATGTTCTCCACAAGTTTGGCTTTTGTTTGTTCTATGTGTATGAACGGATGATGGAGAGCCTGACATTAGCTTTAGGGGATGGGTGTGGTTTATTGAAATCAATATAATGCCTTTTCTGTATTTTGTTTTATGCACATAAACTCCCCCCCTGAGACTACACTGTATAACACAGTTCATAAAAGTATCACAGAAGACAAACAGCGTGAACCTAACTGGCCTGTACAAGGCTTGTGTGGATGACACTGCTGTCACGTGTTGTCAGGCCCATCCCTGAGGGTGCGGATGGACAAGCCACTTAGCATCTCTGGGCCTCTATAGCCTTGAGGCGCCCCATTTCCCCTAGTGATGTTTATATAGATGGCAGAGCAAGATGAGGTCTTCCAGGTACTCACCCAGTCTTCTTTCCTTGATGCTGACTAATTAATTTTAGGTTGCAACTTTAGTGCTCTTCATGGGAAAATGTGAATAGCGGAGAGAATGTTTTGAGTGCCCGAATGATGGGAAATTATTCTTGAATGCATTTCATCATTGAAAGCTTTTTTGTTTACTGCATGGGGATGTTTGGAATAAGCTATCCACAGCTGATATTTTTATCAGCTCTCAGTAGCTGGATAGGGTATAGGAGGAGAAAGCTGGGAAGCCTACAGGAAAAGAGTGTAAACATTGAAGAAACACACCTTGTAGTAACTCAGGACACATTTCTTAAGGAGGAAATACCCTGAGACAGTTCCTGTACTCTGAAGAATTCTGTAAATTAGTTTTTGGAAGTGTCTGTGCTCTAATTTTAATTCGTTTTAATGCCTGAAAGGTGTTTAATTATACTGTGGCAACACAGTGCTAAATTGGAATGCAGACTGCTTTTATAGGTTCATAGATTTTTTCCTGCTTCAAATTTAGTTCTCATTGTGCACGCTGAACTCCCTCAGTTCAAAAGAATTTTTCGTTATTTTTGGGAGAAAAGCAGAAATTTAGAAGTGGTCATTTTTGGTGTTTGTATGGTGTTTTTCAGATTTTCTTGATCTTATCCAGAAATTTTATGTTGGTTATGGATGGTCTCTTTTTAGGTGACTTTTTTTTTTTTTTTTTTTTTTTTGGTGTATGGTCTGGGTATCAAACCTGGGTCTCCCGCATGGAAAGCGAGCATTCTACCACTGAACCACCCATGCACCCTTTTAGGTGATTTTTGATACTCTGTTTCCATTGGGCGAATTTCTGATGAACTTTTACTGTATTTTTATGCATGTTACCTGCCTAGTACTTAGCATATGCATGATTCAATTAGGACTAATGGTGATTAGCATTGCTATTCTCAGCTTAGTAGTCATATTTATTTATTTTTATGCCTGGTATTTTCTTTGGTGTGCTCCATAGAAGTCATATGCCCTCTTTGGGTAACCTGGTTAGATATTCTTCAAATCCCAGATGTCATTTAATTGTAACTCTCTCAAATAATAATATCAGCTGGAACTGTATATGTAGGTAAGTGTGTTATCTACCAATCAAACAGGGTTAGATATTTCACTCTGTCAGAGGTATCAGTAATACATTGAGGGTCTGATTTGCTTTTTAGACCCTTAGCTAGAAATGTGGGTTATAGACCCTGTCGGACAAGTCTGCCTGGTGTTCTTAGATCGTTAGCAGAAAAATACCCAAAGAAAATAAACTCATATATGCTTCTTTTAGAAGTTCTGGGCCAGCGCTCTCTTATTTTAGGGATAGTTTTCTGCCCCTACTCTCAAGGTCCTCAAGACCTTTTCAGTTTCTAGGAAGAAGATTCTTTCATACCAGGGCCTGCTGTATCTTGTATAGCTTTCTCTCAACAAGAAAGTCGGTCTCCCATTCCCCGACAGAAGCTGATTCTATAGTCTCCTAAATCTTTGTGTTTTTTTCAGCCATGAAATAACCCAAGCCCTAACTACTACCGTAAAAACAAACAAACAAGAAAGGGTTTAAATTGGAAAACAAAGGTGTGAGGGGAGCTAGTTTTTCTTAATTGGTGATGATGGATTATATGTCAACTCTCTTCCTTTGCCAGTTTTTGTTATTTTGTATGTAAAAGATTTGGTGTTAATTCTGTGTTTAAATTACCTTATAAATCATAAAATTTGCTAAGGACAGTGTCTTGAACATAGCCAAAAACATTTGCTGAAGATGTAGATGATGTTGGGCCTACTGGCCAGTGCCAGGGATTTGAGGGAAATACCAAGTAACTGACCTCAAGGAAGCACTGTGAGGAGTGCTTGTGGGGACGGCGCAGCGACTCACTGTGAATGCGATGAGTCTGCAGTTTTCCATAGTTATTAGCACTGCCTACATTTTGCATTTAGAATAAAGTGATTTTGACCTCAGAGTAAAACTCTTGATTCTTCTGCAAGAAGCAAATCTCCTCCCTAACTCTGAATTTTCTCTTACAGGCATAAATTCCTGGGAAACATAAAAAGTCATAGAATCATAAAAGCTGAACAGAGCCTTTGAAATTTTCTGTCAACTCCCTCCTCTTTTTCATCAACCTTTTAGCTATGTCTAGTCAAAATTCACACCACTTCCCGGATAATTGGTTATGGCTAGTCAGTAAATTATGATATTTAATTCTTTCATGGATTCCTTTCCGTGTACGGTCTATGAAATATGCAAAATTTCACATGTGAAATGTCTCTTCAGTGGGAGTTGGCTTACCATTGAATCTAAGGTGCGAAAATATGTTTTTACATACCAAATATTGGAATGGTCTCAGATTTCTTAACTGAGGGAATGCATCAAAATATGTAAATGAGAATGTAAATGTACTTATAATAGTAAATTAATTTTCTTTTTGCTATGAATATTAAGCAAATGGTGAAGTCAAAGATAGTATTGTTCTGGACATTGTAAAGTATTTTTATACAGTCCTTGAATCCTGTTTAGATATGCGGAAATTAAAGTGTCATATTTTATTGTCATTCATTCAGTAACATTTAGTGCTATATACTAATTTCCAGACATTGCAAATAAAGTTGATGTCCATAGTCCCTGTCATCAAGAAACTCACAGTGTGTAATTATTTTTATGCTGGAGAATCTAGTTAAATTTTAAAAATAGTCTATGGGTGCTGTAGAAGTTATGTCTTCCACTCTTAATGGCAGAGTTGCTATAAAGCATTAATGAAGCTCTCCTTGGGGTTTAAGGTCTGGTGGGCCCCTTTGAAAGCCTTGGTTCAAAAGCCCAGGCATCCTTTACAAACTTCTGACCTCCTGTTAAAGGATTGGGTTTAATTCTTTGATCTCTTCTCTCCAATACTTTTCCTCTTTATATAGTATTTGTTGACTTTTCCTCTTCATATAGCATTTGGCAAAAGCTGAAAGAGCAATTTGGAACAACTGTCATTTAAAGAGGAGGCGCTTGATGACTTCCTCAGTGTGGGATGTTTCCCTCTGCTGCTGCCCAGGAGGCCACTGGAGCCTTCTGTGTCTCCTTCTCCTGGTCACTGCTGCACAGTAGTTGTTGCAATTGCAACATTGATTGGCATTACATGGAAATCTGAAGATAAAGTTATGATAACTTATATCACACAAGTAACAGGGTTTAAGAGAGTATAGATGCCTGCTCTTTAGCTTCTGATGAGATACTTTTCCACCATTCATTAAATCTAGACCCTATGGTCACTAGATAGCTTTTAGGAGAAAGGATAGACATGCCATCATTCAAAAGAGCAAATGCTAAGCTTTAGTTTGTGTGTCTGTAGGTGCGAGATAAGCATTTGAAACAAGTCTTCATCTCCATCACATACTTACCTTTATCCAATATCATTCTGAATTGTGACTAAGAGTTTTTTCCATAGCTGTAGTCATCCCATTATATTCTGAGGGAATATCATCCCCCACAGTGTCCTGTCATCCATTAACTTTTCAAAACACCAGTCAGTAAAAAAACTCATTAAAAGAATTGAAGGTCTTTATTATGAATGACAATCAGTGGCTATCATTATCTCTGTTTTAAGTAGGGAAAGGAAGGTTGTCCCTGCTGTGTTATACTCACTGCTTGCTGTGTTAGAACATCTCCTGTTTGCCATCTCCTGTGTCCAAGTCAATATTAGACCTGTGGTTGACTTCTGATCTGTAATAACTTTACAGCTGAGCTTTGCAGTTAATGATTTAACTTTGTTTTGAATTGGATAATGAAATACTTACTAGCAGTAATTTGCTAGCATTTATGAGTTGCTCATTTGTGAAAACATCAATTAAGGACACCATCTTAGTTTCCCAGGTCGGCTGTGATAAATAACATCCAGCCGGGTTGGCTTAACATCAGGAATTTATTGTCTTGTGGTTTTGGAGGCAGGAAGTCTGAAATCAAGGTTTGACAAGCCATGATTTGTCCTGGGGTCTGTTGCAGTTATTGTGAGATAGCAGGTGAGTGAGTAGCATGGAGGTTTCCTTATTTTGTATTTTTACTGGCAATAGCATAAGGATTTTCTTAATTTGGACTCTTTTCCTTGGAACTTTATCATTTTCTTTCCTTGGGAGATGCCAGAAAAAGATTAGAAATTTTGGAAAAATGGAGATGGGCATGGGCATATGTTTAAAGAGAGGCTAAGGAACAGTAACCAAACTTTAGTTAGAGGGTGAACACTGACTCAGTAAAACCCTTAGGAATCCGCAAATTTGTTCTGATGTTTTATTTTGTAGATGAGCGGATTTCGGTACAGGAAAATTAAGTGATTTATCCAAGTTGGACAGATGGTTAACTCTCAAGTCTAAGGCCCTTTTCGACATTAAAAATAAGTAACAGGAAATACTGAACATAGCAGACAACAGACTTTTTATCCTTTGGGCAGACAATAAGAGAAAAATAATGTTTAAGTAATTTAAAATACTCTTTCTTGATGGTGGAAACTCTTAATGGGATAGGGTGCTTTGAAATGTTATTTAGAGATCTAAAAAATAAGACGTTTTTGGTGGGATCCTTTTCTGAAAGGAGGATGGGAATGGCTGAAGGCACTATGAGTATCCTTTGATCACTTAATGTGATGTACTATTCTTGATCTCCTTTTCTACTGTGACAGGCCATCATGGGTACTGTGTAACAATCAGCCAGATAGGTTGTTCTGGGTTTCACTTCTTTTGATCTGTAGCTACCCAGTGTGTCCAAGTCAATATTAGACCTGTGGTTGACTTCTGATCTATAATAACTTTGCAATTGACCTTTGCAGTTAATGGTTTAACTTTGTTTTGAATTAGATAATGAAATACTCTCTAGCAATAATTTGCTAGCATTTATGAGTTGCTCATTTGTGAAAACATCAATTAAGGACACCATCTTCGTTTCCCAGGTCGGCTGTGATAAATAGCATCCAGTCGGGTTGGCTTAACATCAGGAATTTATTGTCTTGTGGTTTTGGAGGCAGGAAGTCTGAAATCAAGGTTTGACAAGCCATGACTTGTCCTGGGGGTCTGTAGCTCTCTGGTGCTCACTTGCTACAGTCCTTGGTTCTTTAGCTTGCGTCTCTGCCTCTATCACATGGCTTCTCCTTCTGGAGTCTACTTCTCCTGCTCAGTCATCTATATCTCTGTTTAGATTGCTTCTCCATCTAAGAACCTCACCATATGGCCCACCCTGTTTCAATTTGGCCTCCTCTAAATAGGATCTTTGAAGATCTTATTCACAGATGAGTCCACACCTTATCCAATAAGGACATCTTCAAAGGTCCTATTTACAAATAAGTTCACAGCAATGCAGGTTAAGACTTGTAGATGTTCTTTGTAGGGTACATGATTCAATCCCCAATAGACACTAAAACCAATCAGGATGAATTGGGGGCATCCAGGTGAATGATCCTTCTACCCGGATCCACATCAATGTAATACTGTTTTCCCAATCAGAATCTGTTCTTTCGTCCTTCTTCAGGAAGACACTGAATGTCTTCAGGGTGAGAAATAGCAGTTTTTCCTATAAACTTGTATTTTTATAATATAAATTTAATAAAATTTATAATACCAAAGGTAGAGTGAACTTTTGCGCATACATTCAAACATGTATTTGTTATTGCTATTTCTCTGGGAAAATGCCCATTCTTTTGCATCTCTGCAATTATGAGTGCTTAGCGACTGATCGTTCAGCAGCCGTTTTGAACAAGGTTTTAGTTTTTCTTTCTTAACAGTTGCTGCACCATGTAGTATAGCAAGAGACCATCTCACTCTTCCATCAGCATTTTATTCTGCAATGTTTTGGGCACTCTGAGGAATAATTAAGTCTTAAATATTCCCAGCAGGGAGGGAGGGAGCTTAGATAAAGCATCTCTTTCCCTTTCTCTCTTAGGATTTTATCATTAGAAAAGATCATTTGGCTTGCTCATTAAGACTGTCATTAGTGCGTAAGCACAAGAGACAACCATATGCTTTTAGAGTATCTTTTATCATAGTCTGTTGTTTTCACCGGGTGTCGAATTCCATGGGATGAGAAAAAAATATTAGCACCCCAGGTATTTTCAGAAGTTAAGCATTTTCCTACTGGTGTGAGGTCAGCGTTGTCGAAAGGAGTATCCCTCTTTTGTCAGGAGAGCTGTAATTATTAGGGATAGTTAGCTCATCTCTTATCCTGTTTTTCAATAGTGTATAATTCTTCCCGCTGTAGCTTTGGTAGATTTTCTATTTCATTTGTGGCAAATGGGGCCTTAGAATACAGATTTTCCAGGCAGTTTGGAAAGTGATCTGAGAAAACTCCAGAATTTGTTTTTAATCTGCTTCTATAGCCTTTTCTCCTACAACTGTTCCCCTCTGCTTCCTTTCTCCTCCCACGCCCTATTCCCGGTTATGCAGTCCTCACTATTGCACTCAGAAATTCTTCGTGTTAACTGAATAAATGCTGCTTTTGGGAAACAGTTTCCTTGCACATGGCTTTTTTTCTGTGTTGCCTGTCCTCCCCCTCGCTGCCTCTGCACTCACTCACATTTCCTTGCTATCAGGCGAACTCCTGCATTAGAGCTCTCTCTTACAGGCTTCTGCAGGCAGAGCACTTTCATTTACAACATTAACTTGACATTGCACCCTATTTATTTGCCTATTTTCTCCACAAATCTGAAAAGCCGTTGAAGGCAGTAAACATTTCTTAATCAGCACCGAATTCTCATTGTCAGCACTGCCACCATATACATAATAAGTACAAAACGACATTTATGAAATTGCTTCTCCATGAGCAAGATTCTGGAGTTGATGATTGAGGCTGGCATGTTATTGGAGCTTGGAAATACCTGGGGAGGTAGGGATTCCTTGCGCTTTTGCGTGTCTACCTTTACTCTTGCATAATAAAAAAAAATGACACAAGTTGTTAAGGAACAATGTTAAAAATGTAGGGGAGTTGTACTGATTTCCTTGTGGTGTTGTATCCTCTTCATCCTTCTGCTCTTTTGTGATGAGCCTAAGGCAGGGCACGCGTCCCGTGCATTAGGTGAGAACTGGTGCTCTTCCAATGGGTTATATGGAAAAAAGCCTGTCATCCTCTCCTGGGAATTTGGGAAAGTTCTCCAAAGCTTCTTTCATGACCTCTGTAAGGGCACAGAACTCTAGAAAGGGCTCTGGATAGTCCATAATTCTTCAAAAAGGTAAATCCAAATGCAACCCTAATTGTGACCCTGAGTATAAGGAAACAAAAATGATAACACTACTTTTAACATTATTGTCATCTTCAGATCGTACAGAATTTTATACTTTTCAAAGAACAATCACATATATTACTACTTTAGATCTAGTGGAAATGGGATGAAATGAGTGCCACAATACATACCAAGACTTAATTGTTAGCTTAAAGGAGGCTGGCATTCTGGGAAGCAGACAAATCTTATTAATTAGAAACCTGTGTTGTTAAGCATAACCAATCATGAAGAGAGAAGTCATGTGTGTTATTAGTCCATGAATGACATAATTTTGACCTGGGTTCTATCATCTCTGAAATTGTTAGTTATTGTACCAGGCTTTGGATTTTGCTAATGTAGGTAATCCATGTATGATCCATTTTTTTTTTATGTATGATCCATTTTTAATTCAGATATGTTAAAATGTGAAAAAAATGTCTTAGAATGAATGAAATATGATATATCCCTATAATTAATTTTGGAAGCAGTTTGTGCTTCGAATTATTCTGTGGTCAGACTACATGTTTCACTTTAAATACGGTTGAGGACAATGGGATATAGTCTTTTTAATCAGCACATGGCAGTGCTCAATAAATTGTTGAAAAATGAATAATAGATTGAAGGGGCATAATTTTCTTGACTATTTTAAGGGTTTCTGCTCCTCGGGGAAAGAAAAAAAACAATAACAATTACTAGAAAGAATTTTGTTTTTCTAAGATGTGTCCATGAGTATAGACTCACAATGTACTGGTGATTGATGATTTGATTATGCCTTTTATATGTGGAAAGTCAAGTTTTTCTATCATCTCTTAAGTCCAGGGTTTGGTTTCATTTTGCCTCAGCATTCGTTTGATCAGCTTTTTTTTTTTGGCCAGAGTTTGGAAGGAAATAAAATCATTAACTCCTAGACCATTATAGGATAACTATTTAGGCCAATGGAAAGCAGAAAAATGATTTGAAAAAATTCCAGGGAAATTCATATCAACTCAGATGGATGAAGTGAATACATTTGAGCCAAAGGGTATTTTGTGACTGTTGAATTTATAACAACTGGAAAGAGTTCAATACTCAGACATACATCCTCCGCATAAGCATTTTTCCAGATGTTACTGTGAAGTCAGGGATTGAAAAAGTACGTAATCTCATGAAAATCCCTTCAGCACAAGGTCCTCGGTGAAATTTCCTCTAGAAATTTACCTCCTTTCAATAGAAAAGGTTTTGGGTTTGAGATGCTGTGAATTTGAAGTCTTGACATTCTGATGAATTTGAAGTTCTAATCTTGCCGATGTTATATTGAGTCACTTGTTACTGACGGTATGAGCATTTTGGTCTGTTGATGCTGTCTTGGATGTTTGGGCAGGAGTCCATCTCCAAGAGGGTTAAGCCAGAATCAAGGCATAGAAACAACAAGGTCCTCACCCCAGAAGGAAGGCAGCTGCTGGGCTGCCCCAAATTATTGTCCATGTACATTCATATGCATAGGTGGTTATTTAGAAATTTAGGGAAAAAGTGATGTTTCTGTATTTAGTGCTTATTTGCTTCCAGTAGAGGCTCCCTTGTCAAAGCCATCTAGAGCAGAGCTCTTAAGGTATTTGTCTCAGAAATACCAAGGGATTCATCTGCGTTTGATTCCCAAACCATGCATCCCCCCACAAAATAAAAAACACCAAGGGATTCATTGTTTTATTTTTCAAATCATTTAAAATTATTCATTGTTTTAATGTTTTATCAGTGCTTATTGAAGATACGTTGATATTTGTATTATGACAGCCCCTATTAAAGCCCCTTTGGTTTGTTATGAACTCTGGAGCTTTCCTACACATCATGTGACTTCATGAGACAATTTCTACACATGCTTCTAAAGGCAAACAAATGCCTATTAATGATGAAATAACGATCAGCTCTATTTCCCTCTTAGTCAGGGCCCAGGGAGAGTAAGGATGCAGGGTTAAAAGATGACGGGAAAAGTTTATCTCCATCAAAATATAGAAACAGATTGAAGTCACGGAACTGTCATAAACAAGTTTTCCACAAATTTAGAATCAGGTTTGATGCAGGTTGAGGACTTATACGGTGTATGAAATTGGGAGGAAAAACACACAAACATAATACTGTGTAAGGGCCAGGTTCTGTAGGGAAGAACAGCCTAATTCTGAATTGGGAAATCTCTGTTCTGTCTCTTCATAGAATCTCAAAGAGGCTTGTCAATCAACAGATGTTACTTTAATTGTGCGCACAGCTTTTATCTGAAGTCGCTTTTTTGCTGCAAGTGTTTTAATCTGTTTTCATTCTTTTCTTTACTTTTATTACTTAGCTTGACCCTCATCTGTACCAGCAGCATTATCAAATTATCAGGGTTTATCACTGCTGTTCTTTTTAAAGCAGCTTCATTTCTTCAGCTTTTTGGATAGCAGTATTGTTTGCAAAACAGTCAATCCTTGGGAGACATTGATAACTTCTTGCTCATTTTCATTTTGAGTCTAATTAACCTTCCTTCTTATGTAACTTTTGGCCTGATTGTTTGTAGCTTTTGCCTTCATATGCTTGTTTTTTTTTTCTTTCTTAGAAATAGGATTTCACATCATGAATTTTATTTTCTAAATAGTGTTCTTTTTTGGATGGTTTGAGTCCGTCTGTTTGATTACATGATTTGATGGCTACTAGCTTAATTTATAAAATAAATAAATGGAAAATTTAGAACACATGACTGTCAGTTTTAAAATGGAAGAGGAATAGATATTTTTGTTCTTGTTATAACCCTATTTCTTGTGGCCTTATCTATTATTTTACAAGTGATTATTGATAGTTTCAAATGATGCATTTTTGAATTTTATTTTGTCTAAGACTGGCATCGTACACACATTTGCTTTTATTTGCTTTTCATTTTAATTTGCCTGTAAGATCTTTAAATTATCGTTAATTCATTATTAACTGTTTTTTAATGATTTTCTTTTTTTAACTTTTCTGTGGGGTTGCTAGAAAAGCAGAGAAAGAAAAAAACCCTCAAAACTATTAAATGGCTCTAGAAGGGTAAGTATTTGAGTATCGCGGAAAAACCATTTCTTATAAAATCTGTTTTAACGCTGCAGCTACACTTTTGTTGCCATTTCTCTTTACTGTCAAGTTGTACGTTATGCGGACTTTCATAGTTACAGCACCTGCTCTCCTACTCCTGCCTAAGGCTTCCTTTTTCTTTTCATCAGAAGGATTCCTGCCAGGGGTTATCTTTAATAAGAAAGGTAGTTAAGGTAACTGCAGCACGAAGGAAATATTAAAAAATGAGCACATTCGGTGTCATGGACCTGCAAGCCATCAGCTGGTTGGAAGCTTTATTGTGTTCAACTGCCAGCAGAGACTTCCTTTTTCCAGAGGTGATTAGGAAAGGGGCTCTGATGACAGCTTAATAGCTGCTCGTTGCTGACCTTTGTGGTTCAGTCAGCACCGTGGGGTACCACGGGGAGAACATACAAAAGCAAACCCTTTCATGGAACAAAGACTATTCGCTCCACAGGTATTTAGCTAACCAGAGAGGGTAGAAGAGAACCATGCGGCAATGAGGGGGGAGAGAGAGAGGATTCAGAGGTTTTTAAAAATGTTGATACCTCAGCAATAAATCATAATGCTTAAGTGTTTTTGCAGAATCTGATTAGAAGTAATATCAAGATGATACATGATCTGGAAAAAATCCATCTGTTTTAAAGCGAGACACTGCTTTGTGCTGTGTGTCAGTCACTGTTGGACTAAATCGTCTTTTGGAAAAGCATCTTCAGCATGAAACCTACAGCTGTTTTCTTGGTTTTTATTTCCTTTCATCAGTAATCAGCTAGAGATTCCCAGGTAGCAAGATGATTTTTGGCTCCTTTCTTCTCTTTCAGATGAAATTTTGTTTAACTTGTAATATAGACTCGACAGCTTTTTAAATAGTGCATCTGTTTAATTATATTATGACCATGAATGCAATAAATGCCTCCATAACTTCATTCAGATAATAAAAAATGATGGCATAATGACAGTTTAAAACTGGTTCAATCACAATTTCTAAGCTTATTATCAAGAATGAAAGGAGAACATTGGTTAAAATAGTTAAAAAGGTAACATATAGTGCTTAATGTTTCTGTAAGGCTTACAGGATGTTGGTTAAGCTTGCATCTGAATTTGATGCTAAATCTTAGTTAAACTGAAATCGTTCCCCCCACCCCCACCCCCCCAGCCACATCATGCTCAGTTGTACTATGAGTCTGGAAGAGATTGACTATGGTTATCACTCTTGTTTTCAGCTGTGATTGTGCAATATCAGCACGTGCACTTTGTAAGTTTTCCAGGAGCATATCCACTCAATAAACAACATCCTCCAGATATGTAGCAGCTTCATGGTTTTCTTCTAGCTTATACATTCTAGCAGCCTGTAAAGCCATTGTAGATTCTTCACTGGGTAAGGAATCTATCAAAACATCAATGTCTTTTGCTGTTCATGCAATGAGTGCTGTAAAAAGTTGGGCATAGTCTTTCTGTAGGATTAGCTGGCTGATCTTTGTTAATTGCTGTCTGAATATTGCTAAAGGAGGCAGGAGGACCACGCTGCTGCCACACTCCAATGGCATTACAAAACAGATCTGCGAATGAGTTCACTGCGTCTTGCAGCTGTGTGAGCTAATCTGCTGTATTTGCTTGCTATAGCTGCCAGAATTCAATATTACCAGAGATGGAAAGGCTTTTAAAAAGGGGATTTAATAAGTTACAAGTTTACAATTCTAAGGCCTTAAATATGTCCTGACTAAGGCATCCACAGAAGATACCTTGGTTCAAGGAAGGCTGATCTGGGAAGGCACATGGCTGGTGTCCACTGGCCCTTGTTCCTGGGCTCTGTTGCTTTCAGCCTCTGTTTCCTGCCAGGAAACATTTCCATATTCGGCTTCTGTGGGCTTTCACTTAGCTCCTCTAAGACACAGAGGCTCTGGCTTGCTTAGCATCTCATGGGAAGGCACATGACAACATCTGCTGAGCTCTGCCCATGTCTAGGCATCTGTTCTCTCTGTTGGCACTTCAAGGATCTCCAAACATCTGTGTCTCTGTCAGCTCTGAAGCATCTGTTTTCCTAGCGTCTGCATCTGAGGTCTCTCCGAAATGTTTCCCTCTTTTAAACTAATGAAGACCTACCTTGTATGGGCAAAGTCACAGCTCCATCTAATCAAAAGGCCACACCCACAACTGGGCATGCCACATCTCCATGGAGAAAATCTAATAAAAAAGATTCCCACTGTACAATATTGAATCAGGATTAAAGGACCTGGCTTTTCTGAGGTACACATTACTTTCAAAGTAGCATGTCTGCCATCACCTTTACAGCTTTTGATGGCTAGAAAATGCTAGAAAAGAATGTTTTACTATAATTGGATATTTGCACCAAGAGCAAAAAAGGAACCCAATTTTCATGATTAAGAAACTTAAAAAAGGAGAGTTGTGATGCTATTGTAACACAGGATTTTAAAAATCCAATTTGGTTTTAAAATACATACAGACATGGCTAAATTTTGAATGCCCTCTTGGATAATTTTTCAATCTAAAGATTTAAAAAATTATTGAATTGAGAGTCCTAGGTATATGATTTCAGAAACTAGTAGAGGTTAAAGCATCAGTTTACATTTGGATGAAATTTTTGAGGAGATTTTTTGGGAGGTTTGTAATTTCTTTGTCCAAACCAAATGTGTTGTTCATATTACTCATACTGAATGCCTTTTTCATTAAGCTTTGTCTTACTTAAGGGTGATGTCTGTCTTTCATGGATCACATCAAACCCAATGAGATCACAGGAGTGCTCAGGTCTCACTGTCAATTAGTTTCTGACCTGCTGATCCAGGTGAGCAGTTGTGTAGATGTCAGTACTGGACAACTATTACATGATAATTTACAGTTTACAAGTGCTATTTCAGGATCAACCAGTAGAAAGCGGAGACTTGATAATTTAATCCAGGTGTTTTGACTTGTAGTTTAGAGTTCTTTCCTCTACAGTGGGTGCCCCAAAATATCATCAGATTCATGATGAGAAATGCTATTAGTTGCTTGCTCTTTATTTTTGTACCTTGGTTAGAGTTTTATTCATATAAATGTTATTTGCACCTTTTTCACCCATCCTTCCATCCATCCATCCAACATTAGTTGAATATTTATTATATTCCAGGTTTTAACTAAATACTGTGTTAGCAAGAATATGACATGAAACTTCTCCTTGTAGCAAGGAGTCTATGGAAGAAAAGAATATCATAAATGAGAACTGTGACATATGTTGTAAATCATGGTACTGATGAGAAAATTTACAGAGCAATTTACACTTTGATCTCATGGGAATATATTTCTTTAGGCAACTACATAGCCCTTCTCTCTCTTTTTTATTTTTTTGGCTTTTAAAAAGGGAAATTTAATAAGTTGCTAGTTTATAGTTCTAAGGCTGAGAAAATGTCCCAGTTAAATCAAGTCTATAGAAGTGTCCAAATTAAGGCACCAACAAGAGGTTACCTTCATTCAAGAAAGGCCGATGAAGTTCAGGGTTTCTCTCTCAACCGAAAGGCACACGGTGAACATGGTGACACCTGCTAGCTTCCTCTCCCGGCTTCTTGTTTTATGAAGCTCCCCTGAGGAATTCTCCTTCTTCATCTCCAAAGGTCACTGGCGAGTGGACTCTGAGGTTCTCATGTTCTCTCCTGCATAGCCTTTCTTAATATGACTCACGTAGTAGTAGGATGAATTAATCTGAGTGCAAGCAGATTGTATCGTGGATTAGCACACCTCTTCCGAAGTCTAGTATATTTTGAAGCTAGGGGTGTAAACTTCCCTGGCAACACGACTCCCAGGATGAGACTGGCCCTGGCATCGAATGACTGAGAAAGACTCATGACCAAAAGGAGGAAGAGAAATGAAGCAAAATAGAGTCTCAGTGGCTGAGAGCTTTCAGGTAGAGTCGAGAGGCTATCCTGGAGGCTATTCTTATGCATTATATAGATATCCCTTTTTAGTTTTTGGTGTATTTGAATAGCTTGAAGGAAGTGCCTGAAACTGTTGACCTGTATTCCAGTAGCCTTGATTCTTGAAGACAATTATGTAACTGTATAGCTTTTGCAGTATGATCATGTGATTGTGAAAACCTTGTGGCTGATACTCCCTTTAACCAATGTATGGACAGATGAGTGAAAAAGGACAAATAAATAAGTAAGGGCAGATAAGGAGCATAGGATATTTTGGGTGTTCTTTTTCATTTTATTCTTATATGTCTTTCTGAGTAGTGACATGTTCAAAATTAATTGTGGAAGTTAATGCACAACTATATGATGAGACGATGAACCATTGATTGTATACTTTGGATGATTATGAGATATAAATATATCAATAAAATTTCATTAACCCCCTACCCCCCCCCAAATGAACCTTGATGTCACCTACCCTCACTTCCCTCCCCGAACACCTACTTTTCTTCTAGTCTTCCCTTCTCAGTGCATAGTTCCTCTGTTACCATTTATCATTCTTTTCCCGTCTCTGTCTCCATCCCACATTGGCAAATCTGTCAACTCTACATATAGAATATTTCCAGGTTCTAACTACTTCTCAGCACCTCTACAGGTGACATCCTAATAGAAGCCACCTCATATTTTTCTTGGAATGCACTGATAACCTCTCAAGTAGTCTCCCTGCTCCCAGCATAGCAACCTGAGTGATTCTTTTCAAGTGACTTTTAATGAGTCATCTCACTTCTCTGCCCACACCCATCCAGGGTTCCCATCTTACTCGGCCCAAACTCCAAAGGTGTTCCCATAACCACAAGACCCTTCCCGATCCAGGTCTACTAATCCTCTACCCCTGTCTCCTTCACCCGCCCCTCTCTGTGCTCTGGCCCCAGGAGCCCCATCCTCTTTCTCAGCTCACAAATCCCTCTCCATGCAGGGCCTCTGTGTCTGCTCTTCTTCCCTGCCTGGAACTTTCCACACGCTCGCGTCAATGTCTAAATCTTTGCGCAATGTTACCTTCTCAGAGAGGCTTTCTCCACCACTCTCTTCAGAGCGTCATCACCGTTTATCCTTCCACCCTGCCCTTTTTATTCTTAGCCCTTATTCCCAACCAGTGTTAAATTGTGTAACTGTCCATCTGCTGATCTCCGTCCTCCACGAGTGTACACACCATGAGTGCAGGAACTCTGTCTTGTTCCTTGTCACATGTGTTGAGTGAATGAATTTAATCCTTACAAAGCTAGGAACGATGAAGTAATAATTATTACAAATCTTTTATATTCTGGTTGCCCTTTTCCAAGTATTTATAAGTATTATAAACTTTGATTAATTTAATCCCTTGAAATAACCCTCAAAACCTCTTTGTAGGTATTTTCTCTATGTCGTAGATGAACAGACTGACTCATGTGACCAGTAGAAGGAAATGTGCGGTTTAAACCCCAGGTTATCTGGTTCAAACGTCATGCCTTTTCCATGTAATTTAAATTCTTTATAGTTAAAAATTATCATCATGATAATATTTCAGTAAATGATGCGAAATTATTACATTCCTTGTTGTAACTTAGCTGAGAATACTGAGGACAGATGGATGATTGTGCAGCTATGAAGTGGAGAAACAAGGCTCAGATCCTGGTTTTCTGATTATGCTCTTTGCATAACCACAGAACTTCTGTGACAGACGCTTTCTGCTCCTTTATCTGGGCAACTTTCATGATTTTCATTCATTGCATATGACAACTTTAAACAGTTTTGCATTCCACACTTTATTTTTCAAAATCTAGTACCAAAATTTGTATCACGGATTTGCTTCCCATGCAAGTTAACCTTCTGTTAATCTATATCATACCTGAGTAAGATGAATGGAAACAAAACAACTGAAATTATCTATTTAATTTGTACTCCCTTTTCTATGATGCGGATACACAAACCGACTTTTACCAAGAATAGTTAATTGCTCAGGTATAATTTGCAGAGAAAAAACCTCATTTAAATATTTACTGATTGGCAAGAAAAGTGAGGTAATTTACTGAAGGCCTGTAAAAGTGAGTGGGTTATGGTGACTGATTTACTGGATGGTAATCTCTATTATAATTAAAAAATTAAATTTGTAATTAGTAAGAACTCAATCTAAGGTTTGCCATTTATAGAAATAAACTGGAGGCTGAAATTGAAAACTATTTCATGATTTTTCAAAAGCAAACTTATGAATCCATAAATAAATGTTATGGTCATACAATACAGAACTCTGAAACCCTGTATAAACATGCATGTGGGAGATATGTTGCCAAATAAATCCTAGAGGTGGGATAAAGATTGCTTCTATGCATAATATTATACCATGCCTCAGACTGTGGCTGAATGAAGACTATCAGTTATTTATTCTGCTTCAGGTGGTACATTAGATAGCTGTCCGGACTACTGTTATATTTTTGTTAGCTTAGCTTTATAATTATTTGTCCTGTGATGTGCCATATAGGAAAAAAATACATTTGCTGGCAGTCATAGAGCTGCATATATAATGCCTAAAGAGATTCTCTGTGTAAGAAGGCGCAATATCCTCAGAAAGTTGAATTGCTTTATTTTGAAATATGAGTTTTGGATTTCAGATCTTGAAAATTGCCTCTAAAATTACTTCTCCACTTTTTTCCTCATGTGATATTTGTGATTTATGTAGAGAACTATTCTTTTTAGTATTCTTTCTTAAAATGGTAGGTTAATCAGCGTGCACTTGTTTTCTTTTCAGGATTTTAACACGGCTTATACCATCTGAATCTGGCATGGATTTTAGTGCATTTCTCCCACTCGCCCACTGTGGTCTCAGCCATTTTTCAGAAAAGGGGAATGGTCATTTTCAACATTCTGAGCTATGCATGCAACTTAAACCAGTATGTTATATATGATAAATACTTATGTTTATACTTACATACAGGTCTTATTTGCTCTGCATAGATACTAAATATTTAAGAATAGTAAGCATAAATATATTTAATTTTTCATAGAAATCTAATATCAAAAAATAGTTTTTAGACAAGGTAACACTCTCTGGTGTGATTACCAGAGTGGGCCCTAGGAGTCAGCCCATCAGGCATTAACTTGATGATTGGGAGATATTATTGAGTTCTAGATTACATCATTTCTTCATGTTTAATTTTAATACTGTATCTGTACAAATAGGAGCAACCATTTTCTTTAGTAGTTGTTTCCTTGATTGTATTCCACTTACAGTTGTGTGAGTCACAGTAATATTCTTATCCTTACCTAATATATTACGATGAATTTTAACCAGACTATGAGTGAGGCAATCTTTAATACCAAGTAGGGAATTGAGATCACTTCAGAGCTGGGAGCAGAGGCATAGATTTTACTTAGACAGTTTTTTACATAGAAAGAGAAACAGATGCCCTTTTGTGGATGTTACTGTTTGGTGAATCTTCCTGTCAACCTTCATCTCTATCTCGCATGAAATAGCTACCGAGTTTGAATGTCTGCTGTCCTAACTTTCTAATTCTGATTTTTTCCTTGCATGCCAGTTTTCGTAGAATGAAGGTTGTTATGGATTGAGTGTGTCCCATGAAAAGATACATCGAAGTCGTAACCCTCAGTAACTAGAATGTAACCTCATTTGGAAACAGGGTCGCTGAGGGCATCCTGGAGTTGGATGGACCCTAAACCCCACATGACTGGTGTGGTTATAAGAGAAGAGATGCAGAGATTGAGGCGCACAGAGGGGAGATGATGTATGAAGGTGGAACCAGAGTACAGTTCTGTCGCCACAAGGAATGCCAAGGCTTGCCAGAAACTGCCAGAAGCTAGGAAGAGGCAAGGAAGAATCCTTTCCTAGAGGCTTCAGAGGGATTTGCCCCTGCTGACACCTTGATTTTGTGCTTCTAACTTCTAGAACTGAGAAAGAATATATTTCCCTTGGTTTAAGCCTTCCAGCAAGCTCGAGACAAAGGTCAAATTAAGCGCTTAACATTTGAAAAGTGCTTCCATTGTTATGATTTACATATATCACATATATTATCCAAGCCATTTTAGGCTCTTTAATGCCTTGTGTCTTTTTTTTATCCCAGTTTTTTACTTCACCACAGATACTAAAATGTTTAATATATATATATGTTTTTTTTTTTTTTTTGCATGGACAGGAACCGGAAGCCGAACCCAGGTCTCCCGCATGGCAGGCGAGAACTCTGCCTGCTGAACCCCTGTGGCCTACCCTATTTTTAAGGATTTGTAACACAGGGACAAAGAAGTTTCCTGTGCCTTGTGACCTCTGGGAAACTGTTTTCCTCTTTGCCTAGAGTCTATAAAGAGAGTTTGCTGTCACTAAATGTGTGTTGGTATTCATAAGGGTAGTTTCATTTTTTGTAGGTATTTTGAATAAAATTTCACTAGAGAATTCTCTCTCATCTATTGTACCATGATTCTTCAAGTTGGTTTTTATGAGGTCGTATGAACCTTTCTTAGTTCTTTTGTGGTGGGTACTGTATAGATACACAGTTGTTTCTCATCCATAAATTATTTGTATGATATTATAGTTGTGCTAATTAATATACCAACCTTGTGTGTGTGTGTATGTGCATTTAGCTTTCCTTGAGTAATTTCGTAATTTAGCAGCTCTAATATTCAGTGGCATCCCAAGGCAGAGGGGGTGATAGGGACGGGAGTCCGAGGGTGGGTAGGATGGGTTGGAAGGAGCAGTCAGTGTGGGTAGCAGCGTATTCACTGACAGTGTTATTTAGGATTGCCCCTGCATAGTGATAATAAATGGTGACCAGCTTTTATGTCGGCTTTATTTATTTCAAAACTCCCAACACAGTGCTTTGCTGCAGCTGGAGCAGGCTGCTTCCACTGCCCACCTCCCCTGTCCCCTCCACCATCTACACTGCTGATCCTGTTGGTTATTTCATCTCCTAGGCTTCCAGGGTAGCACGGAACTTTTGAGAAATCAATAACTGAGTTTCAAGCAAACAATTTCATCAGATACTTTGAAGCATTCCAAAGGATGTGGCGGTATTAATATATTCATTTTACCACAGTAGCCCAGAAAATTAGGCTTAAAACCAGTATTTCATTTTTCCATCTCTAGAATGGAAGTTAAAAAGTTCTCTTTCACCTCTTCAGTCTGTCGATCTCTCTCTTTTGCTTTGCTTTTCTCTGTCCTTTGCTAAATGTCTCCCCAGGGGCATAACTTTAGCCTACCTTTGCTTAGTCTGAGTTTTAGTTATTGACTGCATTTTAATGATCTGCTAATGATTTAAGCAACCTTCTCTTTCTCATCTCACCATTGCCTGCTGCATCTCCTTTCAGACCCATTTGTTTGCTGTTTTCTTTAAATTTGTTTCTCATTTGGCTCTCTTTGTGTTTTCAGTAATTCAATTCAGTCCACATATGGTAACTTTATTCCCAATTTCTGTAGCAAAATTATCAAAACATATTTGATCAAAGGAAATTGGAGGATTGTATTAGGGTAAATTTCTGGATAGAATGCTTAATTGGCCTAGCCAAACTTTTAATACAGTGATTTTATATCATTGCAGGAGGTAGTATAGCATAGAGGTTAGGAACATACATTTTGCAGTTAGTTGGACCACTCAGCCTCTTGCCAGCTATGTAACCATGGCCAAATTAATATCACAAAGCCTCCTTTCTCTAATCTATAAAATATGCATGATGCTACTCATGATGTTCTTTATTTAGTCATTCATCAACTATTTATTCCATGCCAGATGCTTTGCTCTAGGATGGGTATAAATTGATAAAACTGATGTGCGCCTTGTCCTTGAAATGTCTTTGAGTTGATGCCCAGTTACCTGGGAACTTGATGACTATTAGCTTCTTCAAGGGAGAAGGGTTGCTAGCATATAATAAATGAGAGCTCCTTTTGCTTTGAAGGGCATAGATTTTATTCATTCATCCATCTGTTCTTCAATATCTTTTATTGAATACCTACTATGTGCTGAATAGTAGGGTTAGAGTGTGAAGAAGATAAGCAGATTCCCTTTCTTCAAGATCATAGACTCATGTGGGCGATGGCAATTGTGGTAGTTAGATTCAGTTGTCAACTTGGCCAAGTGAAGGCACCTAGTTCTGTTGCTGTAGTATGAGCCAATGGCATGTGACCCTCATCTGTCACTGATTGCATCTGCAGTTGGCTAGGGGGCGTGCCTGCTGCAATGAATGATGTTTGACTTAATTGACTGGTTCTTAAATGAGAGAGAGTGACGTAGCACAGCCCAAGCAGCTCAGCATATCTCATCTCAGCACTTGCAGCTCATCCCAGGCCTTTGGAGATGCAGAAAGGAATCACCCCAGGGAAAGTTGTTGGAACCCAGAGGCCTGGAGAGAAGGCCAGCAGAGATCGTCCTGTGCCTTCCCATGTAAGAAAGAACCTCAGATGAAAGTTAGCTGCCTTTCCTCTGAAGGACTAATGAAATAAATCTCCTTTTATTAAAAACCAGTCCGTCTCCGGTGTGTCGCATTCTGGCAGCTAGCAAACTAGAACAGCAATGAACAAAAAAGATCCCGCAATTGAAGTAGAAAATCACATGGGTGACCCATTTCATAAAGGATTAGAGGAAATGGAGGTATAATGAGGTGGTAACAAGAATGAGAAGCAACACGCTTTGCACAGATTTGGGGAAGAAATATTTCTGGCAAGGGGAGAAACAAGCGTAGGCCTTAGGGCAAAAAAGGGCTTTGCACATTTGAGGAATAAAAAGGAGGCATATATGACTCCTGTATAGATTTCGGGTTTTAATTACTGGTTGGGTGGTAGTGGCACTTATGGAAGCTAAGGATGGGTGGCTGCAGTTTGGGGGAATTAAAACAAAATCTACATTTCGGGCATGTAAAATCCCAAGCGGGACATAAACATTTTAAAATGTGATCATTATTTGTGACTGTTCCTAAGGTGAAGTCTTATCTCTGTCTTCTTTTATGTTTCTCTTCATAGAAATGAACAGAAAGGTCTTGTTATATAGTTTGCTAGCTGCTGGAATGCAATATATCAGAAATATGTTTTTCCCATATACAGAATGCATTAATTCCATCACATTATCAGAAATCCTTAAACCATTTCAGTAGCCATACAAATGAAATACAAAGTTAGAAATAGTGCAAACTCCTATCAAAGTTAGTTACACGGGCATGGTCTGTTCTAAGGCAAAATTCTAATCTGGCTCTGGACCTGTAAAATTTCAAGGCAAGTTATTTGCTGCCGACCTACAAAGGAGGAACTGTCATAGGATACATAGTCCCGTTTCCATAGCGAGGGGTCACTAGACCCATATAATTTTGAAAATCCACAGGGCAAAGTCCATTAGATTTCAAAGTCTGGGAGTCATTTATCTTCGGGGTTTTAGACAGCGGCAGTCCCATCCTTTCCACGAGCCTACGAGGAGGCCTGCCTCTCTCCAAATGCAACCTTGAGGAACACTGGGGAGACCACCTTTTTCTCGGCTCCGCTCTCTCCAGGCATCAGGGCTGCACTCAGACTCTCTTCCATCTCTGGGGTGCACACTCAACCCCTCCATGTGATGGCAGTCAGGCTGTCCCCAAACCTCAAGGAATGTGCTTCACCCTCTCCAAGGCCTGAGGCGGCATGACTTTTCCACTGCAACGAGGTGGAAGGCCCATCCTCTGCCTTCGGGGCAAACTCACCCTCTCCATGGGCTTGGGTGGGTCCCCTCTCCTGGCCCAAGGCTTCTTGACTTCAGACCTCAGCCTCCATGGTTTTGCTTCTGGAGTTATTTTTCCTCCAGTGTGTCCCTTCTCTGTCCCTCTCAGTCCTGACTGGCAGTGGTTCTCTTTTTACAGATCCTGCAGCACTCTCGTTGGCTTTCTATGCAGTACCCTCAGATCAAACCCATCAGATATAAGGAGCTTCCACAGATCCTTCCTGGATAACTCCATGTCCGATCCTGGCTTTCTCTGAAATGGCTGGCTGGTTCCACATTTGGTTAAATCTTCATGTGAGGCACTATTCTCTGGGGTCTTGCTTTCTGGAGGCCCAGAATTTTCCAGAACTTCAATTTATTTCTTTTTACCCCATACTTCAGTTCTCAGCTTATCTCTTTCCTGTCACGTTTCACTGTAAGCTGCAAGAAGAAACAGGCTGCACTTTCCACATTTAATTTGGAAATCTCTTCTGCTAAATATCCAAGTTTGTGGCTTTCAAAATCTGCCTTCCAGCCAAAGCCACTAGTCGATTTTGCCAGATTATCTGCCATTTCAAAACAAGGATCACCTTCCTTCCAGTCTGTAATAATACACACCTCGTTTCTGTGTAGAGCCTGGTCAGTGGTATCTTTAGAGTCCACATTTCTACCAACAGTCTCTTCAGAGCATTCTAGGCCTTCTCTATCAAATCCTGACAATTCCTCCAAAATCTTCCCCTTATCCGTTTAAAAAGCCATTCCAACATGTTAGGTATTTGCCAAACGCAGCAGCACCCCACTTCTCCGTCGTCAAAATCTGTTCCAGATTGCTAGCTGTGGAATGCAATATACCAGAAATGGAATGGCTTTTAAAAAGGGAATTTAATAAGTTGCTAGTTTACAGTTCTAAGGCCAAGAAAATGTCCCAATTAAAACAAGTCTATAGAAACGTCCAAACTAAGGCATCCAGGGAAAGATACCTTGATTCAAGAAGGTCAGTGAAGTTCAGGGTTTCTCTCTCAAGTGAGAAGGCACGTGGTGAACATGGTCAGGGTTTCTCTCTTATCTGGAAATCTGGAAAAGCACGTGGCAAACACAGCATCATCTGCTAGCTTTCTCTCTCCAGGCTTCCTGTTTCATGAAGCTCCCCGGCAGGCATTTTCCTTCATCTCCAAATGTCGCTGACTGGTGGACTCTGCTTCTCATGGCTAAGCCATTCTTCTCTGCTCTCTCTGCATCTTCCCCATTCTTTGAAATGTTTCCTCTTTTATAGGATTCCAGTAATCAACACCCACCTAGAATGGGTGGAAACACGTCTCCACCTAATCCAGCTTAACAACCACTCTCGATTGAGTCACGTCTCCAGGGAGATAAACTAATTAAAGTTTCAAACATAGAGTGCCGAATAGGGATTAGGAGAAATGGCTGCCTTTACAGAATGGGTTTAGGATTTAAACATGGCTTTTCTAAGGTACACATATCCTTTCAAATCAGCACAGGTCTCCAAGACCTTCTGTGTAGAAGTTTCTAGTTTTTATTTTTGCTAATTCTTAGTTGGCAGGAATTCAAGTAATAATTCAAGTCACTGAAGATTGCTGCCAGTGGGTAAGAAAACCAACAAAGCTGTACCCTAGATTAGCTGGTTGATGACAGTCAAACTTGGAGAAAGCAAACCGGTTCATCGGTGTAGTAAATTTACTCAGCTCTGATGGAATTCCTGATTTAGTGTATTAAAGATGAAAAAACTAAAGTTCCTTTCTAAAGAAGTGTGTATTTCTATAACCTGAGAAGAGCAAGGCACTGACTCATGTTGATATGTTCAGAGGAAACATTATGCGTTCTACTTGGGCTGTTGGAAAGTCTCAAGCCACTTGAGGCTGCTGGAAATGAAGGGAGATGTCTAAAGTTTTGATCACCTCAGGTCTTTTTGTGTTTTTGTCCTGCTCCCCTTCAGGTGACATTAGGCAGGCATGTTGTTCATGCTGGCATCCTGATCTCTTTACCTGTCATTTTGTATATGTACTTCCGCATAGCACTCATCAGCATGGAACAAGAGCTTACATCTGTAGCTATTTTATCTTACGAGATTAAAAAAAAGATATTACTAGCACCTTGCCCAAAACCCCATACATAGTAAGAATAGTTAGGATACTAATGAAATATCCCTTAGTTCCTTCTTAAAAAAATAAAAAGGTTTGATAGGCTTCTACAGGAAAAGTTTAAAATACTTTAAGTTTAAAATTAAATACTTAATTTATTTCCCTTGAATTTGTACAAGAAAGGAATTCTGTTCTCTTCTTTCACCTTTTTCTTGCAGTCATAAAGTATGAGTTCTGGAAGGGAACTTGAAGACAGAGAACTTTTGGCTTAGGGACCTTGAGGACAGAGAACTTTTGATTTATCTACTGACAAGGAAGTGGAGGACTAGATACTGGCACTGTAGTACAAACAGGGGTCATAGTGCTTCAAATAAAACTGTCACTAAGGAGAATATATTTTCCCCAGTGTTTTTATAGTGTCAGCTTACTGGCGCCCCCAATCCATGGCCCATTGCTTGCCATTGAAAACCTTGATTATCAATCTTATAGCTGGTTCTTTATTCTTCTCGTCTCTTCCACCACCCTTTTCTCATTTATGATTGTGATGCCTGTTAAAAATTAGGTTCTACTTCCTATTACACTTTAGACAGACCCTGTTAGGGGTTTGGCTCTGGTATCTAACTACTCTAGCTTTGAGGAAAGGAAACTGGACACTTGGGGATTTTTATGTTTGGAAACCATATATATTTTTTTTTATTATGAATGATCTCTTAATGTTTTCTCTATATAGTAAATGTGTTTATACATGTATAACATGTATGTTAGGTATAAATAATAATTATAAACTTAACTGGTTTACCCAAAACCAAATGGGGGAACATTAACTGAGACTTTTGAAGACTCCTGCTCTCTTCTTCCCAACTGCATCCTCCCACTCCACCACCTTGTCCCACTGCCAAAGTAATCACACTTTGAGTTTTGTATTAATCATGCCTTGTTTTTTCCTTATAGTTTGACTTAATGTTTCCTTAAATAATATGTTACCTAATGTGGTGCATTTAAAAAAATCTTTATATAATTGCAATTACACTATGTATATTTATTCTTCTGTGAAATATGACACGTTTTTTTTTTTCCAGTTCAACATTAAGTTTATGGAGTTCGCCCCATGTTGCTGTGTATAGCTGTACTTTATTTATCATTACTGCTGGAGACTATTTTATGACTGTATCATTATTAATTTATCTACTAGTTTTGGGCATCTGGAATGCTAAACAGTTTTTGTTATAGAAATGATGCTCGTGAGCCTTCTGTACACTTCCTCATAATTCCTAGAATTTCTCTAGGGATTTACTTAGTAATGGAACCAGTACATTGTCCTACACGCTAAAAATGTCCTACTTTGTAGGACATGCATATTTTCAACTTGCCTCTGCAGGCTGTCTCTGGTGTAGTACCCTGAGTGAGCCTTTAAAAATGGAACTTAAATTGCATCTCTTCTCTACTTTAAGTTCTACCATGGGTCTGCGATTCACTCAGTAAAAGTCAGAAGATCCAACACTGGTCCCGGGATGTTTCATGATCTGACCTCTAGCGTCACCTCATTTCCTGCTATCCTCTGTCACTCTGCTCCAGCCACAAGAGCTTCTTTCCAGTTCTTGAACCAACCAGGGGCTTGTCTTAGGAGCTTTCTCTGACTTTTCCATCTTTGTGGAAGGCTCTTCCCCCAGATAGTCACAGAGCTAATTCCCTTGTCTCCTTCAAGAATTTCCTCAGATGTCACTACCTCAATGATGCCCTGACATTTTTTTTTATTAATTAAAAAAAAAAAATTAACTAACCCAACATTTAGAAATCATTCCATTCTACATATGCAATCAGTAATTCTTAATATCATCACATAGATGTATGATCATCATTTCTTAGTACATTTGCATCAATTTAGAAAAAGAAATAGCAAGACAACAGAAAAAGAAATAAAATGATAATATAGAGAAAAATATATATATAAAAAACAGAACAAACAAACAAACAAACAAACAAAAAGACTATAGCTCAGATGCAGCTTCATTCAGTGTTTTAACATAATTACATCACAATTAGGTAGTATTGTGCTGTCCATTTCTGAGTTTTTGTATCCAGTCCTGTTGCATAGTCTGAATCCCTTCAGCTCCAATTACCCATTATCTTACCCTATTTCTAACTTCTGATGGTCTCTGTTTCCAATGACATATTCCAAGTTTATTCTCTAATGTTGGTTCACATCAGTGGGACCATACAGTATTTGTCCTTTAGTTTTTGGCTAGTCTCACTCAGCCTAATGTTCTCTAGGTCCATCCATGTTATTACATGCTTCATAAGTTTATTCTGTCCTAAAGCTGCATAATATTCCATCGTATGTATATACCACAGTTTGTTTAGCCACTCGTCTGTTGATGGACATTTTGGCTGTTTCCATCCCTTTGCAATTGTAAATAATGCTGCTATAAACATTGGTGTGCAAATGTCCGTTTGTCTCTTTGCCCTTAAGTCCTCTGAGTAGATACCTAGCAATGGTATTGCTGGGTCGTATGGCAATTCTATATTCAGTTTTTTGAGGAACCGTCAAACTGCCTATGCCCTGATATTTTTACCTCCCCACCTCAGCAGCGCTCCTGATCCTTCTTTATATTGTTTTCACCTTCTGGCATCATTTACAAAGTTGTTTTTTTTTTTTTGGTGGTGGGGGTGGGGGTATTGCCTCTCTTTTCATACCAAAATGTAGGCCGAATATATTCAGGGATCTTTGGTTTGTCCAGTGATTATACCCAAGTGTTTAGAAGATTTCGTTGCACATAGTAAATCTCCAGTAAATACTTGTTAAATGATGAATGAATATTTGAGAGAAGCTGCAGATGTTGTTGTTTGATAATCATTTTCCATGCTCAACTATTTCAGCAGACATGTTAGCATTTGTTACAGAAATCCTGTCTTATTCACTTACCTCAAAATTGCATGGCACACAGTAATCTAAGGCTGGCCTTCCCCATAGTGTTAGATCTCTGTTCTAAAGAGTTTTAAGGTGATGGGAAGAATATAAGATAATTTAATAGAAGGAACTTGATTCAAGTTATAGTTATTGAGTGCTTCCTATGTGTAGTGGTCTAAAGTGAATGGTGATTTTATTCCTTTAGGTTTTAAATAAAGCATTTGTTTTCACTGGAGACTTTGTTTCGCTGGAATGTAACATGACCTGCTTGGCCACAGGATAAATTATATGGTGAGCTTTTTGAAGCTGGAGCTAACTACGGAGAACTTTTCAGGAGGTAACGTAGAGAAAGGATCAGTTGTAGAGTATCTATAAGAGTTAAAGGAAAGTACTTGGTATGGTATAGATGGTGTGGAATGAATCACTTGGAGTGATTTTTAAATGGCCACAGTTTTCAAGAGCATTTCTCAATTTTTACAAGAATATAATGTGTGTGACTCACTGAGATTGGGTATAGAAAGAGTACCATAATCAGTTTTATTGTGTTTGTGCTGAAATTGGGAGAAAGTGAGGGACCAGATTGCTTTTTTCCCATTAATCCAATTGTGTTTAGTATTGATACTACAGATGCCTAAGATACATTAAAATTTGTCATAGATGAAAGACGCAGGATAAGTAATTTTCCTCTGATATTGCCTATTTCCTGGATGTATGAAACTGTGAAATCACTTAATGGGGTCGTATAGTATTAGATTTAATTAGAAATTAAGTAGGATCCTCGCTCCGTAATTCTAAAAAGAAACCAACCCATCAACATGGTAGAACATATTTCTGAGCAGTCACAAGCTGGATGGTGATGAGCAGCCTTTTATTGAGGATGTTATATTTGCCAGACAGTGTTAGACAGTGAGGATGTAACAGTGAACAAAACAGATATTCTTCTTGCTCTCACAGCCCAACTAATACCCTGGGAATATGTACAAATAGAAACAACTTGACCTATGTAACTGGAAATAAATGATGTCCGTCTGCAAATAACTTATGACTAACATGGTTTAAGAATTGGGTTCCTCCCGGGACTCACCAGGACCTGGTGTCATGGGATTGAGAAAGCCTCTTTGCTAAAAGGGGGAAGAAAGAAATGAGACAAAATAAAATCTCAATGACTGAGAAATTTCAGAGTCTAGAAGTTATCCTGGGAGTTATTCTTACGCATTATATAGATATCCGTTTTTAGTTTATGGTGTATTGGAATGGCTGGAGGGAAGTATCTGAAACTTTAGAGCTGTGTTCCAGTAGCCTCGATTCTTGAAGATGATTGTATAATGCTATAGCTTTTACAGTGTGTCTTGTGTCTGATGCTCCTTTTATCCAGGGTATGGACAGATGAGTGAAAAAGTATGGATGCAAAATAAATAATAGAGGATAAGGGGTAAGATAAATTGGTTAGATGGAGATACTAGTGGTCAATGAGAAGGAGGAGTAAGGAGTATGGGATATATGAGTTTTTCCTTTTTTCTTTTTCTTTCTTTTTCGGGAGTGATACAACTCTTCTAAAAATGATCATGATGATGAATATACAATTATGAGATGTGATTGTGAGCCATTGATTTTACACCATGTGTGGACTGTATGCATGTGAAGATTTGCCAATAAAAATATTTAAAGAAGTGGGTTCCTTTGTTATTAAACATCTATTGGGAAATTGATACAGAAGTGGAGAGGGGAGGCACTATCTAAAATATTTAGATAAATAAATATTTATTTATATAAAATATTTAGGGACTCATTCTTGAATGCCTCCAGATTGAAGGAACTGAGTGTCTTTTATTTGATACTTATTTGTTACAAAGGGAAGGGACAAATGCAGATAATATGCCAGCCCCATGTGTGGATGGAATTTGTATGATCTAGAATTGGAGCCATTAGCGATCGTGTGATTATTCATTCATTGAACATATATTTCTATTTAAAAAATGTTTTTATTGTAGTGATATGTATATATATACACACACAACATAAAATTTCACACTTCAAAGTATACAATTTATTGGTTTCAATTGTACTCACAGTGTGGAGCTGCTGTCACCATCATCCATTGCCAAAACTTTTCCACCATTCTAAACAGTAACTTTGTACACACTAAGCCTTAATTCTTCACTCCCCACCCCACTTCCTCCTCTGGTAATCTGTGCATACTTTCTTTCTCTATGAATTTACATATTCAGTTTTTTTTTCATATCAGTGAAATTGTGTAAAATGTCTTTTGGTGTCGAGTTTATTACATTCAACATGATGTCTTCAAGGTTTATACATGTTATAGCACGTGTGCTGGTTTGAAACTGTTATGTACTCCAAAAATGCCATGTTCTTTTGATCCTACTCCAGTCTTGTGGGGCAGACCTGTTGTTTAGGGTGGGACTTTTGGATTAGGTTTTTTCCATGGAGTAGTGACCCACTCAGTTGTGGATGGGACCTTTTGAAAAGATGGTTTCCTTGGAGATATAACCCTGCTGCACATTCAAGGTGAGTCTTAATCTGCTTATCGGAGTCCTTTAAAAGGGAACCATGTTAGAAAAAGCTCAGGGCTGAAACAGACAAAGACATTTGAAGATGCCGAAAGAAAATACCCCCAGGGAAGCTGTTTGAAACCAGAAGCCAAACGACCAGCAGATGCCAGCCACATGCTTCCTAGCTGACAGAACCATCAGCCTTTCTTGAGTCAAGGTGTCCTTTCTCTGGATGACTCATTTTGGACATTTTTATGACCTTAGAACTGTAAACTTGTAACCTAGTAAATGCACTTTATGAAAGCCAATCCATTTCTGGTATATTGCATTCTGGCAGTATTAGCAAATTGAAGCAGATTTTGGTACCAGAGAAATGGAGTCCTGCAATTTGCAAATACTAAAAGTGCTGAAATACCTTTTTAAATGGATAAGGAGAAGGTTCTGGAAGAATTGTGAGGCTCGTAAAAGGAAATGCCTAGAACTCTTTGAAGAGACTTTTGGTAGAATTATGGATGCTAAAGGTGCATCCAAAGAGGTCTTAGACAGAAATGATGCTTGTGCTATTGCAAACTGGAAGGAAGGAGATCCTGGTTTTAAAGTGACAGCAAATTTGTTAAAATTAAATGCTGATGTTGGATGGGAGGCAGAATGTGAGAATGATGAACTTAGATATTTAGCAGAAGAGTTTTCCAAGTTAAATGTGAAACATACAGCCTGGCTTTTCCTTGCAGCTTTTAGTAAAATGCAACAGGAAAGAGATAGGCTGAGAACTGAACTCTTTGGTATATGGTTGTGGTTTTTTGTGTGTGTGTTGGGGGCGGGGGCAGGCACCAGGAATCGAATCTTGGTCCCTGGCATGGCAGACGAGAATTCTGCCACTGAGCCACTGTTGTACCATCCAACTCTTGGGTATAAAGAAACCAGAAATTGATGGTCTTGAAAATTCTGGACTTCCAGAAAGGGAGCCCCGGAGAATAGTGCCTCATGTGAGGATTTAACCAAACATGGAACTAGTCAGCCATTTCAGAAGAAGCCAGAATTGGAAACGGAGTTATCCAGAAAGGGTTTATGGAAGGTCTGATTATCCAGTGGGTGTGTTCTGTGTATATTGCATGGAAAACCAGCAACTTTCTTTTGAGACCTGTATAAATAGAACCACTGCCAGTCTGGAATAAAAGGGCCAGAAAAGTGACAAATTAAAGGGAAAATTACTTCAGAGGCAGAACCATGAAAGGTAAGTTGGAAGCCAAGAAGTCTTGGGTCGGGAAAGTGGACCCACCCATCCATGTGGAAAGGGTGGTAGGGAGTTTGGCTTAGAGGCAGAGGGTGAGTGGAAGATTGCTGCAAATTCCTTGGGGATTGGGTAGACCCTTGCTACTACCCCATTGCTCTGAGAGGCTTGAGTGTTACCCTGGAGAGGACAGGGAGCCCGAGTGTGCCCCAATACTTGGAGAGGGTGGAGCCAAGAAAAAGGTGGGCTTCTCAAAGTGGCCTTCCCAAAGTTCCCCAAGGTTGCAACCCCCACCCCAGCATTTGGAGAGAACAGGACCACTGCATAAGCCCTTACAGAGAATGGGCCTGCTGGTTCTTCCTAGCCCCGAGATGATCAGTGAGTCCCAGACTTTGAAATCTAATGGAGTTTGCCCTGCAGGTTTCTGGAACTTTTTGTGTCCAGTGGCCCTTGTGTTCCTCCCAATTTGTCCCTATGGAAATTTGATCATTTGTCTATGACTGCCCCTCCTTTTTTATATTGGCCATGGATAGCTTGTTCTGAGTTTCACAGATCCAGAGCCAGAAGAGAATTTTGCCTTAGGATAGACCATGCCTATAATTGATTTTGATGAGATTTTGTACTATTCCTGACTTTGTATTGCTACTGAAGTGGTTTAAGACTTTTGTGATACTGAGATGGAATTAATGTATTTGGTATATGAAAGATCATGTCTTTCTGGTGTCCAGAGGGTGGATGTACTGGTTTGAAACTGTTATGTATCCCATAGGATTGAAAGCCATTTTCTTTTGATCCTATTCCAATCTTGTGGGGGTAGACCTACAGCTTAGGCTGTGACCTTTGATTAAGTTGTTTCCATGGAGATGTGCCAGTTGTGGGTGGAATTTTTGATTAGGTGGTTTCCATGGAGATATATCTCTGTCCATTCAAGATGAGTCTTAATCTGCTTATTGGAGTCCTTTAAAAGGGAATTATGTTGGAAAAACTCAGGGCTGAAATAGACATAGACATTTGGAGATGCAGAAAGAAAATGCTCCCAAGGAAGTGGTTTGAAACTAGAAGCCAAAGGACCAGCAGACACTAGCCACATGCCTTCCTAGGTGATGCAGGTGTTCCAGATGCCATCAACCTTTCTTGAGTCAAGGTCTCTTTCTCTGGATGTCTTAGTTTGGATATTTTTATGGCCTTACAACTGTAAACTTGTAACATAATAAAACCTCTTTATAAAACCCAACTCATTTCTGGTATATTGTATTCCGGTAGCATTAGCAAACTAAATCACATGTATCAAAACTTAGTTTTATCTTATAGGTGAATAATATTCCAATGTTTGTATATACTACATTTTATTTATTATCAATCTGCTGATTGCCCCTTGGGTTCCTTACTCTGGCTATTGTGAATAATGGTCCTAAGAACATTGGTGTACAAATATCTGTTAATGTCCTTGCTATCACTTCTTGTGGAATTTGTATTATGAAGTGGGGGTGTGGTCTAAGTACAGGTGTTTCCAGGAATACCAATATACCGGCATTATTATCATGCTAGTCATTCATGCTTAATTTATTAACAATCAGCTTTGAAATTAAAAAAAAAATGATATTACAGAACCTAGGTTGAGTCCATTTTTGTAGGATTTTGAATATGAAATATCATTTCTTATGAGTTGAATCAGTATTTATTACCTTAGCAAGGTCCTAAGACATAAGACACAGGGACTTAAAAAAATGAATAATAAAAGGGCCAATATTGAATGGTGATTTTAGGTTTTAATGGGATAAGGCAGAAAAAAGTGTTGGTCATCATGTGCATTCAGGGGCTCATATGCACCACTGGTGCATGCAACCAAAATCTGAAGGCAAGAAATGAGATTTACGAGTATGAATTTCAGGGCCTCTGTAGCAAAGACCAATTCAGACGAGGCCTTGAGTCCTGAGAAGACATATTTTAACCATGTCTTATTGTTCTGTCAGCTTACTGGAGTTGAATTTCTGGATCACATCATTGTTAGGCAGTGGTTAGTCTAGAAAATAGATTTGCTCTGTGTGTGTGTGTGTGTGTGTGTGTGTGTGTATGTTTTTGTGAATTTACGTCTTCATGTACACATGTATATGTTGACGATAACTAAATATACAACCATGGGTTACATTAAGTTAAAATATTAAGTTCCTTTTCAAAACCTCTCAAGTACATAGTAGCTCTCAAACTACAGTGGCTCAGGAGCTGAAGTGTGCTTTGAGATTAATGATGGGTTAATTAAAGGGAACAGGCAAGTGGTTTGTGAATTGGTGTTTGGTTCATTAAGTTTTGGGTATATTTTACTTTTTTGTCAAAAAGCAGCCTTCTTAATGGAGAGGCTGGAGGGAAGTGCCTGAAAATGTAGAGCTGTGTTCCAGTAGCCATGTTTCTTGAAGATGATTGTATAATGATACAGCTTTTGCAATGTGACTGTGTGATTGTGAAAACCTTGTGTCAGATGTTCCTTTTATCTACCTTATCGACAGATGAGTAAAACATATGGAATAAAAGTAAATAATAGGGGGAACAGATGTTAAAATAAATTTAGTAGATTGAAATGCTAGGGATCAGTGAAAGGGAGGGGTAAGGGGTATGGTATGTATGAATTTTTTTCTGTTTTCTTTTTATTTCTTTTTCTAAATTAATGCAAATGTTCTAAGAAATTATCATGATGATGAATATACAACTATGTGACGATATTGTGAATTGCTGATTATATATGTAGAATGGAATAATCATAAAAAAAAAAGATACAGCCCTCTGCTTACCAGCATGTAAAAAAACAAAAAACAAAAAACCCCAGCAGCTCTTGGGTAAACTGGCAAGTACTTTATCAGCATGTCGGATTAGATTCTATCATCCAAAGTTGAATTATGATTATGAATTGTATCTACAGCCTCTCTTGGTTGTGCAGCAGAATTCTTCCTATACCTAATGCTTGATTGCCAGGCGCTTTTTCATACAATGTTAAGGTACTAGATTTAAGGAAATCTTTCCACGCGTAACTTGATTTCATGGGTTTGATAGGGTAGATCAACATTTTATTTCAGTTTTTTCTTTTCCCTTATATACTTGGTTTGTACCATATATGAATGGGCATGTCCACATGTGTCCTAATTGTGGTTCTGTCCAAAGTAAACATACTTATTTTAATAATTCACCTATTCTGCATTACCTCCAAACTCCTGTAAAAGCTACTTCTTTTTCTCCTGGCTTCCGTATCCTTTCTGGGCGCCATTCTGGATCCTTTCTCCTCTCACTACTTGAAAGCTTGTTAGAAATAAAGAATCAGCCACCTGAGTAAAACCTACAGAATCAGAATCCACACTTTTTTTGTTGTTGAAGCAGTTTTATTGAGATATAATCACAAACCATGCAGTTCATCCAAAGTGTGCAATAGTGGCTTTTAATATAATCACACAGTTGTGCATTCATAGTCACAATCAATTTTAGAACATTTTTGTTAGCTATCACGTCCAAATCCCTCTATCCTTCCCCAGCTTTACATAACCGTTAATCTAGTTCTGTCTCTGCAGATTTATTGATTTTTACATTTCATACAAATGGAATCATAATATGTGTGGTACTTTGTGTCTGCTTTCTTTCACTTAGCATATTTTTAAAATTATTTTTCATTAGAGAAGTTGTACATTTACCTGAAAGTCATATAAAAAAATACAACATCCTATATCCCCCCCATTGTTGTTTTTGTCATTTTGTATTGACGTGGTAACTTTGTCACAGTGGATGGAAGGATATTAAAATATTATTGCTGGGTGGTGCAGCGGTGGCTCAGTGGCAAAATTCTCCCCTGCGATGCTGGGGACCTGGGTTTGATTTCCAGAACCTGCCCATGCCAAAAAAAAAAAAGATGCTTTTTTTACTAACTATAATCCATATTTTGCATTTAGTGTATTTTTTCCCACATACCACCCTATTATTACCACCTTGTGATAGTGGCATATATTTGTTATAGTTCATAAAAGAATATTCTTACATTTGTATTATTAACCACAGCCCATTCTCCACAACAGGGTTTATTGTGTTATACAATGCCATGTTTTATCCTTCTAGTAACACACATAACCCCAAACCTCCCCTTTTAGCCACATTCACATACATAATTCAGTACTGTTAATTACACTCATAATAATATGCTTCTATCATCACTGTCCATTCCAAACATTTACAGTTGACTAAATTAGACAGTCTGCAAAAATTAAACATCAGCTCCCCATTCTCTCACCCTATTCAATATCCTATATTCTTGTTTCTGACTCTGAGTTTGCTTTATAATTACTATATTAGTGAAATCATACAATATATACTTTTTGTGTGTCTGGCTTATTTCATTTGACATAATGTCCTCAAGCTCCATCTATGTTGTTGCATGCCTTAGGACTTCATTCCTTTTTATAGCTAAATGATATTCCAGCATGTGTATATATCACACTTTGTTTATCCATACATTAGTTGATGGACCCTTGAGTTGCTTTCATCATTTGGCAATTGTGAATAATGCCATCGTGATCATCTATGTGCAGATGTTTGTTCAAGTCCCTGCTTTTGGTTCTTCTGGGTATATAACTGGTAGCAGAATTTCCAGATCATGTGGCAGTTCTCTACTTAGCTTGCTGAGGAACTGCCAAACTGTCTTCCACAGTGGCTGTATGATTTTACATTCCTACTAGCAGTGAATGAGTGTTCTTATTTCTCCACCGTCTCATCAACACTTGTAGGTTTGTGTTTTTTTTTTTTTTTTTTTGAAATAATAGCCATTCTAGTAGGTGTAAAATGTTATCTCATTGTGGTCTTGATTTGCATTTCCGAAATAGCAAGTGATGTTGAGTATCTTTTCATGTGTTTTTTTAGCCATTAGTATTTCTTCTTTGGAAAAATGTCTATTCAAGTCTTTTGCTCATTTTCAATTGTGTTTGTCTTTGTATATAGAACTTCTTTATATATCCTGGATATTAAACCCTTATTGGATATATTGTTTCCAAATATTTTCTGCCGTCGAGTAGATTGTCTTTTCATTCTCATGCTTAAGTCCTTTGATGCACAAAGATTTTTAATTTTGAGGAGGTCCCATTTATCTATTTTTTCTTTCATTTGTAGTGCTTTGGATGTAAACTCGAAGTTTTAAATTGTTCTTTTCAGTGGGCCATGTCTTCTTGTTTATTAGTATGGCTTGTAATTTTTTGCTGACGCTTGGACATCTGATTATATTTATGAATGTACTCTGAAGGCCATTTTCTCTCTCTCTTGCCTAGTGTTTTATTGTTGATGGGCTCTGTGCTAAGGCTCTTCTTTGACACTTGGTTCAAATTCTTCTAGATCTTTAGCATTGCCCAGTTTTAATCAGATTTTTTTCCTCTCTTCTTTATCTGATTTTTGGCCCTGGGTATGCAGTACAATTTTTAAGATTGCACTATTTGTGCAATTGTTTCACCCCCAAGAGAGAGTTTTTGTCCTCTCTTCCTTATCTGAGACTTATCTGAGAATCTTGATCTGCTTTGTTTTTGTTTTGCCTCTGTTCTTTTTTTTTTTTTTTTCTCTCCCTTTGATACCTGTGTCTGCTTTTGTCTGGAGTGCAAATTCTATGAGTCAGGGCACCTGGAGAGGACTTTCCCAAGTCTGTGTTTCCCAGCCAAAGCAGTTCCTGGGGCCGGGAAGGAGGCACAGACCAGTTACAAAGGGCCTTAGGCCGAGGACCAGAAAGGATGTTCAAAAGCCTTTTTGACAGCTCCCCTAAGATGCACTTTTCCGGCCTGTCCAGCAGATGGCACTCTTCAGCAGACTTTTCCCTGTACCCATAGGAAGACCAATCAAAAGCTTGTTCAGTGTTCTGCTGTGTCTACCCCCCCCCCTCCGCCCACCACCAATTTCTTTGGAGAAGAGGCTTCCACATCTGTCTCCATCCACAGCAGTCAGCCATGGACCAGACTGAGGCAGCTCACCTCGAGAGTGGGGAATGGGTGTCAGCAGCTGCTGAGGAGTGAGTTACTCTCTGTTTTTTACCACAACTTCTTGGTCTCTTCATCCCACCTGTTCCCTGGACGCTGTGCAGTGCTCCCCTGGCCTCCGGAGTCCCAGAACTAAGTTGTTTCAGGCAGTTTCTGCCTGTCCAGTAGTTTTGGCAGGCGAATTAAGTCCTGTAGCTCCCTATTCTGCCATCTTCCCTGGAAGTTCACCAGAATTTGTATTTTAACTGGATCCATAGGCAATTAATATACACGATAAAGAATTAGAAGTGTTTCCCTAAGTAACAAAAGTAGTAAAAATCTATTGGGTCCCTAGAAGCAATGTGGAACAGAGGACTTTCAGATTGAGATAAATTAGGTTTAATGATCAGTTGCTGGAAAGTACTCCATGAATGACAAATTAGTCTGAGCCTCATTTTATTCATCTAAATATGTCTGTATAGTTTTTACATTACAGGAGTATTTCAAGGATTAAATAAAATAAGATAATGCCAGGGCAGGTGTATGGTAAGTATCCTTTGGTAAATGTAGCATGCACTTGCTCTTCTTTTGGGACTTACTGAATAGCACTGCTGTTCTCATCTGTTCCTTATGCCTATGGTTTGCTTTTTCCAACCTACCCTTCCCTCTTGCTATGCTCTCCTATTCTTGTTCCCGAACCGTCTTTAATTTGCACATTACAGTAATTAATTATTAAATCACATGTAGAGAACCTCCAGCATCCAAAGGTTCCTTTCTTACCAAAACACAAAGTTTCCATGTTAGAGTTAGTTCCAGAGGGTTAGCGTGAAAGACATTAAAATTGGGACCTTAAGGTGTTTAGTACATGAGTACAATTCAATTCTTTCTTGTTACCACTGTATCTTTTGAATACACATTTATCTTTGATCCTGCAGACTCTAAAAATACTTTGTTATTTTTTATTATAGCCACACAGAATATGCGCTTATATTCAGCTGTACTTATCATATGAAAATAATACTATTTTTTAGGCTACGCCTTTTAAATCTAACTCCTGAATGTTTGCTGGAAATTAACAAGTACCCAGGAGGGGTGGATGGGGAAGTGGTTGTTAAAGAGATTGGACTTTACATATGACTGGGACTTAAGCTAATTGTTAAGTTCTGATGCTACAATACAGGAAATGAAGACAAAAGCAAAGCATTACAGGAGCTTTTGATACAAATGAGAATTGCCTTTTTCTGATTTGTATGGTTATTCCTCAGGTTAACCAGGAAAGCTTGTTTCTCATCGCTTCCACCTCCCTTTCCACCATGGTGAAGGTTTTCTAGGATTTACTTGAATGTCTCTTTTTACTTCTGATGCTAATTAGAAAGATTGGTGGAGAAACCTGTTCTTTTACTACCTCTACTGTTATGTGTCCTGTTTCTTTGAGGTTGAAATATTATAATATAAATGGTCAGACTTTTGGGGAATTTACCAGTTAGAATTTCTTAAGGTGCAGTGCTTTTTTGAAAAATACAGTCATCTTCATTTATTTAGTGGCTACTGACGGCCTTTTGAATGTCAGTTATCATTTCAAAATCTCACTCACCTCTTCATCTTAGAGAATCAGTACCTTGCCCAAGGTCACATTATCTAGTACATGACACAGCTGGGATGGAAATCACATCTTGATTTTTAAGTCCATGCTTAGTGCGGTCTTGCACGCTGCTTGTATTGTCATCCTATTTATCATCATTTCCCATGTTGAGCTTTTCCGGTAATCCTTGCTTAATTAATCGATTAGAAACCAGTGTTGCATTTCAGAAGGTTGAACTAACACACCATCTCTCTATACCTTTTTAAGCAACCCGTGGCAATTTCAAATTTGATCCGAGTAGCCAATGTGTGGTTGAAGTAAGCTGACTTTTCTGGTCAGTTTGAACCCAGAAGCTGTGTTATTGACGTGTTTTTCTGTACTTCATTTTGGGAGGCTGTGTGTGTCTATTAGAATCTGTTCTATTCTTGATCATACTTGCTGTTGTGGGAAAATGGGAGACAATTTCATGGTAATGTTGATGAGTGCCGATATGGAAATCATGTATTTGACTGTTAATCATGCAGGCTGCCTTTCGAGGTCAATGATGATACTGAGAAAACTATTGATTGATTGATTGTCTGCAGTGGCATCATCCACGCCCCTTTCCACCCCCAAGTTACCTTTCTGCACGTAGAATTGCTCTAGGTATTGATTCTGTAGTTTTTTTCCTTTTGATGGTTGTTCTCACATTAAGCCCTGAACTTTAAAATGCACTAAAATCATATTCTTCAAGATCTTATTTAGAATATTCAGCCACATCACATCTCCCTGTTTTTTCCCCCTCTCTCCCTTTGCAGGATGATGAAGTGGTTCTGCAATGTACCGCAACCATCCACAAAGAACAACAGAAGCTGTGCTTGGCAGCAGAAGGATTTGGCAACAGACTCTGTTTCTTGGAGTCTACTTCCAATTCCAAGGTAGGATGAATCTTTTTGAGGTTATTCAAATATTCGGATTTTACTAGTGGCTTTAAAGTTTATTATGCACGCTCTGCTACAATTTGTGGGATGCATCCTGTATAAACTAGAGGGGGTATGGACTTTTTCTTTCTTTCACTTATTAATGGAGCGAATTTAAATTGAGCCCCTACTGTATGCCAACAACTAGGGTATGGTGCTTAATGAAAGTAGACAAGGTCCTTGCCCTCCGGATGTTGGCTCTCCAGGAGGAAACATAAACGAGTAAGTAAGTGATATATGTAATTCCAGAACTGATAAAGGCTATGAAGAAAATCAAAGTAATAGGGTTGAGAGTGATACGGGGAGAACTTGCTATTTCACAGAGTGCTTAGGGAAGACGTTTCTGAGGCAGTGACGTTTGTGCAGACAAGAAGGAAGTGCAGGAATGGGCAACGCCATGTTCTTGAGCATTCCAGAAAGAGGAACCAGGAAATATAATGTCCTGAAGTTAAGAAAGAGTTGCAGAATGTTTACAGACCAGCAAAGGAGGCCACTACAGTTGTTGAATGAAGGGCTTGGTGACAGGAGATGAGGTTTCAAAGGGACCAGATGATGTAGGACCTCAGAGGCCTGATTAGGAGTTAAGATTTCTTCCTAGTGTCAAGACAGAGCATCACAGAGTCATTGGAGCAGGCGGGAGGTGTGATGTTATTGACATATGCAGAGGATTGTTTTGTCTCTTATAGGAATTAGACGATGTAGGAGAGCAAGAGTTAGAGCATCTCCTTGGAAGGAGCCTGCAAAAGTCCAGTGAGCACTGATGGCTGCTTGGGGAGGGAAGGGACCACGGCAGCAGTGTAATGTGGATGGATTTGGAGTGCGCTTTGAGGATGGAGAGGATTGGCTGGTAGATCCAATTGTGTTGAGCAAGAGAAAGAGAGGAAACAAAGATGTCTCCGGTGGAAACTCAATTAGAAAAGTCAACGTAACAGTATTTTGCATGACATTTGTTAGTTTACAGAGTACTTTACACTATCTCATTTAATTCCCACAATTAGATAATGTAGTTATTGCGCTATTCATTTTAGAGTTGTGGAAATGAAAAACTGACAGGTATTAAGTACTGTATTTTAAATATTCAACATGACTTGAGTAGCAGTGTTACTTACATTTAGGTCTTTTGGTTTCAAAACCCTGTTTCTTTCCTTTATACCACAGTGCCTCTTAAGTGATTCTGGAAAATATTGTGAAAAGCATATATACACATTTAATTGTAATAATTATACTTAATTTATAATAATTTAATTATAATAATTAATTTTAATAATTTAGTACCAGGTAACTTTATTGTAATCATTTAATTTATTATAATTAATTATAATAATTTAGTACCAGCTGATTTTATTAATATCATAGTAGTTTGTGGCAAGACAATATGTGTTTTATAAGCCATACTTACATTTATTTTCAATAAAGAGCTTATTGAACATCATCTTTGTACAGATCACCACAATAAGTGCTGGTTGTGAAAAAAATATTTCTTCTTAAAAAAAGAAAATGCTGAACATTTTAATATTTAGTATTTTCTTTGCGGTTTCTGATATTTTCTTAGTAGCAGGGTCCAATGGACGACTTTATTAACTCTTGTTCTTTTAGTTCTTAATATGAGAAGTGGTTTCAAATACTAAATTTGAACGCCCCTTGTTCCACAGTAGGGGTGCCGTGCTGCAATCAAGGCTCTGAAATTGGGCTAGGAATTCATTGAAATTGGTTATTCCTGTTGTGGATTCTTGACAGTGTAGTCACTACTGATGACTGTGTGAACCAAACGTTTTAACCCTTTTTATGGTGGTCTTACCTAATAACCTTCCTGAATGATCTGAAAATTTTCGTTTAGGATGAGATACTGAGAATGTTTATCTAGCACAGAATAAAGAAGCAGTTGAAGTCCGATAAACCATTGTGTACTGTTTTTCTAAGTTCCTTACGACATAAATAACCGTTTTCTTTCCGCTGCTTAGATTACCTGATGGTCCTTCCACTTTGTCAGTTTTTTTCACCTCTCCCTTTGCCTTTACTCCCTCTGACGTGTGTGTCTCTCCTGGAGTTTTCTGCCACTGCAACACAACTTGTCCTCAAAGCCTGTCTTACACGGACCTTCTGTGTTGCTGTTTTCCAGTGCCCTAGGTCTCCTCTCTGTGCGTGAGTGTTTTGTTTATACTTCTATTAATGTTGGCACTCAGACTTAATTCTCTTTTGTCTGTGTTCTACCTTCTTTCCCACATCTGTACATACCTTCAGGTATGCAAATCTGTTCCTGAACTCCCTGGAGGCCAGAGCGTATCTCTTTCATTTTCTTATCTTCCAGTACCAAGCAAAATGCCTTGAACTATTAGGTGATCCGTAAAATTTAAGGGATTATTAAATTAGTAATGGAACCAATAGTCTTAGATCTATTATATTTTTGAGATAGATTTTCCATTGCTCTATATCTGAGTATCTGTTTAAAAATATGTAAACCCTTGTCCATATGTGTTTCATGGTGATATAGTTGTATTTGACTTTCATTGGTAGCAAATGGGAAATGCTCTTTTCCTTCAATTTGGTGTGTACTGCACTTGTTCTAAAGGTAGGGAGAACAGAATAATTGTCGATGGTAAGTAGTTAGACACTGAATGCTGTAAATGCATTCCTGGAAATGATCCCAGAAATATCTTAAGCTGCAGAGCCTTTTAATCAAAGGCAGGGCCTACTTTTTCAGGATGACTGTGTTTGATGCTTTTAGGATATCTGTTCAAGCTGATTTCTGCCCTTAAGAGAATGGATCATAATTTCAGCATAGACAATCTTGCAGAAAATATAAACATTTAAATTTCATGATATGTTTAATTCATTATTCATAATTATGCGTATTTACTATGTAGTCTTTAGATGAGTAAGTTTTTGTGTATATTTTAGAATTTCAAAGGAACTAAACTTAATTTTAGGAACTAGTCACTTTGAGGCAACCTACTTTGTTATCATTAAAAGTTTCAGGAGGGAATGAGAAAGTATCGTTTTTTAATCTCCTTGTAAGTACACATAAAAACAGACATGGCTGCTAAAATGGCAAAACTCCAAACCCACGGACAATATAATATCCTTCAAAAATGAAGGAAAAGAAATCTCTATGAATGGTGACAGCAAGTATGAAAGAAGTGGAGGGAAGGCAGTGTGATTTCTGTTTTCTTCCCAAAGTGCTAGCAGGTACTGACTGGAAAGCAGGATGGCCCAACCTGAAAACCGCTCCTAAGGCTAGCAGGGGGCAAAGGCGCCATGGTGAGGTTGGAAGCTTCTGGAGCAATCTCTGCCCTCTGGAGTCCTGAAACAAATCAGCTGAAGTTTCCTTTCAGGGCAGAGCCTTCTTGTGAGGACAGATTGCCAGGAGCAGACTCCTAGCGGAGCAGCGTGCTGTGGGGAAGGGATAGAGGAGGAGCACATACAAGCGGGAAAGGGAGACAGAGCTAGGAGATCTCGTGAACTGTTTTGAACAGCAGGTGGAAATGACAGAACAAGGTGCTACAGAGCTACTAAGGTAAAAACAGCAACAACAAAAGAGAAACAAAAACAGAAAAACACAGTCCTGACCTGTCCCCCGCTCCTAAGAGGACACCGGAATTTATCACAGTTAAGCATCCACGGCCAGTTTTCCTTTAGTGGGACTTGATTGCCTGTAGAAATTGTTCTGCTACTTATTCATCTCTTATTTTTCTTTTAGATAAAATTTATGCCCAATTTTATATGTATAATATATGAGTAATATAATTTATACTTACTCACCTTATTTACCTATATAATTATATTTATATATATTTGTGCATATATAATTTTATATATAAATGAGAGATTAAAAAAATACAGAACAGGTAATGTCTGTAGGCAATCAAGGCACACCAGATAAACAGCAAGCTCATAACGTCTAAGTGATGTTTCAAAATGATCTAAAAAATTCAGAAAATGAGAGACACTGTGAAAGCATAGCTTAAATTATAAAGTCATGTGAAGTGATTAGAGAAAAAATGATTTGAAAAGAGAGCTGAAATGCATCAGGAGAGAATAGCAAATAAAAGAAAGGTTAATTTTAGAAATGAAGACTAAATTAGAAGGAGTACAGGAGTACATAAACCCACAGCTAAAGAAATGATTAGAATAAAATTAATAGTATTAAATGACTATTAGTGAAAATAATTTAAAAAAAAGTGAATTAAATGCCCAAGTAAAAAACCTGGGAAATGAACAAGAAAATGAAAAGAAAGCAAAAAAGATGGCATCAATAAAGATACAAAGGAAATTGATGCTTTAATTAGAAAAAATATATTTGAAAAAATCAAGAGAGACAAACCACTAATCAAGGAAAAAAGAAAGGAAGAAAGCACAAACACTGAAAACTTAGGAGTGACATGGGAGCAGGTAAGGAAAAACAACACGGAGGAATTTGAATCAGAATAGAGGAAATTAAATAATAAAGGATCAGTTTTCCCAATTGTATGCCAGTAAATATGAAAATCTAGATGAAGTGAATCATTTTCTAGAAAAATTATGTTTGCCATAGATTGTTTAAATATCCCAATTTCCATAAAATAGCTAAAAATTTCTCTGAAAAAAAAACAAAAACCAGGATCAGATAACCCTTCCTTAACTATGCTACTTATAATATTCTCAATCATAGTAAAAGAAGAAAAATTTCCAAATTTATTTCACCATGTAAGTATGACAGACATTCTAAAATCTTACAAAAAAAAATTTTCCAAATGAAAATACAGATAAATTTCACTATGAATCTGATGTAGAAATCTGGAAGTAAATGTTTGTTAAAAAGCCTACACACCAACCTTACAGCAAAACAAACATAATGACCAAGTGAGGCTTAGTCCTGAATGGAAGAGTGGTTTGATATTAAAAATCCATTATATAATTAATCAAATGAACAGCTCTAAGGAGAAAAACCCTTTGGATCTTTCCGTAGATGGAGAGAAGTCCTGAGACAAATATCAAATTCTATTTTTGTTAAAAAAAATTTCAATACATTTAGATTCATCATTTTACAAACACATGCACACACACTTTAATTTAAAAAAATCAGTTTCCTGTTTACAGATTCCTCTGTAAAGAGGTTGAAGTGAGGTGTGAGTTAAAGAGGGATGTTCGCTGTCTTCGCTGCCATATGTGGGTGTGTCGGAGGTAGGAGGCCGTGTGCTTAGCTGAAGAGATGTAAGACTGGAAATGAAGAAGAAAATCATCTCTAGTTGCAGGTGATTTCGTCAGATCATCATGAGACTCCTGTAAGAATCCGTGGAAAAACGACAAAAAAAAAAAGATGGAAACCCAATATGTGCAAATTACGAAATCAGTATATAGACCTGTCCAGTCTGTGGCTTTCACGGATTCAGACTAAAAACAGGAGCTACATTGGAACGTCTGCATGCATGGAATCGTACTTCGTATATATATGGCCATCCATGTCTGGATGAAGTTTACATACATTATGTCAGAAAAAGGACTAATAACAGTCTTAGGCCAATCATCTGCCTGTATAAAATTATTCACCTTTAATACTATGCATGCTTACTTGCTATTTTTCTAGCAGTATTAATTTAGTAGTAATGTGTATAACATTTGTATATGTGTAATCATTAATTTCATCCATGTTTATGGGATCAATACATTTATGAGAATGGTAAATTCAGAGTGCTGTTTCTGATTTGTTTGTAGAATTTTTAAAAAGTCAAGTCAGGTTATAGAGTTTTGTGACAATATTACTGTTATGTGGGAAAGAGCACATGCTTAGTCCTAGGGATCTTTTACTTTCTAAATACAAAATCTGATTTCCATTACTTATGTTTTTAATTAATGCTCTTTAAAATTTGAGTAACTCTGGAAATGAAGTGGGATAGAATGAGGTCATGAATATTTTATTTTGAATGGTAAATAACTGACTATAATTTGTATTTCTGAGGCTAGTTTTAATTATTTTAATTATTTAGATAATTATTTAATTATCTTATCTTATAATTATAAGAAATAATTATATTTAATTATTTCTTTCTACTTGACACACCATTTTTTAAAAAAAATAAGATTTCACATTCTTTGCTAATTGGATTCTAGTGTGGATAAGTGAATGAAGTATTGAACATGGTCAGGGCTGATTTACTTTTGCTGGTAGCCATCCATTATAGCAGAAACTCACACTCCTGGCCACAGGTAAGGCAGTATCATGCTGTGACTCTTCCCCTTTCCTTTTCATTTATAATCATTTTATAATCAGTAAACTACTTGATTCAATGGGATAATTGCCAGTAAACCTAATGTTCCTTTGGTGATTCTAGGGTTCTAATTTTAATTACGTAAAGAACGAATTCCTATTTGGTGTTTATTCATTTCCATCAGGCACATCCAATAGATCAGCTGATTTTAAATAAATATTCTGTGTTTTTTCATAAGTAGCAGAGTAACTTTAATCAGCTCGGATGGACTAGACTAGATTGAACCCCCGTTCAAGGACTAGGGGTGTTAGTTTAAACAACGATCCAGAGGGGAACGGAATAGCTGAAACTGCCTATGGAGTTGTGTGAAGGATTGCCCGAGAATCTGGTGTGACAGTTTCCCTGGGGACTCATGATTTGGCTATTCGCGTTTAGGACGTGCCGCGGGTTAGAGTAATGAGCCATGGTTAATACTGGTCATTTCATGAGATGCTCTGTGCCAAGGAGTCTCAGCTTGTTCAGATGATCAACACTCATGGCGATACAAATACTTTAAAATAATCAAATCCCTAACTTTGTACTAAATTAAATTCCAATGTCTACTAGGCTATTAAAACAAAACAAAACAAAACAAAACAAAACAAAACAAAACAGTGATAGTCTACAAATGCGTCAGAACAATGATACTGAGAAAGAGTTGAAATTGAGAAGGTTGTAAACCTGGGGAGCATTTTCGCCTGAGGGCACAGTCATGCGTCTCATGGACCCCCAGTGTCCCACTGGAGCATAGTTTGAGGATTATTGCTTTGTGCAGATGTAATGATTGGATTAATAATCATGAAGTATGTCCCCCTAAATGAAAATTCTGCTTTTATTTCTTTTAAAGTAAAAGCCATTCTTGTTTAATGGCCGTATTGCTTAAAACCATGATGTTTTTTTAGGGTTTATTTTTGTGGGCTCAAGACAAAGATAGTAAGAAGATTTTTAAGATGTATTTCAACCCAACAGTTTAACGATTTTTGTATTTCTGAGTCTTGCCTGTATCCACCATATATATAAAGCAACATTTTTTATTAGACTTCCAAAAAGGAATTTGAGCCTTATAGATAGAATAATATCAAGAGCTCTTACCATTTTTTCCAATTTCTACTGTATTGTGTTAATTAAAGGTATTTCTTCACACAATGGAACATGATACAGCAATATTTTACTTTCCCTGACTTCTTCTTTCAGCATATTATTCACCATCATAAATAATCCATTAGGGTATTAATGATGCATTATAGTTGTGATATTCCAGATGAACTGCTCTTCTTATTCAAGTGAGAATTTTTGAATAATGAAAATGTCAGTGTAAGATAAATGCTAGATGATGTAAGAAAGAATCACTTTAAAAGGAGAGTTTTTGAAACATCTTAAAGTACAGATACTTGCTTCTTGATGTGCTTCCCTTAAAACTTAATTGAAGCAATAAAACAGAATTACAGGAAATAAATATCAACATTATTGTTGATTTGTTGTTCTCTTTACCTGAATCACTGTGACTTCCATAGAATTATTGAGCAAAAGGGAGGCAGAAGAAAAAACAGTGTGGTTGGGAAAGGACATAATTTGTCAGTAACCATAATATTGTTTCTCAAAATTCTTGTGTTTTTGCTATATGATTATTACTTTGCCAACCTTTTAAGGGGAAAACAAAGTAGATGACAGGAATGTCAAAAGAAATAATCTAATAATGTGTGTATATCTAGTCTATACAAAATTAATGACTGCATACTTAAACAAAGTTCTGGTAGAAGAGATGAGTCATGAGAAAATATCTATCAATTTTTGGCAGATTTCTATATTGGGACAGAAAAGGACTGTTAAATTATGTTCTGTGGAAATAATTCGTTCAATCTGTTTTAAGCATGCATTGATTCTGCTACCTAGTTAGGAAAGGATGGCAATATAAAAATAAAAAAGAGTCATAACTAGAAATCTAGATGGAGAAAGCATTTGGGGACTGCTTTAATAATGTGACGTTTAATGCATTGCCTTATGAGCTAAAAATTCATTCTGGGACTGTTTCAAATATTTTGAAGAATTCTCATTGTAGTCAGAGATGTGCTCCATTTGTATTACTTTGCCATTTGTTTCTTGTTACACATGGAAAATGAAGTGAAAACTTAAACACTGAAATTGAAGACTTAAAGGCAATTCCATCTGTAATCTGGAAGAGATTGCTACTAACTATGAAGCTGATGGAGACAATTGGAGACAATCTCCATGGTGTTTACCTGTGGCGTATACAGATTCACTTCAAACACTGAAAAAGCATTGGAAGACACTTTAATTCAATTTACTGTCTGCCTCTGACTCAAAGACCAAGCGCCCCGTGCCAAAAAGTGAAGTGAATGGCAATCTTTTGTACTTTTGCACACTTTCTCACATCACTTCAGACTCGTCCCCCCAGATAACTAAAGGACAGGAAATGAGAGGGGCTGTTGCTGTGGGCACTGGTAGGTAAGCAGGGTAATGAGATATTCCATTCTGAAAGCACCAGTCCCCCAAATAAAGTGCTAAAGGTACGTGCAGAGACAGGGGGAAGCCCAGGCTAGGATTTGTGACTTTGCTTATGGTATATCTGTTTCAGTGACAGAAATCAGGGGGAGGAGAAGCTGTCAGAACAGGTGATCAGAGGTGAATTAAGTAAAAACCTGAAAACTGTACTGATATTGCACACCATCTTATTTTCTATATCTGAAAGCAAGATTTAAATAAATATCATGGAGTGAATGCATTGCAGCAAATGATGTAACCCAAGGGTTGGCACTCTTTTTCTATAAAGAGCTAGATAGTAAATATTTTAGTTTTTGTGGGCCACATGTTTTATGTCCTGTATACTCAGTTCTGCCATCATAGCATGAAGGCAGTCACAGTTAATATGTAAACAAATGAGCATGGCTGTATTCCAGCAAAACTGTATTGATGGATACCGAAATTTGAATTTCACATAATTTTCATATTATGAAATATGACTCTTCTTGTGACCTTATTTCAAATGAATGTAAATTGTAAAAGTTATCCTTGCCTGTGAGCCATACAAAAACAGATTTGACCCACGGGTATAATGTGCCTATCCCTGATCTAACATACGGGAAATATTGTATTCCTACAGGGGAGGCTAGAACAAAAGGAGTAGGAGCAATAACTAAAGATACAATAAAAGTTTCTGCCTGTAAATTAAACGTATTCACGGTTCTTCATTTACCTGTTTGGAGTTGAGAAAGAGAACTCTTCTGGCTGGAACCATTAGTGAAGGTGGAAGTATGGCATTTGAGTGGGACCTTGACAGATGGGTAAGCACAAGTAGGTAATTAATGAATGTGTTATGACATTTGAACTGCTGAGAGAAGAAATGGTTAAGACATGGATACAGATAAATAGAGTGTGATGTGCATACAACCTTTTCATAAGGAAGACATGACCAAAGGCACAGAGGGAAAGAGGCATTTGTGTCTGACTTGGAACTCCCCTGTATTCTGTTGAATATGAGACATGGCATCAGTGCTGTGTTGACCAGCCTCAAGTTTATTTGAAAGATAAAGGGTTGTACTGAATGCTTTTGAACAGTGGATTACGTTATTTCATTTGTTGTTACTTACTGATCTGTGCATTTAGACATGCATCCGCTTCCCTGGATAAACTGAGGAAACAGTCCAGCCTGCTTGATTTCGCTGAAAGATGACATACCTTTGAATATGATATGTTCTTCTCCTGGAAAAGGCTTGGACAGGTCTTCACCTGAAGGAAGCCTCCTCATCTTTTAAGGCAGGGATTAAATATGCCTTCCTCTGTAAAGCCTTCCTGCATTTAAAATGCACCCCCTCATCCCTGCAAAATGAACTAATTGAATAATTACTCTCTCTCTCTTCCCCCGTCTCAAGCAAAACAAATGCCTTCTTTAAATGTATTGCTTATAGCTATATCCTGTGTCACTTTACTTTAGGGTTACTTTTTGTCTTTCTCTAATTATGAAAGCATCTGCAGCCAGAGGCAGCCTCTTGTTCATCTTGTATCTCAGATCCATGTAGTACATTTTTGAAGGAAATACCTGCTCAATTAATGTTGATTGATTTTAATTGATTTTCTCCTTCTTTAGGTCTGTGGCTTAATTAATATTGATGTATCTGTTTTGACAGTTCACCAGCTCATTTGGCTTTTTTTTTTTTTCCTGCTGTACCCTCCAAAGAATGCACAGTCATTTTCATTCTACTTCAACGAATTAATTTAATGTCTTAAATGTTACTAGAATAAATATTCATATTTATGACTATAATAATACTTAATCCTATATAGATAGATAACCAATTGGTGCAGTGCGTTTTCAGTAATATTTAATTTGCTATTTTATGTGAAAGATAAATTTGTGGTAGCATGCTCATACATAATTTAAAGATTCAGATCCTTTACAGGGAGATTCTTAAAATATACAAATGATCGTCGACAAAGCCTATACAGAATCCTAAGAATTCTAGCCAGCCTGACTTCCTATTTTCCTGGCTTTCAAATATGCAATTCCCTACATTATTTTGCAGTAAGTAATAAAGAACTTGACATCATATTTCTATTTTATTTAAATGAAATTATAGGTCAGGCAACATGCCTTGTAAAATGCATAACATATTTTACCATTAAAATAATCTTTTTTTCTTGAAGAACTTAAAATCAAGCTCACATGGCAGAAAAAGGAACAAAAATAACCAGAGAAAATCACACAATGTTTGTTTAAACACTTGTACTGGTAGATCATTTAGTAATTGTGGGAAGTTCTGTAAGATCTTGAAGAAGGGAAATGTCACTATGAATTGAGTAGTCTAGAGAAGTTTTAGAGCTGAGTTATGTTAGACGTGGATTCTAAAGTAATTGTGGTAGTGGCGTTGGTAAAGACTGTATTACCATATTGGTAAGGAATATGTTACCAAATAAATTACCATATATTGGTAAGGACTATATTACCAAATAAATAGGGGGAGGGGTGGCTGAACTTGGAGATGGCCAAGAAGGGGCTGAAGATGAGAGCAGTGAGAACAGTAAGAAGAGGACAGGATGATTCAGAGACAAAAAAGCACAAAGATCATTTTTGGTAAGAAGAAAGTGATAAACAGTATCAGCCGCCGTAGTGAATCTGAGGGGGTTAAGGAATGGGAAAAGTCAAATTTGTGTAGCGTGCCATTGGAGAATTTAGGGTTGTTTCGATCTTGTACTGAGATTAAAAAACATATTTGCCTAGGAGGTAAATAAGCACGTGAAAAGATGGCCAACGGTATTAGTTATTAGGGAAATGTGTGATAAAAGCACAATGAAATACCACCGCGTACTCTCTAGAATGGTTGAAATTTAAATGGCTGTCGATACCAGGTGTTGATAAGACCAGGGGTTGATAAAACCAAAGAGCAACTGCCACTGTCACCTGCTGTGAAGGCAGATTGGTACAGTTACTTTGGAAAAGAATTTGGCAGTTTCTTATCATGATAAACATATACTTACCATAAAATCCAGTATTTTTACTCATTATTATTTATCTAAGATTGCAGATGTTTCTAATGAAAGCCTTGCACTCAAATGTTTAGACCAGTTTTAATTCATAAAAGCCTAAAAAATGAAAATTTCCATCAGCTGATGAAGAAAGACTACCAATGAAAAGAACTGAAGACATTCAGTTATTCTATTTATATAAGATTGTAGAAAGGTAAAACTGTAGAAAAAAAGCAGATCAATGGCTGCCAAGGACTGTGGGAGGAGAAGGGAATTTGCTGCAAAGAGACATGAAGAGACTTTGGTGTGATGAAAATGTTGTGTTTTATAATTGTGGTGACAGTTACTTGATTGTCGGTGATTGTTAAAACTCAAGAATTATACACTTACAAGTGGTAAATCTTACTCTGTAAATTATACAAAACTGATTTTTTAAAAGTTCCAAAGCACAAACAACAAATCACAAATAAAGATAGATTTGATTACATTAAAATTAAAGGCTTCTGAACAGCAAAACTGCCACAATAAAATTAAAGCAAAAAAGACAAGCCTCAAGTAGGGAGAAGATATTTTTAAATGTGCATATAAAATTGCTTTTTTATACTACTATCCAGAATATATAAAAAATTGCTACCAATTAAAAAGGAGAGAAGAAATATCCAAGTAGAAAAATATTCAAAAGATATGAAGGAGAAATTCACAGAAAAGAAATCTCAGATGAGCTCCAAATATTTTAAAAGATGCTCAAATTTATTAGTATTAAGGAGAGTGCAAATTACAAATTTATTCTAGTTCACATCTGTGAAATTGGCAAAACTTGGTAAGTTTGGCAGTGTTAAATGATGGCAAAGATGTGAACTAATGGGAGTTCTCATACATTCCTATGAGGAGTTTAACTTGATATTATCACTTTTGAGAGCAATATGATTATATCTAATGCTTAAGATATGGTACTGTAGGACCTGGTAAATTCCCTTCAAGGAATGCATATGGCCTAGATTAACTGTTATACATTGGCTCATGGAAGTATATATGTAAGTGCCCATTTTAGCGTAAAGAAAAGATCTCTGAATGTTCATTGGTGGGATAATTGTGGCGTGTTAGCAAGGATAATTCCTAGAAACATTATATTGAGCAAATTACAGATTTGTGTGTGTGTGTGCGTGTGTATATTTATTTGTGTGTGTATATATATATGTATATGTATGTATATATTTGTGTGTGTGTGTATTTGAGGAATAGAATCAGGATGAGGTACCTACTGGTTATCAGTTGTACATGTAATCATTCATTTTTTAGTTGTATGTAGGAAGATGTGTGTTTTTTATGATATTATTTTCAATTTCTGAAACATTCTGTTAGAAAACATCTTATGGAAAATGATGCTTGATTTGTGGCCAGAATGTATTTAGAATTTAAAATTGCCCTTGAATAATTAATCTAGGGGATTTTGCTGGCATAGGAGTTGTAATAGTTTTTTCCTTGTTCACTTTGCTTTTTTCGAGGTTATAGTTTAAAAGCTTGCAGCAGAAATGCTATAGTGAAATTTTACTGTAATTCAGGATTTAGGGTAAGAGTAAATGATCGTCTATGTGGTGAGTAGGAATAGAGGAATAGAGAGGAACTAAGATGTTTAACCTAAAGAGCTGTATTGTGACTTCACGTTCCACGGGGCTCTTCTAGCCACGAATAACTAAAGCTCACCACTGGTCTTTTAGTTCTAAGTCTCAGTCTGTAGAAAGGCATATGGCCTAAATCAGGGAGGGTCCCAGCGTTTATTCAGTCTCCCCTTCTCATGGAGATGTTGCCTGTTCATGGCATCTTTCTAATTTTCCCAGATATAGCCTCTCAATAGTTTTAAAAATGCAATGTTACAGATTGCTACTTTTGGTCATTCTGGAAACGAAACCTGTTGGCCAAAAACTGAAGCACTAAGTGTCATTGGCTTTTTGTGCATCAAAGATTTAGTTCATGCTCATCCAATGTGCAATACAAGTTGGGGGGCACTGCTGCTGAAGGTTCCTCAGGAACCCTGGTTGACCAGAGCTGCGAATCTATAATGATTTCAATTGTCATAGCAGAGAAGGAAAAATGATGGAGAACGAACTTTCTCTTTTCAGTGGTTTGGTCTAGAGGAGACACATATTGCTTCTGTTTGCAGCTAATTAGTCAGAACTAGTCTAATAGTTTGATCTAACGTCAAGTGAGCTAGAGATATTTCCCCCCTGCTGATCTCTAATCTACTTTATATCTCTGCAAGTTTGCTGTTTCTTGTCATCTTATGTAAGTGATGTCATACAGTATTTGTCCTTACGTGCCTTGCTTGTTTTGCTAAGCATAGTGTTTTCAGGCTTCTTGTTTCTGCATGGTTCATAACTTCATTGTTTCTTATGGCTGAATGGTATTCCATTGTGTATATGTGCCACATTTTGTTTATCCGTTCATATGTTGGACACTTGGGTTGTTTCCACCTTTTGACTATTGTGACTAAAGCTGCTATAAAGATCTGTGTACTGGTGTCTGTCTGAGACTCTGTTATAACTCTGGGTATAAACTTAGATGTGATTATATGGTAATTCTCTAACTTTTTGAGGGCTACGCTATTGCTTTCCACAGTGGCTCTACCATTTTATATTCCAGCCAACGATGTACTATAGTTCTGATTTGTCCCCATCCCAATACTTCTTATTTCCCCCTTTTTAAAATAATAGCCATCCTGGTGCACATGAAGTCGCATTGTGGTCTTGAATCACATTTCCCGAATAGCTAATGAAGTTGGACATCTTTTATTTGCGTATTTTCCATTACTTCTTTAGAGAAGTATCTATTAACGTCTTTTGCCCACTTTTAAATTGGATTGTCTTTTGTTGTTGCATTGTAAATACTCTTGTTATATTCTGAATATTAAGTCATCACCTGATATAAGGTTTATAACTATTTCCTCCCATTCTAAAGGTTGTTCTTTCACTTTCTTGATAATTCCCTTTTATGTACACAAGTTTTAAATTTTGATAAAGTTTGGATTCATCTATTTCTTTGGTTGCTTATGCTTTCGTTGTCATATCTAAGAATGCATTGCCAAATCCCAAATCATGAAGATTTGTCTCCATGTTACCTTCTAAGAATTTTTGTTTTAGTTCTTGTGTTAGGTCCTTGATCCATTTTGAGTTGATTTTTTTCCTGTGGTGTGAGATAGGGTTCTACTTTCATTCTTTTGCATGTGGCTGTCCAGTTTTCCCAGCACCATTTCCTGAAGAGACTGTTCTTTCTCCATTGTGTGTACTGAGCACCCTTGTCAAAAAGAGTTGGGAAGTTTGCGGGATCACAAGTCTGTTAGAATGCAGGGCACTGTCACTTGGGCTGAAGCTCAGAGTATCAGGCTCACTATCATTTAGTGAGGGATGACAGGGCATATGTCATGGTGTTGTTGGATCTGCCAGGCCACAGAGCTGGGCGTGTGTAGCGGCACCCCATCACCAAATGGAAGTGGTCTGTATGGAACTGGGCTCAAGCAGGCCCTGGAGGAGCACACAAGTAAGTTGTATGAGGAAGTAGCCTAAATGTCCATGGTCCACACTCTTGCTGCATTACCGTCTCTCTCCTAACCTGCATTTGTGGCCTCATGGGTTCCCTGTTTTTCATTGGACTGAGAAAGAGAAAAACTCAGCCTTGGTTTACTGATGGTTCTGTGTGATGTGCAGGTAGGTTTCAACTGAAGGTTGACAGAACAATACAACCCCTCTGGGATATTCTTGAAGGGCAGTCGTAAAGGGAAATATTCACACTGGGTAGAATTTTAAATAATGTACCTACTGATACATTTGCTTGAAGGAGAAATGGCCAGAGGTATGATTGCATACAGATTCATGGACTGTGTCCAGTAGTTTGCCTGAATAGGCAGGACTTGGCGGAACATGATAGGAAAATTGGGGACAAGAAAGTCTGGGGAAAAGGTGTTTGGATAGACATCACTCCGAATGGGCAAAAAATGTGAAAATATTTCTATCTCATGTGACTGTTCACCAAAGGGTGACTTCAGCAGAGGGGGATTTTAATAATCAAGTGGATTGAATGACCTGTTCTGTGGTTATCTGTGAGTCTTCTTCCAGCCACTCCTGTCGTTGCCTAAGGGGATAATGAGCAAAGTGGCCATGCTGTCATGAGGGTATCCATGGCCTTAGCAACATGGACTTCCACTTACCAAGGCCAATCTGACCATAGTCACTGCAGAGTGCCCAGTATGCCAATGCACAGACAACACAGAGTTCTCAATATGGTCGCATTCCCCACGGTGACCTGCCGGCTATCCGACTGATTACATTGTACAACATCCATCATGGAAGGGTAGCATTTTGTTCTTATTGGAACAGATATTTACACTGGATACAGGTTTGCCTTCCTTGCATGCAATACTGCTGCCAGAACTACGATTTGCCTTGCCCACTATCGTGCTGTTCCACACAGCATTGCTTCTGATCAATGAACTTACTCTACAGCAGTGTTTTCGTGCTTATGGAATTCCCTGCTATTACCACATTCCCCATCATCCTGAAGCAGCTGTTGTGATAGAATGATGCCTTTTTGAAAACTCACTTATACCACCGGCTAGGTGGCATAATTGCAAGGCTGTGGCAGTTCCTTGCAATCTTATACTCTATTGATCTGCAGGTCTTAGTTCCAAAGGGAATAATGCTTTCACCAGGAGACACACCAGTGGTTCTATTTAAGTACAAATTAAGACTGCTACCTGGCTACTCTGTACTCCTCATGCCTCTGAGTCAACAGGTGAAGAGAAGGGAGTTGCTGCATTGGCTGGGATGACTGACCTTGATTACAAGAGGGAACTGGACTGCTTCTACTCAATGGAGGTCAAAAAGAGGATGCTTGGAATATAGGAGATCCCTTAGGGCTTCTCTTAATACTACTGTGCCCTGTGATTAAAATCAAAGGAAAACTGCAACAACCCAATCCAGGCAGGACTACTAGTGGCCCAGACATTTCATGAATGAAGGTTTGGATCACTCTGCTAGACACAGAACTATACCAGAAGACGGGCTTTCTGAGGGCAAAGGCTGTATGGAGTGGGTAGTGGAAGGAAGTAGTTATAAGTAGGAGCTACCACCAGGTGACCAGTTGTGAAATTGAAAACCAGTAATCATGAATACTTCTTCCTTATTTTTTGTGAATATGTTTGTGTGTAATATATATGAATATTGAGCAAATAGCTTTGTTTTCTTCCCTGTCATCTCTTTATCATATAACATAAGATATATTAACTTTACATTGATGCATTTAGTTACAGTATATCAAGAAGAGTGTATACTACCCTCCAACTCTGCATCCTCTTGTAGGGAAGGGGTTAGTGAGTTTTTAGTTGTCTGTAGCAAAATTCTATCATAGTAGCAGAAGTATAACTTTTTTATTGACTTTATTTAGAGATTATGTGGTAAACAGTTGTGTGTGGGTGCGGATTTGCGAAGGAGTGGGTTGTGATGGTTACTTCTGTTTCCATTTGGCTGGGCTGTAGTGCCCAGTTGTTTGATCAAACACTAGTCTAGATGTTGCAGTGAAGGTGTACTGCAGATATGACTAACATCAATGAGCAGTTGACTTTAAGTCAAGGTCACCCTTAATACTGTGGGTGGGCCCCATCCAATCAGTTGAAGGCCTTATGAATAAAAATTGAGGTGTCCTGGAGAAGAACAAATTCTGAGCCCCAGGCTGTCAGGCTTCTCTATGGTTTCTGGACTCAAAATTGCAACATCAGCTGCTGCTAAGTTTCCAGCCTGCTGTTCTGGCCTAGAAATTTTGAATTTGCCAGCGCCCACAGTTGTGTGAGCCATCCTTTTTATACGCACATGCAATTGATTCTGTTTCTTGGGAGAATGTGGACTGACATAGAAGACTTATTATGGAGATCACCTGGTACAAACAGTTAGTTTTATAAATGAACAAAATAAATCCTATAATGAACAAAATAAATCCTAGTGACTCACACAGAGTCATAGTTAACAACACTGTTGGGGCTAGATAATAAAGAGATCAAACTGTGACTAGATATAGACAATATGTTAGTAGAGAAAATCTAAGAGAATCTCCAGATTAATTATTAGAACTAATGCTATCATTCAGCAAAATTGCTGGATATGGGATTTATATACAATATGATTCCTGTATGTCGGTAATAACCAATCAGAAAACTTGGTAGAAAAATGTTATTCAAAGTTACAATAGAAATTATAAGACACAAGGGATCAAATGCAATAAAGGATATATGAGATCTCAATGGTGAAAATGTCAGTCTTACTGATAGATGTGAGAGTAGACCTGAGAATGAAAGAGTATATTCTTTGAGAAAACACTGAAATATAATTATAGAAGGTGTAACCAAACTGGTTGTAACTAAACCCATGCAGTTGGTGAAGATTCATAGACAATGTTAGCCCTGTTGTTGAATATGTGTTGCCAGTTTTAGGCTGACATTGGGAGAATGCATTGTGTGTGATGTTAACCTGAATGTGATGTTTTAGAACTATATGTAATCCTTTTTATGTAGTCTCTGTTTGCAATTGTTCTAGTTTGGTAGCTTCCGGAATGCAATATACCAGAAACGGAATGGCTTTTAAAAGGGGGAATTTAATAAATTGAGAGTTTACAGTTCTAGGGCTAAAAAAATGTCCTAATTAAAGCAAGTCTATGGGAATGTCCAATCTAAGGCATCCAGGGAATTATACCTTGGTTCAAGAAGGCTGATGACGTTCAGTGTTTCTTTCTCAGCTGGAAGGGCACATGGCAAACGTGGAGGTATCTGCTGGCTTTCTCATGGCTTTACAAAAAGGGACTCTCTCCAAAACGTTTCCTCTTTTAAAGGATTAATGGAAACTGTACAGAAGCTATTAGATCAAAAGTTACCACTCGTAATTGGGTGGGTCATATCTCCATGGTAACAATTAAATGCTCCCAGCCAGCAGTATTGAGTGAGGATTAAAGGACATGGCTTTTCTGGGGTCCACCACAGATTCAAACTGGCGCAGCCATCATTATATCTATTAAAAGAAGTAGTAGAGAATATTAAATTGATAAAAGGAATAGCAAATAGCTTTTACAAAAATTATTCTACAACACAGCAGATTACTATTTTCAGTTTGCCTTGTTTGGCAAAAAGAATCATTTTCAATTGTATTAAAAATACCAGAATAGTAATTATAACCGCTGTAGGTGCTTGATGTGTGACTATGGACCGTGATTAATGTCCTTCTTTCTCAGTATCTTCAATTGTGGAATTTGTCAGGTAATAGTACTTCATGGTGTCATTATAAGGATTTTATAAGGTAAATATAAAGTGTTTTAAACAGTGCCATTTGTAACTTCACAGTAAATGTCCTAAGTTGTTTTTACTGCTTATTGTTATTAGAATTTTTACAGTTTTCTCCATTTCTGCGGAAAATTAAATGTGAGTAGATTCTAAAAACAAGTTGAGTGGCTTTACAGAAGAGGTTCTTTCTCTAAAAGTTAATTAAGAGTAAAAAATAGCCCACAGAGGTTGTTTTGGTTTACTAAGGCTCACAGAGTGCACATACCAGAAATGGGTTGATTTTTATAATGGAGATTTATTTGTTTACCAATTTACAGTTTTAAGGCTGTGAAAATATTCAAATTAAGGCATCAAGAGAGAGATGCCTTCCTATGTCTCATGGGAAGGCACATGTCTGGTATCTGTGAGTCCTTCGCTCCTGGGATTCCTTGCTTTCTGCTTCTAGTTTCAGTGGCCTTCTCTCTCTGCTCCTGTGGGTCCTTCTTGCCTCTCTGGGCCAAGCTCTCTGGAATTTTCTGTCTTTTATCCTTTTGTAAAGGACCCCACTATGAATGGTCTGGGCCACATCTCAATGGAAACAACCTACCCCAAAGGCCCCTCCTACAGTAAGTTTGCAATCACAAGAATAGATGACAGAACATGGCCTTTTCTGGGGTACTTGGTAGCTCCAAACTACCACAGGGGGTGCCAGTAGATTTCATATTTTTAGAGGTAGCAGAATTGGTCATGGACAGTTCGAAAATTTATTGGTTTTCCATTATTAAAAAAAGGACTTTTCTCTTTTTAAAATTTCATGTGTTCTGTGAATTTTGAACAATTTGTCCATTAATCCATTCGATAAATATTTACTGAACAGTTGGTAGGTTTTAGGCTCCACAAATAATAGACATGACCCCTGCTGTTAAGCTTTTATGCCTGTTGTAGAGCCGGAAAGTAAATATTTATCTACATATCATAAGTGCTATATCGGGGCCTGTACAAGATGCAAATGAAACCCCCAAGAAGATCCCCTTGTTCAGTCTTGGGCTTTCTGTAAAGCAATGCCCATGTCAAATCCTGGAGAATGAGTTTGGCGAGCCGTAGGAAGAATCTGGAGATTAGCAGAACCTGGCTATGCAGAAATCAGTTTATTATAGCAACACAGAGGGTAGGGAAGCCTACCTTCTATCTAGGGTCACTTCTCTCAAGTATAGAGTTAATATTTCAAGTGACATTCACTTTCAAGGGTTAAGTCCATTTTCTAAAAGATAATTGAGCGCATTTGAAAGGAATTTGGAATGAAATTAAATTTTGTGACACTGCTTTTAAAATATTGGTGTTTTATCTCCATGGATAAAGCATTTCATTGTGTATCTACCCAAGCACTGCTTGCATTGAACATCTGACATTTTTATTTCGAATGAGCAAAGTGAAAGAAACCAGTAATAAGTTAATAAGGTTAAAAGCTATAAGTTAGTAAATGTACTACTTTGATATGATGATGACTGTTCTTATATATCTAAACATAAGAAATGATTGACACTCTAAAAAACTGTGCTTCAATCCATGTTTAAAAATGTTTTGTCACTTTTGGTCTAGAGATACTCTGAAGTAATTTCCACTTGTCTTAATGAGAATAGCATTAGCAATTTCAAAATATATCAAAGTAGAGTAATAAAGTAATATTGCTTTTTAGGGATCTCCTTAATACTTTTTAATTGCTTTCTATAATAACATTTGAGCAGGCAAAAGTGAGTTGGGTTAAAGTATAAAAGTCATTCACCTCAGTTGAATCGAATTGTCAGTTCTGAGTAGTTAAGTTATCTAATGGGCTAATGATCAGAGAACGTGATTTTATTAAGGGAAACTTCTAAAGCAATATATTGATAATGATTTTGGAGATGGAGAGACATGGATTGGCAGTATAGCATTTGTAATATGAACTCATTCATGAATTAGAATGTATTAGGAACTCTTAAAATATGTAGCCCCCCCTTTTTTAAATTTATTTATTAAAAAAATTAACAAACCAAATAAAACATCAACATATATAATCAATAATTCACAATATCATCACTTAGTTGCATATTCATCATTTGCATTAATTCAGGAAAAGAAATAAAAGACAATAGAAAAAGAAATAAAGTGAACACAGAAAAGAAAAAAAAGATTATACCCACCATACCCCTTACCCCTCGCTTTCATTTATCACTAGCATTTCAAACTAAATTTATTTTAGCATTTGTTCGCCCTATTATTTATTTTTGTTCCATATGTTCTACTCATTTGTTGACAAGGTAGATAAAAGGATCATCAGACACAAGGTTTTCACAATCACACGGTCACATTGTGAAAGCTATATCATTATTCAATCATCCTTAAGAAACATGGCTACTGGAACACAGCTCTACATTTTCAGGCAGTTCCCTCCAGCCTCTCCATTACATCTTGAATAACAAGATGATATCTACTTAATGCATAAGAATAACCTCCAGGATAACCTCTCGACTCTGTTTGGAATCTTTCAGCCATTGACAGTTTGTCTCATTTCACTCTCCCCCCTTTTGGTCGAGAAGGTTCTCTCAATCCCTTGATACTAAGTCTCAGCTCATTCTAGGGTTTTTCTCAATCCCTTGATGCTGAGTCTCAGCTCATTCTAGGATTTCTGTCCCACGTTGCAAGGAAGGTCCACACCCCTGGAAGTCATGTCCCACGTAGACAGGGGGAGGGTGGTGAGATTGTTTGTCATGTTGGCTGGAGAGAGAGGCCACATCTGAGCAACAAAAGAGGCTCTCTTGGGGGTGACTCTTAGGCCTAAATTTTAAGCAGACGTGAACTATCCTTTGTGGGGTTAAGTTTCATATGAACAAACCCCAAGACTGGGAGCTCAGCCTATAGCTTTGGTTGTCCACACTGCTTGTGAGAATATCAAGAATTCAACTTGGGGAAGTTGAATATTTCCCTGTTCTCACCATTCCCCGAAGGGGGCTTTGCAAATACTTTTCCACTCACTGATCGAATCACTCTGGGATTCATCGGGGCATCACTCAGGACAAACCAACAAAATCTCATGTCCTACCTGAGATTCCAAGTACTTCTGGTGTTCAATCAAACTATCTACATAAGTTATATTAGGAAATTGTAGCCCCTTTTTAATGTCAAAAAAGAACTCTTAATATGATAGTAGCTGTACTTTTAGTGTCTATTGAGAAAATGGAAAATTACTAAAAATCTAACATGATTCAAAAACAGTATTATATATTTAAATAAGATGTATTTGATTACTCAAATACATTGAAAAATAGTAGTATATGCAATTGCATATATGTGTATCCATACACATATCTTCATATGCAGTAACATACATACGTTTTTAAGATGACATAAATTATTCAGTATGCAGAAATGCGTCTCGAGTATTTAGAAATGCTTCTGGAGTATACAGTTTCATGGTTTCACCGATTCCTTCTTATAATCCCTCTGGCTCATGGGTTGGCAACCGCAGAACTGTGGGTTGAGGATTTCAAGAAGACTTGTTTAACTAGAATACAGAATCTTTGTGAGGGGAGTTAGTGATTTAATATTGATGAATGCTGTTTTTTTGAACAGGGAAGTTACTTAAAATGTTTTTCAAACCAGTTTTATAATGCTTGGAATAAAAATGGAATGAGAGAATGCTTGAGGAAGGGAGAGAGGATTGCTTTTTGCAGTAATCTTAAATATAATATACTGAAAAGGCTGCCCTACATTGGGCAAAAGGGAAGAGCCCTGAAAATTTGGAGAGGAAAGTCTTAGCAGGTCTTGGTGATATATTTTACATTGTAGTCAAGTTTACGTAAAGTTGAGATTGAATTCCTTAAGCCTGGAAAAATTTAAAATATGATGCATTAGATAATTTTAAGAGACATTGAGATGTGCCCTATCTGCATTTCTGTCAATTATTTAAAATATAATTAGAATGTGCAATTAATTTCATGAGGTTTTAGAGTCAACATAATTTCTATGATATTTTACATTGTAATTGAATCTTACCAAATATGTTGATGTATATTGGCTAAAATTTTCAAGAAAAATTGTCTAACATGATTAAGTTTGAGATCTTATAGTCAATTTTTCAGTACAGTTGATATCCTTTTGTCACATATATGATGTAATTCAGCCGAGAATTTAATCAAAAATAACTTGTTTTAAATACATGCTTTATATGATGTGCACATGCACAAATAAGTAGAGATATTTAATCAAACTGCAGTGATAACTTTCCATTGAAAGGAAAAAAAATCAATGCCACTGAGTTTGAACTTTCTCTGTCATTTGCATTTAAGATAATTTATTTAGATTCTTTAATTCAATAAACACATCGAATGCCAGCTATGTGCTAAATAATGCCTAAAATTATGGGGATAGAGAAATGACTAAGATAAAGTTCATTGTCTCAGAGATTTTTAATTCTTTGGGGAAGATAAAAAGGCAATACCTAATTTAATTAATAGTACCGTGGAGAAAAATCGAAATAAGTAAGCTAGTAGTAAATGATAAGATGGCTACTTTAGATTGGTTTGTTTGTTGGAGGCCTCTCTGGGGAGGGGATGGTTGAGTTGAGATGGAAGCAGGCTTTGGACATCTAGAGGAAGGAACATTGATGCGGATAGAAAGAGTGCAGAGATAGGTAAGAATAGGTGGACGGTTCAAAGAACAGAGAGGAGGTTATGTGGGTGGAGTCCAGAAGGTAAAGGGTGGCAAACAATACGAGGTGAGAAGGAGGAGGTAGGCAGGTTCCAAATCATCAAAGGCTTTAAAAGCTGGAGTAAGTGGTTTGTTTTGTATTTTAAGTTCAGTGGAAGTTATCGGGTTGTCTTAAGCAACTGTGTTATAGGATCTGTTTTATGTTTCTAAATGGTCGTACTGGTTGCTATGTAGAGAGTGGATTGGAGAAAGCCAGAAGTCTTGTACTGAGGTGGCGATAAGGCAACAGAAGTAGTTGGATTTGGTATATGTTTTGGGAGAAAGAATACATTAGACTTTTGTTGGATTGGATTTGATGGGTAAGGCAAATCAAATAAAAGAAGAAAAGATTTGGGGAGTTGTTCAGTACCTTGTTGAGCTGAAAGAAGATTGGTGGAAGGCACAGAGAGAGGAATAATTATGAATGTTAAAAGTTCTGTTTGACTGTGTTAGATTTGTGACGTCAAGTGGAGATGCCAAATGAGCCACTTAGTCTGGAGTACTAAGGAGACACCAGGGGTAGAGCTAGAGAGCTGAGAGTCATTGGGTTATATGATAGTATTAAAAACCATGTGTTTAGGTTAAGATCACCTGGGGGAATATGGAGCTGTAGAAGAGAAGGGGGCTCTAATCAGTCACCTACACATTTAGAGATTAATCAGGGGAGAATGACCCAGATAAGGACATAGCTGCCTTTGAGTCTTCTAATAACATCAAAACGTTCTCTGAATCCTTATCATCTAAATAAATTGATACAATACACTAAGCATTTAATAATGCACAATGCCATTGGGGACTAAAGTGTAAATGCTGTATACAGTTTAATTTTAGTGGCAGTATATTTTGATGCTACAAAAGTAGTAGAGTGTGTGATGAATACAAAAATCAGAAAACACGTCTGGAAATTTTTAGCAGGTGACTGGGTTTGGAAAAATAAGGAACAAAACAGGTGTCAGAAATACAAATGATAAGAGCAAAGATATAATTATAGTCATATTCCTTCGTGGGAGAAGAAAGAAAAATGAAAGTAATCAAAACCTAAATTCCAGAAATATTAAGACCTGAGAGGGAGAAGAAGATTGATTTATAAGGAAAAGGGGGGAGAGGAGAATAACAGAAGACAAATCCACGACAATAATCTATGGATTTAAATAATTAAAGGGAAAGGCTTGAGTTAACTTTTATGGTTTATTGTAAAAAAAAAAAAAAAAAACCGCAGGAACAAACAAGGCATATGCTCTTTGGTGTGTTTTTAAAGGGAAACATCTTTAAACATTTTCTTGTTTTATTATATTTTGTTTGTTTGTTTGTTTTTTACATGGGCTGGGGCCGGGAATCGAACCGGGGTCCTCCGGCATGGCAGGCAAGCACTCTTGCCCGCTGAGCCACCGCGGCCCGCCCCACTTTGGTGTGTTTTAACACAAAGTGATGAGTTCTGTTCTAGTTTGCTAGCTGCCGGAATGCAACACACCAGAGATGGATTGGCTTTTAATAAGAGGGGATTTATTTCATTAGTTCTTCAGAGGAAAGGCAGCTAACTTTCATCGGAGGTTCTTTCTTACAAGGGAAAGCACAAAGCGATCTCTGCTGGCCTTCTCTCCAGGCCTCAGGGTTCCAACTGGGGTGATTCCTTTCTGCATCTCCAAAGGCCTGGGCTGAGCTGTGAGCACTAAGATGAGGTATACTGAGCTGCTTGGGGTTTGTTACATTGTGCTCTCTCATTTAAGCACCAGCCAGTTAAGTCAAACATCATTCATTGCAGCAGGCACGCCTCCTAGCCAACTGCAGATGTAATCAGGAACAGATGAGGTTCGTGTACCATTGGCTCATGTCCACAGCCACAGAACTAGGTGCCTTCACGTGACCAAGTTGACAACTGAATCTAACTACCACAAGTTCCATGAAGGTTAAAATCACCATGTGTCATTTTTATAATACCCCACCCACACAAATAATGTGAAGGTGGGTGTTAGACTTGAAGAGTTCAGTGCACTATGAAAAGACTCTTCTAACTTCCAGAAAGAATAAACCACTTCAAACAGTTTAAAAGTATGTTTAGTAGAATAACATCAATAGGGAGTGTACTGTGATCATCTGACTGAGCAAGTTTGGGGCAATATAGGTGCCCTTAAATATCAACAGTGACTTAGGTGTTGAAATTTCTTAGTTTTAAATAGCTATTCTGGAACCCATATTGAGAATTTCACTATAAAAGAATATTCATAATATATCGGGAGCATTCAAATATGTTTATATTTGGCTTCCTTTAAAAGGCAATGCTTTTTATTGATATGTTTTCTAATATATTAATTCAATGCTACTAACATTTAAGTAATTTGTTCCTTAAGAATAAGTTATCCATCGTTTGTTAGACCATTCCCTTGACCAAGCAAATTTATCCTTTGTGATAATCGTTCATTCTTCCCTTGATCATGGACACACTTTCCCATTCATCAACTCTACCCCATGTAGATGTGGGTATTATTGCCCAAGGTATTGGCATCTGAAGATGAAGAAGATGCCATTTCTGATCTCAGGGAGCATGAAGTCTAGTGCAAAGATCTTGATCATTTTAGGATGACCGTCAGGGATGACCAATCCTTTGAAGGCTCATCAAAAATTGTGTATGTATGGATTTTAATCAGATTAACAATAAGGTCCGTGACCAGGAAAGGAATAGACTTAAGACCCATTGGCCTATAAGTCACAGCGTGACGTGCAACTGTTGTACACAATTTTGCTTTTGTATTTGTTTTCATAGTCTCCTAATACTCTTATTGGGAATCAAAAACCTTAATTTTGGCTTCATTAACTTCATTTTTTGGGACTTCCATCAGCACTAGAAAACAAATGCCATTGCAGCAATAGAATAGTCAGGTGAATGAAGAAGATTTTTCCATATTAAAGGAAAAATCTTGTTTTAATATTCACTTTTATTTTCCTTTTGTGTCACCTGTGCCTCTGTTTGTTAAACTGATCACATCTGTAAGTGTGCTCAGTGGTGTTTTTCTTGGTGAAAATCATGCACACAGTGCAATTCTTAGGATATTTTTATTTCGTAGCTTTATGTAGGTTTTACTTTAAATGGTAAACTCAGAATTAGTCTTAGTTTAAATTCTTTCAATGCTATGTACCGTTCTCTTACCTCCTCTTTATTCTGGTGATGGAATTAAGAGTTCTCATTGATCACAAAGTTATCCCCATATTGTAGCTTCCGGAAGGTAAGCCTCCAGTAGAGAGAAAGAAGATAGGGACGAAACTTGCACTGCATGAGTATAAAAGAAGAGAAGTATAAGGTTTTAGTCATTCAGTAAGTTAGTGATAAAGAGAAGGAATGATACAAAATGAGATTTTCACATGGGGTCTTTGAGCATGGGACTGCTTTCAGAACTCTGCAATAGAAAATTCATAGCCCTGTAATGACAGTTTTGGGTTGGTGGACTTATGGGTGACAATAGGTCTTTCAAGACCATTCCCCATATCTGTGAGTTTACTCTTAACAGTAGTGGCTAGCTCTAAGTATAGCATCCCTGAGTGGTGACTTACACCATATGCTAATAAAAAGTTGTGTACTTTGACATGTTCTGTTAAGTTTTTATTGTGGACTGTGAGTGTTTAATGTCCTCTTAGGGACTTTTAAGAGACTATTTCCACAGCACGTGTGGTGCCCTTATGCTGTGAAACAAACTAATGGGAGTTAATTATGCCAAAGGCTGTGGCTCCCTGAGCTGCTGACAACTTCATAAGTGTTTTAAATTGCTGGGGTAGAAAGTACGAATCAAAAGGCTTAACCTGGAAAACTGGAAAATAATTTCCTTTGCTAAGATCTTCCTCTCATTTTTATTTCTCAAGTTGAAGAATGAGGTTGGATGACCTTGAGACTCATGTGGCATTCACATCCCTGTATGGTAGAGTGGAAAACGTGTTTATGTTGATTTAAGAGACCCAGACGTGACATTAAATCCTTCATTTGCTTTGACTACAACATAGGGAGAGATGCTGGGCTTGCTGAGGATTATTAAGAGGATCCGATGAGGCAGTGATGTGTGGGGCAAACAGTGAAACTTTGAGAGCTCTCTTCCCTCTTGTTTTGGTCAGGACAGGGGTTTAAATCTTAACCAGCAGGAATATTAGGTCTTTTTTGCCTAGTTGGGAATCTGGTTAATTTTGTTAATCCCCTTCCCCTTTGGTGACTGTTACAGCCCTCTAACCTGCTGCATTACCTAAGTCTAGGAAACGTCGCTGTCAGGTGGTAAGCTGTGCTTCCTTTTGTTACTTACCTGATCTCTTAGTTCAGAAAATGGGAGAGCGTCAAACGGTACCGTTACTGCTAAAGTATAGAGTAAAGCTGCACTCCATCTATAAACCTTTCAGTGATTACGTGTGTATGCTGAATAAAAGTTGCCAGCAATAACTGATTGGGCATAGGGCTTCTCTCCTAGTTTTCCTGATGAGGCGCCTACAGTTTGCCATCAGATACAGAAATAGTGGTAGAGAATTAAAAAAAAAAAACTCAAAAAGTTAGATCCACACCACTTGGGGCATGTCTTGCTCTTGCACACACCCACGCTAACCTTTTAGTGCCTACTAACCTCTCAATAAACTCTACGAATGATTTGTCCCTGAATTCTTTCCTGCAAGGAGACCCTCGAACCTGCAGCAGGGCTTGGCAGACTCTGATGTCAGCAGAGCTCCTGTTATGCTAGTACTTTCATAGTCTTATTTCTTATATATATATTTTTCATTTGTTTTTGTTAGGGCAGTTGTAGGTTTACATATACGGTCATGTAGAAAGTGCAGAGTTCCCATAAATGTCCCCTAATGCACAGTTTTCCCTATTATTAACATTTTCCATTAGTTTGGTAATTTTGTTATAATTGATGAAACAATGTTATTATAATTATGCTAATAATTATAGTTCATGGTTTGTTTACATTATAGTTCATGTCATACATGTCTATGATTTTTTAAAACTATTCAGTCTGGTAACATATATACAACTGAAAATTTCCCATTTTAACCACTTTCAAATATACAATATTTTCTATATTCTTAATCTTTATGGAGTTAATTTTGGTATAAGATAAGGCACAGGAGATTTTAATTGTATTTTTTGTATAGTGTTATATTTACCTGTTATAGAATTCAAAGGTACAATGACAGTCTTATTCCCAACCCTGACTGATATGAATATCAGTATATTAAGAGTTCCAGAGAGGTTAATTTATTAAAATTTGGAGATTACTTTATGCATATTCATCTGAAAATGGCTCAGTGGTTGTCCTTTTTTAACTTAATTTTTGAAAGGAAAGCTGTGCTTAGATTACCTAAAAACTTTATGCATTACCTGAAAATTTATTAAGTATGCATATCATAACCTTAATATTTTCTGCCAATCATATTAATTATGATAGCCTCTCCAATTACACTGAGTATAGACCGTTTTCTCCAGTTTTAAAAAAATATCTTATTATGATTCAAATACATTTGGAGGGTACCCTACTGAATATCATTATCATATTGATTGAGAGTACAGACTCATGAGGCAAAAAAGCACCTTTTATCCAACTTGATAGTCCCAATTATCAAATAATACAATAATTCCGATCATAATTATATTTAACTTTTTGTGGTATAAATATTCTTTGAGCGTAAGATTTGTTTTTAGGGGAAAATTTTGACCATTTAGTTAGTGAAAAGTGAGAGAAGGATACAGATTTCTCTACCCTGAATCTGTCTTGGTACCTGTAATGGACCTGGCTTTACAGTAAAATTCTTTCTGAATACAACATAATTCTGATACAAGCAATACAAGTTGACTACGTGGATAAGCCAGACTTCTAAAAAATGCCATTGGGCAGGCTGCTGTGGCTCAGCAGGCAGAGCTCTCACCTGCCATACTGGAGGTCTGAAGTTCGATTCCTGGTGCCTCCTACCCATATGCAAATAAAAAGAAAAAAAAAATTAAAAAAAAATGCCATCTCTCCTGCTTTGCCTGTGTTTGTTCCTTACACTGGAAGGCAATGGGATGTGAAAACCAACAGACTGGACTTGGTCTCACCTCCAGGCTCTTGCTATTTTGGGCAAATACCTTCATCTCCTTTTGTATTCTCAATTCTAAAATTGCAATAGTAACTCCTTTTCCCCATCCGTTTTAAGTTGTTTGAGTATGATATAAAGTATGTTTAAAATTGTGGGCCAGAAGTGGACCATAAAGTTCTATACAAATCTAAGTTGCTGTTAAGGAAAAGAGGAAATCTCCCTGATGATTGTGAATCTCTGTGCTGAGGTACAGCATCCCAGAAGATTCCGACATGTGCTGTCATTTGGACTGCCATGTCACTGGCTACTTAATAATGGGTGTGTGTTTTTTTCTCCCTCCAAGCTCATTCTGACTATTATGTCATCTCTCATTTCTGTGTGTGGAGAACTTGGGATCAGGTTTTGAAAATAAAGTCAATGAAGATTTTCTTTTGGAATTTGTTTATTTAACTTTTTTTGTAAAATATAACATATGTACAAAGCAAAGAAAGAAAAAAGCAAGAATTTTTAAAGCACTCTTCTATAAGTAATAACAGAACAGATCCCAGAGTTTGTCATGGGCTACTGTTCCACTATCTCAGATTTTTCCTTCTAGCTGCTCCAAAACACTGGAGGCTAGAAGCCTTGGCATCCAGGGATCGACAATGCCTTCTGGACGAAAAGGGGAAAAGGAAGTGTAATAAAATAAGCTATCAGTGGCCATGAGAGATCAAATAGAGTCAGTAGGGTGTTCTGGAGGCTGCTCTTATGCAAGCATCAGTAGGATTGTGCTAATTGTCATGGTTTGCTAAACCCCAGCCAACATCACCTGTGTTGACTCTGAAAGACACCTAGGGCTCAGACTGAAACTCTGTAAAGGTTTCATGTACTAGGTTTGCTTTCTTGGTATTTATTTATTTGTATATTATTGTTACATATGGATATCACTGAAAGGCGGAAAGTATCATTGATTAAAGATCTGTATGTTTTATGTAATGGAATTTTTAAAGTATTTTTTATTGTGAAAGATAACATATACAAAAAACCAATACATTTGCAAGTATATTGTAACGAGTAGTTATAGAAACCAGATTTCAGAATTTGATGTGGGTTACAGTTCCACGATTTCAGGTTTTTCCTTCTAGCTGCTCCAAGACACTGTAAACTTAAAGAAATATCAATATGATGATTCAGCAGTCATGCTCATTTGTTAAATTCTGACTTCTGTGTTATAGCTCTTCCTTCTCCTTTGATCTTTCTCCCAGTCTTTATAGGTGTTTGGTCTAATGTCCACTCTAACTTTTTCATGTTGGAAAGGGACAGCAACAGTATTGGATGGGGGGATATAAATAGTTGATGTTCTTGGAGAGGCTGGCTCTTCTGGGTTTCAAGACTTATCTGGCTGAGGAACCATCTGGAGGTTGTAGGTTTTTGGAAAGCAATTTTAGGGTGTGATACTTTCATGGTATCTCAGGGAGAGCCCCAGGTGTTTTTTAGGGATAACCAGAATGGTTTTGGTTGTGGTATGGCAAATCATGGTAATTAGCAGCAATATCTAGCTGAAGCCAAGAGTAGCCTCCAGAATAGCCTCTTGACTCCATCTGAACTCTCTTAGCCACTGATACTTTATATTGTTACATTTCTTTTCTCCCTTTTGGTCAGGATGGTGTTGTTGATTCCATGGTGCCAGGGCCAGGCTCATCCCTGAGAGTCATATCCCACATTGTCAGGGAGACTTCCACTTCCGGATGTTATTTCACACACAGTGGGGAAGGGTAGTGATTTTACTTGCAGAGTTGGGCTTAGAGAGAGGGGGCACATCTGAGCAACAGAAAGAGGTTTTCTGGAGATAGCACTTAGGCATCACTATAGATAGGTCTAATTTCTCTGCTACAAAATAAGCTTCACAAGAGCAAGCCTTAAGATCAAGCAAGGGCTTGACCTATTGATGATTTAGGAGTCCCTAATGCTTGAAACAGTATTGGGGGTTTCCCCGGTGATTAAGTTTAATACCTGGATATTTTTTCTCCAGTTCTTCAAGGGACTTTGCCAATGCCTAACATACTCTGAGATGTATCCGGGTATTACATTAAGCTATACAGAATTAGAAGCCATCTGGGCTCCCTGTGTTTGGGTTGTTTAAATGATCATACAGTTTGAGTTAGATTGTGTGCTACAGAAAATTTAGGTTTTGGACAAAATGAATCTGTCTTGTTTTGGTCTCATACAATAGGTGAAATTCTAAAATATAGATAATGTCATCCTTTACCTTTACCTTGTATTCTGATTTACCTTAGTCCTGGTGAGGTCAGCTTCATTCTTATCTCTAATTGAAGCTTGATCTCTTTTTTGGTTTTTTAACAGTTTTTGTAATTAGCAATGCTGACTTTCAGAGCTGCAGAACTCCACTTTGAGTCTTAGGTGTCATGCAGGTACCCAAAGTTCCAGGGAAGTACCAGGCTATAAGTATATAACACAGCATCTCAAAATTTAGAAATAACATTTGCAGCTCTGAACTGTATGCAACTGCTATAAGAGCTTGTAATCTAGGCCCCAATTTTTTTATGAGTATTTTCTAAAAGAGATCATACAATATTTGTTCTTTTGTTTCTGCCTTATTTTGCACCACATAATGTCCCCAAGGTTAATTCGCATTGTTGCATGCCTCTCAACTTCATTCCTTTCTGTGGTCACACAATATTCCATCATTTGCATACACCATATTTCGTCATTCTGCTTCTCAATCAATGTGGCCTTCAGCCACCCCCATCCATTGGGCATTATGGATAATATATCTGTAGTAAACAATACGTGTCTCACATTATCCTCACTTTGTTGTACAAGCAAGCATCAACATTCTCAATTTTAGACAATTTTCATTGCTCCAAAGAGAAAAATAACATAAATACTTCCTCACCAAAGAGGAAATCCAAACCTCCTCTTAACTCTTGTCCTTACCCCCCAATTATTTACCCCCTGGTAATGCTGCTATGAGCACTGCTGTGAAAATGTCTATGTCACTGCTTTCAGCTCTTCTAGGTATATACCGAGTATTGGTATTGCTAGGTTGTAGGGCAACTCTATATTTAGTTTTCTAGGGAACTGCCAAACTGTCTTCCATATTGGCTGTACCATTATATGTTACCACCAGCAGTGCATAAGTGTTCCAGTTTCTCCTTATCCTCTCCAGCATTTGTAGTTTCCTGTTTATTAGCATCTGTTCTGATTGGTTTGAGGTGTTAACTCATTGTAGTCTTGATTTGCATTTCCCTTATAGCTAATGAAAATGAGCACCTCTTTATGTGCTTTTAGCCATGTGTATTTGCTCTTTGGAAAAAATGTTTATTCATATATTTTTAGCCCATTTTATAATTGGGTTGCTTGTTCTTCTGTGGTTGAGTTGTTTGATTTCTTTATGTATACAGGATATCAAATCTTTATCTGATATGTGATTTCCAAATAATTTCTCCCATTGAGTTGGTTGCCTGTTCACCTTTTTGATAAAGTCCTTTAAAGGCACAGAGCTTTTAATTTGGGGGAGTTCCCATTTTCTGTTTTTCTTTTCATTGCTTGTGCTTTGGATATAAAATTTAAGAAGCTACCTCCTATTACTAGGTCTTGAAGATGTTTCCCTACATTTTCTTCTTGCAGTTTTATGGTACTGGCTTTTATATTTGGGTCTTTGATCCACTTTGAGTTAGTTTTTGAATAGGATGTAAGTTAAAGGTTCTGTTTCATTCTTTTGGCTATAGATATCAAGATCTCCCAAGCATATATATTTAAAGACTGTTCTGTACCAGTTCAGTGTACTAGGGGCCTTGTTGAAGGTCAGTTGACCATGGATTTGGTAATCTATTTCTGTACTCTCAATTTGATTCCATTAGTCAATACTTCTATCTTTGTGCCAGTATCATGCTGTTTTGACCACTGTGTCTTTATAATCTTTAAAATAAAAAAGTGTTAGTTCCTACACTTTGTTCTACTTTTAAAGAATATCTTTAGCTATTCAAGGTCTCTTTCCCTTCCAAATTAATTTGATGACTAGCTTTTCCAACTCTTCAAAGTAGGTGTTAAAATTTTGGTTGGGCAATCAAATTTGAATCTGTAAATCAATTTGGGTAGAACTGATGTTTTAACTACATTTAACCTGCCTATCCATGAGCATGGAATATCTTTCCACCAATTTAGATCTTCTTTGATTTCTTTTAACAATGTCTTGTAGTTTTCTGTGCAGGTTCTTTACATCCCTGGTTAAGTTTATTCCTAGATGCTTTTAGTTGCTATTTTGAATGGATTTTTTCCCCTTAATTCTCTCCTCAAGTCACTGCTTGTGTATAGAAACATTACTGATTTTTGCACATTAAACTTGTATCCTGCCACTTTGCTGTATTTGTTTCTTAGCTCAAGAAGCTTTGCCATACATTTCTCAGGATTTCCCAAGATAGTATCATGCTGTCTGCAAATAATGAACATTTCTTGGAAAATCCTTTCTGATTTTAATGACTTTTATTTCTTTTTCCTGCCTTATTGCTCTAGCTAGAACTTCTAGTACAATGTTGAATAATAATGGTGATATTGGACATCCTTGACTCATTCTCGATCTTATGGAGAAGGCTTTCAGTCTCTCATCATTGCGTATGATGCTGGCTGTGCATATGCCCTTTATCATATTGAGGACATTACCCTCGATTGCTGCCTTTTGAACTGTTTTTATCAGAAAAGGATGCTGAATTTTTCTCAAATGCTTTTTCAGCATCAATCAAGATGGTCATGTGATTTTTCCCTTTCGATTTGCTTATGTTCTGTATTACACTGATTGATTTTCTTGTGTTAAACCACCCATGCATTCCTGGTATAAACCCCACTAGATCATGGTGCATTATTCTTTTAATAATGCCATTGGATTCGATTTGCTTGTACGTTAAAAATTTCTGCATCTGTGTTCATTATGGAGATTGGCCCGTGGTTTTCCTTTCCTATAGCATCTTTATCTTGTTTTGTATTAGAGTGATGTTAGCTTATAAAATGAGTTAGGTAGCATTCCTTTTTCCTCAAATTTTTGAAAGCATTTCAGCAGGATTTGTTTTAATTCTTTTTGGAATGTTTGATTAAATTCTCCTGTGAAGCCATCTGCTCTGGGCTTTTCTTTATGGGAGGATTTTTGATGACTGATTGAATCTGTTACTTGGGATTGGTTTGTTGAGATCTTCTATTTCTTCTGTAATCACTTCAGGTTGTTATGTATGTTTCTAGGAATTTGTTTATTTCATCTAAGTTGTCTAGTTTGTTGGCATATAGCTGTTCATTATTTCCTCTCATAATTTTAAAAAATTTCTTTAGGATCCATGGTAAGACCCCACCTCCCATTTCTGATTTTGTTTATTTTCATCCTTTCTCTTTTTTTCCTTGTTAGCCTGCTAGGGTCCATCAATTTTATTGATTTTCTCAAAGAACCAACTTTCGGTTTTATTAATTCTTTCTCTTATAATTTGTGTTCTCCAATTCATTTATTTCTATTTTAATCTTTGTTATTTCTCTTCTTTTTTGCTTTGGGGTTAGTTTGCTGTTCTTTATCTAATTCTTCCCAGTGAGCAGTCAAGTCATCGATTTTTGCATTTTTTAATATAGGCATTTAGGGCTATAAATTTCCCTCTCAGCACTGCCTTTGCCACGTCCCATAAGTTGTGATATGTTGTATTCTCATTTGCATTCGCCTCCAGATATTTACCGATTTCTTAAGCAATTTCTTCTTTGACCCACTGTTTGTTCAAGAGTGTGCTATTTAATCTCCACATATTTATGAAATTTTAGTTCTTTGGTGGTTATTGGTTTCCAGTTTCACTCCATTGTGATCAGAGGAAGTACTTTGAGTAATTTCAACCTTTTGAAACTTATAAAGATCTGTTTTGTGCCCCAGCATATGAATGTCCCATTAGCACTAGAGAGAAATGTTTATCCAGTGTTTTAGGTATAATTATCTCTATAAATATATCTGTTAGGTCTAAATCATTTATCACATTCATTCCTTAGTTTTCTTGTTGATCCATTGTCTGATTGTTCTACTTATACAGGAGAGGTGTGTAATGAAATCTGTAGTTTCCCACTATTGTTGTTGAAACTTCTTTTGCTCCCTTCAATTTTGCCAGTGTTTGTCTCATGTACTCTGGAACTTCTTGTTTGGGAGCATAAGCATTTATGGTTGTTATTCCTTTTTGGTGAATTGTCCCTTTGATTAATGTATAGTGTACTTCCTTGTCTCTTATGACTTCTTTACATTTCAAGTCTATTTTTTTCCGGATATTAGTCTAGCTACTCCTGCTTTCTTTTTATTACAGCTCTCATGGAATACCTTTTTCCATCATTGCGCTTTCAATCTATTTGTATCCTTGGGTCTAAGATGAGTTTCCTGTAAGTAGCATATGGATGGATCATATTTCTTAATCCGTTCTGTAAATCTGTATCTTTTAATTGTTAAATTTACTCTGTTAACATTGTGAATGGAATTTAAAAGTATAACAAAAAAGCATAGGCCATCGAAGGAAAATTCTGTCTGATTATTTGGTTTGTTGTGTGCCAACACATAAAATTTAAGATGAAATGTATTTAGTTTGTATAAAGTATTTCTATCAATACAAGAAGGGCACATAATGAAATAGAAAGTAATGAGATGGACATGAATAGGCATTTCACAGAAGTTCATCATAGTATGGAAATATTGTTAGCCTCATTATTAAGCAGGGAAATGAAAATAAAAAGCACATAGAAATATTACTTCATAGATTAGACTGGCAACACCAAGTTGTTGGTTAGAGTTAGTGAACAATAGGGTTTATCATCTGCTTTTGATGGGAATGTAAACTGGTGTAACCACTTTGAAAAACTGTAATTATTTAGTATAATGTAACAGGATTTTCACTCTTAGGTATTTATCCTTGCAAGTACTTTGTATTTGTCCACAAGGAAACATATATAAGAATATTTACTGCAGTGTTGTTTGTAAAAAAAAAAATTGGAAATAGTATACTGAGCAATAAATTATGCTATATTCCTACTCTACAGATTACACTATAGCATTAAAAATGAATGAAATAGAAATAATCACATCAACATGGATGAATCTTAAAAATGTAATAATGAACCAAAAAATACAGAACAATAATAGTCTATATTTCTACCTATATGTTACATATAAATCAACATTTAGCAAATTTAAACCATATACTATATAGGTATGTATACATTTATGATATAATTATAAAGAAAAGCACAACATGTCACTGGGGAGAGGCATATATGGAGCTTCAGAATTACAATGCTCTATTTCTTAACCTGTTTGAATTCATGGGTGTTCAATTTGTTTAAAATATGAATTCTTTACATGCATTCTTTTGAATATATGTTACCTTTTCAAACAAACACACAAACAAATAAGCTGTGAGGGCATAGGAGATGTTATTTGGAGCCCAATCTGCTATCTATGGTCGTAATAGAGAAGATATTAACAATAAATGAAGAAGTCTATTGTAACTATACTTGTACTAATGGTGCATTAATAAGGATTAGAGTGAATCTATAGGTAAAGAAATGAATGACTTCCAATTAAATTGGGAAGAGAAACTTAAAATATGTGCTTCTACTGAACTATTGAATAATCATATAGTGGTTGATAGTATTAAAGTTTATTTTAAAACCTATCTGTAATCTATTTCCCATGCTATAAATCAACCTGATGAATTCTTGTATCTTATCACAGAATTTAAGCTTTGTAATGTATTGAAAATAAAGGTAAGCCATGTGCCTGGTAAATATCCAGTTACAAAATTTCATATATTTGTAATTCTTGTATTGGTTAATGACAGATGGTAATCTATCTCTGCTTTAAAAATCAAGGAGGAAGGATTAGCTCCCAATTCATTTTATGAGACCAGTATTACCCTGATACCAAATCTATATAAAGACAGAACAAGAAAAAAAATTACAGACCAGTATCCTTAATAAATATAGAAACAAAAATCCTTAATTTTATATTGGAAAACTGAGTTTAACAACAGATTAAAAGAATTATACACCGTGATCAAGTGGGATTGATCCCTGGTATGCAAGGTTGGTTCAACATAAGAAAATCAAATAATGTAATACACCAGCTAAAAGAAAAGGGAAGAACATGATCCTCTCAATTGATGGAAAAAAGGCATTTAACAAAATCCAGCACTCCTCCTTGGTAAAAGCACTTAGAACACCAGGAATGGAACAAAACTTCTTCAAAATAATAGAAGACATATTTGAAAAGTCCACACCTAAAATCACGTTTTGTATGGTATTTTCGTTGTACTGGAAGTTCTTGTCAGGGCAATTAGGTAAGAAAAAGAAATAAAAGGTTTGCAGGTTGGAAAGGAAGAAGTCAAATTATCCCTGTTGGCAAATGATAAGCTCATTTATGCAGAAAATCCCAAAGAATGCACAAGAGAACTGCTAAAACTAATAAATGAATTTAAAGTTGCAGGATATAAGATAAACATGAAGAAGTCACCTGGGTTTGTAAATACCAGTTAAGAGCAATCTGAAAAGGATTTTGTGTTGTTTGAAACTGTTATGTACCCCAGAAAAGCCATGGTCTCTTAATCCTATCTTGTGGATGCAGGCCTATTTGGGTGGGACCTTTTGATTAAGTTATTTCTGTGGAGATGTGACTCTGGCAATTCCTACTGCATCTTTGTTAGTTTACTGGAATCCTTAAGAGAGCTCATAGAGAGGAAAAGAGCTCAGAGCCAACACAGATCCAGACGTTTGGAGATGCAGACAGAAAAATTTGGAGATGCAGAAGGTATCAGAAGCTCCAGGAGATGCCAGAAGCTGAAGGAGCTGTTTGAAGCCAAAAGCCAGGAGGGAAGGACAGCAAATGTCACCATGTACCTTCCCATGTGCCAGAGAAGGCCCAGACAGACAAAACTGGTCTTTTTACCAAGAAGGTATCATCTTGTTGGATGCCTTAATTTGAACATTTTCATGGCCTTAGAAATGTAACTTGTAACTTAATAAATCCCCTTTATAAAACCCAATCCATTTCTGGTATATTGCATTCTGGCAGCTTTAGCAAACCAAAACAGATGTCAAGGAAACATTCCATTTGCAGTAACATCTAAAAATAATAAAATACTGAGGAATAAATTTAACCAAGGGGGTTAGTTATTTGCACACTTAAAACTACAAAATACTGCTGAAAAATATTAAAGAAGACCTACATAATGGGCAGCCATCCTGTGTTCCTGGATTGGAAGACTTATTGTTACAATATCAATAGTGCCTGAAGCAAACTACAAATTCAATGTAATCCCTATATAAAATCAAGCAGCCTTTTGCAGAAATTGAAAAGCTGATCTTCAGATTTATATGGAATTGCAAGGGCCCTGAATAGCCAAAACAATCTTCCTGATTTCGAACTTTACTACAATGTGACAGGAATTCAAACCATGTGATACCATGGCCAGTTGATTTTCCACCTGGTTGCCACATCCATTCAGTGGGGGAAATAATCACTGCAACAAATAGTCACTGTGCTGGGACAGCTAGAAATTCACATGTGAAAGAATAAATGTAAACTCCTATCTCTTACCACGTAGAAAAATTATTTCAAAATAGATTAGTGACCTAAATTGAGGTATTACTGAGTCTCAAACATAAAAATACCGGGAGATGTCTTCAGGGCCTTGTAGTAGGGAATAGTTTTTTAGATTTTACACCAAAAGTACTAGTGACAAAAGAGAAGATGTAAATAAGTTGGACTTCAACCAAATTAAAACTTTTTCACATCAAAATGGAAAATAATTGTTGACAAGGGTGCTGAGAAATAGGAATCCTCATGTTGGTGGGAAGGTAAAATGGTACAGTCACCAAGGAAAACAGTTTGTCAGTTCCTCAGAAAGTTGAGTATAGGATTAACATATGACCTGGTAATGCCACTCCTAAGTTTGCACACAAACGAATTGAAAGCAGAAACTCGATATTCACAGTAGCCAAAAGGTGGAAGCAACTTAAGTGTTCATCAACCGATGAATGGATAAACAAAATGTGGAATATCCGTACAATGGAATATTATTTAGCCATTAAAAGAAGTCTAGTGCTGTACTGTGCTACAAGGTGATGACTCCTTGTTGAGTGAGATAAGCCAGACACAAAAGGACAAATACTATTTGATTTCTCTTACATGTAGTACTTGGAATAAGCGAATTCACAGACAGAAAAGCAGAATAGTCATTACCATGGATGTAGGGAGGTTAGAATAAGGAGTCATTGATAAATAAGTATGAGTTTTGATTTGGGATGATGAAAATACTCTGGAAATAATGGAGAAACTTATACAGTATTGCCATGTAGTTATTGCAAAGGAATTGTCCCCTTAAGATAGTTAAAATGAATTTTATGTTATGGATATTTTACCACAGTTAAAAACAAACATTATTTTAAAAATAATTGCAGATGAAGTCTGTGAACCAGTTCATTGATTAATGATTTTATAATACAAACTTACGCTCATGTGAATCCAAACATTTTTTTTTCTTTTCATGAGCAGGCACTGGGAGTCAAACCCGGGTCTCCAGCATGGCAGGCGAGGACTCTGCCTACTGAGTCACTGTGGCCCACCCCTCCAAACATTTTTTGAGGGTATTTAAATCTTTAAGGGAAAATGAATCATTAAGTCATTAAATTAATTAATGAAAACGGAGAGCAATTATTTAACATTGTTCTCTTTGCTGTACTTTATATGACTTTAAAATAATCACTTGGTGTTTTCTGTTCTATGATAAACATCCTTTAAGCATTGATTTTAGTTCTCATAATTTACATTGTATTTGTGGTCTTAAAAACAGCAGCACCAGATCTGTTAAAGTGTGGCTAAAGCCAAGAAAGGTGGTCACTACTGATGTTGTTTAGGAAATGAGTTTGATGGAAGTTTTAAAATGATTTCACCCCTTCTGCTTACTTCCTCTTAAGAAAATTAGAATACTGAGATTAAGTAACCTAACAAAAGTTGGACCTTATAAATTCATGCCTTCTGTGTTCCAGTACGTCATTTCTGCTTATCCATTCAGGCTTAATGTGATGACTTGTTATAATATAAATTTAAAATTTAATCAGTAGAAATATGACTTAATGCTTATGCAGTATAAATTTACATTCCAATACTTTCAATAGCTGTGCTCAAGAAAATAGCAACACCTTGATGAGTCATATTTAGCTTATAATTTTCTATTATATATTCTTTAGTATATAATTGCATTTTGTTTGCCTTACTTAAATCTAGCCAATATTTTCTTTTCTACCTGGAGCTAGATATTGCTACTTTTTGCACATACATGGTAGGTATATCAGAGCATTTGACCGGTATTACACATGCATTCTTTTACTTATTCTTTGCATCATGAAGAAGAAGCTGAAGTTCAGAGAGTACAGGTCATTCATCCTCAGTCACGCAGCAGGTGAGTAGCAGAGTTGGGATTCTAACCAGTTCTTTTTAAGTACAATATAAATTGCCTTTAGCATTAATTACGCAGTTGATTCAGTAGTGAAATCATAGTTGTTCTTAAACTGAAAAGGAAAGGGGAATACTGGTCTAGATTTTTGTACTGTAATTGTGAGAAGGTCATATGGAGCAGAAGTACAACTTCCATGATTCTGATTGCTGTCGTGGATAGGTTCAGTGTAATTTTAGATTCTAAGTATATTTATTGGCGTTTTTGCTTATTGAACTTTATTGTTTATCAAGCTCATTTCAATTTCAGTCTTGTTTGTCATATTTTGTTGGTATGCTGTCATACTTCAGAACATAGAATATTTCAGTGTAAACTCTAGTCTGTTGCATTCCTTGTGATATTTATACAGACCCTGGGAACTACTGTTCCCAGTACTAAATCTTGTTTAATGCCACTTTATATATATGTGTAAATTATATTTGGGCTGCTAATAGTTACCTTTTAAGTTTGACCCTTCAGTTAGCTATACTACCTACCTAATATTATTCTATGAAACTCTACAGAATTATAGACCACTGCTAATAACATCTACAGTAGGAGTTGCCTCCAGAGGATATACAAAGCAATTCACTAGGGTGTGGGAGGATAGTATAATATCTATTCATATAATTTTTTTATCTAAAAAATAATGAAATTTAATTTCACTAATATTTATTACAATTTGACCACACATCACCTTCATTTGTTGCCTAAATTAATAAGGTGTTCTGCAGAATTCGTGGGAATTTCAAAAGTAGAATTTATTTGATTTTAGAATTTCACAACAAAGCAGTAACTTAATGTAGGAACTGTCTATTTTATGTAAGTTTCTAGATGAATTGAGTTAGTAAACATCAGGGCATAGAGCAGTTGCTGGCACAGAACAAGCATTAGGTAAGTGTTAGGCATTTTGATTATTAGTACTGATATTATTAGATGTTAAACATTCTAGTCCTATGTAAATTAGCTTAAAAAGTGGCAGCTGCTACAAGAGATTCTGCAGAGAAACCACAGGTTTACACTAGTAATATAAGCACAATAAATAAAAGGAAAGTAGCAGAGCTAATGTTTCTGTACAAACTCTTTGCCAGCTGCATTTTGAGGTCAAAACAATGACTGTCTAATGGGTCTGTTGTTGCTGAAGCTGTGTCATCATGGTTAGTGCGGCATTTAAGACTAAGCATTTTACCACATGAAGTTTTATGTGACTTTAAACATCCCGGAAAAGTAGTTGGAAGCCTCTTTTTTGCCTTCTTGTTTAATAATGAAAAACAAAGAGCTGCATTCCATTGGGAAAATAATTAAATTCTTTTAGTCATAGAACTGGCTTAAATAATTGTTGTAAAACAGAGTTGTCACATACCGAGATGTGTTCCTGTACCAGAAAATGTGGTTGCAAGACACATGTAAAACATCAGTTAAGATTTGAAGGATGAAAATTAGGAAAAATTACATTTGCTACAGAATTGCTGCAATTCTGTTTCAACAGTAAAAATCATAAAGAGCTGCTTTTGTATGGCACTGTAGGAAACAGTATAGGGGAGAAAGATTCTCATAAAAAAGTTCTTTGGTAAACTAAGGATTTGGGGGGGGCAATAGGTGGTATTTATTAAGGGAAATGTATAAATATAACCACTGATGGAGTTGGTGCTTTAATTGAAATTAAAATAGGAATTATGGAATAAGTTTATAAGGGCTAAGTCCATAAGGGGAATTCATTCTGTTTTTCATAGTCAAACTGTCTTGGCTACAAAGTTGAAACCAGGATATAAAATCTTAATACTACTCTATAATGACAGCTATGGCTGTGGGATGGCTATGATGATTCTTGTACCAAAACACACTTTTTGCAGTCTTGTTGCAAACTACTTAAAGTGTTTCATTTTACAAAAATCTCAGTGCTACATACTTGCCATGATAACCAGGAGCCTCGCTGACATATTCCCTGGGAGATATTTTTAAGGCCCAGAAGACATTTTTAACAATGAGAAGGTACCTGTTTTCTAAAAGAAGCCTTACTGTGGGGAGGATATTTTGAAAATGGATGGGCAGATTTGTTTCCATTATTGCATGATAGGTTATTTAAAATGATGTAAATGAGTCACCTATAAAAACCCTGGCATATGCAGACTTTAGAGAGACTCTAAAGCAAGAATTTCTAATCATCCAAATGAAGAGGTTAAGTGGGATTTGAATTCATTTACTAGATATATAAAATGATTAGATTGTAAAAAGTGATTGACAATAGGGAAGATGGAAATTTAAATTTACTAACTAAATTGCAATAGAATCCTTTTATAATTGGCAGATTAGAATGAAGAATGAGAATCATTTTCTGTTTTTATCCATGCATGATTGTGAGATTTCTTTTTCAGCTCTAAAAGCCTTTAAAATAAAATATTGACATAGTCTGAACTTAAAAACAGGCTTATTGTTTTAATGAAGTTTTAATCTAACATTTAAAAAGTAATGGAGCATATTCACTCACATAGCATTCTCAACAAGGGGGAATTACTTGTTTTATTGAAAATATTAAAAAATGTACAGAAACTATTACCTATTTTATCTTGATTTTTAATTTTTATTTTTGCTTATTACCCACAGATATTAGTACTATAGTACAGATATATAATTAAAATAATTTATTAACATTCTCTTTTTGCAAATGCATGTCATGTATGTCAAAAATATTTGTGGAGGGTGGTGGGCTGAAGGCTGGTTAGTGATGTCTCGATCCTAACTGATGTAACCTGTGAATGTTACCTTATGTGGGAAAAGTGACTTTGCAGGTGTCATTAGAGATCTTCTCCTGGATCCTGGATTATCTGGCTGGGCCTTAACTATAATTACAAGGGTTCTAATAAGAGGGAGGCAAAGGAACATCTGACTACAGAAGCGGAGAAAGTGGGGTATTGACTGAAGCAGAGATGGGAGTGATGGGCTTTGAAGATGAAGGAAGGGACCACAAGCCAAGGAATACAGGCGACTACTAGAAGCTGCAAATGGCAAGGAAATGAATTCTCTCCTTAGGGCATCCAGAAGGAACCATCTCTGCTGACACCTTGGCTTTAGCCCAATGAAATTGATTTCAGAATTTGTCCCCCCAAAGTGTAAGACAATGTATTTGTGTTCTTTTAAGCCACTAATTTGAGGTAATTTGTTAGCAGCCATAAGAAACTAATGAGTGTACAGTGAGTACTGTACACAACAAACAAATGAAAAAGTATATTGTGAATTACTGAAGTTGGTTATTGTTACAGGTGTCGCATAAATTGAAAAAGTTTGGATTCTGCTAATCTCTACCCTAGTTTCCTACTTAATGAATGATTCTGTTAAAAATTAATGAAATGAACCTTGGGTGCTATATAGGATCCTGTTTTTTTTTTTTTTTTTTTTTTTTTTTTTTTTAGTATCCTGTTTGTTGTTTTCTTTCCTTTGGTTACTGTCTGTCATTTTGCTGAGTTCAATGAGTTTCTGAACTAGATCCCAGTATTCCACTTCAAATCAAATGTTCAAAAGTTAATTTGAAAGATTATATGAAAAACTTAATAGGAAAATCAAATTTAGAACGGCGACTACTCAGAAAACAAAAAAGCATTTCTTGTTTCGATATGAATTCTCAAAGGCAAAACATAATTTCACACATTTCAGTTAGGTGGCCTTGAAAATAAAGTATCAAATGTCAAAATAAATTTAGTAGATTGAAATGCTAGTGATTAGTGAATGGGAGGGGTGAGGGGTATGGTATGTATGAATTTTTTTCTGTTTTCTTTTTATTTCTTTTTCTGAATTGATGCAAATGTTCTAAGAAATGATTGTGATGATGAATGTACAACTATGTGATGAAAAAAGAATTTTCATATTGTATGTTGATTGGTTTTATTAATAAAAAAATTTTAAAAAGAAGCCAGAAAAATGAAAAGAAAAGAAAGTATTATTCAAAAAGTAGTTGAGTTTGTAATGCTATCCTTTAAAACTGTGTTTATGGCTTTTTAATAACTTACGCTTCGAAGTTGTGTATGTAAAGTGTAGTACTAGCCTTGCAGATGCTCGGTTTGCTAATCCTAATCTGCACGTACTATGACAAATGAATGTTGGTTGCATTAAGTGTGTATGAATTCATTGTGAGTTACTGAAGTTGGTTATTGTTACAGGTCTATCATAAATGGAAACAAAGTTGGGCTGTTTAATGCTGAAAGATGAGACCGTCTTGCTGAATAGAAATGACGGCTTTACTGAAGCCCTGGATATATTATAGCTCTTACTCTGTACTTGTCTTTATGACCTGGTGCTTTGTCATAAAAGAAAATGAAATTGATTTCTGCAGGAAATTAAATTGCTCTTGCAAAGGTACACTTCAGCAGATACCCAAAACTGATCATGTCGTTCTTTCTTTAACCACTTTTGGCCATAAGCATCGACTGTTGGGTAATGTGGATGAAATTAATATAAATTGGAGAAACGAGGTGGTTGGCATTTTAATAGCTGACCATGTTATTAAATCTCTCTCCTAGAATTAAACCTGACATCAACTATTAGATTCTATTGTGGTATTTGTCAAATAAAATATTTAGAGCTGTGCTATTTTTTTACCAAGGGATTTTAGTCCTGTAAAGATCCATGAGATATTTCAGATTAGTCACCTATATGTTAAAGGATAGGGTGTGTATGCTTTAATTTCTTGCAGTGGAATAGCCCTAGAAATTGCTATTAAACTTTCTGCAGAAAATTTTGATTTTTCAGTCTTTTGATTCTGTGAAGATTTTAATGAATTTTTCAAGATCAGCTTAAGTCAGAATTTTTAGAACATTATGGAAATATTACTTGTTTTGATATCTCAATGTATGTTTCCCTTCCAAAAAAAAACCATACCTACATGATGCAAAATTCATTAGTAACATTTTAAGATTAATTTAACTTTTAATTATTCCCTAAGAGTTATTTATAATTATATATATTTTGAAAATCTTACTGTATTTTATTGAGATATCTTTACACCATACAATCCATCCAAAGTATGCAATCAGTGGTTCACAGTATCATTACATAACTGTGTATTCATCACCATGATCATTCTCAGAACATTTGTATTACTCCAGAAAAAGAAACAAAAAAAAAAGAAAGAAAAGAAAAGAAAAAAAAAAGAAAAAAACACATACATCACATATCCATAGTATTGCAATCCATCATATATATATATATATATATATCAGTGGAACAAAACATCGAGAAGTAGATTGATTCAAGCATGGGCAACTGACTTTTTTTTTTGATGTAGTGATAAAATCATTATCAAAGATCAGGGCTACTGGATTACAGTTCAGCAACTTCAGGTATTTCCTTCTGGCTATTCTAAAACACTAAACTCTGGAAAGATGTATCTATATAATGAGTCAGTAGTCTTAGTCATTTGTTAAATCCTAATTTCTCTGTTATACCTCCTTCCTCTTATTTGGTCTTTCAATCTTTAGGGTTAGCTGGGCAGTGACCAATTTAACTTCTTCATGTTGGAAGGGGCTCTTGACCTTCTGGGGTAGTGGAATGAACCTTGTTGTTACTGGAGAGACTGGTATCTCTGGGTTTCAAAACTTATCTGGCCTAGGATCCATCTGGAGGCTTTAAATTTCTGGGAAAATAAACATACTGAGAAAAAAAAAACTTTTATAGAGACTTAGATTGAGCTCAGGGCACTACTTTGGGTTTTCAGGGATACTGTTGGTTAAAGCGTGGCATACTGTGCTATTTGGAAATATCTGGCTAATGCTTGCATAAGACTAACCTCCAGAATGGCCTCTTGACTCTATACGAAATCTCTTAGCCACTGAAATTTTATTTTATTCCATTTCTTTTCCCTCTTTTGGTCATTCTCAGGGCCATGATGCCAGGGCCAGGCTCACCCTTGGGAGTCATGTCCCACATGAAGGGTGGGGGGGATGGAAGGGAGTTTATTTGTAGAGTTGGTTTAAAGAGAGTGGACATGTTAGAGCAACTAAAGAGGTTCTCTTAAGGGTTTTCTTAGATATAATTACATGCAGTCCTAGCTTTGCCATTGCAAAACTAAGCTTCATAAGGGCAAGCCTCAATATTGAGGGCTTAACTTACTAAATTGGGATCCCCTAATGCCTGAGAGAATACCTCTCAGGCATACTGCCAGTGAGGAAGTTTAATAATTCTGCCTTTATCCCCAGGCCTTCAACGTTTTTGCTAATACATTTTTATTTTTTGCCTGAAATACTCTGGAATGTATCTGAGTGTGACATTAACCTATATTATTATTTTTTAAGATCTCATTCCCTATTTGAAGTTCCATGTAATTAGGCTGTTTAAATGAATTGAACAGAAAGGCTACATTAGATAGTGTGCTACAGAAAATTTGAGATTCAAACTAAATAAACATCTCTTCTTTTTGTCTCCCACAGAGGTTGAAGTTTTAAAATACAGACAATATCATCCTTTACCCTTTATTCTGATTTACCTTAGTTCTAGCCAGGTCCATTACCTTCATATTTTTAATTGGAGTCTGATTTCTTTTTCAGCTTCTTTAACAGTTGCTGTATGGAGTAATGCAAACTTTTAGAGCTGCAGAACTCTAATTCTGAATCTCAGGTTTCACACAGATACTCAATGTTTCAGAAAACTTCCAAGGATATAAACAAAGAGCACAGCTTCTCAGAATTTAGAAATAACAGTAAAAACTCAGGAATAGATGTGACTGCTGTAACAATCTAGGAACCTTTACAGTGAGCCTTATTTGAACATTCTGTAGTCCTTAATTATCAATTGCCCAATCTCTGCCCACTTACTGTCCACTGATAACCCATGCAGTCGAATTCAATTCTCAGAGTTTGCTCATTATAGTTAGTTTATATTAATGAGACACCATATATTATTTGTCCTTTTTTTTCCTGGCTTATTTCACTCAACATAATGTCCTCGTTTCATTCTCCGAATTGCATGCCACACAACTTCATTCCTTCCTGCATTGGTTCATTTCTTTGTATGCATATACCACAGTTTTCTCTTCCATTTATCAGTCAGTGTATCCTTAGGTCACCTCCATCCATTGCAAATTGTGAAAAGTGCCACCATAAACACTAGTGTGCAAATGCCTATTTGTGTCCCAGCTTTCAGTTCTCCCAAGCCGTTGTCTAATGATGGAGTTGGAGGATCATGTGGCAACCCTACATTTAGCCTCCTATGGAACCACTACACTGCCCTCCAGAGGGGCTGCACTGTTATATCTCCCTACGGTTTAATTACATAACTATGCATCTGCCCCCACAAACTGTATGAGAACATATTCATTTCTTTCACAAAGAAAGAAAAAGAGAAGAAAAAGAAAAAGAAAAAAGAGAAACAGCTACATCAGTAAGAATTCCATACCCCTCTGTTATATCCCTCTCATGACATTTAGCTTTGGTGTATTACTTTTGTTGCAATTAATGACAGAACACTACAATGTTACTGCTAACCCTAGTCCCTAGTGAATTCATTGTATTTTTTCCTTGTGCCATTCCATTTTTAACACGTTACAATGGTGACCTTCAATTGTTCTCCCTCAAGTAAAAACTTTCTTATATTTGTGCATTTAATCACTGTCACTATCCGCTCTGGGTTTCACTAAATTTTACAGTTCCAGTTTTTATCCTCTAACTTTCCTTCTGTTGTCCATGATGCTAGCCTTCCTCTTTCAACCATACTCACCTTCAGCTTTGTTCATTATACTTACAGTTTTGCAGAACCATCACATATATTGTGCTATCCATTTCTGGATTTCTAAAATCAACTCTTGAACATTCTGTACTTCTTAAGCATCGAGTGCCCAGTCTCTACCCTCTTTCTCTTTCCTGGTAATCTGTGTTCTTTAACTGTCAGAATTTGTTCATTACAGTTAGTTTATATTAGTGAGCCCATATAGTATGTGTCCTTTTGTTTCTAGCTTATTTCACTCAACATAATTTCCTCAAGGTTCATCCACACTGCTGCATGCTTCATGACTTTATTCTGTCTTAAAACTATATAATATTCCATCCTATGGATAAGCTACTGTTTGTTTAGCCATTCATCCATTGATGGACATTTGAGCTATTTCCATCTGTTGGCAATTGTGAATATTGCCGCTATAAACATCAGTGTGAAAATGTCTATTTATGTCCCTGCTTTCAGTTCCTCCAAATATATACCTGGTAATGGGATTGCTGAATCATATGGAAATTCTATATTTAACTTCCTGAGGAACTGCCCAACTGCCTTCTAGAGAGGCTGCACCATTCTACATTCCCACAATAATGAATTAGTATACTTATTTCTCCATATCCTCTCCCACACTTGCAGTTTTCTGCTTTCTTTTCTTTTTTTGTTTGATAATGGCCATTCTAGTGGTTATGAGATATCTCATTGTGGTCTTGATTTGCATTTCCCTAATCACAAGTGAAGTTCAGCATCTTTCCATATGTTTTTGAGCCATTTATAATTTCCTGTTGGAAGAATATCTGTCCATGTCTTTTGCCCATTCTATAATTGGGTTGTTTGTCTTTTTGTTGTTGAGTTATAGAATCTCTTTAAATATTCTGCATATTAAATTCTTACCTGATATGTGATATCCAAATATTGTCACCCATTGCAAAGGCTGCCTTTTTTACTTCTCTGACAAAGTCTTATGATGTGCAAAAGTGTTCAGTTTTGAGGAGATCCTATCCTTCTGTTTCTTCTTTCATCGCTTGTACTTTGGGTGTAAGGTCTAGGAAACCACCTCCTATCACAAGATCGTTAAATATTTCCCTACATTTTCTTCTAAATATTTTATGGTCTTAGCTCTAATGTTTAGGTCTTTGATTCATTTTGAGTTTATTTTTGTGTAGGGTATGAGATTGGCGTCCTCTTCCATTCCTTTGGATATGTCTATCCAGTTCTCTAAGCACCATTTATTGAAGAGGCTGCCCTGTCCCAGGTGAATTGGGTTGACTGCCTTATCAAAGATCAATTGTCCATAGATGAGAGGGTCTGTTTCTGAACACTCAAGTCAATTCCATTAGTCACTGTATCTATCTTTATACCAGTCCCATGCTCTTTTGACCACTTTAGCTTCGTAATATGCTTCAACATGAAGTGAAGAGACCTCAGTTCATTTTTCTTTTTCAAGATATATTTAGCTTGGGGAACCCTGCCCTTCCAAATAAATATGATTATTGTTTTTCTATTTCTCTAAAGTAAGTTGCTGGGATTTTACTTGGTATTGCATTGATTCTTTTTTGTCAGTTTGTATAGAATTGACATCTTTTTTAGGAAGTGCATGGGCTAGGTATCAAGATTTGACATCTTAACTATATTTAGGTCGTCCTTGATTTCTTTTAGTACTATTTTGTAGTTTTCTGTGTATACATCTTTTATGCCCTGGGTTAAATTTATTCCTTAATATTTTATTCTTTCATTTGTTACTGTAAATTAATTTTTTTCTTAATTTCCTTGTCAACTTGTGCATTGCTGGCATGTAGAAACACAACGGATTTTTGCATATTGATCTTGTATCTTGCCACTTTGCAGTACTCATTTATTAGTTCTAATTGTTTTACTTTAGATTTTATGGGTTTTTCTACACGTAGTTGTGTAGGGCTTATTTATGAATATATTTTTCAGTGTTCCCTTTTATGGCTGTTCTGTGGGATGAGATGATATGTGTGTCATGTCATGAAAATTATGTTTGTCTTTAATAGACTTTAAATATGAAACACAGGAAATCTTATTAAAAATGGTCAACAAAATATGTGTCACAAGGAATGTGTTACGGAGACTAGCAGAGTCTCTTTAGCTTATCAAGTAGTGTGAAAGATAAGTTGTATGTAAATACATATAATAGATGGCAGTTTGTGTGATCAGGGAATGCTTCATGGATGAGGCAGTAATTGAATTTGAAGTTTTTGTCTTTGGACAAAGCAGAAAGATTAGAAAAGCAAATGTGTTCCTGAAGAGAGGTATGTAATTTGGCCTAATTTTATTAAGCTTGAGTGCAGACTGGAAAATTAGGTTGAAACCATAATATGAATGCCTGGGGAGCTTGGACTTTACATTTTAGCTGATAGGGTTGCTAATACTTTTTAGTTGGGATTGTTAAGCCCCTTACAGGTCTAAAGTGATATTGTGGGAAAGTCAATTTAGTGATAATAGGTAGAATTGACTGAAAATGGATGGAGAGTCAAAGGACTGGAGGGAAGTTATCTGGGAAATTATAGCAGATGTTCATGCAATTGTAAAGACTAAAAATGTTAGCAGAGGAAATAAAAAAAACAAATTTTAAAAATTACAATGGAAACTGAATTTAAAATTTCCTTTTATATGAGAATTAGAGGGGTTTTTTTTGCTCGATTTCTAGTTACAGATATGTCCTTAGCATCTGATTTCCTCATCACATTTGACCTTCCTTTAGAATTAGCTTTGAAAATCTCTTTTTGTGTTTCCCTGTGTTCTAGTTTCCTAGTTGCAGGAATGCAATGAACCAGAGACAGATTGGCTTTTAATAAAAGGGGATTTATTTTGTTAGTTCTTCAGAGGAAAGGCAGCTAACTTTCATCTGAGGTTCTTTCTTACATGGGAAGGCGCAGGGTGATCTCTGCTGGCCTTCTCTCCAGGCCTCTGGGTTCCAACAACTTTCCCCGGGGTGATTCCTTTCTGCATCTCCAAAAGCCTAGGCTGAGCTGCGAGTGCCGAGATGAGGTATGCTGAGCTGCTTGGGCTGTGCTACGTTGTGCGCTCTCATTTAGGCACCAGCCAATTAAATCAAGCATCCTTCATTGCAGCAGGCATGCCTCCTAGCCGACTGCAGATGTAATCAGCAACAGATGAGGTTCACGTATCATTGGCTCATGTCCACAGCAATAGAACTAGGCACCTTCACCTGGCCAAGTTGACACCTGAACCTAACTACCACACCCTGCATCATTGACCTGTTACTCCACTTGAGCTCTTTGTTTTTCCTTCCAGCTTCTCCCTTAATCCCTTCATCCCACATTTCCCTATGGTCAATGGGAGGCTGTCTTTTCTGTCTTCCCTTGATAATCTCTTCCATTCCCTCCCTTAAAAAATAGCACTTATTTTGAAAGGTTGTTATGAATTTTAGGCAGTAAATGACTGAGGACTGGAACATGACAGTTTTTCAAAGCATTAGCTATTTTTCATCTCAGTGTGGAAGATATTCATGTCCTGTGAACCAGGTGTGCATCTCTATGGCATGTCCGACCTGCCCCCGCCACACACAGCGGCTCATGATGTCCCCCTGAAACCTAAACTTGATGTGCCCTCAGTGAGTATGTATTATCTTCCTCCTCAAATCTGCTTCTCTTTCTGTGTTCCTTATTTCAGATAATGTGAACATCATCTGTTCAGTATTTCAGGTTAAAACCATGACTTAATATCCAGCTCCTCCTTTATCTTCTCTTTCCAGTCAGCGATCAATTCCTTTTTTCCCCTCCCCTTTAGTACTATACCTCAAGTTCATCTTTTGCCCTGGTTCACCTCGGTTTAGTTTAATTTTTTAAACTCTCCATTTCATGCCATTATCTCTTCCCTGGAACTATCAGTTATGACAGACATATGTCTGGTCACCCTGTCACCATTCTCTCTGGAGCTGGTCTTGTGATCCTGGATGGCAAAAAACTGCTAATCAATTTATTGTGCCTGCGAGAAAATGCGAGGGGACAGTGAAGGTTTCTGCCAAGGCTACTGAGAGGGGCATTTTCTAATGAAATTTATGCTTCTAATGAAAGTTATATCACTTATTTGGTTATTAGCAAGAAAAGGAAAGTGGTTCATAAATGTTTTAAAAACCGGACTGAGGAGTTTTTTTTTGGCTAAAATCAGTGTTGTCCATCTTGTATGCAATGGAAAACTTCTGTTTTAAGGAATATATTGCACAGTCGACTTCTTGCTACTCAGTAGTTGACAAGGTTGATCAAACCAATATGTTGTCTCCCTCAGAAGGGGCTTAAGTAAAATCTGTTGAAAGGCACAGCATCATGGCTAATACTAGTCATATAGATTTTTTTTTTGAAGTTCCAGCCCCAAATTGTGGCTGTCTTTGGTGAAATAATAAATAAAAATGTTTAAACATAGATTCAGATATTTAATTTCCTAATTATTTTTAAAATATATAATTTCTTTTCTTATGGATGCTATTGTGAATGGCATTGCTTTCTGAGTTTCATTTTCAGATTGTTCATTTGTATTTGGAATAGCAGTCGATTTTTTGTGTTGGCAACTTTTCTATAAAGAATTTTTGCACTAGTCATTTTGTGTATTGGGATTTTCTAAGTAAATGACCATGACATTTGAAAATAAAATTTTTCTTCTTCCTTTCCAGTCTGGAAGCCTTTGATTTCTCCCTCCCTCTGTCCTCCTTTGTCTCTTCCTCTTCTTACTTCCCCTCTCTGTTCTTCCATTGCCTAATAACACTGGCAGTAATATTTCTTGCCTTAAACACTTTTTTTGTGTGGTGTTAACATAGCTATTTCAGCTCTGTCATCATGGAGTATTTTTTCCATCCTTTTCACATTCACCTTATTTATGGTTTTAAATCTGGACTTTTTTTTTTCTTACAGAGAACATATAGTTGGGTAGTATTCTTTTTTAATCCAATATGACATTCTTTGCCTTTTGATAGCAGATACATTTAGCCCGAAGTGGTAATTATTATTTTTGAATTTTGAGAGGTTGTGTTATATATATGTATATTTATATAACCTGATATTTAGACATGAGAATGAAGCCGATCAGGTTGGGGTTAAAGTAATTCAGAACACAGGGGTAAGGAAGACAATGTCTATATTTTAGAACTACACATACATACTCTTGGAGACCAAAGGAAAAAAGGTTTATTTTGTCCAGAACTGAATTTTTCTGTAGCACATAATCTAACTTAGCCTGTCTGTACAGCTCATTTGAACAACTGAAACACAGGGAGCCCAGAATAAGAAAGAGGTCCTTTAATCCTGTATAGCTTAATGTAATGCCTGGATAATCCTAGAATATATTAAGCGATAATCAAAAAGTGTTGGCAGAGACCCTTGAGGGATGGGAGGAAAAAATATGAAACTATTAAACTTGACCACCAAGAAATCCCCTGATGCTGTGTCAAAATTTAGGGACACCCAAATCAATAGGCCATACCCTTGATCTTGAGGCTTACTCTTGTGAAGCTTATGTAGGTAGCGGAGAAGCTTAGCCTACCTATACGTGTGCCTAACAGTTAGTTCTGGAGGACCTCTTTTGTTGCTCAGATGTGGCCTCATTCTCTCTAAGCCCAACTCTACAAGTGAAATCATTGCCACTCCCCTTACGAGGGACATGACATCCAGGGGTGAAAGTCTCCTTGGTGACATGGGAGGTGACTCCCAGGGATGAATCCGGCCCTGGCACCATGGCATCAAGAATTCCAGTCTGACCAAAAGAAGGAAAAGAAGTATAACTGGTAAAGTATTAGTGAAAAAGCGAGTTCAAATAGAGTTGAGAGATTACTGGGGGGGGGGTGCTCTTATGCGTGCTTCAGTTAGACATTGCTACCTATCATAACCTGCCACACTCCAACCAGGATCACTCCAGCCAATCCTAAAGAACACCTAGGGCAATATATAGGATTCACAAGGGTTCCATGCACTAAAGTAACTTTCCAGAAACCTATATCCTCCAGATGGGTCCCTGGACCTGATAACCTAGAGGGCCCATCCTCTCCAGAACATCAGCTAGTTCCATCCCTTTACCCCATATTAGTGACAGGCCCTTCCAACATGAAAAAGTTAGAATGGCCATAGCCCAAATACTCCTAAAGAGAGGAATAGAAAGATCAAAGGTGATGGTGGAGTTATACAGAGAAGACAGGATTTAACAAACGAGTATGACTGCTGAATCATTAAATTGATATCTCTTTTAGCCTCCAGTATCTTAGAGCAGCTAGAAGTAAAAACTAAAATTGTGGAATTGTAACCCATGTCAAACTCTGAAATATGTTCTACAACTCATTGTGGTGCTGTGCTTTGAAATTAATTGCTTTTTTGGGTATGTGTTATTTTTCACAAAAAAGAAAGAAAAAAAAAGACGATTGTGGTGATAAAAAAATATTCAAGCCTTCTAGCCTCCTATAACCTGGAGCAGCTAGAAGGAAAAATCTGAGAGGATGTTATGGTAGCCCATGACAAACTCTGGGATCTGTCCTGTAACTACTTGTTGAAGAGTTCTTTGAAACTATTGCTTTTTTCTTTCTTTGCTTTATGTATGTTATACTATACAATAAAAAGTTAAAAAAAAAAAAGTGCCCTAGTACTGGATTAAACCCCACCATGTATGGACTGAGTCACATCTCAACTGAACTAAAAGGTCCCACCCACGCTAGGTTTGCCCCCAGAGGCATGGGCTTCCCTGAGTACACACCAGCTCCAAACCAGTGCACCTATATATATATATACTTAACTCAATAATACTGTGTTGTTATAATTGCTTTATATAGTTTTAGGTGTTTTAAAGGAATTCACAGAAGAAATGAGGAAACTATTTCTAAGGCCTCTTATATTAACCCACGTATTTTCCAGTTCTAGTGTTTTTTTTTCTTTCTTTGAATTTGAAGGAAGTTTTGAAGGACTTCCTTTAGGATGTTTTGTAAGGCAAAGTATTTGTTTGTAAGGCAAGGCAAAGATTTCAGTCTTTGTTTCTCTGGGAATATATATATATTTTTTGATTTTCATTTTTTTTTGAAAGACAGTGTAGCTGCATATGAAATTCCTACTTGTTCTAGTTTGCTAGCTGCCAGAATGCAATATACCAGTAACAGAATGGCTTTCAAAAGGGGGAATTTATTAAGGTGTAAGCCCACAGCTCCAAGGCTGATAAAATGTCCCAATTAAAGCAATTCCACAAAAATGTCCAAATTAAGGCACCAACAAGAGGTCACCTTCACTCAAGAAAGGCCGATGAAGCTCAGGATTTCTCTCTCAAATGGAAAGGCACATGGTGAATATGGTGACGTCTGCTAGCTTTCTCCCCAGGCCTCCTGTTTCATGAAGCCCCTTGGAGTGTCCTCCTTCCCCATCTCCAAAGATCTCTGGTTTCATGGTCTCTGGCTCTTGTCATTCTGAAGCTTTCTCTAAATGCTTCCTCTTTTTAAAGGATTCCAGCAAACTAATCAAGACCCACCTGGAATGGGTGGAGTCACATCTCCCTCTAATGAAAGGTTATGACCCACAAGTCATATCTCTGCGGAGATGAGCTAATCGAGTTTCCAACCCACATTATTGAATAGGAATTAAAACAGTTGCTCCCACAAGATTGATTAGGATTAAAATATGGGCTTTTCTAGGTTACATGAATAGTTTCAAACAGTCACACTACCCAACAGTTTTTATCCCCCTTTAAACTCTTTGAATGTGTCATCCTACTGCCTTCTGGCTTTCCTCCTTGCAAGTGAAAATTCAGATATTAATCATTTTTATTCTCCCCTGCATAAGATGATGTTATTTTTCTCTTGCTGCTTTAAAGATTTTCTCTTTCTTTGTCTTTGTCTTTAAGCAGTTCTATTATAATGTGTCTTAGTTTGGATCTCATTGTAGTTATTCTACTTGGGTTTTGTGGTAATATGTTTTCTTTCTTTGGTAGTTTTAAGCTATTATTTCTTAAATATGTTTTCTTTCTTTGGTAGTTTTAAGCTATTATTTCTTAAATATGTTTTTAAGAATATATTTTATTCTTTTCTTCTGTTAACTCCTTTAAAAAGCCTAAAATTATATAAAGCAGTTATAATAATACAGTATTATTGAGTTAAGAATATATACATATATATAGGTGTGCTGGTTTGGAGCTGGTGTGTACTCAGGAAAGACCATTCCTTCTCTTTCTGGGATTCCCATGATTTGTGCATTGATACATTTGATGTTCACAGGTTTATAAGGCTCTGTTCTTTTTTCTTTGATGCTATTTCTCTTGTACTACATTGGATAATTTCTGTTGATTTATCTTGAAGCTCACTGATTATTTCTTCTTTCATTTTGAATCTGCTGTTGAACTCCTTTAGTGATTCTTTTTAATTTCAATGATTTGCTCTTCAAATCCAGAATTCCCATTTGTTTCTTTAAAACGAAAGAACTATCAACTTTATAAGACTCTCTACTTTTGATTCATTGTTATAATACTTTCCTTTAATTCTCTAAACATAGTTCCCTTTAGTTCTCTGAACATATTTATAAAAACTGATTTTTGAAGCCTTGGTCTGCTAAATCCGACATCTGGGGTTACTCACAGATCGTTTCCATTGACTATTTTTTCCTCTCAGTGTGGGTCAAACATTTCTGTTTCTCTTTTTGCATGTCACAATTTTTTAATTGAAACTAAACATTGTGGTTATGTTGTAGCATCTTGAAATTCAGATATTGCCTTTCTGAAGGTTTCTTTTGCAGGTTTTTTGTTCGTGGTTGTAGGTTTTTCTTTTTCCTGATGGCTTTCCTGGGCTAAATTAGTGAATTTTGTCTCACTTGTGATGTGCAGCCCGTAATATGTCTGCTCAATTTAAAAATACTCTCATTTTATTTTTTTACCTGTTTTCCTAGGGTTTGCCCCCATTTCTTGCATAAGTTAGGGGTCAGCAGGTGTTGATGCTGGGGGTGTGCTCAGATACTTCTAGTCATCTGCTCCTGGATCTCTGAGTAGGGAAGTGTGTTCAAAGGATAGGTTTTTTAAGTCTTCCTTGGCTTTTAATTTCTTTTTGGTCCTTTATTATCTTTTATGTGCTTGTGTCAGCTTTGGGTTTAGCTAGGAGTCTGTGAACAGCTTGGGGCCTCTTTCACTGCATATGCCTGCAACTTTCTCAGTATACGCTGAGTCAGGCTGGGAGAGCTTTGGGGCCTTGCTGGAAAGTGTCATTTTTCACAAACAGTGCCTCTGTGCATGGGTGACACAGCTACTGGTTCTCACAGCCTACCCCCAGCATATCCTTGCAGAACCTGTGTCCACGGGTGTCAGAGGGGGTGATAGGAGTAGCCTCAGAAACAGACTCTGTTTTTATTCAGAGGTCAGCAGCTTTCTAGCATAAACATTTAGCAGGTTTTTGTACATCTTTGGCCACCTTCCAGTGTTCTGAAATGGCTGTGTTTGCCAATATTATCTCACTTGCTCTTTGGCAAAAGGATTTAACAAACACTTGGCCAAAGGATTAGGATCCAGAATTTCTTTCTAAAATGTAACACATAAACCTTTTTATCTTTCTTGAATTGGTCCTTGAATGTAACAAACTTTCATGCCATGACAGTAGTTGATCACGTTCCCAGCTGTTAAAATAATCTTTGATTTCGTTTCATGTTACACGTGGATCTCTTCTAACTCCAATTATGTGTCAGATGTGATGGGTTACCCCAGCTGTATTTGAGTTCTTCAATGATAACGTTTATAGTATATATGGATTAGTAGGACTCTGAAGTATGTCCAGGCTGACCAAAGGTAAATCAAGATCAAGACTCACAAATACAGTTCTAGTTTCAGTCGCATAGAACATTTCTGGATCTCATAATCTGTACTTACATTGTTGTCTAATTCTTCTGTATTCCTCACCCATCAAAATTCTTCAGCCAGAAAGTGATTGTATCTCCTTAGCTTCCCTTTTCAGTGGTGCCCCCCCACTTACAGACAGCAAGGGGGAGATCCCTGATCCAAACAGACCCATAACACGTCCATCCAGATAGGATCACTGTTTTAATACCTTAGTGTACTTTTACTCCTGCTAGTACATTCATCCCAGCGGGGTCACACCAGGCTCTGAGTTTCTAAAAGATCCTTCAAACTAAAGACCTGGAGTTTGGGGTTTTCACTCCAAATCTCTGTGTGAGGTCTTTTGGAGCAGGTTTACTGCTGTTTTCAACAGTAATTTTTGTCAACTTTAAATACTTCTGCAAACGTTCAGGAAAACAAAATAAAAACAAACCAACTGAGAACAAGCCTGATAGGACTTTGAGGGGAGGCATTCTGGTATGGTTTTAGGCTGACTAGGTATGCCTTTTAGTAGATTCTGGTTTGGGGCAAGTTGTTTAATTTTCAGGCTCTCTGTTGACTCATTTCTGAAGTGGGGATAATAAGACTTACCATGTAGGGTTATTGTGAGAAATAGGACACAGAGGATACTTAAAAAGTGATATAGCAGTTATTATTTACATACTTGTATCTGTATGGCTATTTTATATATTTGTGAAACTCCATAGAAATTCCACGCTAATGCGTGTGCTCCTAATTATTAAGAATTCCAAGGTGCTAATTGAAATCAGAAAGAAAGATAGATGATAAAGATTGAGATGGTATAATATAGGAATGCCTAGAGTGTATAATGATAGTGACTAAATGTACCAATTTTAAAAATGTTTTTGCATGAGGAAGAACAAAGGAACGTCATTACTGCAGGGTGCTGAAAATAGATGATAATTTATATTTTAAAATTTCAACTTATGTGTGAGACTAAAACACAAAATGTTTATTTGGTACAAAATTTATATTTTGACTAGTGTATTTCCTAATATAACTTATGTAGACAGCTTAATTGAACACCATAAGTACATGGAACCTTGAGTAGGACATGAGATTTTGTTGGTTTGTCCAGAGTGATGCCCCGATGAATCCCAGAGTGATTTGAACAGTGAATAAAAAAGTATCTGCAAAATCCCCTTCGGGGAATGGTGAGAACAGGGAAATATTCAACTTCCCCAAGTTGAATTCTTGATATTTTCACGGGCAAAGTGGACAACCAAAGCTATAGGCTGAGCCCCCAGTCTTGGGGTTTGTTCATATGAAACTTAACCCCACAAAGGGTAGGTCAAGTCTACTTAAAATTTAGGCCTAAGAGTCACCCCTAAGAGAACCTCTCTTGTTGCTCAGATGTGGCCTCTCTCTCCAGCCAATACAACAAGCAAACTCACCACCCTCCCCCTGTCTACGTTGGACCTCTGGGTGTGGACCTTCCTGGCAATGTGGGACATAAATCCTAGAATGAGCTGAGACTCGACATCAAGAGATTGAGAAAACCTTCTCGACCAAAAGGGGAAAGAGTGAAATGAGGCAAGATGTCAATGGCTGAGAGATTCCAAACAGAGCCGAGAGGTTATCCTGGAGGTTATTCTTATGCATTAAGTAGATATCACCTTGTTATTCAAGATGTAATGGAGAGGCTGGAGGGAACTGCCTGAAAATGTAGAGCTGTGTTCCAGTAGCCATGTTTCTTGATGATGATTATATAATGATATAGCTTTCACAATGTGACTGTGTGATTGTGAAAATCTTGTGTCTGATGCTCCTTTTGTCTACCTTGTCAACAGAAGAGGAAAACATATGGAATAAAAATAATAATAGGGGGAACAAATGTTTAAAAAAAAAAAAAAAAAGAATTCCAAGGTGCTGACTGTCTCATCCTGAGTTTACTTGGAGTTTCTAGTGCCTGAGGTTCCAAGTAATATTACTGAATTGATTCTAGTTTGATTTGTTCAGACTATTACTGAGTAATTAATTAGGCGCTTGCCATTTTCCATTAATTTAGATGAAGTTAATCCAGCACGTTTTATAGAATGAGACACCTTGAAAGGGTGAGATGGTTGGTAATTGTATGGTTTTACCTTGCTAAATCTGCACTTATTGCATAGTTAATTAAATATGAAGTTATCTTCTTGTCACTTACATAACTTAATTTGGAAGTCATAATTCCTGTTATCTCTTTTTTGTTCTCGTTTGGACTTTCTGTGAAGCTCTAGGGAAGTCAAAATCTATTGTTTGCTTTCAACCACATCTTTGTGGAAACTGTTCTGCCTCCTTTAAACAGGTTATGAGACAGGGACCCTGGCTGTTTGGGCATAGGGCGTTTTGCTTATTATTAGGTTGACTCGGCTACTGTGAAAGTTACTTTTGTCCCAGATCCTCTTTTTGGCAGTGAATATATGAATGCATTCTGCCTAAAACTTCTTATATAGCCTCCCCACCCCCACCCCGAGGCAATACTATTTTGATCATCAGAAAATTTCACTGAAGGGTCTTCCAAGTTTTGTTCCTAACATGTGGTTTACCTGGCTCTGCTAGAGTAGAGCTGAGACATCACTGCTTCTGACATTCAACAGATGCGTGGGTTATAAATTGTTTTTGTCTTGTTTATCACTATAACCCTGTTATCAGGACAATGCGAGATGGACAAACCAATATATCATATTGGTACAATCAAACAAAATTCCTTGAGTTGAGAGTGAAACCTTGCTTTGAAATATTTTGTGGCTACTTGAACTATCACAGTGGTTCAGATAAATTTTTTTAATTTTAATTTTTTAATTTTTTCCTTATTTGTTCATGCATTAATTTGTTTGCTAACTGTTAACTAGCTCTGCACTGCTGAATTTAGTGATTAGACTCCATAACCTTTTCAATAGTAGATTTTTTCATTTAGAGCATAACTTCCCAGAACATCATTCTGATTTATTTATATAACTAGAAATTATGTTTTGCAAATGTGCCTTAGGTAAGTGGGCCTTTACCTACAGTGCGGGGAGTTGTTTGTTGAGCTTTTATTGAGATTGTGGATGATATGTGTTATCAGGAATAATAGGCAGAAATTAGTCTGCCTGAGATGGGTTTGACTTAATAATGTTCAGAAGCAGTAGGCTGTATCAGATGAAAACTTAGGTTGCCCATCTGAATTTTGAAGACCTTCATCTTATATGGAGGCTTAGTTCATAGCAGTAGTCCCTCCTCTGATTTCTCTTGGAGCGTTTTGTTTTCTAACCACCACGCCCTGTGTGCTCACGGACAATGGCTCCACTCAAAATGTGTGTCAGCAGATTTGACCTGAGATAACATTCCTGTTGTGACATGAAAGTGACAGAGTTCCAATGGAATGGAGAGTCGATATTAGTGTCCTTCTAGTTTTGCATTGACAAATAGGAGTCATTTGAATTCTAAAATATTTGTAAACAGGTAATGTGGCTCGGCATATCCATTTACCTATAACTTTAAAGGACATGATATGAAAACAGATGTATACCAGGGGGCAGAATGGACACTGAGCAAATGTTAGACACCTCTACTGATTCACTAGGGGTTTTCATAATTAACAGCTACATTGGCACAGCTGTGCCTCTTTGTAGGGCCGTGTCTTGCTAATAACCTGCTAATATATCCTTCCCCACCTGGACCATGCTGCCATTAAGAATGCCAAAAGGAATGACTTGATTTTTGTCTGAAGAGGTTAAAAGGCTTTAAGCCTGGGGCCCCTAGAGATATCATCTGTTGCCATCACATTAGCCTTGTCTTTTCAAAAAGAAAAACTGATCTAGAAGAATTAATTGACACAGCGAAAATCTTTCCTTCCCAACGGCAAACTCAAGTAAACCTTTGGTGCAAAGTGGGATGAAGGGAAAAAGAATAAGGTGAGAAAAACTACTCACAACTATCAACTCCTGGAGAGAAGTGTGAAACTCTGGAAATAGCCGCATTCCCAGCCTGGGAATAGGATAAAATCCTATGTTCGGTGTTTTAAAGAAGCAAGAAGAGGAAAAAGTGAACTAACATTTCCCCCTTCTGTCCTGCCTGGATATTTCTTTCCCACCATGGTTTCTTTGTCCTTATAGAATAGAAAGAATTTAAAGGGTATTATTCCTTATCTGGCAGGTGAAATTTTTCCTGGTACATGGTCTCTGTGGTAAATTAAAAAATAAAACAAAACACTTTATCTTCTGGGAAAGATAGAGTCTAATGTCTCCACAGTTTAGGAAGAAGTTATACTGCCTTGCCAAAGGCCACTCACAGACGGGTGACTGAGCAAAAACAAACCTGCCTTAATTTGGTACCAGCTGCTCTGTTTTAAAGTCTGCTGTCCTGACATTTCTCTGTAGAAGAGCAGCTTTTCTCTTAATTTACATCTAGCAATTCTGAGCTTTCAATCTAATTTAGGGCTGTCTTAAATCAGGCAGATAATATTATATCTTTGTGGCATTTTACAGTTTAGGATGTACTTTTACATTGGTTTTCTTATTTGAATCTCAAGTGATTTTTTGAAATAGGATAAATATTTTTCCACTCAACAGATGGGGAAGTTCAGACTGACTTACCTAATGTCACTTGGCTGGTTATTTATTGAACCTGTTCCCTGATACAGTCCCCTGCTCATTTCCTTTTGTTTTCAAACTATCAAGATTTAATAAATCATTAATACAGTTTGAGATGCCTTTTTTGCTATTCCCCTGGTTACTTGGAGCGCATAAAGGAAAGTATAACAAACATATCAAAGCAAGCAAACAAAAAAAAGGCATTGTCAAGAAGTGAATTAATTTATCTTCATAATAGAAACCTAGGATTACTAAAATAAAACCAAATGTAAGAAGAGCTGTCATTAGAGTCGTAACTACCTGTATCTCTTTATGTACAATTATTTAATTCTCTAGAAATAGATGAAATCATGGTTTGAGGTTGGCTCATTGAAAGTTGAGCTTTTCTTCTTTGTGAATTGTGGTTAACAGGTTGACGGGGTTGTGCACGGAAATGTAATAAGCTGAATAAAAATGGTGCATGGCAGAAAACTTGAAACAATATTCAGTAGGAAACTTCATGATATATCTGGACTCTGTAGCAGTCATGAAGAATGAATGAGGTAGATATGTCTACTGACAGACAGTGTTCTCCAAGACATAGCAATACATTTCAGAATGATAATTGGTACACAGTGAGACTCTTAATGGAAAAAACACTCAAAACCAACCCATTTATTTCTATATGAGCATATTTGTGTGTGTAAATGCATAAATAAAGGCCAGGAAATATCACACCAAAAAGCCAAGAGTGTGCATGTCTGAAAAGAAGAGTTAGTATAAAATTGTCAAGACAAAATTTTCGATTTTGTAGTATTTTGAAGTTTCTACAGTGGAAATGTTTTTATTTGTGATTTAAAAATATGGAATGACTTCTAACCACAGGAAGTATTTAATGGGATATATATATATATAATTTACATTATTGTAAATCCTAGTGAAATAAATGCTGATTTAAAAGATACATGTGATAGGTGCACGGGCGGTGCAGTGGTAGAACACTCGCCTTCCATGTGGGAGACCCGGGTTCGATTCCCGGACTGTGCGCCCAATTTAAAAAAAAAAAAAGATGCATGTGATATCATGTGGAAATGGTTAATTCCTGGATAGTTCTGTGAGGATTTTACAGGGAACGCGGGATGAATGGGGCGTCATCCTCCAAGAATGAGTAGGCGTGCCGTATGAGGCGGCCTGGAGCCGGCTATTTCAGAATGAGGAAGGAGACACATGAGCGAGGGCACAAGACGTTAAAATGGAGCGGCTTCTTGAGATGCTGTTTCAACATAGTGATAACAAGAGGGATGGTCTTTGGTGGCTTGTAATAGTCTCAAATTATTGGTTACAGTTCAGTTAAGGTAATTACATGTTTCAATAGGTTTTTAAGTGAGTTAGGCAGATACATCTGTGGAAGCCAAATGGTTTGATGGATACCTCAGTTGGAAACCTAATTGATTTTACATAGCATTTCCAGTGCCAACAAAGCCAGATGCTGCCTTGTGCTGAATCCTGAGCAATTATTTTCCCTAAGATTAGGTGTTCACCAGGCAGAGGAGAATAAAGACAAGTTTGTTTGTTTAAAAGAAGCTGCTAGCTTAAGATTTGTTACCTGTACCAAAGTTCACAGATCCTGATAAAGTTGGTGTTGTCTTCATATATATAAGAAAAATTATTAACCTCCTGCCTGGGTTTTTTTGGGTACTATTCTGGGCAGCATACGTCATCGTTTAGACAGACTGAATCACTTTTTCTGACTTAATTATGCCTGGGTAAATAATACTAATTCTAGTAAATGTATATGAGCAAGGGAGGTGTACATGCTTGGGCTGCAGTTTTTAGTTTTATGTTGTGATCTGAGCTGAGTGTTTTGAAGTACCTGTAATGTAAAGCGTACACATAGCATTTCTCATATGACTTGAGAGCACGCACATTGTGAAATTGAAGTTTTAAAAATTACCTGTCTCAGTAATAAGACGTGAGAACAAAATTAAGGTGAAGGAAAAGATAACTTGAAAATGTTTGTGAATTGGCACTTCTACTACAGGTATATATAGAATGTTCTATCTTATTTTGCTGAGCCTGATGTTAGGAGAAGTAATTTTGGTATGGGGTCATATAATTGGGCTTTGATTAATAAATGTGACCCTTTATTCTCCAGTCATTCAGCTTTGATAGGGTAGGGTGGTTGTGTAGGAATAATGACCTAATATAAATGCTATCAAACGGTATAACCAAAAATTTCAAGGTTATTAGCAGAAATACACATCTAAAGGAGAAATTCTTTGGGTGTTTTATTTTAAAAAGTGAGTTATGGAAATAATATGTTACCTAAGATAACTAGACCACTTTTCTTTAGAGCAAAATTGACAGTACTGCAGAACTCTGGTTTGCATTGTTTTAAGTTTTCCTGAAAGGGGAAAACAATATCTTCTTGCTATCTCAGCTCTCCTGTTACATTTGTGCATGTGTGCGGTGTATGCATGTGTGCTCCATGCATGCGTGTGTAAGACAGTGTGAGAGAGAAGATAGAAGGAGTCAGAAAAAAATGTTTGACTCGGCCATATGAAAGAGAATTGCCTTTGCAGGCTTGTCAGCATGTTTATTTCTGTAAACTCTTACTTTCTGAAAGGATATTTGTAGCAGACCTGTAACTCTGTGGAAAAGAGGAAATGAGTTTGGCAGGATTAATTCATTCCAAACCTATGTGGCTTTCAAGGATTTTGAAAATAAGTGTAAGATAGTGTAGCTATCCGTACTTGAACATTTTTGTCAACGTGAGTCAAGAACCAATTTAAATACGTGCATGGTGTAAACTTTTAAATATGACTTTCTTTTAAATTTTAGAACATTCTGGATTTTGTGAACAGGTGCATACTTATAGACTTATGGTTTCAAACATTATTTCTCCAAAAGAGAATCCATCTAAGCATGATTTTTAAAAAAAAATGATACTTCACCAACACCACAAATGGAGAGCAATGCCAGTATACAAAATGAGCTGATGATAAGAACACACTTATTTTGGGTTCTTGTTATATTCTTAAAACTATGCTAAGCTCTTTACATATTATCTCATTTATTTTCCACAACAACCTTGGAGAGATAGTCTCATTGTTATCCCATTTTTCAGAGAAGGAAAGCAAGGATAGGAAATATTAACTGCTAGTAAGTGGTGAAGCCATCAGGATTCTCACTGAGGTTATCTGTTTATAGAACCTGTCCTAACCATTATGATTTATCAACTCTAAAGCAGTTATGAATATTGACACTACATGTCCACTAGTGGGCTATAAAAATGGCTCATACAAACTTCTGAGAGTAGGTTGTTAAATATTTGGGATTTTGGGGGAGACCATTGGTACAGTGGAAATATTTTATACCAAAGAAATGGGAAAATCCTACAGATCAGGGCTGTTTTATTTTTGAGTGGGTTTACCAGCACAGCATTTAATAACATAATATCCCATCAGTAGTTCAGCCCAGCATGATTTATCAGAGTATTTCTGCTAAACTCTTACATTTTAAATTGAGAAATTGAGATGAATGAAATCAATGCTTCTAATACAGATTATTTTCCCAGTAGTATTTGTCTTGATCTGAAGAGAAGTTGTAATTAGTATAGCTAAAACTTAGAATATTAAATTTGAAAGTATTCATTAATAAATTTCATAGTAGAGGACCGTGCCTTCCCAAGCCTCCATTCGTCTATCCGAGGATTTTTAAGAGAAAGCCCTGTCTAGCAGAGTTTAAAAGCCATAGCTGTGCTTAGATTTGAGATTCCTTTGACGATTGGCTAAAATATTCTGAGGAGAAACAGGAAATGTTAGGGTTGGAAAGCAGACACACATGAAAGGAGAGGGATGGAGGAATTTAGAGAAGGAAAATTCATTTGAAAACAAACCAAAACATGGTGCCAATAAGGTTTGTGGGATATGAACGAGGTTCATGGATTTCCCATGTGCTGCTTTTATCTATAAAATGATTTTAATAAATACGTGAACATTATCCATTGTGATTTTGATTGTATCACGTCACATTATTCAACTTACTGTCCTAGTGTTCTTTTTCTGATGAAACATAGTCTTGCATTTTATCATTGGTTGTTCTAGTTTGCTAGCTGCCAGAATGCGATATACCAGAAACAGAATGACTTTTAAAAAGGGGAATTTAATAAGTTGCTAGTTTGCAGTTTTGTGTCTGAGGAAATGTCCCAATTAAAACAAGGCTATAGAAATGTCCAATCAAAGGCGTCCAGGGAAAGATACTTTGGTTCAAAAAGGCCGATGAAGTTCATGGTTTCTCTCTCAAGTGAGAAGGCACATGGCGAACACAGTCAGGGTTTCTCTCTCAGCTGGAAGGGCACATGGAGAACACAGCGTCATCTGCTAGCTTCTTCTCCTGGCTTCCTGTTTCATGAATCTCCCCGGGAGACATTTTCCTTCTTCATCTCCAAAGATTGCTGACTGGTGGACTCTGCTTCTCGTGGATACATTGTCCTACTCTGCTCTCTCTGAATCTCTCGTTCTCCAAAATGTTTCCTCTTTAATAGGACTTCAGACACTAGTCAAGACTCACCCAAATGGGTGGAGAACATGCCTCTACCTAATCCAGTTTAACAACCATTCTTGATTAAATCACATCTCCAGGAAGATGATCTAATTACACTTTGAAATATGCAGTACCGAATAGGGATTAGAAGAAACGGCTGCCTTTACAAAATGAGATTAGGATTAAAATATGGCTTTTCTAGGGCACGTACATCCTTTCAAACCAGCACATTGGTACATTTATAATGAGCCTCTGTTATGGGATTCTTGCTGTGAGCGTCTGCCCATACCTGTCTGGATTCCAGTCTGGATCCTACCTACCTCAAGCAGAAGTGTGGGTGAATTATGATGCATCTGTTCCTGATTGGGATAGTTCTCTCTAATTCACCGATTGATTCTTATCCTGTCTCCTTTACCTTGCTAGCACTCTTTTGAGATTTTTTACAATTTATGGGGTTATGGATTAGAATGAGGACATAAGAGAAAAAAAGAGAAGGGAAAAACAATGAATAATGAGAAAAGAAAGTAATACACACACATACACAGAGCACAAGCTGTATTACTACTCCCCAAATTAGATGCAAGATATCACGTCCAACTTTGAGCAAAATAAACCAACTGCTATCTTTGTACCTAAGGAGAAGCATGGGCAAAGAAAGTTTTATACCAATTTAATTTTATGTTTTTTAACTTCAATATTAATTTGAGACATGTTATTTTTCATTCCTTTTTATTGTATGTTAGTAGGCTGCTTGGTAGGTTAGAGATGAGTGCTCTAGAATCATAGAAATCAGAATTTTAATACTAGCTTATGAATTTAGTAACTCTGCAAATTTGAAAAACTAACCTCTCTTCTCTGTTTTCTTGTCCACTTAATGGTGGTAATAGTCCTTTCTCTAGGTGACCACAGGAGGTGTTGATAAAGCTCCATGTGTAATGCCTATCAGGGTAGACCTTCATTAAATGATAGCTGTTGTTATCCACATTAAAAAAAATGTATACTGTTTGATCACTATAGAAAATGTCTCGTGATTTGGGAGCTCATATTAGGTGACAAGCACTCTTGCTTTTTCTGTAAATAAAGCTAAAGTATTTTAAGATAAATTAGGTCTGGATGATTGATTTCAATGATGATGGTGATGATGGTGATTTTTCCTCCTCTTGAACAGAATGTCCCACCAGATCTGTCCATCTGTACCTTTGTGTTGGAACAGTCCCTATCGGTCCGGGCCCTGCAGGAAATGCTGGCTAACACAATGGAGAAATCAGAAGGGGCAAGTACCTCATTTATGTAGAATTGCAACATTTTAATGAGCTCAGTTACTTTCTTTCACAGGTGCTGGAGTTTTTTGCTTGTTTTTTTTTTTTGCTGAAATAAGTCATTAGCTTTGACTTGCAGCTCCCTTAAGTTTGACTTTGTTCTGTTTCATGCAACAGATCTGTAGTGTCTTAAAGAAATTAAACATAAATCCAACTTCCAGCAGCCCTGTGTCACTGAAACTTATGTTTTTTTGGTGCATAGTTTAAAACAGAGCTGTTCTTTGAGAATTTGTGTGTCTCCGTACGTTTTTCAGAGCTGTTAGTACTATTTTGACTGATCGCTTTTTGCATTGTTGTTTGTCATAGCTTTTGTTTTATTTTCAAATGCCTCTAACCATGTGATGCACTCTAAGCTTCTTTATGGCATGTTAAATTTCATGGCACTGTTACATATTTTAAATGATGAAATTATGATGATACTGATTTAGTCGATTCTAATTTCTCAAACTAGTCGTTTTCTTCTTAAAAACGGAACTTCCTATTTAATGCCAAGATTTTTATCTGAAAGCCTATTTGGTTGTTTAATGGTTTTACTATCAGCCTTGCTAGGACTGATTTCTGGGATGTTCTCTATTCTTAACTGATTAATTAAAGCAGGAGGATGAATGAGCAAAGTATTGTTTCATGTTACCACATTCCCCCCACGCTCACCTTGGTTACCATAATTACAGCAGTGTGTGGTTTTAATAAACTATACTAGTTTGAGGTATAAAATTGAATGTTTTCTTTTGTCGTTCTTGGCCTACACTTCATTTTTATTTTTCTTAATCAGTATTCCTGCCCGGAAGAGTAGATATTAAAAAAAAAAAAGATAATCCATGGTTCAATAGAAAAATGGGTGATTAGTTATGATATTGCTTTATTTTCATTAGTCTTGCAGTTTGTTTGCTTTCATTCTACATAGAGTAGGATTTTAATTGGTTTGTGCATTACTTTTAAACTCATTTTATACTTTAACTGTATTACTGTACATGTGAAGTTAAATACAGTTAAACTGTATTTAACTGTACATGTGGAGAAGAAACCTTAGTGATTTTTATTTTAAAAGCTCATTTTACAGGACACGTATTTCAATTTTCACATTCATTTTTAGTTACATTGCAAATTACTGTGTTAAAATGTAACATTTCTTCTAGAATTTCTATTCTTTGTGCAAAGCTTATAGAGTAGATTCAAATTAAGAAGCTGTAAATTTTTTCTCAATGAAACTAGTTTAGTTTCTACCTGAGATGCCCCCTCCTGATTTTTAAGCACCACTGAGGCATACCAGTTTTGAAGTGCAAATTTTCTTTAAAAAGAAAAATCGTTTTTCTTTTACATTAGTATCTAGAAAAATATGTATTGCTTTTGCAACTTTTGTAGATACTGACTTAGGACTAAGTTGCCATAAATGTAACTTTTATATTGTTAAGCTGCTTTTTCTAAATTTAATATCTTGGAAAAGGTGTCTACTCTTCCATGCAGTGGAGGGGTTAGACTGTGCAAGCTTGAAATTTTCTCTCTGTAGGAAGTGATTTGAAATGCTGTTTTAAGATGTATGTTTTTATAATATGTATTAGTTAGAACTTGGAACCCCAAACTCTTTTTATTTTGCTAAATTTTATTTTGTGTTATCTAACTTGAATATTTAGAGAGAATGTTTCTATTAGAGATAAAGCGATAAATCATGTGATGTTTGTGGACCACCATTTTATAAAACCCAGGACAGCTACCATCTGACATTAATTAGAAAATATAATTTAAGAAAAATTTGCTGCAGGAAGAGAACATATTTCATTGAGCTGAATTTCACTTTTAGCCCTCCGTAATCTTGAGAAGAAGTGATTCTTAAAATAGTTCAAGGGGTTATAATCTCTTGGAGAAAACAAAGTTTTTTTTAGTTTCCAAGCAGTTTTTAGTTTATCTAGTGCTTTTGCTCAACTATTTAACAACTAGTGTGGCCTGGGCATTAATTAGAATGATTCCCAGACATAGCCAAAGGAATTGTCCTGGAGACCTCCACTGTGTTTGTGGATTTTGCATGGAATCCTGGAGGACTCCTGAAATGGTCACCAGTATGATAAATGAGTTTTTAAAGATATGTTTGTTTTTAAACATTGAGGCAGCAATTTCAGACAAGTAATTGCGTTTAAGATGATTTTGGTGAAATAAAAGAAGATGAAATTCAAGATCTACTCTCAACTGCATAGTAGGTATAAGAACGTGGATTTTAGAGCAAACTTGCTGAATTTTATTCCCAGTGACTTTAGGCAACTTACTTTAACCTCTCTGTGTCTAAGTTTTCTTATTTATAAATGGGGAAAACAATTGTATCTCCATTATAGAGTTATTGTGAGAATCAAGTAGGCTAATATAAGTGATGTGTTTTAGAACAGTACCTGACACACAATAACACTATGTGTACAATATTGTCATCATTATTATAATTTCCATTTTTAATATAGCTGAGTAAGCCACTACTAGATCTAACCCTTCTTCAGAAAAAGACTTTAAACTCTGAACAAAATATTAAAGACAAAATGAACAGTAAGCAAACAAAAACCTAACAACATGATGCCATCATAGAGTAAACAAAACCAGGGAGATTCTGGAGAGGAGTCAAACAGGGAAGATTGTGATGATGCAAGGTGAGTGTCCCAGTTTATTAGTTTTTTTTTTTATTAAACATAACCACATACAAACACAAACACTCCTACCATATGATCATTCCATTCTTGATATATGATCAGTAACTCACAATACCATTGCATAGTTGCATATGCATCATCATGATCATTTCTGAGAACATTTGTTCTCAATTCAGAGAAAGGAATAAAAAGAAAACAAAAAATTTCATATGTACCATATCCCTTACCCCTCCCCTTACTAGCATTTCAATCTACTAAATTTACTTTAACATTTGTTCCCCCATTATTTATTTATTTATTTATTTATTTATTTATTTTTTTTTTAAAGGAAAGACAGAGAGAAGGAAGGAAGGATAGAAGGAAGGAAGGAAGGAAGAAAGGGAAACATTTTTTAAACATTTTCTTGTTTTTATTGTATTCTGTTTCTCCGTTTTTGTTACATGGGCTGGGGCCGGGAATCGAACCGAGGTCCTCCGGCATAGCAGGCAAGCACTTTGCCCGCTAAGCCACCGCGGCCCGCCCCTATTTATTTATTTTTAATCCATATGTTTTTCTCATCTGTCCATACGCAGATAAAAGGAGCATCAGACACAAGGTTTTCACAATAACACAGTCACATTGTGAAAGCTATATCATTATACAGTCATCTTAAAGAAACATAGCTACTGGAACACAGCTCTACATTTTCAGGCAGTTCCCACCAGCCTCTCCATTACAACTTAACTAAAAAGGTGACATCTATTTAATGCGTAAGAATAACCTCCAGGATAACCTCTTGACTCTGTTTGGAATTTCTCAGCCATTGACAATTTATTTTGTCTCATTTCACTCTGCCCCCTTTTGGTCGAGAAGGTTTTCTCAACCCCGTGGTGCTGAGTCCCAGCTCATTTTAGGATTTCTGTCCCACATTGCCAGGAAGGTCCACACCCCTGGGAGTCATGTCCCACGTAGAGAGGGGGAGGGCAGTGAGTTTGTTTGTTGTGTTGGCTGAGAGAGAGAGGCCACATCTGAGCAACAAAAGAGGTTCTCTTGGGGGTGACTCTTAGGCCTAATTTAAAGTAGGCTTAGCCTATCCTTTGCGGGGTTAAGTTTCATTTGAACAAACCCCAAGATTGAGGGTTCAGCCTATTCCTTTGGTTGTCCCCGCTGCTTGTGAGAATATCAAGAATTCTCCACTTGGGGAAGTTAAATAATAATTCCCCTTTCTCACTATTCCCCCAAGGGGACTTTGCAAATACTTTTTTATTCACTGTTCAAATCCTTCTGGGATTTATTGAGGCATCACTCTGGACAAACCTACAAAATCTCATGCCCTACTCATGGTTCCATGTACTTAGGGTATTCAATTAAGCTGTCCACATAAGTTATATTAGGAAATGAGTGCCCCAGTTTTAAGGCTTATAGCTTAAGGGTGGACTGAATTCAGGCCCTTAGGAGTGACTAAAACTCAGTCTTCCTGAGGAGAGTTCAGGGCCTTTGGAAAGCAGGAGAATAATCCTGGACAGGAGAAAGCCAGAAAAGGGGAGCCCCAATTCTGCTGACTCTCCAGCTGATGCTTGAATAATATATGTGTGTGGGGCAGACAGCAATCTCCACAACTGAGAAGACTGAACTGAGATTTGAGCTGCTGCCCAAAACACGGTTTGTAGTCTGAATCCAACCAAGTTAATTCCCTGTGAAAACAAAAGCATCACCATTCTTCAGAGGACTAGAACAAAATCCAGAGTGGCAGCATTAGAGCAGGATAGGATAACTTCCAAGATTGCTCATAATACAAAGTATGAAGAGGTGACCCAGTTTCAAGAGAAAAGGCAACCACCTAGAACAGCCCTGAAATGATCCGCGCGAACAAGGATTTAAAGAGCTATTATTACTAGACTCAATGACATAAAGAGAAATATGCTTATAGTGAATGAAAAGATTCAGAACCTCAACACAGAAAAAAAAAATTGTTCTAAGGAATCAAATGGAATTCCTAGGACTGAAAATACAACATCTGGAAAGGTTATATACCTAGTGTAAGTGGCTATGAATCCACATCCAATATCTATGCTCTTGAGCTCTATATTACAGGATCTCCATGGCATAAGACAAGAGTGGTGGAAGAGCCTGGGGGTATATCAGTATTAAAGCAGTGGGCAGAGGAAGATGAGGCCTCCAGAGAAGACCCTGGGAAGATACAGCCAGAGAGGTATGAGGAGACCAGGAAAGAACAGCCACAGAAGCCATGTGCAATCGTTTCCTTTGTCTTTTGCCACAAATTACAACAAATTTGGTGGCCTTAGATAACACAAATTTATTATTTTACAGTTCTGAAGATCAGGAGTCTAAAATTAATCTTACTGGTCTACAAGTCAAAGTGTTGGTAAGGAGGTGTTCCTTCTAGAGATTTTTGGGGAAAGTCTGTTTCCTTGCCTTTTCTAGCCTGCATTCCTTGGCTTGTGGTCCCCTCTTCCATCTTCGAAAGCAGCGTAGCATGAGGTAATGCATTCACAGGTTCCAGGGATTAGGACGTGGAAGGTTTGGGTGGGCATTATTCTCCTGACAACACAGTGGAAGTACAGAGGTTCAGTAAGATGCTGTTGATAAGATAAAATGAAAAGCAGAGAAGTCTAGTTAAGTAAGGACTGAAAAGTGTACCTTGATTTGACAGGAGCCTGATGTTCCTGCAAAACAGCCAATGCTAACGTCAGTATGTCCTATGGACATACTAATTCATAGATGACACACATTTTACATTTAAATAACTTGGAAGAATTTTCATGATTTGTGGCAGTTCTAGAAAAGTGGATCTTAATATTTCTATCTGCATTCTTCTAGTGTTATCTGTCCATTGCCACTGCTTCTAAAAAATTGTGTCTGTTCAAGCCCTTGGAAAGATAGACCAAAAATTCGAAGTTTTAATGTTGAATATGCTGTGCTTGAGGGTTTTTTGTTTTTGCTTTTGTTTTTTTTTTTTGCTTGGGTAGGCACCTGGAACCGAGAACTCTGCCTGCTGAGCCACCATGGTCCGCCCTGTGCTTGAGTTTTTTACTGATGTGTTTTTTTCCCATTTGCTTTCTTTTTATTAAGGAGAATTGAGAGTAGTGTGGAGGAAAGAGAAAGTGTTGACAAATTTTGTTTGTGGCTCCTATAATAAGAATTGTGATCTCTGCATTATTAAAAGTAGGTTTCTCAGCTAGGTGGGCAGATGACTCACTAGCAAAAAGTGAAGTTAAATACCACCAATGTGAGGGAGGGTATCAATATAAAATATTCAGAATTCTTCTGTATGGGGTAGTCATCTCTTCTCTCCTACTTATTTATTCAGACATTTATGTATATCAGTGTGGACACATAGGTATTTATTTTCAACTTTGGGTTATAATCCAATACTGGGTTATTTATTTTCTTGCTCAAATTGTTCCAGCTTTGGCTCTTGGCAGTACTTTCAGGTTGTTGGCTGGGGCCCTTTGAGATGTGCTGATTCTTTTGCTTTCGAGTGCTTCCTTATTCTGACCTTAGGAGATACACAGGCTCTTCATGTATATTCTTTGCCCAAGTCGTAAAGGTAGCTATTTTCCAAGGAGAGCTTGCTCCTTTTTTTTTTTTGGAGACTGGTATTAGGAACCAAGATGTGAGCACTGGATGCTTAGTCTGATAGTTTAAATGTGTATTTCTTTAACATATAGCTAGTTTTGACTCAAGTACAGACCTCTCTACTATATATCAAACTATATTATGAAACTACAATAATTAAACAGTGGGCTTGAGACAAGAATAGACAAATATGGAATATCATAATGGGTCCAGAAACAGAGTATAGAATAGGATAGATAGAACAACCATTTCAGAGTCATGGAGGTAGGATGGATTATTCAACTGCTGCACACCATTTGGGAAAAAAAAATCAGATTAGACAATATATTTTTTAAAAATATGTAGATAACTCCTTTTCTCTCCTCTCGAGTTATCTCTAACCCTTCATTTAGTAGATTGCTCTTTTGTAAACAGAAATTAAACGTTGTAAATGATACCTGAGTCTCCCTGACCTGAAATATAGACAATAAATAACAGATACATAAAAAGATTGGTAAAAATATTATCCTGAAATTATCTGAGGATATTAATAAGGACGTGGTCTAAAAATCTGGGCCTGTGGAAGGCTTTTTCAAAACATACTTCCAAAGCCAGATGTCACGAAAGAGATGACTGAAACTTTGACCACCTTATATTTAAAGCATGCGTCTGTAAGAAATACCACAAATGAAGTAACAGGTATGTGGCTAAATTAGAAAAAGGTGGATATTATGTATTTATCAATTAGGGTGATTTCAGTTGCACATAAGAAAAAACCTTGACTCATGTAGCACAAAAATAAGCACACATCTATCTGTCCAAAGGAAGAGAGAACCCAGATTAGTCGGATCTGGATTAGTTGATATTAGTTGATAAGGTTTACGTTTTCTATAGTCCTCTTTTAGTAGATTTTCTATAGTTTTGTTTATAGAATTTCTGTAGTTCTCTTTTTATAATCTTGTCCTCTTCTGATGTTTGGTTGTTAGGCTGGCTTCCCTCATGATTATAAGATGGCAATAGCAGTTTCAGGAATGATAGCCAAATTTGATATCATAGGTAGAAAGAGGAGCTGACTCTCTTTACTTCCATTTATAAAATTTCCCAGAACCTCCTGGTCAAGTGACCCAGTGTCGCATGCCCACGCCTAAATTATTTACTGGCAAATAAGGAAATGGGACCATTGTAACTCGGTTAGAATATGGGGAGAGAGAAAAGGAGAGGAAAGTACACCTCTGCAATATTAGGTTCTTTTATTAGAAGAAGGAAGGGGGATGTAGATATAAAATGAATGTTGGATAGGTTTTAAAACTGCCCACCATAATACGTAGCAATCACATGCTCAATAGACATCTTATGGCTTAATGAGTAATAGTTATTTACATTTGGGATCTTCCAGGTTCTCGAATTAGTGCCAAATTAGTGCCGCACTAGACCCAGCAAATTAAATCCTTACTTAGGAAAAGAAAGGCCAGTCTGTGCACAGGTGTTTCCATCCTGAAGAGTCCATTTCCTTTGCCCACCCCACTGATTGATGTAGATTTCATTCGTGAAGAACGTGAAGATTTGTTAACTTGCTCGTGATTCAGAGATAGATAGGAATGCTCTTGAGGATCCAGCAATTTAACAGTGAAGAGAGATGAGCAAATAATACTACAGGGTGAAACGCATTTTTATAGTAAATAGTTCCCTGTGAGCACAGAGGAGAGGTTTTCTCATTACTGTCCCAACACTACCCGCTGGGATCCGGATGTGTACATCACACCTTAAATGGCTAATGTCCCCAGCAGGTGAGAACTGTGAAAAGCTTAATGAACTCTTCTGTTCATATTGTAGACAGTATGATGTTGCAAGCTATTTATAGCTAAAATGATAATCCCCACAATCTCTTAGAACCTACTATTTTTTTTTTTTTCCCTGGAGGCTGGTCTCTGTTTATATTCCTGTTCAGGAACATTCCTGGTAAAGCATTAATACTGCTTCGGGAAGGAACTATAATGTCAAAAAATTAATGATTTTATTATCATGTCTAAAGGCTCTGGTATATACATATGACCTGCCCTTCATCTCTGAAGTTCATGTAGAGAGTTACAAAAGAATGTGGCTATTATCTCTTGAAGGGTTTTATAGTTAAAAAATATTCATTAATTGACGACTATGTAGCTATCATTTATGTGAATGTGAAAATTTGTCTGTGGTTGAAATATCCAGCTTTCTATTTGTAGATAATTTTTTGGCTTTACTGACCATCTGTCTTTAGTAGGACTACCTTCTACCCAGAATCTAAGGATGCTACACATTGTTATATATTTGAAAGATGTGGTATCCATGAATTCCAGAGACTAGCATCAAACTTAATAAGGAGGTCAATTTAATTTGCATGTAATTTAATCACTATGGCAAGTTATGCACTGTTTTAGATTATGAATCTTGAATGTATAGTTTATTAAATTTGGTGACGGTCATTTAATTTGGACATCTTCCTCAAAATTTTTCATGCATTCATGATTGAAAACTATTTTCTACTTTACTGTTTATGGTAGCAAACGAAGCATCCTCAGATTTCTGTTTTGTTTATAATAGAAACATATTTTCATGTGTCAGTGTTTTATAGCCAATGAATCAGATGGAAAATTTCTGTGATAAACTATTGCTGGATTTACCAGCAATTGAAAGATATTCATAACCTATTGATTCAACCACCCACCAATTTTTATTCTTCTAAAGTTCTAAATTTATTTTCTTAAAATATTTTAGTCTAATTTGATGGAATACTTTCTTCCTGCACCACTCTTTATTAAATAGCACTCCTTCCACTACTCTCTCCAGATCAACTAGCATTCCTCACCCTTGCTTTATTTTTCTCTAAAGCAGCTTTTTATTTTCTAACATATTATGCACTTCTGGTGTATGGACAACGCTCCCCATTCGAGTGTGAACTTGATGAAGGAGGGCAGGGCTCTTCGGTCTGCTGTGTTCACTCGCTATACCATAAGCACCTAGGACAATGCATGCTTCATATTTGATATTCAGTTAATATTTGCTAACTGGAGAGATTGCAATATAGAATTTACTCACCATAGTCTAAAAATCAAAGAAAAAAGTGTGAGAAATTATATTTCTGCCACTATTGCAGTGATTTTTGAACACAAGGTACAGCTTTTGCCCGTTAGGAGCGGCTGTTTTTCACCTTGCTTCTCTATTGTGGGAGAAAAGCAATGTTTTTGGAAGGGAAAATGAGAATATAATTATATATACATGCATGCATCCATGTTTTCCTGGCAGAGTCTAAGGATATGCGCTGGTTGCCCCCACGGGATCACTACTAGTCCCCCCTTTCGCTGTCCAGAGTGTCCCAATTTGGATGACAAGCTGTGTGGTCATCCTACTCATGCGTATCTTTGTGACTCTGATGAAAGTTACTTCACCTGTCCCCAGAAAAATATGCATATAGTATACATGCATGCAAAAGGTTGCATGTAATTGCAGGGATTTGAAGGTCTTATAAATGAGGCTAAGCCTTGAGCTGTTGTCAAATGCCCTGAGAGGCTATACGTATTGGTTTCCTAAGGCTACCGTAACAAGTTACCGTAAAGTAGGTTACGTAAAAACACGGAATTTGTGTTGTCACAGTTCTGGATGCTCGAATCTGAAAGCGAGATGTCAGCAGGGCCGTGCTCCCCTGAAGATCTGGGAAAGGATCTGTTCCAGCCTCTTTCCTTGCCTCTGGTGGTTGCCCACAGTCCTTAGTGTCCTTTAGCCGGGGGCAGCATTTCTGTAATCCCTGCCTCCATTGACATATGGTCTTCTTTCCTGTGTACGTGTATCTGTGTCTTTCTCTCTGTGTCTCAGTTTCCCACCCTAATCCAGTATGACCTCATCTTAATGAATGACGTCGTCACAGGTCCTGTTTCCAAATAGGGTCATATTTGCAGGGTCTGGCCGGTCATGAATTTGGTGGGGGGTATGCTATTAAACAAACACAATTACAAATCTCTGCCACTAGTTGCAGAGTATGAGAGAAAGCAAGTTGAATGGCAAAGACTAGAGTGGGATTGGCACAACTTGATTAGAGAGACCAGATGGAGCATTCTGACAGCATCAGGGCAGTTCTGGAAGTGCAGGCAGATTATTTTCATGTGGCTTCCCATATAATTGTAAAGCCATTAGCCCTTACGACCACATAGAGTTGTGGTAGAATTCTTTACTGGAACAAGCAACCTTCGAATTGCCCTTTTGCAAGTGACAGAGTGCAGGCAGCCACCCACCAAAAGTACAGAGAAGCATCTCAGTATTATGTGCACTGAGTTCTGTAGTTCTAGAGAAAGTGAACCTGATGTGAGACAAGAAGAACACGTTGAAAGCATTATATTATCTGACAAGACAAGGTATTCTAAATCTAACACATCAGTGAGAATAGAAAGTCCAAAGATAGAGATACGTTTGTCTCTAATCAGTAGCAGAGACAACAGAATCAACTAGCAAAGCAGTAAAATCTAATATTTCATAGGATGGGCGTAATTGCATTCGTTGACTCTACAGTTCCTTCATTAGTAACTATGTTCTAGACTCTGTAAGATAAAGTTTGAGAGTATGGGGAAGTTGAGATGTCTCATCCAGAACAGGAAGTAAATGGACTGTTTGCATCATAAATATAACCACTCAATAATTTTATTTGTTGAGTGAAAGAATAAAAACAAGATATGGGAGTTCAAAGATAGAAACTGATACTATTTTTAAGCACCCGTGGCTTGGAAGTTATTTTATTTTAATAGCTTACTGGGGGAGAGAACTGTTAGTATATATTACTGTTATAAGTAGGGTAATTAATTCTATCATTTATTTATTCATGGGCTATGCCCCTGTATTTCTGGAATGGATTTGATGTTGAAGCTGTTAATTGCCTATGTATTCACATTTAGTAGATTTGCATACAGTTTGCCCAGAAGGAGGTTTTAGTTCCTTTCAAAACTCTATTCCATCTTTGGTTAGGAAGAAATATCTGCGGCTGGGCAGATTCAGCCAACAAATGGATCACTTTCATGGCATTTTGCCAAGAATTGTCAAGGTGTTTGCCTGAATAAATTCTGCTTTCAGGGCTTTTAACATGCCTGTAATGCTTGTGCAGCTGTCCTCTGATCAGATTCTTCTGAATTTTATTGTTGTCATGTGACCTCAGTTCTTAGGAAGGAATTTAAAGCTTTAGTTTTTCTTTATTTCTAGCTTTAGTTAGCTCTTCATACTGTCCATTCTCTATCCAAACTGGATTCACTCTTTGAATATGCTCCATTTTACCAGCTATGTACTCTTGCCACACTAATTCCTCAATCTAGAATTCTGGGCCTTTGAAAATCGAAGCACATCCTCCTCTATACCTGTCTGAGAATGTGTCTTCCTTAACCCTTTCATGATCACCCTAGTCCGAAGTAATGTTCCACTCATGGATTCTCATATCACTTGTTCAATTTTTTTCTATTCTTTGTCTCATATTTTGTAATGTAGTTAGGTACGCATTGTAGACACCTTCTTTATATTAAAATGTTTTTTAAATTATTATATTTATTTTTTTGCATCCAGTATTTTTTCATAGTAAGAAGATCTGGAGTTTGTAGGAGTTTATTATATGGAACTTATTATTATTCATACGAGGTCCTACCATAATTTATTTAGGGATATTGTCTGTGATTAGAATTTAAATTTATTTTTCCCCAATGGCTAGGCCATAGTCCCATCATTATTCATGATTGATTTCTTTCCTTATTCGTTTGTGATACTTTCTTAAATCATACATTGAACTCATACACATTCTAAGATGTGTTACTCTGAGTTAAATATTGTGTTAACACAGCGTTGTCTATTGTGCCAAACAATACCGACTTGAACACTGTATTTTAGAAAATGTTTTAATATCTTAATAGGGCTAGTTTCACCTCATTGCCTTTTTCCTCCATAGATTGTTCATAGTCTCCCTGCCTATTTATTCTTCCAAATGAAATTACTTTGGGTATTTAATTGGATTTACTAATTCTGATAAGTAGATAATATGGAAGAAGAGAGGCATTATGTTAGTTACTTAGCAGCTATCCATGTGAATTTGTTAACAGTAAAGTTTAAGCAAGAAGTATTTTAACATATTCTCTGCTTAAAAAAAAGGAAGTATTGGTAATTTTGAGTTAGAAAGAGAACATATGCTCCTGAGAATTTGGACAGATTCAGAAAGCATTTAAATAGTATTACAGGAACTGCTCCTATTCTAAAATAGGAGTAATTTAAGCAGCAGTAGATTTTAGTCCTCTCTTACCTATTTTAAATTTTTAAAGAAAAAATTTAAAACTTTAGAGTGAAAATTCTAATACTTTCCTTGAATTAAGTTGTGAAATTGAAAATTAATATTAAGTCTGTTTCATTGTTTGGCATATCTGAAATATATGAGATTTTGCCTGATTAATCCAAAATGAGAATAAGTCCAGGAAATTGGGCTAAAATAGAGTTCAGTGAATTACTGGACTTACCTTATAGCTTAATTTGCTTAATTAGTGGTGATTTTTTTTTCTCAAACTGACTTTGGGGTCTCATATAGTATAAAATACAAATCACATTCATTATTGCACTATGGAGACATGACTTTTTTCAGTTATAATTTTCCTGACAGTAGCTCCACATCTACTTGTCCTAGTTTAGTACTTTGCATCTCATATTTTAAAATTACCTAGAAATGAACTATCTAGGCCAAAAAGAAAGTAGTTTTAATCTGTTTTGAGTTCTTTATTATTTGGGTCAGCCCGTGTTTGAAAAAAATTAGAGAAAAAATTCAGTGTTTCCACTTCCAGCTTGCAGTAGACCAATATACCAGCTGAAGGAAAGAACTAGGAAAATGAGATTAAAGAAATCTGTTGCAAGAAATTGGAAATTTCTGAGGTACCTGGAATTTACAGGGGCCAAGACTTCAGTGACGAGAAGCTTTATTGTGATTGACCAAAGATTTTGTATAGCACTTTTTCCCTTTGGGGCATTTGTTGAGTATTAATCTGTATAGAGATTGAGGCATGGGAGCCTGCAGAGCTTTCTGCAATCTTAGATGGATGGCGAGACAAAAATTATAGTTTGGGCCTGCCAAAAAAGTCAAAACTTGAGTGTACAAGATCATGATGGAAAAGGAGACAGAGAGAAATAAGGCTTATACTCTCAAAGCTTTTCCCCTCCAAGGCATTTTTCTGTTCTTAAGTTTTGCAGAGCAGCAAACTAAGAAGTTTAGCAAAAAGTGGCTGAAAAGCTCAGCAGAGCATTAATATATGACCAAATTTATGTCAATACTGGCTATATAAAGCAATGTTAGTAATGTCTTGTGGTGGTGAATTCTTGTGCTGGGGAGGCAAACATTGCATTTTAGTATTTGTCAAGGAGTGCGGGCCCTAGTAATTATTCTAGGCTATCAGTTGAGACTCCTGGAGATTGTACACATTAAGAGAGGAGGGGAAACAGAAGTAAGCTGAGCCTCACTAAGTCTGAAACCTAGCCTTCCGTCTGCTCAGTCCTTTATTGAGCTGAAGTGATCTTCCCTCCATCTGACTTCTAACTACAGGCACATCCTTTTTTGGAGGAATAAGCACTATCTAGTCCCTGTACAAATCTTAACCCATAATATCTGACTTACAGTTAAGAAAGTAAATTAGGCATGCAAAGAATCAGAACCAAGGGAAAAAATGCACAGTAGAAATAGATCCATAGGTGGGGACACATGTTGAGATTATTAGTCATAAGCTTTAAAGTAACTGTGGAATCTATAATGAAAAATCAAATGATAATTATAAAATTGAATAATAAAATAAGTAAAGTAAGAACTCAATAGATGAGCTTTCCAGCAGCTTGGTCAAAGCTGAAGAAAGGGATCATAAACTGAAAAATTGCTCAGTTGAAAATATCCAGATTGACACAAAGAAAAGAATATGAAAAATATAGATGAATATGAAAAATGTAGAAGAGAAGTCAAGAGGCATATTAGATGTGGTAAAAATGTCCAAAATGTAAGCGACTGGAGTCTCAGAATGGAGCAGAAACAATGTTTGAATATAATGGCACATAATTTTTGAAATTAATATAATAATTCATAGTTTCAAAAAGCACTTCTAATCCTCAGTAACAAAAATACATAGAAAATTGTGTCACCCCAAAATTGCCAAAGAAAATGGAAAAAGAAAAAACCTTGCGTTAGGAGAGAAAACCTCAAAGAGGGGTAAACAAAGGAACTTCAGTAAGAATTCATGTTGTACTTAAAAATTTGTGCAACTAAAATGTATGGTAATATGGTGGCTCAGTGGCAGAATTCTCACCTGCCATGCCAGAGACCCAGGTTTGATTCCTGGTGCCTTCCCATGCCAAAAAAAAAAAAAAAAAAAAAAAAAAAAAGCATGGTAATAAAACAAAAGGTGAGTGTCAAGTTGTTAAAAAGTGTTCTAAGGCTGCACTTTTTTGGAAAATGGTTAAGTTACTAATTGGTATTAGATTATAAAATACTGTGTGCATATGTAATCTGTAGGGTACTAACTAAAAGAATAAAAAAAGTACAGCTAACACCCTGTTAGGAAAAAAAGAGAGAAAAAGGAAAAAAAGAGCATATGGGACTGAAATTATTAAAATTAGAATATGGTATTGTTGAACAACTCTGTAAATTTACTAAATATCATTGAATTTTGTATTTTAAGCACATGAACTTCATGGTATGTAAATTATATCTCAATAAAGCTGTTATAAAAGAATATCTGAGACAAATAGAATACAAACTGTAAGATGGTATTAGAAATTCAAATTTCAATAATACGACTAAATGTAAATGGACTAAATAATTATAATTCATGGATTGTCATGATTAAACAGCAACTATATGCAGCTTGCCTCAAGGCAAAAACACATAAAAAAAACCTTATAGACAAAAAGTTGTACATAAAAATTCTAATCAATGAAAGCTGATGTAGCTGTATTAATATCAGGAAACAAATGTAAGAAAGAAACATTTTTAGAAGTAAAGATGGTCATTTAATTATAACAAAAGGGAATTTGTACAAATCTAATGATACAGCTTTCCAATTTATGAAAACAAATATTGATGAAATTATAAGGAGAAGCACTGTTCCATCACTGGAAGACCACATCTCTCTCAGTAACTGATAGACTAATTAGACAAATAGATCAGTGAGGATATAGAAAATCTGGACAGCATGATATTGACACTTATAGAATGTCACCCAGTGCTGACAATACACCGATGGAACATTTATCAAAATTGGTTGTGGAGAAAATATAAACAGGCTTCAAGGGTTTGAAATCATTTAAGCATTTATCCTTTGTCTAATAGTATAATTAGGCCAGAATTTAATAAAAAAATCCATAAGTGTGTAGGAAAGAGTTAATTGCAATGGAAATTTATAGGATGTTTTGAATTGAATGTTAATGGAAGAGGCATATCAAAACTTGTAAATACAATTAAAACTCCTGTGAGGGCAAATTTTTAGCCCTAAATGCATAGATTAGTAAAGAAGGGCTGTATAAAAGAATATTGTGAATTATTTTGCCAAATAATTAAAGAAGCAATGATACAGATCTTAAAGTCTCTCAGAGCACTTCCCAACTCATTTTATGAGGCCAGCGCAATGCTGATCCAAAAACTTGACAAATATATTGCAAGAAAAAAATTATAGACTAATATCCTTCATAAACAGAGATGCAGATATTCTCCACAAAATATTAACAAATTAAATCCAATTATATGTATGAAATGGATATTACAATCAATCTAACATTCAAAAATCAATTAATATAATTCACCATATAAGAAGAAAAAGGAGAGAATTTATATAATTATTTTAATAGATGTCATTTTTAAAGTTTTTAAAATTAAATCCCTATTCATGTAAAGCTAGTAAAGTAGTAACGTAGGGAAGGTTACTTAATCTGATAGACACTATGAAGTGGAAAACAGATGAAATCTTGAATGGTTTCAAAAGTACCATGGTGAACAAAGGTGGTGAAAGTGGGCCCTGTTAGATTTGAAGAAGTGAATTTAGCAAAGTCACTGCTCAATCTAAATTTATCAGTCGCATGTTTATATGCTATCAACACAATTAGAAAATAAACATTTGTAAATGACTTAACTTATTAATGGTATCAGAAAACACCTAGGAATATTTCTAATGGAAGATATGAAAACATTTAGAGAGGACCGTGAAAATCCTTTTTGAAGGAAATTAAAGATAACCTTAAAATGAGGATGATGTACCATGCTTACATATCGGAAGACTCAATATAATAAAGATGCCAGTTTTCTCCAGTTGATGTGTAGGTCATGCAACCTCCATCAAATTCCAGCTGGCTGCACACATGCATGCGCGTGTGTGTCCATGTAAATGAAAAGGCTGATTCTAAACATTATAGGAAATGAAGAGGGCCACTATTTGTAAATATAATCTTGTAGGAAAGAACATGATTCGGGCCTTTGACTACCGGATAGCAAGACTTATTTTAGTGTTACAGTATTTATAATAGTAAGATTTTAGCACAGGGATAGAAAGGCCGTTGAAACAGAATAGAGTTCAAAAGTAGATTCACACATTAGTAACTTGTTGTATGGTGTGGGTGGCAATGCAGTGGGAAGAGATTTTCTTTCTGATAATTTGTGCTGGGTCAGCCGGGTAGCCGTGTGAGCAGTGGGGTGGCGTGGGTGGGCATAGAATCTCAATTCCCTCCCTACAACCTCATGCAGAAAAAAAAATTTATACCAAATGGTTTGTAGCGCTCAGGTGAAAGGCAAAATAATAAATTTCCTAGAAAGTGATCTCTTTGTGATAAAAGGCACCAGCCATAAAAGGAAAAGTTTGACAAATTGTATTGCAATTAAGAGCTTCTCTCCATCACAGTTACCATTGAGATACTGGAGGAAAGAGACAAAAACTGCAAGTAGGTATTTGTCATACATATTATCTGAAAAAAACCTAATACTTGGAACATATAAGGAAATCTTACAAATCAATAAGAAAAAAAAAGATGACCTAATAGACAAAAATGGATGAGACATGAACAAATACTTCACAACAATGGATATTCAAATGTCTAAAAAACATGAAAAGACACTTCATCTCAGTAGTCGGTAGAGAAATGGAGATTAAGGCTGAAATACTGCTATGCTCCTACTATAGTAGTTAAATTTAAAAAAAGACAAATACCACCAAGTACTGATGATGACGTGAAAGAACTGAAACTCATACTTTGCGGATGAGAATGATACAACTACTCGGGAAACCTGTTTTGCAGTTTTACTACACATTTATAAATCTATAACCTAGTAATTCCACCCCAGGTATATATCAAATAGAAACATATTAATGTATTCACCAAAAGAGGTGCATAAGAATGGTCATTGCAAAATTATTTGTAATAGCCCCTAGTGTTAGTCAACATGAAACAATCCAAATGCTGATCAGCAGCTAAAAGGATAAATTGTTATATTCATGTGATCGAATATAATAAGCAGTGCAAATGAATGAACTGCTCCTGCATGCAGTGATATGGTAAACCTCATAAACATAGAGTCAACTTCTAAAGCTAGATCCAAAAGAAGTCTATCTTTCCAAAATCAAAAAAGGCAAAACTAATTCAAGGTGATAGAATAGTGGTTACCTACGGGGAGGGCTTGAAATCAGCCTCTGAGTTGCAGGTAGTGTTTTTCCTTTGTTCTAATTCTGGGTATTGATGACACCAGTTTGTCTATTAAGCAAAATTTTACCAAACCATACACTTATGATTTATTCGTTTTTCTTTATTTGTCATATTCAATTAAAATGTGGCCCCTTTATATCATAATTCATTTAAAAAATATAAGTGAATTCATTATATTTTGAGTTCTGGAGCAAGAGTGTGCAAAATTTTCAACTTTTCCCCCGAGCTTAATAATAAACCTCTGGAAGAATTATTTACACAATTGAGTAGTTTTTTGTTTTTCACTTTTCTCTAATGAAAAAAAAATTAACAATAGGATAATGGATTATAGGCATGCATTAAAATTCTAATTACTTCTTTTGTGCCATGCCTTAATATTAGAATAGTATTAGAAACTTTAAACTTATTATGAAAGTCTTGTTGTTTTAATGCAGTTATCTAGAAATGTATCTGTGCCCAAAAAAAAAGGCATATTGTTTGAACCACTGAAAGTAAATGATAGTTTTTATTTATATAAGAATCTCTAGGTTCATTCCACTATTCTCTTTTCTTGATGCTTCCTTTTTCTTAACACGTTCTTTAGGTGGTACCTATCATAAGAAATAGGCTGTCAAGCAATTTCAAATGAAATGCAAATTAAAGATTTGGAGAAAGAAGAAAGTGATGTTTTGCATTTGGTGTATTTAGAGATAGTTTAGCCTGCGGAACTTTGAAGCCACAAACTTAAGTTCAAGTTTGAGCTCTATTGCTCAGTAGCTGTGTGATATTTTCAGCATTATGAAAGATTCGTAAACCGTTGATATATAATTTATTTTCTCACATAAAAATTCAGATTATACAATTACATATAAATGTTTACACTCAGAGCCTGGCAAATAGAAACAACTATATGCCCTGCGGATTTAATAATAGAATCCTCCACCTTAAACTGCAAAACGAAGCTAAGCAATTCAGTGAAAACATTTTTTTCACTGAAAAAACAGTGAACCAACATTTTTGTAGGTTCAAGTTTTTATGACCTAAATTCATTAATTAAAATATGAATACAAAGAGAGGAGGCATATGAATGTTCTAGCATTCATATGATGCTATAATATAGAGTTAATTGCTTTTTTTGTATAGAATTCTTATGTGTTTTTTATTGAACAAAGTTAGTATTTAAAGGACCATTTTGTTTCCTTTAGTTAAAAAAAAAATTGGTTGGGGGGCGGGTAGTGCTTGGCCCAGGAATTAAACCAGGGTGTCCCGCATGAAAGTAAGCATTCTACCACTGAACTACCCTGCAGCCTAGTTTAAAATTTTTTATTTGCAAAAGGAGGTGGTCCTTTTTCTCAGTTTTAACATAATAAAATATTTTAATGGAACGTCTTGCACGTATTAAAATATTTCTTTTCTTTAAATTAATGGAGTCGATATATTTTTCATGAATTCCTCATCCTTGGCTAATAAATTATTAGGAAAATGTTCATTTGTCTTACATGCTTTATGGATGTGGCGATTGTGTAGTTATTCTAAAACAGATCAATTTGTTCCAAATTTTATACTTCTCTTCCTTGATGTCAGCTCTCTGTACATCATTATTCTCTTCATTGTTTGCAGGTATTTAATTAAATGATTCTTGTTAACATTTATAAGAGACGTGTCATGAAATGCCTCTGCATTGCTTATGCATAATTGCAACTTTGTTGCCCTCTCCTCAGTCTTTTTACTCTGTGGACATTTGTCTTGTCTTGTGTGTTTAGCTGATAATTCATGTCCCACGTATGCTGTTGCCAAGCCTTTCTTTGGGTGTTTGGATATCGGGTCTGACATGATATCGCTGCTATAGCTCCTGAGACCCTGTTTTCTGATTGGTGCCTATTGCTTTGCTCCCCCTTCAAAAGGGGTGCAAAACAGAGGAGCCCTGCAGATGTGTGCATATTTAACTATGGAAAACCAACTTTCTCTTCAGATTCATATAACCAAATTCTAAAATATGGATTTGCTGGTCAGTGGACATTCGTCTTCAAAGTTTAAATTTTAAAACTCTCTTTGCTTTGTAATATAAATCATTTAAAAATGTGTTGTCCTGTAGAAGTGTAAGCTCCTCTTACAAATACTTTTAACTATAGCTCTTGATAACAAGTTCTCTTTCTTCTGGAAAAAAAAAATTGCCCAGCAGTTTACCTTTGCACTAAAATGAGTGTGCATGCATGCATGCTTATGTGTGAATATTTAATGTTTAGAAGTGCACATGTTGATGGCATAATATGATGTCCTTGATAATCATTGTCACAACTAAAAGTATGATATATACTGTTTACTTGATAAATATTAAAAGGAAAACATTTCACATGTCTTTGAATTATTTTTTCTTGGAAGAGAATAAATGTAAAACTGTGTTCTTTTGGGGGTAAAAATGTGAAAGGTAGCTGCACTGTATTGGAGATAACTAAAAGTTGCTTGTCTTTGCCCCTTGATCAAAAGAAGTAGCTTCACCTCTCTAATAGGTTAATATTTAAAATGAGGACTCGAACTTGATATAACAGCTATATATCTTGAAAAATGTATAGTAAAAACCAGGTCTTTCCATTTTAATAAAGCATTCTTTCTTAAACAATGACTGCTTGTTTTTAAAATGCAAAGTGAGAAGTAGACTTAGAACATGTATTTCTAGTGACTAAATAAATAACTAAAGAAACCAAAATATTCTGCTATAACTAACCTATTAAATTTTCAGCTGGGCTTCAAAACAATTCTACCTGTATATTTAGGTTATGTATTTTTATTGTCACCATTTTATAACATCTTAAAAATAATCAGTCTGTATATAGTATTTTATACTCATTGCCTGCCAGGAGCTTATTTACTTTGGGGTGGGGAGATTCTTAGCTATAGCCCCAATTTTCCTACCAATTAGTGTTAGCTTCTTACCTGATTAATTTTGCTATGAAAAAAATGTTATGAATAAAGTTAAATACATGAAGAGTTGGAAGCAAACTTCAGCCATTATTTATGGAAGGAGTTGTTTATGGAAACCTTACATTGAGATTGAATATTTCTCTCGTTCAAATTTTTTATTCTTATTGATTTGCTAGCAATTCTAGGACATTGTAGAAGTTTATTTTAGTCTCTTGTTGACATCTGGCTTTTTAATTGGAGGCTCTTTTATACTGTGGATATAATTAAACTCATTTTTTTTAAAGAGTCACATAATAATTTTGAGGCTACTATACATTCATTAATTAAGACAATTAAAAACAATTTGATTCTGATATAATTTCAAAATGATTTGGAAAGTCCTGCCTTTTATATTGTGAACTTTTATATAACTCTCAAAAGATAAGGATAAGTTTTACTTTTAATATCAGGAAAGAATTGCAATTAGATGCTATATGTCTAAAGTGACCTTTTTATTAAATAGATACTTATAGTTAGAGGAGGGGAAGAGTGTTCCTAATTCAGGAGACCAGTTAAGTTGTGGATTTAGGTAAATGTTCACATTTATGTTTGAATTTATTGGATTATCATTATTTCAGTGACCTGGTGCAACTCCAGCCCAATGCCTTTTGAAGTTTTGATTACTATATTAATTGAGTGTTTTTGTTTATTTGTTTGTTTCAGGAGATTAAATGTTGTTAGCTGCAAGTGTGACTACTGAGCTTTATCCTTTAGAATCAGAAATAGATTTTGGTGCAGGGATCACATTTCAATATGTTTAGATGATGGTGATTGACGTGCTATCAGCCATTTGTTTATTTATTTATTTTTTTGGCTTTTCTTTTTACAGCAAGTTGATGTGGAAAAATGGGTATGTGTTTTCATGTATTTACAAAGAAATTGTGATCGAAATGAGTGCATGTTTGCTGTTGCCCTAATCTTTTTATTTTGCTTCCTAGTGTGGCTTGTACTATTAGAATAACCGCTATATTGTAATAAGCACATATTTCGCAGGTCTCTGATTAGAACCTTATAAGTTTCTGGGTTTGCCTCATCTGATATGGGGTATATTGAAATATTCTGCATCCTCAGAACCATGTAGTTCTTATACGTCTGGGTTTGTCATTGTAATATACTTCTGGCCAACAGAACAGCTTAAATTAATAATTCTGCGTAACTTTGGCCAACGAACCTTGACTATTTAATCTTAAAATCCCATTCTTTAGCCTTTGTATTTTTCCATGTACTATAGATAAATGCAGTCATAATGTGGCCAGATCTTCTGAAAACCACGCAGCGTTTAGAGACTTAAGTCCTAGACTAACATTGCCATAATTGTGCAGTATGAAAGAAAGCTGAGATTCTGTCAATGTTTATAAAACACCATGATTATGAGTGAAATTAGATTCTAACACTTACGTCCCTCCTTACTACACTTTATTTTTCTCCAAAAGTACAAAATAATGACATTTTTTCATTGTTGTATGATTTTACTTTTATTTGTCTTGCTGACTTAATATGAGGAATCATTTAAGATCAACTAAACGGATGCCTTCATTTTTCCCTCATTATTTTCCTGATTCTGGGATCTAATTCTCACGATGTAATATTTTAAGATTTTTATTATCTTTTCCATAGTCTTTCAGAGCCTTTTCATTAGAGTTTCCCAAACAACTGCATACTCATCTGTTTTTTTATGGGTCTTTTCTCTTTTTCACTTCTTTTAGCCTTTGTATTAAAAAAAATCTTTCATTTAAAAACTGACCATTTCCATGAAGATAGCACCCATATTGAGAACTACCCTTACTATATTCGATTGCTAAGTACAATTAAATTCATTGTTCATCCCTTTATAACTAAGCTACTTCTCATTTTCAGCGTTGCTTTTACAAATTCCATATCCTTCTTTGTGCCTATAGTTAAGGTTCTGAACCATGCTTTATATTTTTTCTCCCTGAGAAACGGAAGCCTGTTTATTTCAAAGAACATATATGTCACCTCTGTGTTTTTCCTTTATTAGCTACTTCTGCCTTTTCTTCATCTTTACATCCCTTCACTTTCCTAACATTATTTCTGTGCCATATCTAAATGGGTATTACTTGAATCAGCCACTCAAGCTGCTTCAGTTCTTTTGGAATAGAATAGAGAGAACTCATGAATGAACATTTATGTATTCACCACTTAATATGTCTATAAGTAGTGCTGCTTGTTCTTCTGTGCAGTTGGTTACTTTTGTTTCACTGTGTGGTTTTTTCTTTCTTATTTCCGTGTTTTCTCATCTCAAAACTTATTTTTTAAGTTTATTTGTAAATCTTTAAGTAGATATTGCTTTCTAGTTCTGAGAAAGCAATGGAAATATCACTGAGCTGAAAATAAGAGATTAGTTTTGCAGTAAATACTCTTATAGCCTTGTGCAGATTATTTATGGATTATAATCTCCTTGTCTATAGGATTAGAATATGTACTAGTCCCTTCTTTTTCTGAAGTATTGCTACTATATTGATGATGAAACAAATTGGTGCTGAAATATACATCCATTTAGATATCATATAAATGAAAGGGTTCCCTGGATTTCTTCTAGAACACTGATGACCATTACGTTTATGTGGCTTTGCAAATTTAAAATTTGAGTTGTTTCTTTCTCAGTGACCTGTATAGTTCAAATCTTACCCTTCTGCCATTATGAAATTTGAAATTCTACTGTTACAGGTACCTTAAAGAGCAGTAGAAACCAATTTAATCCTGTCGTTCAAACTGCTCTGAGGGCTCCTTCTCTTTTGTGCCTTGGATTAAAATCTAAGAGGGATCCCGTGATCTCTGTCATGTTCAGATGATGAAATATCTCACAGGCATCTTAAGTTACATAAGTCTCATTGCAGTAATTAACATGCCCAATCTTTTATAATAGGCAAAACTCTGGATTTAATTCAGGTTAACTTCTCTCCTTCAGCTCAGGCAGCTCCAGGAGGAGGCTGAAAGGGAATGGGGGTGTGGGAAGCTTCTCCTCAAGTCCTCGGCTGACTTTCTCATGCCCCCATTCATTGCCTGGAGCATCTTACCCTTTTAGGGGTCAGATGGAAGGAAGGAGGAGTGGAAAATGAGCAGGAAAGGTCTTTGGTCATAGCGCTATTCAGCAGGCTTCCCAGATGTTTCAGGCCAACTTTCTCTCCTGGTACTTGGCGGTTTCTTTGAAAAGAGCTCCCATCATCAGAAACTTAGAGTTCTCTCCTGTAGCCATATGCACACCTCTGTCTTGTCTCTGTGTGCCGAGATCTCTAGGCCCTTCTAGATGGACATCTTGGCAACATCTTAGACAATCCCAGACAGACGTTATCTGGGATAGCCCCTGTTTGCTTGGTGGCAGTGCAGTCACTTCTGATTGTAGACCTACTCTGCGCTCAGGGCCCGGCTCAGCCGGCTTCTTACCTCTCTACCTCTCGGCATTGTTAGGTACTGGTCTGTTTTATCCCAGTTTCTGGGGATGCGAATGTCCTTGATACCACTCCCGCAGGGCTTGACGGGAAGAGAGCCTTGGGGACGAGGTAAGCTGCAGAGCCTCCTGACACCTTGCTCTAAAGAAACCATCTCTAGACTTTCTAACCTCTTCTAATAGATTTGAGATGGGGGCTAGCTAAGTGCAGCAAGCTGATTCTCAGCCACTCCCTTTAGCATTCCTGCTCAGGAGGTATAACAGTGTGTTTGGAATGTGGTAATACACTGTTTTGTTCTGAGACACATGTCCTATTTGAATACCCTGTTACACTTGTTTGTCTACAGAGTGCATTTACCAGTCAGATTAAGGTCATTAGGAGCCCGATAAATTTTTTTGATAGTATGGTTCTGGATAACTACATCAAAACAGAATCAATCAATCAATCAATCCCTCTCTCTCTGTTGCTCTTTCTCTCTCCCTTCCTCTCTCCACTCTCCCCCTTCCCCTCCCCTTCGTCCTTCCTCCTTCCTCCATCAGCCTGTCTTTGATCATCTGTGCACTTGCTTACTCATAAGCCTGTTGAGTGACCTAACACAACTCTTCACTTTTCAAAAAAAATAAAAAAATAAATAACTTTGCTGGGACCTGGATTAAAAAGTGATTGTTATTTTTCTTTATTCCAACTCCAGTCCTCCCCTAATCTATAGCATTGATTTCTAACATGGAGCCCCAGGATTGCAGGTTCATAAGGAAATAGAAAAGATTGTGCAGTGGTTTTCACAAAGCATCATTTATAGTCCGAAAGATATCTTATTGATAAAGATACCAATCCTTTCTGTTTTTCCAAATATATTGATGCGGTTTTAATTGTTAAAACACAAAGTCATTTCAGATGTCCCTAAATCAACAGTAGTTTTAAGACATGCTATGTATCAACTGCAATTATGTGAAGGTGTGTGAACTGCTTTCAGCCTCAGTCATGTTTGAAATGGTTTGAAAATATAGAGAAAATTTTCTATAACCTGATATAGATGATATTTTATATGTAGGTGGTAATCTGAGTACAAGGTGGGGTTTTACATGTCTTCAGGTGATTATTATACATATGTCCTCTATAGAAATCAATTTTATTTTATTTCATTTTTTTTGATGTAGAGAAATTCTCTCTTGAGACAGCTGGGAAAAGAAGGAAAGCCTAGATATGTCTTCCATTTCATATTTTAGGCATTCATGCAGTTCAGTGATTTATAAACACATGTCAGATAAAATATTAGGGTTTATAGTAACTTATCAGAATCACTTATTCTCCTTTCCCAATCTGAAGAAGAATTAGGTAATTATATACATGGAATTTTTCACTTTAAAATTTTCACCTTAAAATTTCTTTTGTCTTCTAAGATTTGTTTGGCAGAATCATGAACTAAAAACAGCTTCCACCAAACTCAAGTCTTTGGTGGTAAAATAACTACCACCGTAATTTTTGCTCAGTGTAATGAAATTTCCTAGTTTAATCCTCACTCACAAAAGAAAGTTTGTAAGAGGGAGTGTTCTGGACAATCCTGTCATCTTAAAACAAAGAGATACAAAGATGACAAATGAGGCTTTCATTAAATGGATATGTTGTGTGCAGGGTAGGACATTTCACACGTTAAATGCTAGAAGGACTCCCCAGCCTAAATGCTTATGCTAATCTCTGTGGCTATTGGATTAATAATTCTTTTTTAATGACACCCCCCCAATGTTTTGTTTTGTTGCTTTGTGGGTAATTCTTTATATAACTTTTGAGGAGCATTTCAGTAAAAGTTCTTTAATAATAAACTGAAATAACAGGTCACGAGATTTAAGATTGAACTGAAAGGCAGAGTGATGGTAGAGCAGCCTTTTTATATCACCTCGATCCCTGTTTATAACTTTGAACCAATAACAGATTGAACATAATCATTCTCTTGATGGCCAATATTTTTTCCCAACTTTCAGGAGAAATGTATTGTTATTTGAATCATTCCTCTGTTCGTAATCATTTACAAATGCTACAAAAACCTCTTAGGTCTTTCTACTACAGTTAAGTGATACATGTTCTTAGAGCAAAGCCTGTTCTGCTTTTTGCCATCCATTTGCCTCCCAGCACCATCTGTATTTGTGTTGTAACATAAGGATAGCTATTTCTCTCCCTGATTTTCAAGTTCATGTTGCATATTGGGGAGTTATGCCCCCAACTTTTGGTGCATTGGAACTGCCCCTGACCTGTCAGTTCTGAAATAATTAAACTAACTCTGTAACCATGAGTTGTTGGCACCTGCAGTTTTACCTTCAGTAACTCTACCTGCTTTGTATTTCTGTGCAAATTGATCATGATCCAAAAACTTTTACTAAGACAGCAGCACCAGAATCCATCCCATGTACCAGTATAATTGTTCTTACAGTCACATCTCACTGTATCTTGCAGCTCTTGTCTAATGAAATTTTCTTGAGTAAAATAAACCGTTCCTTTATCAAAACACTATAAGCATAAAAGCAATATTCTCCAGACCTAAATTGAAGTTATCTTTATGCTTGAGTTTTTTTTTTTTCTCCTTTCTTCTATCATTTCACCACCTTTAAAAGGTTTTTTTGGGGGTTGGTCGTGATGGTAGATATTGTTCTCGGTCTGCTTGTTGGTTTTTATCATACCTAAGCAGCTTAAATTATAGTTAATATACATTACATCATCATTTTTGCTTTCATATATTTTATTTTTTCCTTGGACCATGAATGATCCTTTTTTTTTGGGATATTTCATGATGTATAACTTTGGTAATATCTAGCACTTAAGCCAGATTGACCAGTAAATTATTTGCACAGAAAGATCATGTCAATGCCAGAAATAATCTTTCTTGTTCTTGATTATCTTTTGAAAAAAATATGTGTGTATTATATATGTTATTCTTTCCCTTTCTATAAATAGACATTTTTGCCCTAACTTCTAACTTGCTGTATTATTCGGATTATTCTATCTCTGTCTAAGTTTTTATCCTGCTCTCAATTTAGAAATTCTGAATAGAAAAACTCAGTAATTCTGCTGACCACCCTTTTTCTATCCACTATAATTTTAAAGTATTTCAACCTAGAAAATTGGCAAAATCAGACTGAGGACATTTTTAGAGAAAAATTCCAAAAGCCTGGCACAATTAAAACGTCCCATGAAGAAAGTATCTATTAAAAACTGTTTCATAGCAAAATTTTGGATTTGTTTTTTTTCATTAAGCCAAAGCTTAGAAAGTATTTTGTTCTGAACAGGGACTTAATTCCCCTGTGACAGCTCTGTCATGTGATTTGGTAGGTTTCAATGTGGAAAATAAGTTTCCTGATGTTATTTACCTTTAATGTCAGTTACGTACTGTAAGTAAAGAGCCTCTGTTTTCTAAAGTGAGAGTGGAATTGTTCTTTACCACTTCCCCTTAAAATTATAATATTGAAAATGAAAAAAATCCAGTCTCAATAGAATTGCCATTGAGTAATGTACGTATATGGTATTTCAGAAAAACTGCTGCAATCTTTCAGCTATCAGAAAATTTTCCCTGCTGTTCTCTTTAAAATTAATGTTTATATGAATATATTTTCTTGGTAGGACTTTGGCATGCTCCTGACAACTAAATTTGTCCCTAAATTTAGAAATATGACATTTTTCTTTCTTAGCTCTTTTTCACGTATGTACTTCTCTTGGGAGTAAGTGCTCAAACAAAACTTTATGGGTTTAGAGATAATGAAGGCAAACAAATGTACACAGTGTATTTTGTAGATGAAAAAAAGAGGCACTATAGTATACATCATGAAAAAAGACTTGCATTTTATAGGAAAAGAGAAAAAAGTTTCTATAATTTTTCTTTGAAATTCACTTCTCAATATATGTCTAAGGAATTGCTTACTGTTATTTTGCATGAAATATGAACAGCTCAATGCAGCATATGAGTTTGTGATCTACTTTATTTCTAAGCCACTATGCTTACTAAAATTAATTGGTTTATATTTATATCACTGCATTTGATGCAAAAGATTAGATGAAATTTCTTTTAAGGCTCTTTCAGAGTACATATTTAAGATGATACTCTTTTTTTAGTGCTTAAATATGTTGTGAATTGAATCACACATAAACATAGACCAGCATGTTTTCATGTAAAAAGAACTAATGTTAAAACATTTTAAGAGTTCTGCTTGTTACAGCTTTTCTCTAGCATGTAGTTGATATTAAGCTTGGTTATGACAACACAGTGAATGTTTTTTTGTTTATTTGTTCACATAGCTCCATTTAGCGGAATGGAGCTTTTATAGATAAGAGATATTTTAATTAAAATAAGTCTTTGAAATGATGCATATTTAATATTTGCTCTCTTTTCCTTATTCCCCTACAGAAATTCATGATGAAGGTAAGACCCTGGATCATCTACTGTGTCTGTAATACCTTGTGGGTTTTAAGTTTGGTCATACTTAACTATGGCAGTTTTCATCACATATTAAAGTTCCTTAAAAAGTAAATCTATCTTTGAAACTTTGAAATGTAAATCAATCAATCACATGTTTAAATTTAATGACTTAAGCATTAGTTGACATCTTTGGGTCATATTGTAGCATATTAAGTTTCTTTTAGTCAACGTTAGAACTTTCTCACATTAAAACAGATTTTTTTTATAGCTCTTTCTTTAGGGTTTTCACTCTAGGGATTATTTTGTCTATATTGTGTTTAAATACTCCTGTATGACTGCAATAAGAAATTCACACATTGGTAAATTAGAAGAGACAACCAAGAAACTACTGGCTAAATACTTACTTCAGAATAAATAATATGAAAATAATTCAACCCCATCTCATTTCTCAACCAAATTAGAAAATTGCAAAGGTTTTAAAAGTAGACATTGAAAGAAGAGTACAATACATGGTATACCTGTGACAAAAATTTGTTGGAGAAGGACAGGAACAGAAGAATGGGGTTACTTCGGGAAATACAATAGGAAGTTTTTGTTTCTTTTTTTGGGGGGTGAGGGAGGCGGCAGGGCGGAGCATGGTCCAGAGATCGAACCCAGGTCTCCCGCATGGAAGGCAAGCATTTTTACCACTGAACCACCTGTGCACCTGTTTCATTTTTTAATATACTTACCAATTTTCTCGTACAACATTTATGAACTTTAATTTTTTTATTTTAAAAGTTGTGAGACAATAGATAGAGAAATATATTTGCATTCAGTTAATAAAGGCTTGACATAATTTAGAATTTCAAAAGAATGTTACTTCAAAAGATACAAACTCTGACAAGGGGTAAGTCAAAATCCTGAATCCAGATTTAAAAGCTGTTTTGAAGAAGGGGAAGCAGTGTACTCAGGTCTGACTATTGCATTACTTAGCTAAGTCAGTTGTTTATGTTTTGCAAAACTCTGAACCAGATACATTATGGAATATCGAAAGCTGGACCTGTGTGCCACCTGTAAGAATTTGAGTTTGGATACGATGACAAAACAGAGGACTCTTTTGGAGCCATCTTTCAACAAGGGAATAAAACATGTTCCAAAATTTCAGATAATTCTGGCTATAATTTTTTCAATAGAAAATATTATTATAATGAGAAGACTAGACATTAACTATTAAATAGACCTATCGGGAAACAAGGGTTTGGGTTGGGAAAATGTTATGAGCTGCAGTAAGATAAAAATATTCTGTCTCCTTGCAAATATTAACAAATAAATAATGAAATTAAGTTAGCAAATACTGTCTTGCTAAATCTCTGCTTGCTTTATTCATTTTATCACCTAACCCCTATCTCCATCTCCGTCCAATGCCATGTCTCCTTCCCTTTAAAGAGTGAATGGGATCATTGCTTGAAAACAGATATCTGAAGCTTTTTCCTGGTACCAGATTCATATAAAAACCAGTGCAATTGGAAAGATGCTGCAGAATCAGTTAAAACCAGATGGTATGCCTTAACGGTTTAATTAGGCAATGATTTCTTTTTAACTGCAAGGCCAGAAGGCCAGTGGCTTATTTTCATACCTGCATTAGATGATCTGGAAAATTTAGAATTTGATTAAGGGGAGGGCATATACATGAGATTATAATAATTTAAACCACTTAAAAGGAAAATGAGGCTAGATTTTATTTAGCTTTCACCTTTCAGCCATGATATGCTTTGTAGTGCCTACCAGGAAATATATTGTTTAACTTCTCAGAACCAGGCAGATGCTTTCTCATTGAGGGAGCCAATTTCTGCTTGTTGGCATGAATTAGTGACTGTTGGGTACCCTTGGGAGACTTTTGGTCAAGATGCCATTACAAGTAAGTCATTTGGCACCAAGTGTCTGTCTTAACAGAGCTCAGTTAGCTTTCCCAGGCGCATCTATTTTGCACCGAAGTCAAGTTTCTCGTTAACTATTGTAATCATTCTTGTATCCTGTTATTCAATTCACTGCTTAAAAATGGCAGGGCTGTTTGGGTGTCTCCTGCTGCTGGGGACCCACAGGTGGATTGACATCTCAGTCTCAGCAGTCTTTGTGCTGTTCTTGTATACTGCGTGAGGTTCACATTTACATTTTTTTTAATTGTATAACATATATACAAAGCAAAGAAAGAAAGAAAAAAAAGAAACAGTAGTTTTCAAAGCACTTTTCTGCAAGTACTTATAGGACAGATCCCAGAGGTTCTCATGGGCTACCATAAGATCCTCTCAGATTTTTCCTTCTAGCTGCTCCAGAATATAGGAGGGTACAAGGAATACATATTATTTTATCGTCACGATTGACTTTTTTTTCTTCTTTGTGAAAAATAACATATATCAAAGAAAGCAATAAATCTCCAAGCACAGCATCATAATTAGTTGTAGAACAGATTTCAGAGTTTGGTATGGGTTACAATTCCACAATTTTAGGTTTTTACTTCTAACTGCTCTAAGATACTGGAGACTAAAAGAAATGTCAGTATAATGATTCCGCAATCATACTCATTTGTTAAACCACACTTCTCTATATAACTCCACCATCACCTTTGATTTTTCTATCCCTCTCTTTGGTGGTATTTGAGCTATGCCCATTCTAACTTTTTCATGTTGAAAGGGTCTGCCAATAATATGGGGTAGGGAGATGGAAGTAGTTGATGTTCTGGAGATGCCGGCCCTTTAGGTTTCAGGACTTCTCTGGTCCAGGGACCCTTCTGGAGGTTGTAGGTTTCTGGAACGTTACCCTAGTGCATGGAACCTTTGTAGAATCTTATATATTGCCCTAGGTTTTCTTTAGGGGACTGGAATGTTTTTGGTTGGGGTTTGGCAAGTTATGATAGGTAGCAAGGTCTAACTGAAGCTTGCATAAGAGTCACCTCCAGAGTAGCCTCTCGACTCTATTTGAACTCTCTCAGCCACTGATACCTTATTTGTTACACTTTGTTTTCCCCTTTCGGTCAGGTTGGAATTGTTGATCCCATGATGCCAGAGCCAGGCTCAACCCTGGGAGTCATGTCTCACGCTGCCAGGGAGACTTTCACCCCTGGAAGTCATCACATTTACATTTATAAGTCATTCTTAGGAGATAGGAAGGGTTAAGCACAGAGATATTTTTCTTTCTTTTTCCCTGGCACAACTAATTTTTCTGTTTCTCAGCTACTATTATTCATATTTGAATGTTGAACTTAAAAACTTCTCTACTTGAATATCTATCTGAGCACTATAAAAGTAAAAGCACTCTGATGCAAATTTCTTTTTGATGTTTTCTTTCATTTTTAACTTTGGGTGTGTAATTTAGTATCGCCCAAAGTAACAATCTCCTTTTAAGATCCCATTGTTTTATTGCTAAAATAACAAGTTGCCTTATAGCTGTCCAGGGCTATAGAAAATTCTCCTGTTTTATCTGTTTTATTTTAAAATGTTCTTGCTTAGTAAGGGCCTAGAATTATGAGAAATGTCGTCACAGATTAACATGACATTTTTGTGCTGAAAAGATGATCAGAAAACTTTACTATTTAGATTTTATATAGTTAGTAAATTAATTGACTTTAATCAGCAGTAAAGCTGGGGGTAGGTAAATAATCAAATATATACTGCAAGAATAAATTTTAATAGCACAGAGCCAGTAATTTGTAAGTATATAAGCCTCTTTAGTGGATATTAATCGTTACTGTTCTGATTTTATGTATTAGGTCCCAGTTACATTTGAAGCATCTGACAGTCAAACTTTAAATGTGGCTGCAATGATGCAGTTAGCTCATCTCCCCACAAAAAAGTATAAACAGATGCATAAATAACACTTCTTGAGTGCCTATTATTCTCAGTTATTGTTGTTGTAAACGTATCTACACTATGGCCTGCAGTATGCACTCTCTTCTCTAAGTGGATTTTTTTTTTTTTTTTGACATGGGCAGGCACCGGGAATCGAACCTGGGTCCTCGGGCATGGCAGGCAAGCATTCTTACCTACTGAGCCACTGTGGCCCGCCCTCTAAGTGGACATTTTTGACAAGGTCCTGGAAAACTAGAGACAGAGGCAATGCTTAATACTAAGTTGCTGTTACATTAATCCGTGGACAATCTGAGGCAGGGATAATTTAACATGGGTAGAACAATATTGTTTAGATTTTGTTTGAATGTACTCAGGACTGTTTCTTTTCTTCTATTTCATGAGTTTGTTTTATACTGCTGGGCACTTTTAACCCTTGGCAGTCATCTGAGCGATAAAAATGTCAAACCCATATATATATATATATTTACAGAAAACCGAAAAAAAGATGATGGGTATTTCAGTAATTTATTTTTTAATAAATTTATTTAAAAATAAAATTTTACCTTTTATTAAATGATGCTTGTTTCTCTTAGGCCAGAAATATTTAGACTTTTGTGAGTTTAGAGACTACAGTTTACTTCCTAGGATACAAGACTATTTCCTCCTAAGCGTTACCTTGACAGGCAGGCCAACCTTTCAGTCGGTCCTGGCTGGACTCTCAAAACTGACTATGGTAAAACTGCTGTACTTCTAGTTTCAGGCTTGGAGAGGGTTTGAGGAAGAAATTCAGCTCTTGTTCCAGAGTACTGAGTTGCTATTACTTGTGATAATCCTAGAAGGGGTTAGCCTATCGGTGGTATAACCATACTCATATAAAATTATGATAGTTCCCCACATTAGACATTCACAAATATTTGTTGAATTATATGAAAGCAAGGATCAGGCCAAATTTAAAGGAAAATTGATGTGATTGGCCAAATCAGAAGACATAGAAAAGCATCAAGATACTTCTTGGGCAACTTCTAACATACAGAAGTCATTTGAAAAATGTTTGTTGAATGGACAAGTTATCCCACCCTGCCTGAGAATGCAAATTTCCCATTTTATTTTTTCTGAATCAGAGCCAATTAGCCTACTATCATTTAAAATTCCTGTTCATAGGGAAAGTGCTGCAGACCATACAACAGAAATTGTATTCATTTTGTGTTAACGATGACTTGGTCTTTTAAGTAACAAAATTGAGTTAGTGTGGCTTATTATCATATTTTACAAGTGTCCTATTAAAACCCATGTGTGGCATAATTTTACATTTGAACAAGAGAAAAGTATAGTATAAAATCTGTTAAAGAGAATTCGGGCACAGAATATGTTCTCTTAACCAATTTGAATACACTCATAAAGTTGAAATTCATAAACAAAACTTTATAGTAAAAGGAGCACTTTGTTAAATCCAAGGCTCTGTACTTCATTTTAAAATGTTGATATTGCTGTCAAATGTATTAAATCGTTGGATTTTATAGCTTTGGAAATTAATTATGATATGAAAAGATGAGCTCCCAACAAAGTAATCCAAAGAAAACTAGATAAAAAAATTTTTTTCTTGTGTTTTTCTCTACAGCCCAACACTACAATCCAATGATCATGTCCCTTTTCTTGAATGTTTTGTGATTACATGTCATGATGCCTTAACTCCTACTCTTCATTTAGATTTTCGTTTCCTAGGTGCTAAAACAAATACCATACGATGGGTTGGGTTAACAATCGGGGAATTTATTAGCTCATGGATTCAGAGACTAGAAGGCAGCTTCCTCCCAGGTCAGTGTCTCCTGACTGACCAAAATTCTTTGGGGTTCCTTGGCTTTTCTGTCACATGACATTGCACATGGGGATGTCTTCTCCTTTCTCTTCTAGGTTCTGTTGACTTCTGTCTTCTGGTTACTTCCCATGGCTCCTTTTTCTGTGACCAATTTCTTTGCTTATAAAAACTTCAGTCATGTTGGCTTAAGACCTATCCTTGTTCAGTTTGGGCACACCTTAGGGAATAACTTCTTCAAAGGTCCTATTTACAAAATCTTCCAAGGTCCTATTTATAAATGGATTCATACCCACAGGACCAGGGGTTGAGACCTGAACAAACCTTTTATGGGGGTTATGACTCGATCCCCAATACTCAGTGTGAAGTGGATCCCATCCTGACACCCATTCATTTTCCATGCAATAAATATTCATTATGGGCCTACTGTGGTCTGGCATTGTGCTTAGACTGAGGTGAAACAATAATCAGTACAGGGCTACTGTCCTTGAGGAGTTCATAGTGTGGTCAAGGAGAGAAAAGAAACTAAAGTGTGAAGTGATGAGAGCAAAGTATAGTTATATACCTAGCACTGTAGGAGCCCAGGGGGAGCAGCTCCCTCTGAAAGATATAGCATCATAGAGGAGGTAGACTTCAACATGAGTTTTCAAACATTAGTAGTTTTTAAAAGTAGAAAAAAGTGTAGATGGAGGAAATATTATGTTCCAAGACAAGATAACATGAAAGCAGCATGGAATATTCACGAAAGGGAAAATATTAGATGTGCTTAGAGCATAGGGTAATGAGGGCATAAGGCTCAAAATGTTTAAGACTAAATGTCCTCTATGTTTGCACCACCCAAAGGGTGTTTGCTGGACCAGCAGCTTCTGCATCACCTGAGAGATTTTGAAATTAAGCTTCTCTGCCGCTACCCTAGACCTACTTCATCAAAATCTCAGGGGTAGGCCCAGGAATCTGTGTTTTAATATACTTTCCAGGTGATCCTTAGGCATGTTAAAATTTGAGAAGCAATGCTGTATTTTGTATGAAGGAGCTTAGATTCTTATCCTATAAACAATTGGCAGGTAGGAAATTTTTTAAAGCCTGAAAGTGATACAATCTGTTTTGTGTCTTAGGAAGACTTGTTCATTTAGTAAGTATTTATTTTGTGTTTACGGTGTCATGCATTTTCTTAGGCATCTTGGGGTACAGTGGTGAATAAGGTACCGTGGTCCCTGCACAAGGGAAGTCACAACATGAAAATGGTTACGTAAACTACAAATAAATCATCACATATTAAGATGACTAATCTGAAGTAAACATCAAAGTTTGTGATAGGAAGTCATGGGGAATAGAGGAAGTTTGGTTTCCATCCTAATTTAGAGGTCAGAAGAGATCTTTCTGAAGAGTGGTATTAAAGTTGAGACATGGAAGATGATAAGGCAGTTGGGTTTCCAGAAGGAAAAGTAATTCTGTGTGAGATATATCTTGGATCTTGAAGAAGAACAAGAAAACTGGAGTAGAGGAAGAAGACATGAGATGCAGATGGAAAGGAAGGCAGGGAAGGCAGGGGCCAGATCAGGCAAACCTTGCAGGCTCTCGTAAGGAATTGGATTTTAAGTGCAATGGAAAGCTTTGCTGCTGATATGAGGAGAGAATGGAGATGAGAAGGCCATCTAGGGAGCTATTGCTTTTACCCAGGTGACTAAGGATTTGAACTAATGAGAACGTGAATAGGCATCTGAATGCTTGATGGAAGGAGAGAAATCAAGAGGAGACCCCCCTGTTTACTAAAATCAAGCTCACTCTTCAAGAACTAGATCATAGTAACCCCACAGTAGAGGCTTCCTTGACAGCCTTTATTCCAGTTTTATTCCACATTCTTCCTACTAAATGTGAAGTTCCCTGAGAGCAAGAATATTTTTTTAGTTATGTTTATCCATTTGTGTTTTTCTCTTTTTGTCCCTTTCTCCTCCCAATGCAGACTGCTCAAGGTGGTGGCCATCGAACCCTCCTCTATGGACATGCCATATTGCTACGTCACTCCTATAGTGGCATGGTGAGTAGGTATTTTGACTTCATCTCACATATGATTATGCTGATCCACTTGGAGATATATATTCAGGAAATGTTGGTAGCATTTCAGTAATCCTATTATATATGTGTCCTTTACGCTCATTGTACCTTGTTTAGTTTTCCCATCTACAAGGTGAAGGTTTACTTAGATGACCTCTAATGTCCTTCAGTTCTTTCATCTTATGATTCCTATTTTTTAAAGTCTTACTTTTGAAAGACTAGTTTTAGGAGGAGAGAAGTGTGAGAGTCAAATAAGAAACATTTCTCTTTTTTGATTTTCTTTTAAGCAGTTCATCTATTAGCTGAAAAATAAGATTAAAGAAAAAAATCTACCTGTGAATTTCAGTCAGTTCTACCCACTAGCTTCTTTTGATGCTTGACTAGAAGTTTTCTTTCTTTTTCACATCAATTCCTTCTTTCACTCGGTTATCTACTGGACTCCTCCCAGGCACATTTTTTTTGTTCTCTACCTCCCACATACTCAAAAAAAAAAAGTTGTATTGGATTCTTTTAAAAGCTTCATTAAATTATAAAAGGAAGAGACATTTCAATCTATGAGATTTTGAAATTATGGTAGACACAATTTTTTCATGATCACACTATAAAGAGAGGACATCATTTGGAACTTTTAAAACACTCTCAATCATGTCTCCTTTCTTAATTCTTTTTTTGACATAATTGAGACCTTTTGGTTACCACATAACCAAATTTCTATCCTGATTTTTTAAAACATAGTATCATAGCATAAACATTTTTCCACATTATTTAAATTTTCATCAGTATAATTTTAGTGGCTACATGGTATTCCATTCTCTTGAGGTGTAATATAGTTGATCATTCCTTATGGTTCTATTAAACTTTCAAGGAGGAGATAGATTGTTCCAGAGCAGGAGACTGAGCATAGCTTCAATGTCAGTGCCTGATCAGCACACAAAAAACCATCAGTCTCAGTCATGAATATTGGTGTGAATATCTGATTTAAAGGGCTGACTAGTGGAATTCCAAAGTACGGGGAAAATACAGGTATGGTTTTAATTATAATTTAATATTAGCATTTCTATTAGTGACCCACATTACATAAATAGGTCAAACGAGAAAAACTGGATCGTCTTAATAAGTGCTAGAAAAGGTCTTTAATAAAACTCAACAACCATTTCTGATAAAGTCTGTTAATCTAAGCATTGATAATTATTCCCTCAATGATAAAAAATATTAATGTCAAATCAGTAGCCAACATTACATCTAATTGGGAAACAATGAAGCCATTCTTAATTAAAAAAAAAAAAACCAGAATATGTTGTTTCAGCATTGCTATCTAACATTGTTCTGGAAATCTTGGCTTGATATGATAAGATATGGAATAAAATAAAGTAAAATCTTTTAATGCAGTGACTGGATATGAGACCAATACATAACAACATTTTTGTGTATAGTGATCAGTCATTAAAACTTTAAGGAAAGAATTCAGTTTTCTATAGCAATTGAAACACATAGACCCACGAAAATAGCATGAACAGTAAGTGTTAGGTACCATTTTAAAAGAACTGCTCTCTAAACACAGGAGAGGGCTAAGAGCCTGACCTTGGTTGGTATAGCTGGATTCCGTGCCACTGAGCTGCTCTAAAACCTCGGACAGCCTGTTGAGCCTCTCTAAGTCTAATTACATCTGAAAACCTATTCATTCATTTAATAAATAGTATTCAGCACCTATTATTTGCTAGGCACTGTTCTGGGTGCTGGGATACAGTAGCGATGAGACCACGTCATTGCGCTGATGGAGCTTATATTAACCTTCAATGGAATAATTATAGTTTCTGCCTCAGAGTTGCTGTGAACAGCGGAGGAGAGAATATGTGTTAATAGTTGCAATGGCTAGTACCGCAATATTGTTAAGAAATATTACAAAAGACTTTAATAAATAGGAATAGCCATGCGTTTTTGCCTAGGAAGTCTGGGTATTGCAAAGCTGTCACTTTTTCTCCAGTTAAGGCAGACTTTTAACACAGTTTAAATGTAAAACCTGTGGACTTAGGGATCACCGTGGATTGCCTATCTCAAGGTCAAACTCACACACCTGTACTGGCTAAGACCATGTTTGGGGACCGTCAGAGTCTCTTTCCTATAACTGAGGGGCCCAGTGATTTGCAGTCAAAGGATAGAGGTCAGAGTTCTCCAGGTGAGCTTCATTTCATATCCCCATGGTCCTGTCTTCTTTTCCATGTGCAAGGATATCTGCCCCCATAGCTGCTTATCTCCTGCCTCCTCACACGTACATGTACCCACGTAGCTGGGTGGATTCTGTGCCATAATTGGGATTTTTTAGCCTCTGCATTAGTTGTCCTGTGTTTCTGGGAATCTAGGCTTGCTCAGTCCCCAGCATTGCTTCTGAGGACAGTTTGTAGGGCAGTTGTTCTTGTTGGCAGTACACTTGGATGGTGTAGATGCTGATGTGTTTCGAGGTCATACCTTATTCATCTTTGTGTTCCCATTTTAGAATTCCTTAAGGGTTTTAAGGTTGGGGTGAGGGGGTCCCATTTTTACTATCCTTAAGGTTTTTAAGGTGAGGGGAATCCCACCCCAACCTCAAAAACTTTAAAGATATTAAAAATGGGGGCACAAAGATGAATGTGGGGCTAGGGATTAATATTTCTATCACAAAGAAGAATATTGGGGCTAGGGAACTTGGTCTAAAAAATCACTCTAAATTTTATGTCAAAGAAAACATGATTAGGAAAACCTAATGTAGGGGAGGATGGTGTTGCACGAGTTTGGTCGCTCGTAGGGAAATATGCACACCTGTACATAGGACAGAAGTTGACTAGAGAGTGACATGCTGTGCAAGCACCCACGTCAATTCTAGGTGGACTTAAATGGGTTACGTTTTGTGAATAAATGCAAAACAAGAAGATAAAAGTGAATAGTGTTCAAATTCCTTTTTGGAAGAAAGTTTTCTAACCCTCGACTCATGTTGCATTTTTCTTTTAGATGATGAATAGAGATATGAAGTGAGAGATGTACAAATACATCCTCAGTTTCTTGTCTTCTTTTACTGCCAAGGCACATCTTTTCAGTCTTTTATGAGAAGAAAAAAAGACTGGGTTTCCTTCCAAACATTACTGCTAATGAATGCCAAGTGCCTCTGCCTCTCAGACAATTACTAATCTGGGCTCTGTGCAGAGCACCCACCTTTGAAGGAAGAGATTGATATAACAGTGACAGAATGATACCAACTCAGGTTTAGAATAAAAGTCGAATGGGATTATAGACATTTAGTGGTAACTACCGATTCTGTATCTCTTAGTATCTGTGCTGCCTGTCCACCTCCCAATCTTCAACTGATAAATTGGCCTTTGACGTTGGCTTGCAAGAGGATACAACAGGTGAGCGCCTTGTGCCGTGACAAGATGGACCTCAGCCCTGGCAGAAATTGGGTTGGAATAAGTCGCATTCGTGTAGAAGAGCCATTAAATGAATCGACTTATGGATGCCGTCAGGAAAAAAAATCCTTCTAAGGGAGGATTTTATTAACAGGAGGAAGTGTGTATGGTTTCTATTGGCCATTCCCATGTTATTAGCTTCAATCTTTATTTTATTCATGGGTTTGGGTAGAAAATCTGTACTTCATGGTTTATTGATAGTGACCATATTAATTTGCATTGATTAGGAAGTGTTACTGCACATCTCTTTTGTTACCCTTAAAAATATTTTTGCCTAAAACTGTAACATATTCAATGTCAACATTCAAATAGAAAAGGAAATGAAAAGTCTCCTTCGTCTCTTTGCCACATGGCGTTTTACTTCATATCTATCCAAACAGACAGGTATTTACATATTTTGAGAAAACAATATTTATGTTAACATGTTTCTCCTTTCAGAAAATCAAAATAAGACAACATGGGCTCTATTTGTCTAGTTCCTCTCAATTCTCTGAGGACTTTACGTTCACTTTATACACCCTTGTAAAATTTGACTTTTATCTTTTACGATGATTGTGGGTTTCTTCTGAAATTAAAAATAGATGTTAGAAAAAGAGGAAAAAGACATAGAAGGAAATGGCCCAATTCTTTTTAAGTTCTTTTCAGGTGTAGGATCAATTTCCTATCACAAATACCCCCTTTCTAAAGTAATTTCCTGCACTGAGTTGTTCAAATACAAAAGAAAAAGGATAAAAATAAAACAGTCTTTCCTAACCTAATAAGCTTTTCAAAAAGTTGTCTTGTTTCCTTTTATATTGGCTCAGTCATTCCTGTGTATTTTTGCTATTTTTTTCCACTTTAATTAATTTACTTTAGCACACAGATAAATGAGAAAGAAAGGCTTTAGTTATCTATCCCAAAACAAGTAGAAGTCTGACATGATCTGTGACTTGTTTTATACGTTGAGATGGAGCGATAAGTCAAAATAACAAAAACAAGTCAATCCTTCCCCCATGTCTTGATCCTTACGAGGCTCCTTTGTTTTTCCCCATAGCACTCTACTGATTTCGAATTGCTGAATTATTTATTATGTTGATTATTTGTTGTCTTTCTTCCATCATTAGAATTAAACTCACAAGGACAGATCATTTTTTCTAATTTTTTTATTGAGCTATCCCCAGACACTAAAGCAATGTTTGACAAATAGGACGTGCTCCGTGATTGGTTGTGTGAATGAATGAAAACTCCCTCCAGCTTTGAATATATGAATTAGGTGGATAAAGATAACGAACACTGTTCGATGTCATTCAAGTAAGGATTATGCTTTCAGACAAGCAGCTCAATGCACAGATTGCATATTGACTATAAGAATGCTTAAGAACTATTATGCAAAGATTCATTGATGCAAAATGAATTTTTATTGAGTGCCTACAATAAGTGATTGGAAGTTGGTAGGATTCCAAAGTGAACAAAACATACAAAGTCCTTACTGGTACAGAACTTACGTCCTAAGATGGGAGTGTTAGACAAGAAGAAAAATTAACTGTTATGGAATAATAAATTGAGTAAGGCAACAGAGATGGGTAATTATTGTATAACAGGTGTCACTAAAACACTGTTCTTCTTTTTGCATAGAATATATACATTTGAGTTTTGAAAGGAGCTGTGAACATATTGAAGAATTAGATGCCTAAGTTTACATCTTAGGTGATTGAACTAAAGAAAGATAATAGTTTGGCTATGGAGCTCATGAGGCATACGCTGAACTTGTTTTAGAAGAAATTATTTGACATAACATATATCCAGATCTTTTTATAATGAATTTGTCTGTAGTAAACCTCTCTTGTATTTTGCCCATAGATGAACAGAAATGACCACATTTTAAAATAGCAAAATAAAACAATACATAAAAAGGGACAGGGTCATGAATTTTTTATGACAACCCCTTGCATACCTTTTTTGAATCATCATCCCAATAAAGTGCAGCGATTTTTTTTTATTATCGTTATAATGCAACCATAGTATTACAAAACCCAAACTTCTTTTGAAAATCAAATCTTGGAAACTAAATGAATGAAATTGGGTCTGCTTGACTAGTGAATTTGGCCTTATGTTAGCATAAATATCCTTTTTAAACAATGCTTGCTTGGGGGAAAAAGATAACTAAGTTTCTCAAAATGTCACAACCAGTTTCGGTGAGATGAATCTTCACACTTTAGAATGTCTTATTTTAAGCTAATCTGGCTCAATTATTTTGAGTTCCATGGTGTAAGAGATTAATTTGCATTTAATATCAAATGTCTGGAAGGTGTGTGAATGGCATAATTTGGTTTCAAGGACTTTGAAGACTTATTTCATTCCCACCCTTTATTTTGGAGATACTCACAGAGAAAATACATTTTAAATTGAGGTGCATAATTCACATTTCACGTTTCAATCATTCTGCAGGTGAGGCTTGTTGGTGGACTATACATCCTGCCTCTAAGCAGCGATCAGAAGGAGAAAAAGTACGGGTTGGAGATGACCTTATCTTAGTTAGTGTGTCTTCTGAAAGGTACTTGGTAAGTATGGACAGTAGGGTCATGTACTTGGGGAGAGGATAAATGAAAGGTCAATAAAATTATCTCTTTAAGGCTTAGATTGCAAATTATCGAGGAACATTGCCTATGAACAAGCATGTATCTGTATTTGATGAATTATAAATCACTCCCTAAGTGGGAGAATAACATGACATGGGAAGTTTTGCTTACTAGGTTTATTAAGGCACGTTTTTTTCCTTGTGACCTTGATGTTTGTACTCATGATATTGATAGTGTCAGTTTGTGGGTTTTATTAGTAGTAATGTATAAATTAATTCAGTTCAGGAATTCAAAATCCTATGGTCTTTATTTTGTTCCCAATGTAAAGGCTCTTTTAACAAAGTTGGGTTACCTATTCTGATATTTGTAAAAGTAAGTATTGTGTGAGAAACTTTGCATGTCAAGAAAGGATTTGCGTATCAAGAAAAGAGAAACAGACAAAATAAACTGCTTAATTTGATTGTTGATATTGCATGTTTCAAATGATAGAGGCTACAAATTGGCGATGAAGAAAGAAGTTTATGTTTAATCACCGGATTTTTTATTTTTTATTTTTTGAGTGAGCCTTAGATGTATTCAATGTAACTTATTTAATGCATTGTTTTTTTTGCTGAAGAATAATCACATACAAAAGTTTGCAGAATATTGAAATCAATGGAAGTGGGAAGGATGCCAGTGCAAAATACCCTTTTTTTTAAGATTAAGAAAGTAATTAAACAAATATAAAACAGGGTACTAGAAATTTTACTTGAATATCTTCGTAACAAAATAACCCCAGATAAGTCTCCCCCCTCTGCCTCTGCCACTGCCCCTGCTCCTGGTCTTCCCGCGAGGGAAGGCTTTCCTGGTGGCTTCCCCAGGCACTGGCTGTGACGGAGGCTGGATGCTGGTGTACTGCAAGTGGCATTGGCTGTAAGCACCTCAGAAACCTTGTGCTCACCAGCTCTTCCCACTTTAACCTATGTCAGAACCTCAACAGGCAGTTTTTGTTTCAAAAGAAGCACATTGGAAAATCAAAGCTGCAAGTTTTCAGAGAAAGTGTACTGCAATTTTACTGAAAGCTATATATCATTACCTACCTATGACATCATGCAGCTCAACAATGATGTGGCATCTTTTTTGACAGTTTATACTGATTGTGAATACTTTAGATAATAGAGCTTCCCCCAATCATGTAAATAGGATGTGTCTAGCAGCTGATGTCCCCCTTATTGAGAGTAAACTGCCGATTATATTGGAAAAGTAATTGTTACAAAAAAAGGGTGTGACTGAGTGTTATGAATATCATCCGGAACCAACCCAGAGAGCTTTTCCTGGCTATACATTTTGTAACACACTTTCAGAACCCATTCATTGCATCGCTTTGGCAATGTATTTGTTCAACCGATTGGGAATCAAGGAAACTAGTTGTTTGCTGATCAAGAAGTATCTCCTGACAGAGCTGACCTCAAAGTTGCCTGGGAACCAATGGGACTTGAAACAAGAACATCTAATGAAGTTGGTGACATAGATGTATTTCCACTAATATATCACCTGCTATGATCCAGTTAAACTTTTTACCAATCTTTGAAAAGATGACATCAGGTATCTGTTGACAGTGAATAAACCGTGGTAGAAAACAAAACCTCTGCTTCTGTTGGACTGGGCTGAAATTCATAGGCAACGTGAAGAAACGAATGCATTGTATCAACATTATGAACCCTGGTTGTGTCTGAATGACCAGTGGTTTCTAGATGTCAAGAGCTATGCAAGTGTTTTTTTTCAAAGAGTGCTGAGACTTTGGAGAGTTCATTTATCAGGAAAAGGGGATGAGATTGAGCTTATATGGGAAAAGGATGACCCATCTACAATGGATTGTGTCACCTCTGTTGCAAACCTCAGTGTGCGTGTTTGAAACTGTTGTGTACACTAGAAAAGCCATGCTTTTTTAATCCAGTCTTGTGGGGACATACTTATTATGGGTGTGATCTTTTGATTGGGTTCTTTCCATGGAGATGTGGCCCACTCAATTCAAGGTGTGTCTTAACCTTTTTACGGCAGCCCTCTATGAAGAGTATCAAAGACAGGAAACAGAGAGAAAGAGCTCAGAGCTGGCACAGACACAGATGTTTGGAGATACAGAAGGAAATGCCCAGGAAACGCTGAAAGCTGAGAGAGCCATTTGAAACCAGAAGCCAGAAAAGAAGGACGGCAGATGTTGCTATTTGCCTTCCCATGTGACAGGGAAACCCTGGACATGATCTTGTTGATGACTTGATTTGGACATTTTCATGGCCTGAGAACTCTAAATTTGTAACCTAATAAATCTTCTTTGTAAAAGCCCATCTATTTCTGGTATATTGCGTTCCAGCAGCATTGGCAAACTGAAACACTTAGGATTCATATTTTCAGGATGAATATAAAGATCAGAATTGATATAAAATTAAAAATGGCACAAAATATTATCCTTGCTACCATAAACTACTACTGATGCAATGAATGCTGGTTTAATAGTATTGGAAGAATTGAAAGTTCTATCAAGGAAAAAGGGACCAGTGTAGAACAATTTATTTTGAGTAAACAACCAAACCTAAGAAAGAAGCTCCTTGTGCCGTGTGTACTGGATTTTCCCAACCCCAGTTGTTACGTAAGCCCGAGATGACTGCATGGCCGAATGTCCATAAATTGCTTGTTCTCAAATTACAAGATACAGTGATGAAAGAAAAGTGAAAGAAAAGTTTGCTATGGTAGTGCCAGATATCCAAATTGAAGATAGGAATGGAACAACCTTAGTATCTTCAAAAGAGGAAAATACCGAAGCTTGTAATCATAAGAAGTTGTCAGAATTTGGAATTAGAAATGGCAGCCTCTTGAAGCCAATTACTTCCTTCATAGCTACGTGTTATTTATTGATCAACGTCCTTCAGAGTGAAGATGTTGAGTTTGAAGTTGTTGGTGATGCCCCCTGAAAAAGCGGCACCCAAGCAAGCTGAAGAAGCTGCCAAAAGTGTAACCAGCCGCAGTAATGGTGGCGCTCAGCCCTCCACGGCCACGGCACCAGAACGAGATGGCACGTTCATAGTTGATTCAGACGAAGAAGGTCTTTCAGATAATCCTGACATCAGTGAGGAAGGGAGAAGTCACAAGAAGAAATTAGACAAGAAAAAGATGGTTAGTGCAATGAGGTCACATGCAGAATAGACGGACAGAAAGCTTGGTGATATTATGTCATTAGATTGAACAGAAATGCCTCTAGACAGACCCTTCTGATTGCATTAGGTCATCTGACTAGAACCATATTTATGCTCTTTGTTCCAAAGGAAGAAAATTTATGGCAGTGACTGCTCCTGCTGCAAACATTCATTTTGCTGGAAGTATTGGGAACATTGCAGTATGCTGTTTTGAAAATAGGAATGTAGTTTTAAAACCCTCTGATCAAAATGTCTGCCTAGACAGTCATGAGATAAGATACCATGTATGTTGCCTTTTTAATGTAAATATTTTAGGTATCATTTAAAGTTTTAAATATTGTGGTAAAGTAAAGTTGATACCTGGTTATAAATATTGTTTTTATTTTTTATTAGAAGTAGAACTATTTTTTGCCTAGAGCTAACTATTTTCACACTCTGAATTGACTAAATCAGATTTTAAAAAGTATCAAGTGCCTATGCATTTAAACTTGTTTTTAAATATTAAATGGCGCTGTGTCAATTATTGTAAAACAATGTTAATTTACTCAACTTTTAGCTTGTACCGTCTGATATTTCTGTGTAGGTTGCCAGTTTCTGAGTATGGGTACAGTTTCAGGTTATTTTTATCTGACGTTTTGCAGAATTCAAACTGTGCTGTACTTACGGACCAAATAAATGCCCTCTGCATACTTGTTCAACATGCCTGCCCAGTTGTGCTTCTCCTGCCTTACTGGGGTCTATCCTGAATGTACCACAAGCATGCTGAATTCTTCTCATTTAAGAATAAGTCCTAATGGTTATGGAAGTTTAAAAGATCTCTATTTGCCATAGATAAATACTTTCTAATGTAAAGCTTTTTATGGCCCCCAGATTTCCAGAAATCATAGTGAACGATGATTGAAACAGAAGTCAGACATGCAACATCGTTGCTGCTAAGCACATACTGGGTCATAGAAAGTATATCACTGCTGCCATAAATCATAAATCAAAGTGTCACTTGTAATTGATTAATTTAGGATTAACTAAGTGGTTGGTACCTTTACTCTATAAACATAGACACAGAGTGGATGGAATCGGGATAGTCAGTTTTTGTTTGCCATACATTTTGCTCCCATTTTGAAACATTTTTAGGAAGACCAGGTTTGTTTTACTTGCTTTGTGTAAAGAGGTAATGATGAAGACAGGACCATGGTGAAACACTGTTTCCTATAACTGGTAAAAAGTACTGAATTGAATGAAATGTCTAAATTCTGTAGGGATTCCTGGAGCACTTGTCTACTTTGGTTTCTTAACAAATGTAGGTAGAAATGCACCATGCACATTTAGGACAATGCAGCTGTATATGAATATGTGTCCCCTTGCCATGTAAGCATTATTTAAGCCTCTACTGTGTGTATGCGCTGGGTATGACAAGGTGGTGTAGTTTGATCAGGAGATGTGCGTTTTGAGTTGTAGTTGTACTTAGAAACAACAGTAGTAGAAATAATTCATCCATGCTTTCCAGTGTATAAATTTCATGCATATATTATTTTGATTTGTATATAATTATGCATTTTTTTTGTTGTGCAACTTGTACTTTCTACTACATACTGGGGTTTATTTGATAGAATAGCAGCATTATGCAATGAAGGAGTGCAAAACATGGAATCTGACAAAAGCCCCGGCATCTAACATCAATTCTGTCACTATCAGAGCAAGTCACTTAATTATGTGCTCTCTGACTTCCTTATTTATAACATGGGGGTGATGTTGATAATACTGTTAATGGCCAACTAATTGTGAGGAAGCAATGAGATGAATTTGAAACCTTTGAATTAAAAAGCACTATGCAAATAATAGCAATTATAATACAGGAGACTTACCTTTATTGCTGTTTTGCTTTGTTAATGCTGCCAGAATGCAATATACCAAAGATGGGTTGGCTTTTATAAAGGGGAATTATTAGGTGTTCTAGTCTGTTATCTGCTGGAATGCAATATACCAGAAATGGAATAGCTTTTAAAAGGGGGAATTTAGTAAGTTGCTAGTCTACAGTTGTAAGGCCGAGAAAATGTCCCAGTTAAGGTCTATAGAAATGTCCGATCGAAGGCATCCAGGGAAAGACACCTCGGTTCAAGAAGGCCGATGAAGTTCAGGGTTTCTCTCCCAAGTGAGAAGGCACATGGCGAACACAGTCACAGTTTCTTTCTCGGCTGGGAGGGCACATGGCGAACACAGTGTCATCTGCTAGCTTTGTTTCCCAGCCTCCTGTTTCATGAATCTCCCCGGGGAGGCACCTTCCTTCTTCGTCTCCAAAGGTCGCTGGCTGGCAAACTCTCTGCTTCTTGTGGCTACGTCATTTTCTGCTCTCTCTGAATCTCCTTCATTCTCCAAAATGCTTCCTTTTTTATACGACTCCAGAAACTCATCCAGACCCACCCAAATGGGTGGAGACGTGTTGTCACCTAATCCAGCTTAACAACCACACTTGATTAAATCACATCTCCAGGAAGATGATCTGATTACAGTTTCAAACACGGTATTGAATAGGGATTAGAAGAAACAGCTCCCTTTACAAAATGGGATTAGGATTAAAACATGGCTTTTCTAGGGGCCATGCATTATTTTAAACCAGCACATTAGGTTATAAATTTACATTCTAAGACTGCAGAAATGTCCAAACTAAGGCATCCAGAGAAAGACATCTTGACTCAAGAAAGGCCGATGAATCTGGAAACCCTCTGTCAGCTGGGAAGGCATGGAACTGGCATCTGCTGGGGTCTTTGGCTTCTGGTTTCAATCAGCATCCTTGTGAGCAGCTACTTTCTGTATCTCCAAACATCTGGGGCTTGTATTGGCTCTGTTGGCTCTGTTCTCCAGGCATCTGCATCTCCGAAAATTGGTGTCTAGGTATCTCTGTCAGTTTTGAAGCAATTGTGTTTTCTCCAAAATGTCTCCCTTTTTAAGGAATGCCAATAAACTGATCAAGACCCATCTTGAATGGGCAGAGTCACATTTCCAGCTAATCAAAAGCCACTCCCATAATTCGGTGTGTCACATCTCCGTGGAAAACCCAATCAAGAGGTCTCACCCACAGTTGGATGTATCATCTCTCCATGGAAACAACCCAATCAAAGTTTCTACCCCCACAATACTGAATGAGGATTAAAAAAACATGGCTGCCCCCACAAGATGGGATCAGGAAAAAAGGACATGGCTTTTCTAGGGAAACATAACAGCTTTGAACCAGCACAGTTACCTCTGGTAATAAACAAACTTCTTTATTAACTAAAATTCAGGAATAATTTTGAAGCTACATTTTATCCTGCTTATTTAGATTCCTTTATAATAGAGCTTCAGAGCTCTGGCCAACTAAATTACTTAAATTTTACTTTCACTTGTAATGAAGTCAGTGTTTTTATTTTTTATCTCTATGAAACTAGAGTATTGTAGAAACTACAGGGAACACCGAGAACATGTTCCATATGGTTTCTGCCCTAAAAGAATTAATTGAGAGAGCAAGTCAAATATCTATGGAACGATAAGAGAATATTATAAGACAGTAAGTAAGTGTATTACTGTATAGGTTAGAGATGCTAAAGGAAATACTTAAAGTTACAGGGCTGGTTAATTTTTCTCTCATATTTTCAACCTGATTAGTAGTGAGCATGTAGAGCTCAGTGTTTATGGATTCAAAGATCACTTAGTGAGAAGAATGTAGAAATTGGTGGAAGGGCATAGTGAAAGGACTTGGAGTAGACAGAGGCTGCTGGAATATCCATATACTGAACCCTGGATGACCAAAAATGGGTTGGGTACAAATTTGTTTATTAATATAGAGTTTATCTGAGTGACACTAGTAGATTAGACTATGAATAGACCAAGATTTACTGCCTATACAGAGTTATTTTACTCTATTTCATTGACACCGATTCATAGCCATGCTGTGGTGGTTAAAAGTTTAGACTCTGCAGTCATGTCCTGAGTTTGAAGTGCAGGCTACTACTTCATATGTATGAGCCTGGGCCAAGCACTCCACCTATCTAAACCCTTAGTTTCTTCATTTGCAATATGGGAATAATAAGTAACCTAACTCATTCATTGGGTTATATATTAGTCAGGATTCTCCAGAGAAACAAAGCAACAGGCTGTGCTTATATACATGTATAAAAGATTCTTTAAAAGGAATTGGCCCACAGCACTGAGGGATATGGAAGTCTGAACTCTAGAGCAGGCTGCAGGCTACAGACGCCAATAAGGGCAATGAGGAGGTCCTTAGGAGGTATTCCCCAGGGGAAGCTGGCTGTTTGGAGATTCCAGCAAGAGCCAGTGCTGAAGTTGAGACTGCATTCCTCTTTCTGACATCAGATGAACTCATTTCTCGTTTAAGACCTCCAGTTGACTGGACGAGAAGACTCTCCACCTTGCTGAGGGCAACCTCCTTTGTTCATAGATGCAAATCCCATCTAATATACCCTCACAGTTACAAGCAGGACAGTGTGTGACTAAACGACTGGAAACTATGACCCAGTCTAATTGACACAGGAAATTAACCATCGCGGGAAATTAGGAGGATGAAATGCTTTAATCCAGTTAGGGCTTTGTGCTCTGTGAATGGTGCATAAAAATTGATTAGTAAATTGCTATCATTAGTTACCTTAAAATATGTCCCTATTAAAAATTGTTTTTTAAAAAAGCTACAGATATTTAACCTGAAGGTTAAATAGGAGAGAAAGGTGGGGTTGGGTGTAAGAAGGACTATTATAGCTGTCTTTAAGTAGAGGTCTAACCTGTGAAAGCAGGGTTCATATTCTGATAAATTGGTGTGGCCAGAATTAATAAGTTAATACATTTGGCTGAAAACAAACTAATTTTAAATTTCCAATCATTGGCTTTTGCAACTCTTTCCTCTCTGGTGTCTGTTGAGAGCATTGATCTATTTTACCTTCACTGATAGGGATGGCTGAGCTTTGGCTAATCTGTCTAGTTGTGTATTTAATACACTTTAATTAAAACTGAATTAAGCAATTGGTCTTCAGCCTGTCCTGTGTTGAGGTCACCATGGATGGAAGAGGTGCTGTGCCTGGGCTCCATCTGGGGTAGTTCTGCTCTTGTCTGCTTGATGCATCGAATGTCTGCATACGGTTTCCTGGGAACAAAGGGTCTTCTTTCCAAAACGTTTGTGAACCACTCATGTAAATTATGTTTTTTCTCATCTTTCTGTTGTTTATATTCTGATCTGAAAACATATATTAATCTTCTTTTCTGGAGCATTCAAGAGAAAAATTACTTTGCACTGATGGAACTCTTTTGTTTTTAAAAGAAGGTTTTATTGAAGCCTCTTAAGTATATGAGAAATGTACAATTTAAATTAGAGACGACATGGCCAAGTAGGTATTGCTGAATGTAAGTCAAACTAAACCACATAAAGCACAGTGCTCAAGACAATTTTTACGTGTGTCAGAACATATGTAAAATCACCCTAGTATGCACAGGAGTTTTGGGTCTATGGTTTGAGTTGTTTCAAATGTAGATATTAGTATTTTTCATTTAATTTTCAATTGATCAGGTAACCTATAGAAACAGAGTTTCTAAAAACCGTGACAACTTTGCCAAACAAACTGACCAAAAATAAATTGGGAAAAACAGTACCCTACAAGCTAAAAAGTGGTGAACAAATGCTATTCCAAGAGTCATAAACATTTACTGTATCGCTCTCTTGTGTACCTCTGAACTTCTGGTGAAAAATAAAGAGATGCTTTAATTCCATAATAAGTAGCTCAGTTGCCTCAAGTTGCATTAAAAATATGCCAATAATCATTAACAGTCACAAGTAGTTTATTGTATCAACCAATTAGTTTTTTTATAATTAATTTATCCTGACTCTCTTTTCTTCCTGTGGCTTAGGCAATTGCCTCCTTGAATGCTGCATTTGGAAAGAACATTCTGCTATGCCTCTCATTTTTTTTGAGAAGAAAAAATTGAAACCCACCCAGAGGGTGATATGACTTTTTACTGATGTTCCCTGTCACTGAATGATAATTTATCTAGAATATTGTATCATCAGGGCCCAAGTGCCTGATACATATTAAGGGCTAAATAAATGAGTGAATCAGTGTATCAGATAAGAGTTGATTCAGAGATTCTTAACAATTTTTGTGCCATGGACCCCTCCGGCAGTCTGATAAAGTGTATAGGTCCCTTGTCATAATTTAAATGTGTGCAATAAATATGTACGAGGAAACCATAAGTAATGCATATAAAGGTCAGTGAACTGACTCCTTGTGGGTGATTTATATACTATCCCTTTATTTCTGATAAATAAATAAAGGGATAGTATATAATCCCTTTATCCCCTGTGCTCCTATCATGTAATGCCTCTTATGCAAAATATAGTTCCCAGACAAGCAGTATAGGATGGCCCCTCCCTACTCTTCCTGAATCAAAATCTACATTTTTAAATAGGAATTTTATATTACTGTAATATGATCTTAAGGTTATTGGAACTTTCTACGATTAAAATTTTCCTATTATGTTTCTCTCATATTTATATATTTTTTCTTTTGGGGTTTAGATATGATTTGGAAATTGCATTTTAAGCTCTCCCCCCCATTATTTTTTTACTTCAGTAGCCCCTCTTTACCTAAAGTATCAGGTCCTGGCTCTGGCACCGCCCCTTGTCTGCAAGCCTCTCTCTTACGCCACTGCTAAGCATATCCTGTAAGCCCCAAAGACTGAACTCTGCTGCCCTCTGAGTTCCCGTATCTCTGCCCCTTTGGTGGGACCATTCTCCTTATCAGAACCTCTTGGAAGGCTCGGGAGGCCCAGGCCACTTTCACATGTAAGGCTCCTGCTGGGTTCGAAATGGGTATCTCCACATTGGCTTACAAAAATGCTGGTGTATTTTACATATTTGTACTTAACATATTAACATCATTAATAGAAATACCCAAATCCATTGTGTGGAGACACTTGTTTAGAGATACCGTCTCCAAATATCTAAATGTAAGACTCTGGCCAGGTGATCCTACTGCTCCTGCAAATCCCATGTCCCGTGGGAAGCCCCTGTCTCCGCCCGTGGGAAATCCCTGTCTCCGCCCGTGGAAGTGCCAGCTTCCTCCCAGGTCCGGGCCTGTGAGCTCCCCTCTCACCACACTGACCGAGGCCTTGTCTTTTCTCAGTTCCCTTAGCACTTTGTTTATAACTCTTACAACATTTTTAGGTGCTGGCTCGGTGCATTTTGAGTATATATATTTTATCTTCCTTTCTAGATTACAAATGCTTTGGGTTAGGGAATGAGTTCTATTGCTATTTGGCAGAATGTGCTTCTACATAGTACATTCAGTGAGTCTGTGATGAAATAATCAATGATGGCAATCTATGTGTTAGCATAGTATGGTATAAGCTTTCCCTTGGTTTCAAAATTTAAAAAAAGGGAATTTTGGATTACTTTCTGATACCATTTTGTAGTTTTTTTTTTTCTTAAAAAAACTAGGTTTGGCTCAGATAATTAAAATAATTTGAAATATTTTTAAAATTTATGCTACTTTTTTATTTTTAAGGTTTGGTTGGCTTCCTGCATCCATGTTTATTGGCTAGCACTGTTAGATACCAGGGAGACAGTCATGAACTTGCTGTTATGTAGCTTACGAGAAAGAAAAAGAAAAGTAATATAAATGAACCAAATAGTTTTGTGTGATGATTGTGATAAGGGAAAAAAACAACAACAATAAAAACATATATATATATATATATATATATACACATTGCTTTTCTGTAGAAGCAGATGAGATTGATTAATTGTAAATAATTAAAGAGTTTACCACACTGGAGAAGCAGATTTATTTGATGGTGGAACCTTAGCTGGCATGATACATAAAAAAAAAAAAGAGTGAACTATTACTGAATCTGGCAAACTTTTAATCTTACTGCTTGGAAAAATTATTGACAATAACTGCATGTATGTCACAATGTGTTTTTCCAGTTTTGACTTGAAGGGAAAACTGAAATTCCTAACCCTGCTGGGGACTCGAGAACAGTATATTTAAGTGAAAGCGATCCTTTGGGCGCTAGAAAATCGGTGGAGTACATCCTCTCCATGGTGGGAGGGGTTCTGGAAAAGTTCATGTCAAAATAAAGTCTTTAAAATCTCAGACTGCCTTCACCGTCAGGAAGGGTTGCAGAAGCATGACAGTTCTATTAGTGATATTTACTGAGAAGACTCCAAGAAAATAGGTAGTTCTATGTATGTTTGACATTCTAGGGACAGCCAGATAGTGGTTAATAAAATAGCAGGGCATTTGGTTCTGCTTATGAAAATTGTTTTTCTTTAGTTATAATTTCATAACTCATCTATTTAGACTCTCCAAGATATGAAACATGATCTTATTTTAATACATTTCTATTTTTAAGAAAGGAAATCTGAAATTTCTGATGTGAATTTTGGAGGAAATTTATTAGCCGGCTTTCAGGTCCTATTAGGAAATATCGCCATCTAATGCTTATTATGTCAAATTGCAGATAAAGGCTCCTAGAGATCCCCATAAAATTAAGACAGCGTGTTAATGATAAGGTCGTGTATGGGAATCCCGGATTTTATGCATGGTTGTTCTGTAAATCCACAACTTCTCTAAAAGAGAAAAAAAAATAAAACATTGGTCCGGTAGAGTTCACCTACTTCATTGTCAAAAAAAACTGTCACAATACATTATATAGAAAGCTTAATTTATTATTTTAATTACAAGTGCCTGCATTATATTGCCGCTTTTGTTTCAGTAAGCCTTCAAACATAGTCTCTAGTTTTACAAAAAAATTTATTTTATTCATTTGTAGGTTTTTTTCCTTTTGGTAAACTTCTTCTCAGTTATTTATTGATTACTGGATTAAATCAGTAACTGGATGAGGCTGAAAAATACTTCAGGTCAAAAAAGAACTGTTTCTTACTCATTCGTTCATTCGTTCATTCATTCATTCCCCCTCCCACACCCCACATCCCCACCCAGTTTCTTAATTTTGGAATGACAGGGTTGAAATAGATGTTTTCTATGGCCATTTCTAATTCTGTGATGTTAGTTTGAGTGGCCAGAAGTACTTTGAAGTAAGACTTAGCAGAGACTGACGTCAGCGCCTCCTTTTGCCCCTTTCTCTAGCACTTGTCGTATGGCAATGGCAGCCTGCATGTGGATGCAGCTTTCCAGCAGACTCTTTGGAGCGTGGCCCCTATCAGCTCCGGGAGTGAAGCAGCCCAAGGTAAAAACTCCACTTCTGTCAGAGGACTCATCCTTGATGCAGTATCAACAATCATTTTTAGAATTGCGATAATCAGCTAATTGTTAATTGGAGCTTTTGTGTGTCAGAATATTCCTTAGCGCAGACAACGTACCATTTAAGCTTCCTATTTAGGTTGCCGTTTAAAAGATGCTTGTGTTAAGATTTATCTAGTTTTTATGCTACTGTTATCTTGAGTGTATTTGCATGTGATTTGTGTGCATGTGATTTATAGAGTTTGTTTTCTATAATTTTTTACCTCAGGGTGTTGCTCAAGTGGGCTCGTGCCAAAAGTTCTCGTCCTCCGTGGTCAGTGCCTTATGGCTGGACCACAGCAATGGTTATGCAGCAGGGTTTCCAGGGGAAAATATCTGTGTTGGTTCTGATTATTCTAATTCAATGTAGGTTCAGATAATGTGCCTCCTCTTTTTCCTGTTTATAGTGGAGAATTTTATGACAGTGGAGGTCAGATAATTTGGTGGGAGCGTTGCTGACCGCCGGGCTCAGCAGCCTGGGTGCAGATGCTACAGCTGGCAAGTGAACTAAGCCTCGGTAGGCGTCTTTTACCCTGGCTAAGGAAACAGAAGACCGGACCAGATGACCCCTGTGCCTATAAATAGCTGACATGGCAGTCCTAATTCAAATGGCTTTTAATCTTTACAGGATACTTGATTGGTGGTGATGTACTCAGGTTGCTGCACGGACACATGGACGAGTGCCTCACTGTGCCTTCAGGAGAGCACGGGGAAGAGCAACGGAGGTTGGTGCTCAAGCCTTGTGTTTTTTTCCCCCCATTGATTGTAATTTTTTTTTTTAAATTAAGGATATGGCTGTTGAGGGTCGTAGCATAATACAAGGTGAGCCACTAATGTTTATCATACCTTGGAAGTGACTCATCCATTGGCCTCCTAAAAGCTTCTTTCTTGTGTTATGTTTTGGCTGTGTACCAATAGAAGACCTGAAGATTTTTGTACAGTTAAAACACATTTAAAAGCATCAAACAAAATAAACTGAATGGGAGAATTGTTTGCGTTAAATTAAAACTTAATTAAAGGCTCTTCAGAATTGATTAATTCTCATTCTAGAAAGCTTAGTCTCAAATTTACTTTCAAAGTTAAAGTTCTCAAGTGGCCCCAGGTTTCAAGTCCTTTTTCTCTTGCTTTCATTTATTTATGTAGATAATATAACCAACCAATTCCCTTAATATGTTATTTGATATCGTACCTCTCTTATATTAGTGCTGTTTGGCATTAGGCCTAGATGAAAATAGTCTGGATCCACTGGGAAAAGTGCTCAAATGATACAAAGCCATGAAAAGATTTAGGGCGATTAAATTGCTGGTGCTTTGCAATTTATCTCAGATAAACATAGTAAGATGAATAGATAGATATTCATTGGTCTGGATTTTTTAAGGGGACCTTTCTCATAATATTAACATGTGCACTTAGGTAGCTGTTTAATAAATATTTATTTTAATATTTTTTAACATATTTAATAAAAGGAGTGTAGGGAACATTTAGAAAGTGCATAACTTTGGGAAAATCACTTGGGACGCTCTGGCATTTGGAAGAACTATGCGGTAGTCACCAGTGCATTTACGGTGAAGAGTACAAGGCAGAGCCTGGCAAAATTCCCTAAGCTAAAAATGCTGCATTGGGTAGATTAGCAAGAGCTGGTAATGGTGGAATAGGACGTGTAAACAAAGGTGAGGGGGATTTCAAAGAGCAGTTGGTTTAAGAAAGTAATTCCACACAGAAGAATTCTGGGAAAAGCAAATATTCCAGAGTGTATTCGTTCAGGGTCCTCCAGAGAAACAGAACCAATATATAAATATATGTATGAAGACATTTCCTTTTCTTCCACATAGAATCCATACTCTTCCCCCATACCCCCTCCTTGTTGACATTTAGTTGTGACATAATGCCTTTGTTACATTCAGTGGAAAAGTAAATGTCTTCATGTAGGTTTTGGTGGTGAAGGCATGTCTGTTTACTTAGGTTGGATTTATGATGTGTGAATAAAATGTTTAAAAATGAATGGAGAGGAGGTAAAAGGGTAATTCAGTGGTAGAATTCCTGCCTGTCATGCAGGAGAGCCGGATTTGATTCTTGGTCCATGTACTTCCCCCAAAATAAAAACAAACAAGCAAAACAAACAAACAAAAGCAATTCAATAAATGGTGCTGCAGTAATTGGATACGCATATGGATAAATAATGCAATGTGGTCTTGTTATAAAGCATACAAAATAAAAAAAAGAATGAACGGAGAGAAACAGTGCTAGAGGAAATGTAGAGAAAGAGATGTACCTTTCTCTTTTAGTAGGAAAAAGTTTTAGTAAACTAAAAGTTTCCCACTTTTAGTAGGGAAACTGAAGAGGTCCAGCCCCTTGGAGGGCAGTGTGGTGGTTCCACAGGAGGCCAGGGATGGGGTTGCCATGTGATTTTAAGACCCGGTTGCTAGGTATATACCTGGAGGAACTGAGAGTGGGGACCGGAATGGACATTTGCACACTGGTGTTTATGGTGGCAGTGCTCACAATGGATGAAGAATAGAAGGGGGAACTGTGGTGTTTACATACAGTGAACTACTGACTGGCGTAAGATGGAATGAAGTTGTAAGGCATGTAACTTAGATGAATGAACCTTAAGGACAGTATGTTGAATAAAATGACAGAAATAAGACAAATAGTATCATGCTTTGCTCCTATGAATTAACTATAATATATAAACTCAGAGAATTGGAGTGGTGAGCATGGATTATCTGGTTGGGACCTATTACTAAGGTTCCTAGACTGTAAGCTCTTACAGCAGTAACATATTCGGGAGTTGTAACTGATATTTCTAAATTCTGAGATAGTGAGCTATTTGTATATAACCTGATCGTTCACTGAAATTTGGGGAAAAAATATATATATATTAAGAGGTTTATTTTCATGAATTGGCCCACATGATTGTGAAGGCTGGCACATCTGAAATCTAAAGGGCAGGCCAACAGGCTGAACACTCAAGCAGAAGTTGATAATGTAGTTTTAGACAGAATGTCTCTCATCTGAGTAACCTCAGTTTTTGCTCTTGAGTTTTTGCTCTCTCATCAGCTGATTAGAGAGGGTTATCTCCTGTATTTTAATCAACTGATTGTAGATTTCAAAAACATCTTCAAACTACCTTTACAGCACCATCTAAACTAATGTTTGACCAAACAGCTGGACACAATGGCCTAGTCAAGTGGACATACAAAATGAACCATCACGCACAGTGACCAAGATGGAGAATGGAGAGGAAACAATAGGAAATTAGACAAGACAGAGTGGTTTTGGTCAACTTTTAAAGGGTCCTTAGTGCCATTCTTGTGGACTGGCATTTACTTTGAGATACTCGGAAATGAATCTTGGGGTTAGGGGTGAAATGGTCAGGTCTCGTTTCAGATAAAAGCTCAGGTCATTAGGTGAAAAGTGGGGAGAGTCTGAGTAAAGGAAACCAATTAGGACAGGGCCATTGTAGTAGCGCACCTGAAAGCAGATGAGAATCTTAGACAAGACACTGGCTGGTTTAAGATTGGAGGGAATTGTATAATCAAGGGATATTTTTGGCAAAATTAACTGATGTCGAGATGAACTGAAGGGAAACTATGAGGAAATGTTTGACATCAAGGAGAATTCTGAGGTTTCTAACTTGAATAAACATGGATGATGCTAAGGATTGCAGGAAATTTTACATATTTGATTATGAAAGACTGTTTCTGTTTGCTAATGCTGCCAGAATGCAATATACCAGAAATGGATTGGCTTTTACAAAGGAAAATTATTAGGTTACAAATGTACAGTTCTAAAACCATGAAAATGTCCAAATTGAGGCATCAACAAGAGATACCTTCATTCAGTAAAGGCAGATTGTGTCTGGGGTTTCTCTCTTGGTTTCATAATGGCTCTCTCAGCTCCTGTGGGTCCATCTGGTTTCAAGCACCCTTCACTTGGTTTCATTTCATTGCTCTCTGTGTGAGCTCTCTAAGCGTCTGTGCTTTCTCCAAAATGTCTCTCTCTTAAAGGACTCAGGTAAGTGGATTAGAACTCTTCTTGTATGGGTAGCGGTCAAATATCCATGGAATAACCTAATCAAAGGTCCCACCCAATGATAGGTCTGCCCCCACAAGGTTGGGTTAGAAGAGCATGGCTTTTCTGGGATATATAAGAGTTTCAAACCAGCATAAAGTCTGAATTAAATTTTGGGCATGGATAGTATTGAAAGTCTATGAAACATCTAGTGGAAAAATGGGATTTCTGAATCTTAGACTTAGAAGAAGTTTCAGTTGTATATAGAGCACAAGTATATAGGAGGTAGTTGAAAGAAAGAAAGAAACAATAAGTTGACTCAGATCGAGGGAGCAGTGATCATGGGGATGTGTTAATCAGTCTGGGGCATAGATTTAAAAAGGTTGTGATGTAGTGGAATGGAATAGACCAACCAGAGAGGAGAACTAAGAGTGGATTTCTACAGAACACTGATATTTAAGGTATGGACAAGAAGAAGAGTCAGCAAAATAGTCAGAATGATGGTTAAGTGGAGAGGTGATAATTAAGGGAAATTTGTCATGCAGCCAAAAGAGAATTGGGGTGTAAATGAATTGTTGAATGTGATATATTCATGTAGAATTAGGAGTAAAAATAGGCCTTTTGGGTCTTCAGTCCCTAATTTTTTTAAATGAAAATTTTAGGTCAAATGATGGTTAGAGCTCTTCTAGCTCTTCCTGCAAACATCATGGAGATTGATAAGGGAATGGGCTGTAGAGCTAGGCAGGTCTGGGTTTGGATCTTGATCTGCCGTATTAGTCATGTGACTTGTGCAAGTGTCTTAATCTCTTCAGATATCAGTTTTCCCCATCTGTAAAATGCAGCTTAAATATTAGCTCTGACTTCCTGGGCTTGTGGTAAAGATTAAACATGAAAATGCATTTGAAGTACTTGACACATATTAAGAGATCACCAAGTGTTTTAGTATTAATATTAATACTTAGACTGAAGAGACAGCATTTAACTAAATATGACAGAAAAGTTTGAGAGAGATTCTGCAATGTGGAAGAAATTATGGTAGAGCTGTTGGAAGAGAGACAAAACTATATCAAAGAAAATGCTTTTTTCTTTTGAAGCAAATGTAAGAATAGTGTGTGGTGGGGGAAAGACTTCTTATTCTTGTTGAAGCTTAGAAGCCCCAAATGGTTGAACATAGTTTTTGTTTCAATAGTTTGATATTTCATTTCAAAATGAGAATATTCAGGATCTGAGGGTAAGTGATAGATCCCAGATTTCCTAGACTAAGCTTGCTGGCAATAACTGCTGTTTCCCACCTCTCCTGGGCTTTAGAGATCCAGTATGTTAAATAGGTGTTTTACTAAAAATTTTCAATGGATTTTCTGATGATTTTTTGTAGATGGTGGGCCGGTTGGAAAGGATTATGTACCCCCCCAAAAAGCCACATTTTAATTCTGATTCAGTCTGGTGGGAACAGCTGTTTCTTTTCATCCCAATCCAGTACTGTAGGTTGGAAACCTTTGATTAGATTATCTCCAAGGAGATGTGATGTCCCCAATTGTGGGTATGGTCTTTGAATTAGATGGAGACATGACTCCACCCATTCTAGGTGGGTCTTGATTAGTTTACTGGAATCCTTTAAAAGAGGAAAGATTTTGGAGAAACAACAGAAACAGCAGAGCCACAGAAGCTTCAGAGCAGAGCTGACGCTTGGAGAACAGAGACACGGATGTTTGGAGATGCTTGGAGCCCAGCAGACATTGCCATGAGATGTTAAACAAGCCAGAACCTGGAGAGAGCCAAGGGAAGCCAAGAGATGAAGGCCAGCCCTGGAGAAGCAAAGTGAGGAACCCCCACAGGAACAGAGGCTGAAAGCAACAGAGCCCAGGAGCAAGGGACCAGCAGATGCCAGCCACATGACTTCCCAGCTAACAGAGGTGTTCCTGACCCATCAGCCTTCCTTAAATTAAGGTATCTTTCCCTGGATACCTTAATTTAGACTTTTTTTTTTTTGGCTTAGAACTGAAACTTGTAACTTATTACATTCCCTTTTTAAAAAGCCATTCCAGTTCTCGTATATTGCATTCCGGCAGCTTCCAAGCTAACACAGATGGTTGTTGCTGCAGATAAAACTGGGAAATTTCAAAAATGTTTTCATATAGTTCTGGATCCACCCTTACATTGTGTACATGTTGAAATCTTCTCCCCTTTGGGGGTTGAATTGTGCCCCCCCCCAAAAGATATGTTGAAGTCTTTACCCCCAGGATCTCAGATTGTGATCTTTTTTTGGAAATAGGATCATTGAAGATAGAATGATATGCATTAAGATGAGATCACAATGGGAGGGTGGGCCGTTAATCCAGTATCACTGGTGTCCTTATAAGAAAGGAAAAAACAGGGCAGGCCATGGTGGCTCAGCAGGCAAGAATGCTCGAATGCTCGCCTGCCATGCCAGAGGACCCGGGTTCGATTCCCGGTGCCTGCCCATGTAAAAAAAAAAAAAGAGGGAAAAACAGCACAGCCAGATGGAGAAGGGAGAATGCCATGTGAAGAAAAAGATAAAAAACGCCTTGTGGAGGCTGAAGATTATATGATACGTCTACAAGTCAAAGAATGCCAAGAACTGCTGGTAAACCACTAGATGCTAGAAGAGCAAGGACGAATTCTCCCATTCAGGCTACAGAGGAAGCATGGCCCTGCTGACGCGATGATTACAGACTTCTGGCTGCCAGAACCACCAGATAATAAGTTTCTCTTTCTCTAAACCACCCAGTTTGTTGCATTTGGTTATGATAATCCTAGGAAACTAATGCACATCTTGAAGATGTTATTCTCGGTTTAATGTTGGTAATTTCTGTATACATTTCATCTCAATACATCCTGAGATGTATATATCAGGGCTTTTAATAGGTAGTGATGGCAGTAAAGAACAAAACTCTTTGTGTCCCTTTTCACATCATGCTTACACTGGTGAAGTTAGATTAAAATGGATGTCAGATCATGACTTGAGGGAGAAAATGAGTCAGAAATTGGCAACCTGGAGCCTAAGGGATGTTATTAAAGAAGGAAGAGTTATATTTGTCTTGATTGCATCGAGGTTGAGCAGTTATTTGCATATAATGATAATAATAATTCCTTAAAGTTTAAATACATAGAGGACTTTATTATTTCAAATCTTGTTAATGTTGTTGTGCAAACATTTTTTAATCTCCCCTTACTCAAAGTCATTGCCAGTGCGTCAGGCTCAGGGAACTGGGATAAGCAAAGAACAGCTCAGCCCAGAGGCAGCATTTCTTTAATTGATGTGAACCCTTATTGGAACAGAAACACATAATGGTAACCTAAGTCAGTGTATATTTGATTCGTTTTTATATAGAAAGCATGAAAATAATTTGAGTTTTGGATGATCTGTAAGCTGGAACAATTCCAGGAAAATTTTCTTTTACCTCATAGCTCTGCCATAATTATGATCTGTCTGTACTTATTAATTTAATCCTGTCCTTAGAGTTAAAGTCAAATCAATTTTGTTATAAGAAGCAATGGAAATGACCAAAAGTTATATTTACTGCAGAGTAATTTAGGAACATTTTGGTCATAAATGCTATGTTCCTAAAGGGATTTGTCAATCTGTCCATTTCTGGTTCCATTGTTAATCATTGAATCTGCGTAATTTTAGCTGTCGTTATTGAGAGTGGGTTCAGTAATTCTGTAATTCTAGAGACCAGAGAGTTATCTTGAACTGCCTCTTCCCATGTAGATTTGCATGTGTGTGCGGTTACCTGTGCATTCTCAGAAAGAGGAGTAGTGAAACTATTAGAATGAGACGCTGCAACAGCATTCCATTCAATTATGTAGAATTGAATTGGAGAATGAAGACTGTCAAAAAAAAAAAACAACTGAGTATATTTTTCTCCCACACTTTCCAAATATTGCTTTTATGGATTGAATTCTGATATATTTTGGAAATACAGTACTACCATTGTGGGTTTAAAAAATAATTTCTGAGATTTTTCCAGGAAGGCATATGTCTCTAAAACAGCTGGAAGATAACCTATCTAAACAATAATAAAAATAGCACAAATACAATCTATAGGAAATGTCAGTAATCAGATAAAAGGGAGAGATGCATTGAATATTAACTTCAGCCTCGTAATTTCTTAGATGATCTTGCTCAGACTCTTCAAATAGTGAAATGGAATAATTTAAAGATAAATAGATTCGGGTACTTGGCAGGGAATTTGTCAGATGCAACATAGTGTTTTAATTATTGCTTTAAAAATAAACCTTCATTCTGGAGGCTTGAATTTTGATCATCACAAGACAGAAATGTTTTATGTGGAGAGAATTTTCTATTCTAGATTTTGTTTCTGAAGTGTGTCTTGCTGTTTTGCCCATAATTTTATGTTGAATATAATAAAATATCAACAGGGACAATTCCTTTATGCACATACACATACACATGTGGATTAAATATGCCTTTCTGAATTAAGTGTACCATACTTTAAGCTAATAAATTTTAAAATGGGTAGATTGGATAAATTTAGCTTTCTGAGTTGTAACATGGCAGTTGGTAAGAAGAGTGTATAACAAAAGGAATAAAAAAAGTGAATAACTTTGAAGTTGATCCATTTTCCAAGGAGGATTGTTATGATGTGAAAGTATCTGCTTTGTTCAATATGATAATTTTGGGAAAACACTAATCAGAGGAACACAAGGAGCCAACATCACATCTGATGTCCTCACGTTTGTATTTTGGAAGTGAGCCTTACTGATCTGCAGAATGACCAAATTGCATTTAGAAAATTTAAACTAAATACTGAGGATGTTCAGGGCAAAAACTGCTTGACCCGCTTTCGTGGAATGGCTCTTCCCTGTGACAGAATATGCCCTGTGGCTGAAAGATGGGCTGTGATTGAACTCATGTGGATGCTGTGACTGAACGGGTGGCTTGATGTCTATTTCACTTCATCCTCTTAAGCTCAGAACCAACATGACCAGTGAATCCGGAAGAAAATGATGGAAATCATGACCCAAGAGGGACAGACAAAAAATATGAAAGAAGTGGTCAGTCCATTGCTTCCAAACACCATTGGGAAAGATATCTTCTAGGGTGCCTTTGTTGGAAAAGTCATAGGTGTGTGCATGAGAAAAGCAATAAGACTGAGGAAACCCAAGTGTGAATTAGGGAAACCCATGGACCTCTATGGTAGAGGTAGTTGCTCTGGAAAAGCTGCTGATGGTGAGACAGGTGCTAAAGGTGAATAACCTGATGGGTATGAGCCATAGGTCCAAAAATTTGTTTATGATTTTAACTTTCACAGGTGCCCAAAATAGCGTCTTATTAGTGAAAAACAAGAGGATAAATTAGGGGAATATTGTTAAGTAATTATCATATGGAATCTCTGATTTGAAGTCGGTTTTGAAACAATGTTGTTTAAGAACTTTGCTGCATAGCTCACAGTGATATTTAATCGATAAAACACTAAGGAATGACTCATATTCTGGATTAGAGTAGTGTACAAAAAGAAACAAAGTCTCTTTCCTCAAGTTAAAATGGGGGTGGGTCAGAAAGACAATCCTAACAAAAATATGTGTATTTATTAATACACGTGTATGTGCACATACTATCCATATATATATATGTATATACATACAAAATATATTAGGTGGTGATAATAGCTGTGGAGATAAAGCAGGGAAGAAGTTGGAGTGTGTTCACTTTGTGTGCATGTGTGAGAAAGACGGGAGGGAAGGAGCAAGAGAGACAAGAGCAGAAGGAAGAGAGATACGCTTCTATCTTATTAACTCTTGGCACATGGTTGTTCTTGTTACTTTCAAATGCAGGACAATTAAGTCATAGTTTCTGAAAATATCTGGAAATAAATGCAGCATTAGCTTTCCAGAATGTGACTCAACTGGCAAAAACCATGGCATTGCATGACAAAATTTTTTACTCCAATGCCCCATTTAATATTGCGATGATATAATGAGCTTTGGTTATAAATAATTGATAAGGCCTAAGAGGGCGTTGATATAATGAATTCATTGTTTCTCAGACTTGCTTAGGAAGAGGGGCATAGTTTTGTTCATGTATCCAATTGGATGGCTAATGTTCTTGAGAGATTTGTGTGCTCTCTTTCACAACCTGGGATAATGTTTTGCAAGTTACTCTGTTATGCTTGAAATGGTCAAGAATGAAATAGAAGGTCTTTCCTTCCTTCTGTCCCACCTTAATTTCTTGTGAATACCTTTTTGTTTCAGGTCTGGGTTTTAGATGAAGTTGTTAAGCAGTTTTAGTGTAATAGGCAGTGCATAAAGGAGAGCTATTCTCTGTTCTTTGTCTCCTCTTTCTGGGGATACAGTCTCTAATTCTCCCCAATGTAATTCCCCACTAACTCTGGAAAGCACAGTAGCTTTACCCTGCTGTCATCTAGCAACCTGACTTAATCTAGAGCCATGGTGTCTAGGGATAACTAGATTAGAATGGACAGTTTTAAAAGTATAGATTTTAAAGACAAAGGATGAAAACATTTCTAGGAATCTAGCCACTTTGTTTCAGTAAAAATGAAGAAACATTTAAATAGTTTGCACTTAGGTAAGGTGAATTGAAAAAGAGACAATAGATCAAAAATCAATATTAAGACTGAGTTTGGACTACTCAACTGGCACCATGGAAGTAAGGTGGTATGAAATATTTAAGATCCTGAATGAGAAAGGCTTTCAGCCTAGAATTTTTTACCCAGTCAAGTTGTCCTACAAAACTGAGGGAGAGATTAAAATCTTCTCAAACAAAGACTGAGAGAATTAGTTAACAAGAGACCTGTCCTATAAGAAATACTGAAAGGAATCTTGTCAGCTGGAAAGACAAGACAGGAGAGGGAGTTCTGGAGAAGGACACAGGATTGAAGAATACCAGTAATAGTAATCTAAAGGATAAAATGAGAGAGAGGGAAAGAATGTATAGATCTGACAAGTAAAAACTAAAGGATAAGATGGTAGATTTCAAGAACTGCTTTTACAGTAATTACTGTGAATGTTAATGGATTAAACTCACCAATTAAAGGTTACAGATTGGCAGAATGGATTAAAAACTATAATTCATCTATATGCTTTTTATAAGAGACACATCTTAGACCCAAGGACACAAATAAAGAATGGAAAAAGATCTATGCAAGCTATAACCAAACGAAAGCAGGAGTCGCTATACTAATAACAGATAAAATAGACTTTAAATGTAAAGACATCATAAGAGACGATGAAGGATAGTGCGTATTAATAAAAGGGATAATTCACCAGAAGGAAATAACAATCATATATATTTATACTTCTAGCCAAGGAGCTCCAAAGGACATGAGGTGAACATTGGCTAAACTGAAGGGAGCAATAGATGTATCAACAATAATAGTGGTAGAGTTCAGTACATCACTTTCCACTATAAATGGAGCAATTAGACAGAGGATCAACAACTCGAGAAGAAATAGAAGATTTCAACAATCCAATCCCAAGACAAAAGATTCAATCATTCATCAGAAATCTTCCACAAAGAAAAGCCAAGGACCAGATGGCTTCACAGGGAATTTTATAAAAAATTACAAAAAGAATTAACATCAATCCTGCTCAAACTCTTCCAAAGAATTGAGGAAAAAAAGAATGCTACCTAACTCACATTACGAAGCTAACATCCTTTTAACACCAAAACTGAATAGAGACACTACAAGAAAAGAAAATTACGATCTCCCTAATGATCATAGATGCAGAAATTCTTAACTAAGGTAGTAGAAATCAAATCCAGTGGCACATTAAAAGAATTATACATTGTGACCAAGTGGGGTTTATACCAGGAATGCAAGAGTGGTTCAACACAGAAAAATCAATCAGTATAATACAGCACATTAACAAATTGAAAGGGAAAAATCACATGATCATCTCAATTGATGCTGTAAAAAACATTCAATAAAATTCAGCATCCTTTCCTGAAAGAAACACTTCAAAAGGTAGGAATCAAAGGAAACTTTCTCAGTATCATACAGGGCATATATGAAAAACCCGTAGCCAGCATCATACTCCACAGTGAAAAAGTGAAAGCCTTCCCCCAAATATCAGTAATGAAACAAACATGTCCCTTGTCTCCACTGTTATTCAACAATGTACTAGAAGTCTTAGCTGGAGCAATTAGACAGGAGAAAGAAATAAAAGGCATCCAAACAGGAAAGGAAGAAATAAAACTTTCATTACTTGCACCTGACATAGATTGTCCTATACTTAGAAAACCCTGAGAAGTCTATGACAAAGCTACTGAGCTAATAAACAAATTCAGCAAAGTGGTGGAATACAAATTTAATGTACAAAAATCAGTAATGTTTCTATACACAAACAATGACCTAACTGAGGAGACAATTAAGGAAAAAATTCTGTTCAAAATAGCAACTAAAAGAAACAAGTATCTAGGAATAAACCTAACCAGGGATGTCAAGGGCTTGTGTACAGAAAATTACAAACCATTGCTTAAAGAAATAAAAAATGACCTAAATAAATGAAAAGACATTCCATACTCATGGATAAGAAGGTTGGATGTCATTAAGATGTTAGTTCTACCCAAATTGATCTATAGATTTGATGCAATACCCATCAAAGTCCCAAAAATGTACTTTGAAGTTTTGGAAAAGCTGGTTATCAAAGTTATTTGGAAGGTAAAGAGACCCTGAAGAGCTTAAGATATCCTAGAAAAGAATACCGAGGTGGGAGGACTATTCCTTCTTGACTTTAATCTCACTATGAAGCCAAAGTGGTCAAAACAGCATGGTTCTGGCACAAAGACAGAAGTATTGATCCAAGGAATCAAATCAAGAGTGTGGAAGATGGATCACCAAATCTATGAACAATTGATCTTTGATAAGGCCCCCAAATCAACTGAACTGGAACAGAGTAGTCTTTTCAATAGATGGACATGGGAGAATTGGATAACAATAGTCGAAAGAATGAAAGAGGATCCCTTCTTACACCTATACAAAAATTAATTCAGAACGCATTAAAGACCTAAATGTAAGAGCCAGTACCATAAAACTTCTAGAAAACACAAGGAAACATCTTCAAGATTTGTAATAGGAGGTAGCTTCTTAAACTTTACACTTAAAGCGCAAGCAGCAAAAGAAACAGTAGACAAATGGGGACTCTTTAAGATCAAGAGCTTCTGTGCCTCAAAGGACTTTGTCAAAAAGGTGAAGAGGCAGCAGCTGAATGGGAGAAAATATCTGGAAGCCTTGTATCGGATAAAGGCTTGATATTCTGTGTATATAAAGAAATTATACAGTTCAACCATGAACAAACAACCCAGCTATAAAATGGGCGCAGGATATGAGTAGACACTTTTCTGGCGAGCACATACAAATGGCTAAAAAAGCATATGAAGAGAAGCTCATTTTCATTAGCTATAAGGGAAATGCAAATTACGGCAACAATGAGCTACCACCTCACACCTATAAGAATGGCTGCTATTAAACAGAAATTACACGTTTTGGAGAGGATGTGGAGAATTAGAACAGTTATTCACTGTTGGTGGGAATGTATAATGGTGCAGCTGCTGTGGAAGACAGTTTGGTGATTCTTCAGAAAACTAAATATTGAGTTTCCCTGTGACCTGGCAATACCAATATTTGGCATATACACAGAGGAGCTGAAAGCAGTGATACGAACAAACATTTGCACACCGATATTCATGGTGGCACTATTCACAGTTGCCAAAAGACAAAAACAATTCAAGTGTCCATCAACAGCTGAGTGGATAAACACAATGTGATATGTACATACAATGAACTATTATGCAGCGGTAAGATGAATTGAGATCCCGAAACATAGGACAACATGGATGAACCTTGAGGACACAATGCTGAGTGAAATAAGCCAGACACGAAAGGACAGATACTGTATGATTTTGCTATTACGGTTGGTAAAGGTAATCTCAGAGGTTACAGCTGTAGAATATAGCGAGCGGGACTAGAGGTACACAAAAGTAGTGATAGAGGAAAGGCTACCCAAAGAGGTTGAACCTAACTTCCAGGGACTGGATAGAAGTGACAGTAACTAATTAGCAGGATTATAAGTAGCATTGCCATATTGAAGGTGAATATGATTGAACGGGGATATATAGTCCCCTGTATCCCACTGATAAAATCTACAATTATAAATAAGTTCTCGCATGAATTATTTTAATAGTGGACAAAGAGTCAGTAGTAGAGGAGTATAGGGAGAAAACTGAAAGTGCATGCCATGGCCAGTAGTTAATAGAAGGACATCAACGGTACCACAGCACTATCAGGGACAACTAATTGGGGGGTGGGAGAATACAAGTGATAAGGGGTAGTTTTGATTTGATAGTTGGTGATGCTGTGTTTGCCAGTTCGATTGTTATGGACCACTGGAAACTGTTTAAAATTGAGAGTGCTGCTGATTGTCCAATCAACTGAGAATATTATAAGACATAGTTTGTTTATTTTGGACATTATCCATCATGCCCAAGGAGCCGAAGGGTACAGTGACTGAGAAGCAGAATGGAGAACTGCGATACATTTATATGATGTAATATCCCACAAAAAGAAGGACATTGAGAGGCAACAAACTGAATAAACCTTGGGGACAATGTGTTGTACAAAATGAGCCAGAAACAGAAGAACAAATAAGCTAAGGTCTCTTTCAGAAAACACTTGTAAGAAAATGGAAGCCTAGACTGTAAGCCCTTAGAACAGTCACACTTACTCTGAAGTTGTCATTTCAGATGCTGAGACACTGAGCTATTTATGTATCAGCTGGTATTTCCCTGGAACGTTGAGTAACTCTGGAATACCTGAGTCCCAGAGACGGAGTGCTACAGCCCTGAAAGTTAGCATAGCTATGTATAGTTACAGTTACAGGAACTGAAAAAGAGATCAGGCCTCAATTAGGATTTAAAACAAAGCCAATCTGGGTGGGTCTAAGGTAAATTAGAATACAAGGTAAAAAAAAAAAATGATAGTATTTGTACTCCAGAGTGTCACCTACTGTATGAGACCAAAGGCAGACAGGTTTATTGTGTCTAGGACCTAAATTATCTGTCACATGTACTCTCAATCAGCCTGTCTGGGTAGCTCATTGAAACAACTCAAAATCCTGGAGTCCAGAATGGGAATGGAGCCTTGTAATTATATATAGCTTAATGTAATACCAGGATATCTCCAACTATGGTGGGCTGATAAATAAAAAGTATTGGTTAGAGTCCCTTAAGGGTTCAAAGGGGGAAAATAAAAAATATGTATATATACGACCCATCTGGGAAACACCAGGTACCCTCTCAACCATTAAGTACTCCCAAGAAAATAGGCCAAGCCCTGGCATTTTTAGACTTGCCCTTTTGAAACTTATTTTTGTAGGGGAGAAGCTATGATTGTCCATAAGGAGGCCTAAGAGTTGTTTCCAGGAAGCCTTTTTATTACTCTGTTGTGGCCTCTCTCTCTCTCTCTCTAATCCCAACTCTGTAAGGAAAATTCACTACCCTGCCCCTTCCATGGGCCATGACATTCAGGGGTAGAAATCTCCCTAACAGTACGGGGTATGGTTCTGGACTCTGGTACCCTTGGATGATCAACAATGCCTTCTTGACCAAAAGGGGGAAAAGAAATGTAATAAAATAAGGCATCAGTGGCTAAGAGGGATCAAGTAGTCAAGTGGCTATTCTGGAGGCTGCTCTTTGTGCAAGCTTCAGTTAAGTAGTGCTAATTGTCATGGTTTGCTAAATCCCAATCAACATCATTCCTGTTAGCCCTAAAGACACATAGGGCTCCAACTGGGACTCTCTAAAGTTTTCATTCATTAGGTTTGCTTTCTTGGCACCTATGATTCCTGGGCGGTTCCTATGTCAGATAAATCCTGAAACCCAGAGGGACCAGGCTCTCCAAGATTATCAACTAATTGCATCTCCCTCTCCTTTAGTGTAGACACCCCTTCTCTAACATGAAAAAGTCAGAATGGGCATTGCTCAAAGATCCCCATAGATTGGGAGAAGGAGAAAAAAAGGAGGAGGTGGTTTCACAGAGAAAATTAGATTTAACAAATGAGTATAACTGCTGAATCACTATATTAATATTCCTTCTAACCTCCAGTGTTTTGGAGGAGCTAGAAGGAAAAATCTGAGATGATGAAATGGTAGTCCATGACAAACTGTGGGATCTGTTCTGTAACTACTTGTTGAAGTATGCTTTGAAAATTATCACTTTTACTTTCTTTGCTTTGTATAATGTTATATTTAGAATTAAAAAAAATTCAAAAAAAAAAAATGAAGCAAAAGGAATCAGTTACTTTCTCAATTAGCATAAGATAGTTTCTGTTTGACCACATTTGGATTATTTTAATCCAGATGTAAGGAGCATCTTTCAGGGGGAAAAAAGAGAGAGAGAGAGAGAGAAAAGCTTCTTTTTTTTTAAATTTCTAAATTACTTTGCAATTGTATTATGTATTTGGTTTGAGGTGGAAAGTAAAAGTAACAGCATCTGTTTCGTAGTTTGTCTGCTCTAGTCAAATTTACCTGATTCTTTTAGTGCTGCTTTGCAGTATAAGGATATTATTTGTTTTTGCCCATACTGATGCTTTTCAGAAGATTGATAAATGAATTTATGATATTTGGTGTTTGTTACTATACTGACACAGCTGAAGTTTATCTGGCTGCGGGCAGATCTCCTGTTAGTGGCAGCCCTGTCTTTAACTTACCTGTGCAAGTGGCACTCATCCCATACGAACATTTCTTGGCTATGTTGGTGTTTGCCTTTATCTCTTCTTTTAAGTTTTCAGCCAGGACTGTGCCACTCGTTCATGGATCCCTTTTACAAAGTGACGTGTAGATGGGGCTCTGTGTATAAGTGTTTCATTACTTTGTTTCTGTGAGAGGAATAAATGGAGAAAAAAAAGTTTTGCACTTCTCTAGGTTTGTTTACGGAGAACGACAAGATGCCTGCATTTGAGAACCACTCTGGGCTTACTTGGAACAGTTTGAAGTCCCTCCTGTGTATTATTTTGACAACTATACTGCAGGGCTTTTATCCATTTGTACCAAATCGACTTAACAACCTGAGTGGGTAGAAAACTATTTTGAGGCTTGTGACTCCAGTATCCTTGACTAACGGTTTTCTATTTTGGAGGTATGTTGAGTTCAAGTGACTCCACAGGGAAAAGTTGCTATAGCAGAAAGCTGAGCCTTAAAGGACTGACTTTTAATTTTATTTTATTTTATATTTTTGGGTTATGGATCTCTTGTATGTTATAGATGCCTTGTAAAAAGTATACATACTCATACAAAATTTTGTGGATGGGGTGATTTTTGTGATGTTAACTTATATTTTCTCTATTCTTGTCTTCCATTTAAGCACACTTAGCAGTCCCTGTGCTCCTTGCCTCACAGGAGATTTGAGACTTTGCAAACCACAGGAGTTTCCTCCAAGAACTAAATCTAGTGAGGTTGTTAGGTTTACTATCTTAGAAAGTGAAGAGGGATTACCTCTGACAGAAAAGGAAGAGAGAAGTGATATGCCCCCAACATAAAAGATATTTACATCAACAGTTAGACATCCATAGACAAAAAATGAAGCTCAACTTAAACTTCACACCTTATTCAAAAAAGATCGTGGACTGAAATGTCAAACACAAAAAGCGATAAAAATTTAAAAGAAAATTAGGAGAAAATCTTTGGAGTGTACAGCTGGGTATAGAGTTCTTAGACTTGATGCCAAAAGCCTGGGTCCATAAGAGGGAAAAACTGATACATTGGACCTCGTCAAACTTAAAAACTGTTGCCCTGGAAAAGCCCATGCGAAAAGTATCACAAGACATGCTGCAGACTGGGAGAAATATTTGGAAATCGTCTGTCTGACAAAGGACTACTGTCCAATTATATCAAGAATTTTCGGAGTTCAGCAGTAAAAAATAAGAAACAACAAAGCAGTCTGTTGAGCAGAAAACATGAATTGACATTTCAGTGAAGAGAATACACAGGTAGCAGATAAGCACACGAAAAGATGTTCAGCATCATTGAGCTATTAGGGAATGCAAATCAAGACCACGATGGAATATAGCTACACACTTATCAGAATGGCTAAAGCAAAATATAGTAGTGGCACCAGTCCTGGCAAGGTGCTGAGAAATTGGATCACGCATATATTTCTTGTGGGAATATAAAACAGTACAGCCACTCTAGGAAAATTGTTGGGGAGTTTCTTCAAAAACTCAACATGCAATTGTACTCCTGAGCCCTTATTCCAGGGAAATGAAATCTGTATCTACACATAAATCTCTGCATGAAGGTTTAGTGTAAAGAAACTTTATTTCTAATATATAAAAACTGGAATCAGCCCAGATGTCTTTCATTGGGTGAATGGTTAAACGAACTCTGGTGTATCCATAGCCTGGAATATTACTCAGCAATAAAAAGAAATGAACGGATACACACAACAACTTGAATAAATCTCCATGGAATTGTGCTGAGCAGAAAATGTCAACCTCAAAAGGCTACATAATGTATGATCCCTTTTATTTAACATTTAAAATAACATTTTAGAAATAGAGGGTAGATTATTAATGGTAAGGAAAAAGAAAAGAGAGGGACAGGAGGGTGGTGGGTGCAGCCATCGAAGGGCAACCTGAGGGGCCCTTGGGATACGGAAACTGTTCAGTATTTTCACTGCAATACTGTATATATGTGCCCACACCGGTGAGAAAACTGTGCAGAATTTAGTACACATATACGACCACAGGCACAGATGAGTATAAGTAAAACTGGTGAAATCCACTAAGATGGGCAGATTGCATCAATGTCAATATCTTGGTTACAAAACTACTATACTATGTATACTGTAATTTTGGAAAATATTATTTTAAAAAGGAAACTGTGCAAAGTGTATTGTATTAGTTCTTAAAATTGCACGTGAATCTATAATTTAACAAAAGGGGGGTTCATTCACAGAGACAGGTAAGGGAACAGAGTCCTCTGTGTCCTATTTTCAGGAATGCCCAGCATTCTGGTCCCTGATAGCTTTTCCTTGCAGTGAGTTAAAAACAGCAACCCTCAGATTGGAAGGGACCATTAGACAGAGACACTGTGTATAGGGATCTAACCATTGCATTGATTTTGCCTAATATCTGGGATTGCGACACTACACTAGAGTATATGCAAGAACGATTAGGGCTTGAATTTGCTCCTGGCCTGGTAGGATGGGGGCTTGAAGTTGAAAATAATTAAATTTTAAAGATACTTTCAAAATGAGATGTTGATAACAATGGTGGGTGAAATTGTATCAAACCAGTTCTTATGAAGAAAAAAAAAAAAAAAAACTAAAAATACTCGACCAAAAAAAAAAAAATAAGTCTTATTGAAGATGATGGAAAGTGGGCAGGGCAGGGCAGATGGGTGGGACCAAGGTTCTCCAAAAGAAGGAAACCCTCCAGGGGATTGCAATGGCTGAGGAGCTGAGAAATACGGCAGAACTATTGGAAGTAGTTAAAGTGCATCAAAACACTATTGTAAAAAAAAACAAAACAAACAAACAAACAAAACACTATTGTACATGACCCACCAAAGAGGAGATACTTTGAGAGGAAACTCAAAAGAACTGTACCTTGAGGTACTGGTGAGCCTGAAATAGAGCAGCCCTCACAGGTATTGAAACTCAGCTTCAAATAATAGCATTAGCCAATTGGACTAAGTGTCCCTAGACTATCAGAAGCAAAAAATAAATCTTCTGGAAGAAATAGCACATATAGCTGATATAATCTGTATAAGTTTGCATATGTAATGTCTGTCGTTCAATCAAAATTGAACAGGTAAATAAGAAAGATTTGACCGAACGAGAGCAAATACGTACTATAGACAAAAACACAAATATCCGAATAATGAAATTACTGGACTCAGAATTCAAAAATTTATGATTATAATTCTGTAAGACTTATAAGACAAGATGGAGAATTTTGGTAGAGAATTGGAATTATTGGAAGGTATGCAATGGAAACTGTAGGGCTGAAAAATTAAAATAACTAAAATTATGAACTCAGTGGACAGATTTAATACCATTTTATACACAGCTGAAAAGAGAATGGGGATGTTGAATGGTCTATCATGTATGTAATTGGAAACCCAAAATGATGGAGATGTGGGTGGGGGAGGGACAGAGGGGAAGGAGGGCATAAGAGAGGGAGGAGAAAAATATAAATGGGGCAGAGACAATATTTAATACAATAGCTTGAGAATTTTCCAAAATTGAATAAACATATTAAGTCACAGATCAAAGAACTGTGCACCCTAAGCAAGATAAAGAAAAGGAAAATCCACACCTATACACATCATAATAAAACTGCTGAAAACTGAACACAAAGTGTAACTCTTTAAAACAGACCAAAAAAGAAAAATAGAAACTTTGAAGAACAACAATAAGCTTTATAGCCGAGTTCAACTTGGAAACAATGGAAGCAAGGCTGCATTGGATATATGCTTCAGAGTGCTGAAAGAAAATAACTGCTAACCTAAAATTTTTATATCCATCAAGTTTTAGAAAAATAAACCTGAAGGTATATACCACTAGTAAAGACAATATTAAAGGGTGCATTTCAAGCTGGGAAAAAAATGGTCTCTCAAGTGTAATTTTGGCAACACTGAAGGAAAAATTAAAAGCAACAAAAAGGTAAGTTTGAGGGTAAACCCAAAAGAACGTTGCCAAAGTAAAATGATAGTGACAATAACAGCAATGACATCTGGGATTTAAAATGTAGAGAGAATAAACTTCTTTGCAACAGTTGCCTGTAAGTCAGAAGGAAAGTGACCAGAAATTGACTTTCTTGCATTGTCTGGTAAGCAGTGAACATACTCATTTATATTAGAGCCTAATAAATCAAGAACACGTATTATAATCTTTAGAATAAACACTGAAAACATAAAAGAAGAATGTAAAGTTAAAGGAGAGACTGGAATAATAAAAATAGTTAATCCAAAAGAAAGCAGGAACTGAGAAAAGGCAATTGAGGAGAAGGACAAATAGAAAGCATTAAGACGAAATTCTGAGGGGATTCCTAGATCAGACCCCCTTGTGCACACACCGTGTATAATTTCCTCTCCTTGCAGATGATGGATTTCATTCTCTAAATTAGGTTGCATTAGATGACAAAGTTGAAAGGATTTTGCAAATGTATTACGTTTCCTTCTCAGGTTGACTTTGAATTAGTCAAAAGGGAGATTTTCTTGGGTGGCCTGACATAATCAGATGAGCCTTTTTAAAGAGATTGGACCCTTCCAAAACATTGAAAGCATGAAGGAGAGATTCTCTTGCCAGCCTTGATGCAGTAAGCTGCTATGCTGCATGAGGACCTATCGAGGGGGCCACGTGGCAGTGAGCCAAGGGCAGCCTTTAGCAGCTCAGAGCAGTCTCCAGCTGATGGCTAGCGAGAAAGTGGGGACGTGTCATACAACTGCGAGGAACTGAACTCTGCCAACTGCAGTGACCTCGGAAGATGATCCTGAGCTCCAGCTGAGGATGTAGTCCCAGCTGACATCTTGATTTTGGCTTGTGAGACCCCAAGCAGAGAACCTACCTGCATTAAGCCCAGATTTCTGACCTACAGAACTGTATAATAATAATGGGTGTTTTCAGCCTCTAAGTTCATAGTGATTTGTTACACAGCAATAGAAAATTAATAAAGTTGGGGAGTATGTCCCCTTGAGGATGAGAATATATGGGAAAGCAGACTGATACCAGGTTGGAGAGCCAAGGAGGATTTTCCAAAGGATACTGAGAAGAAGCACCCTGTGAAGTAAGAGAAAAACTTAGAAAGAGTGGTGTACTGGGATCAAAGTGGAAACAGGATTTTCTCGTAAGCAGGAGTGATTAGCTATGTCACGTTGTGGTTTACTCCTCAAATTTATTCACAAACATAAGTATCCTTAAAAGTAAATGTGTTCTGGGCAGACAACAGTGGCTCAGTGACAGAGTTCCCACCTGCTGTACTGGAGACCTGGGTTTGGTTCCCAGTGCCTGCCTATATAAAAATGAATGAATGAGTGAATGAATGTTCATTTTTCCTTTCTTTTAAGGCTTCATTAACTTCATGCAAATTATTATAAAGTCTATTGTTTTTTACCATATACTCATTCTCCTGAACGCATATCAGAAATTGTCAAGTTCTTATTGACACTGACGGGTGTCTCTGTCAATTTCCTTTGTGACTGCAGTTCAACTCTATCAAACTTAAATTTAATTGTTTTCCTTCTTATAATCCATAACTTAGTTATGTATACCATTCTACTTTGCTTCACGCTTCGACTTCACCTTCAGTTTTCACTTTTCAAATAAAATAAAGACTTGGTCTTTAAGTCCTACTGATTTAATAGCTGAACATATTTTGATGTTGATCATTAGGCTTTCTTTACTTGCCAATGCCAGTTTAAAATATATACTTTTCTAGTTTACTGTTATTTGATGACCCTATTAATATCTAAACTCCTTATCATGGCATTTAGTACTTTCTGTGTTTTCTTCCCTATTCAGAAATTTAGGTGAGAAGCCTTTCTTACCTTTATCTCTTCCTTTTCACCCCAAGCTCCAGCTATCCAGAGCTGTTCTTGTATTTGAACATGCGGCATACTATTTTAACATTTCATGTCCTTTAACCTGCGTACTGCCATGCAACTGGACTATCCTTATCATTTCTTTGCCTGTTGAATTTCTGCTCTGCTTTCTAGACTGAACACAAGTATTATCTCCCATATAAAAGCTTTCTAGAATTTTTCTTGATAGTTGTTATTTTATCTTTCTCCTACTTTCTCTTTCTCACTCTCTTATTCTCTCTCTCTCCCACCTTTCTGCCTTCCCGACCCCGCCCCCCCCGCTCTTCTTCCTTCTTTCTCCCGACCCTTTCTCGATTCTTCCTTCCCTCCCATCCATCCATCCATCCTTCTTTTTGTTCAGTATTTTCCCACACTACCATGTAGAATTTTTTTTGGGGGGAGTGGGGGGGGGGTTGGGTCTTTTCACCACATTAAACTGCATATTCTTGGGCATAGGAACCTTGGTGTCTCCATTTTTCTCCTTCCTAAAATCTGTAGCCAAGTGCCATGAATATGAAGATAAGTAATAAGTATTTTTTAAAAAGTGAAATATAATTAAAACAAAAAAGGTTAAATACAATTATACTTCTAATTCACTTTTGCTAATATAAAAAAAACAGTGATAGTGCTTAATATTTTTCACTTTTGCAATGTTTACACATGCAAATTTACATCCCTCTGCCTTTCAGCTCTTTTTAAAGAGAGGCCCCAAAGTTAATTTGAAATAGACTGGTATTATTTTGTGTCATTCTGCAGAGAAAAGCATAATGTCCTAAATTTTACGACCGTTCTTTTCTTTTTTCTCCTAATATGTTAATTTTTGTTGAACTTAGAGTTACTTAACAATGATATTTTAAATTACTTACCCTATGTTTACAAAAGGAGTTATTTTTGCTAATATGCTTGTATTCGAGCAGTTCATTCCTTTTGAAATAAAAAGTAGCAGTAGTTCCTATTGATACCCGGTATGACATTTATAATCTTCTTTGTCACTGACTTGTCATAGGAGAATTCAATCCTATGGTGTACCATGCATTCTTTGAGCATTAAGGTTTTGGAAAAATGCTAAAGATTTCTTAAATGATCTTCTTACCCTGCATTGTAGTAAAGTAAAAATACATTGAAATGCCTTTTTTCAATGCATTCTGCATAAACATATATTAACAGGATATGAATTGGCAAGGGAGTTTTCAGAAGCTGATAAAATATTGTTCTCTGTTTTTTATTTGTGTAATTTTTTCATTATCAAAACTTGATGTGACTGATTCAATTGCCTTGGATTATTATTGTTTCCTATTTTTGGTGTTCAACATTTGTTACACACTTTGGTCTCTCTAGCCAAAAATGAGAAGAGAATGTGTACACATTCAGAAAATGGAATTTGACTAGTGCTTCCCATAGCCTCACTGCTTTAAAGTCACATGGTAATGCAAAAAAGAAAAAAAAAGAAAGTTGGTTTGGACAAAAATAAATAAAAGCATCTGTGGTACTGTGGCAGTCATCTACTGTGTAAGCTATTCAGGGTGGAAATAGAGTATCAATTTCTACAGGGGGCTTTTTGTGAGTAGAACACAAAAGTAGGTAGAAGAATGCCCATTTTAGTTTGTTTTTCTGATTAAAGTATAAGACATTTCTATTGTTCACACCTTATGGGTCAGACTGAAGTTTGGGGGGATGAACTGAGCATGGAAACGCTCTGAATTTATCTGTATTTCCCTGGAGATACGGGGTCTGGAGAAGGAGTATTCGTAATGCAGATATGAGTACCAGATTTCAAAAGGTGATCCGAGATAGATGAGCTGAATAGTTGAATGTTGGCTTTTCTCTCAATTAATTATCAAATAATCATGTCTTGGATTTAGCTACCTACTTCTCACAGGAATTAAAATTGCCAATTCTGTGAGTAGGACCTTTTAGACCAGGAGCTGACTGGCAAACTATGGCCTGTGATCAAATCTGGCCCACCACTTATTTTTGTAAATAAAGTTTTATTGAAACTCACCGATAAAACAAAATCACCCCCTTTGTATACATATCACCTATGGTTACTTTTATTATAGCAACAGAGTTGAGTTGTGGCAGAAACCACATGACCACCGTGACCTGCAGTGTCTGAAATGATTACTGTCTGGCACTTCAAAGCAAAAGTTTGTCAGTTGTGTTAGATGCTGTTCATGGAGGTAGTGAAGGTCTGAAATGGGCTGTCAGCCTTAAGTCCTGGGGACATATATGGCCGTGCTTGCCGAGAGCCAAAGGAAGAGATAAGTGATGTCAGAAGTAGATTCATGCAAGAGGGAGAGGACTGTTAGGGAAAAAAGAGTCTTTATAATCTATCTAATGGATGCATTGTCTTCAGGACTTTAATTTTTTTATCGTGTCCTTTTACCATCAGAGTATATTATAGCTGATACCAAAAAAGTCCGTACTGATTTGTGTGTTAATTTTAAGACTGCAAAATGTATTCAGAAATTTTTTATTTGATACCTAAAACTACTAGACGCAAAGGGGTAATGTAGAGCGTGGCAGAAAAGAATTAATTACTGAGGACCTATTGTTACGTGGGCCATTGAATCCTAGGAGGAATCTAGTGATTTGGGAGCAAATTGCACGGCAGGAGCACTGAGGAGTGCTGGCTTATGAATGAAGACTAGGTAAGCTTCATTTCCTACTTAGATTTTCATGAGTGATTTTAGAGTTTGGACTGATTATAACTTTGAATATCAAGAAGTCTGTAATAGGACTTCCGGAGAAGATGGAGGCTTAGTAAGACGCGCGGATCTTAGTTCCTCCTCCAGAACAACTACTAGGGGAGTAGAAATGATACAGAACAGCTCCTGGAGCCACGACAGAGATCAAAAAGACAGCGTACCCCATCCTGGAACGGCTGACTGGCTGAGAGAACCCACTCCAGTGAGATCACCGAGGGGCGCGGGCTTCCCCAGCGGGGCGGCAAGCGGCCAGAGTCCCTCCCTTCCTCCTTCCCAGGCCAGCTGGGAAAATTGGACAGGTGGTCCCCTCAAGCTGCGGCGGCTGGTGCCCCCCCCACGCGCAGCCCCCCGGACCAACTGAGAGAATTGGATCGGAAATCCCCAGGCCGTGGAGAACGGTGACCGGGGGGGTCCCTTCCAAACACGTGACTCCCCAGTCTGGCTGGGAACGGTGCACTCTCCCGGACTGCGGCGGCTGGCGCCCTCCCGCCACGCTTGGCACCCCGGGCTGACTAGGAAATTCGGACGGGCGCTCTCACGGGCTGCGGCGGTCGGCGACCCTCCCCACGTTCAGACCCCCGGGCCAGCTGGCACTCTTCCAAATTGCTTCGGCTAGCGAACCTTCCCCACGGTGAGAGTTTTCCAAAGTTAAAGGACCCACAGCACCTTTTACTGGTGGGACCCGCAGACAAACGTGTGCACGAGCACCACCTACTGGGCAAGATAAGAAAAACAGAACCCAGAGATTTCACAGAAAAATCTTTCAACCTGTTGGGTCCAACACCCAGGGAAATCTGACTAAATGCCCAGACGCCAGCAGAAAATAACGGATCACGCTCAGAAAATTGAAAATATGGCCCAGTCAAAGGAACAAACCAATAGTTCAGATGAGATACAGGAGCTGAGACAACTAATGCTGAATATATGAACAGAAATGGAAAACCTCTTCAAAAACAAAATCGATAAATTGAGGGAGGACATGAAGAAGACATGGGCTGAACATAAAGAAGAAATAGAAAAACTGAAAAAACAAATCACAGAACTTATGGAAGTGAAGGATAAAGTAGAAAAGATGGAAAAAACAATGGATACCTACAATGATAGATTTAAAGAGACAGAAGATAGAATTTGTGATTTGGAGGATGGAACATCTGAATTCCAAAAAGAAACAGAAACTATCGGGAAAAAGAATGGAAAAATTTGAACAGGGTATCAGGGAACTCAAGGACAATATGAACCACACAAATATACATGTTGTGGGTGTCCCAGAAGGAGAAGAGAAGGGAAAAGGAGGAGAAAAACTAATGGAAGAAATTATCACTGAAAATTTCCCAACTCTTATGAAAGACCTAAATTTGCAGATCCAAGAAGTGCAGCGCACCCCAAAGAGATTAGACCCAAATAGGTGTTCTCCAAGACACTTACTAGTTAGAATGTCAGAGGTCAAAGAGAAAGAGAGGATCTTGAAAGCAGCAAGAGAAAAACAATCCATCAGATACAAGGGAAACCCAATAAGACTATGTGTAGATTTCTCAGCAGAAACCATGGAAGCTAGAAGACAGTGGGATAATATATTTAAATTACTAAAAGAGAGAAACTGCCAACCAAGACTCCTATATCCAGCAAAATTGTCCTTCAAAAATGAGGGAGAAATTAAAACATTCTCAGAAAAAATGTCACTGAGAGAATTTGTGACCAAGAGACCAGCTCTGCAAGAAATACTAAAGGGAGCACTAGAGTCAGATACAAAAAGACAGAAGAGAGAGGTATGGAGAAGAGTGTAGAAAGAAGGAAAATCAGATATGATATATATAATACAAAAGTCAAAATGGTAGAGGAAAATATTATCCAAACAGTAATAACACTAAATGTCAATGGACTGAATTCCCCAATCAAAAGACATAGACTGGCAGAATGGATTAAAAAACAGGATCCTTCTATATGCTGTCTACAGGAAACACACCTTAGACCCAAAGAGAAACATAGGTTGAAAGTGAAAGGTTGGGAAAAGATATTTCATGCAAATAACAACCAGAAAAGAGCAGGAGTGGCTATACTAATATCCAACAAGTTAGACTTCAAATGTAAAACAGTTAAAAGAGACAAAGGACACTATATACTAATAAAAGGAACAATTAAACAAGAAGACATAACAATCATAAATATTTATGCACCGAACCAGAATGCCCCAAAATACGTGAGGAATACACTGCAAACACTGAAAAGGGAAATAGACTCATATACCATAATAGTTGGAGACTTCAATTCACCACTCTCATCAATGGATAGAACATCTAGACAGAGGATCAATAAAGAAATAGAGAATCTGAATATTACTATAAATGAGCTAGACTTAAAAGACATTTATAGGACATTACATCCCACAACAGCAGGATACACCTTTTTCTCAAGTGCTCATGATCATTCTCAAAGATAGACCATATGCTGGGTCACAAAGCAAGTCTTAACAAATTTAAAAAGATTGAAATCATACACAGCACTTTCTCGGATCATAAAGGAATGACGTTGGAAATCAATAATAGGCAGAGTGCCAGAAAATTCACAAATACGTGGAGGCTCAACAACACACTCTTAAACAATGAGTGGGTCAAAGAAGAAATTGCAAGAAAAATTAGTAAATACCTTGAGGCGAATGAAAATGAAAGCACAACATATCAAAACTTATGGGACGCAGCAAAGGCATTGCTAAGAGGGAAATTTATTGCCCTAAATGCCTATATCAGAAAAGAAGAAAAGGCAAAAATGCAGGAATTAACTGTCCACTTGGAAGAACTGGAGAAAGAACAGCAAACTAATCCCAAAGCAAGCAAAAGGAAAGAAATAACAAAGATTAGAGCAGAAATAAATGAAATTGGAAACATGAAAACAATAGAGAAAATCAATAAGACCAGAAGTTGGTTCTATGAGAAAATCAATAAGATTGATGGGCCCTTATCAAGATTGACAAAAAGAAGAAGAGAGAGGATGCAAATAAATAAGATCAGAAATGGAAGAGGAGACATAACTACTGACCTCACAGAAATAAAGGAGGTAATAACAGGATACTATGAACAACTTTACGCTAATAAATACAACAATTTAGATGAAATGGACGGGTTCCTGGAAAGACATGAACAACCAACTTTGACGCAAGAAGAAATAGATGACCTCAACAAACCAATCACAAGTAAAGAAATTGAATTAGTCATTCAAAAGCTTCCTAAAAAGAATGGTCCAGGACCAGACGGCTTCACATGTGAATTCTATCAAACATTCCAGAAAGAATTAGTACCAACTCTCCTCAAACTCTTCAAAAAAATCGAAGTGGAGGGAAAACTACCTAATTCATTCTATGACGCCAACATTACCCTCATACCAAAACTAGGCAAAGATATTACAAAAAAAGAAAACTACAGACCAATCTCTCTAATGAATAAAAATGCAAAAATCCTCAATAAAATTCTAGCAAATCATATGAACAACACATTAAAAGAATTATACATCATGACCAAGTAGGATTCATCCCAGGTATGCAAGGATGGTTCAACATAAGAAAATCAATTAATATATCACACCATATCAACAAATCAAAGCAGAAAAATCACATGATCATCTCAATTGATGCAGAGAAGGCATTTGACAAGATTCAACATCCTTTCCTGCTGAAAACACTTCAAAAGATAGGAATACAAGGGAACTTCCTTAAAATGATAGAGGGAATATATGAAAAACCCACAGCTAATATCATCCTCAATGGGGAAAAATTGAAAACTTTCCCCCTAAGATCAGGAACAAGACAAGGATGTCCATTATCACCACTATTATTCAACATTGTGTTGGAAGTTCTAGCCAGAGCAATTAGGCAAGAAAAAGAAATACAAGGCATCAGAATTGGAAAGGAAGAAGTAAAACTCGCACTGTTTGCAGACGCTATGGTACTATACGTCAAAAACCCGGAAAAATCCACAACAAAACTACTAGAGCTAATAAATGAGTACAGCAAAGTATCAGGTTACAAGATCAACATTCAAAAATCTGTAGCATTTCTATACACTAGCAATGAACAAGCTGAGGGGGAAATCAAGAAACGAATCCCATTTACAATTGCAACTAAAAGAATAAAATACCTAGGAATAAATTTAACTAAAGAGACAAAAACCTATAAAGAAAACTACAAAAAACTGTTAAAAGAAATCACAGAAGACCTAAATAGATGGAAGGGCATACCGTGTTCATGGATTGGAAGACTAAATATAGTTAAGATGTCAATCCTACCTAAATTGATTTACAGATTCAATGCAATACCAATCAAAATCCCAACAACTTATTTTTCAGAAATAGAAAAACCAATAAGCAAATTTATCTGGAAGGGCAGGGTGCCCCGAATTGCTAAAAACATCTTGAGGAAAAAAAACGAAGCTGGAGGTCTCGCACTGCCTGACTTTAAAGCATATTATGAAGCCACAGTGGTCAAAACAGCATGGTATTGGCATAAAGATAGATATATCGACCAATAGAATCGAATAGAGTGCTCAGATATAGACCTTCTCATCTATGGACATTTGATCTTTGATAAGGCAGTCAAGCCAACTCACCTGGGACAGAACAGTCTCTTCAATAAATGGTGCCTAGAGAACTGGATATCCATATGCAAAAGAATGAAAGAAGACCCGTATCTCACACCTTATACAAAAGTTAACTCAAAATGGATCAAAGATCTAAACATTAGGTCTAAGACCATAAAACAGTTAGAGGAAAATGTTGGGAGATATCTTATGAAACTTACAACTGGAGGCGGTTTTATGGACCTTAAACCTAAAGCAAGAGCACTGAAGAAGGAAATAAATAAATGGGAGCTCCTCAAAATTAAACAGTTTTGTGCATCAAAGAACTTCATCAAGAAAGTAGAAAGACAGCCTACACAATTGGAGACAATATTTGGAAACGACATATCAGATAAAGGTCTAGTATCCAGAATTTATAAAGAGATTGTTCAACTGAACAACAAAAAGACAGCCAACCCAATTACAAAATGGGAAAAAGACTTGAACAGACACCTGTCAAAAGAGGAAATACAAATGGCCAAAAGGCACATGAAGACATGCTCAATGTCCCTGGCCATTAGAGAAATGCAAATCAAAACCACAATGAGATATCATCTCACACCCACCAGAATGGCCATTATCAACAAAACAGAAAATGACAAGTGCTGGAGAGAATGCGGAGAAAGAGGCACACTTATCCACTGTTGGTGGGAATGTCAAATGGTGCAACCACTGTGGAAGGCAGTTTGGCGGTTCCTCAAAAAGCTGAATATAGAATTGCCATACGATCCAGCAATACCATTGCTGGGAATCTACTCAAAGGAATTAAGGGCAAAAACTCAAACAGACATTTGCACACCAATGTTTATAGCAGCGTTATTTACAATTGCAAAGAGATGGAAACAGCCAAAATGTCCATCAACAGACGAGTGGCTAAACAAACTGTGGTATATACATACGATGGAATATTATGCAGCTTTAAGGCAGGATAAACTTATGAAGCATGTAATAACATGGATGGACCTAGAGAACATTATGCTGAGTGAGTCTAGCCAAAAGCTATAGGACAAATACTGTATGGTCCCACTGATGTGAACTGACATTCGAGAATAAACTTGGAATATGTCATTGGCAACATGCAGGAGTTAGAAACAGGGTAAGATAATAGGTAATTGGAGCTGAAGGGATACAGACTGTGCAACAGGACTAGATACAAAAATCCAAAAATGGACAGCAGAATAATACCTAATTGTAAAGTAATCATGTTAAAACACTGAATGAAGCTGCATCTGAGCTATAGGTTTCTTTTTTTCACTATTATTATTACTTTTATTTTTTTTCTCTATATTAACATTCTATATCTTTTTCTGTTGTGTTGCTAGTTATTCTAAATCGATGCAAATGTGGTAAGAAATGATGATCATGCATCTATGTGATGATGTTAAGAATTACTGATTACATATGTAGAATGATAAGATTTCTAAATGTTGGGTTAATTTCTTTTTTCCGTTTATTAATAAAAAAAAAAGAAGTCTGTAACAGTATTGATTTGGTCACACTCAATTCAATTCAACCAAATATTATTGAGTCTTTCCTTTGGGTATGGATGGGTTGTGCATATCAAAAACCTCCTGTCCTTCCCCCTCCCCCTCCCCTCCCCCCCTCCCCTCCTCCTCCCCCTTCTCCTCAGACCTAACAATCATTGTGTGAGGACCACTGTAGGTGCTCGACATGGGCTATAGCATTCATTCGTTCCTAACAGTAATCCAATGCAGGTGATCCCCAATTTACATATGAAGAAAATGAGGCACAGAGAAGTTATATAACTTGCACAGATCCCTATTAGGAAGTGGCGTCTTCAGAAATTGAATGATATTCTATAAGGGAAACTGACTATGAACTTCTCAGTGCCCTGTAAAAGAAAATGTGAACTTAATAACGACAGCGTAGTACAGTGCAGGTGCTTTTTAGTGCAACCCGCAATGAAAGGAAGCAGTTCACCTGAAGTGTGCATGGTTGTCCTTACAGGGTAGAATCTTTGGTTATTGGTGTAAATGTGTTTTCTGATTCTTTACTAAAGCCCACTATTTGGAACTGTGTGTCGTATAAAATTTTATTAATAAACCAGGCTGTGAAGAGTTTGTAAGGACTTGTGCTTTGATTAATATGCTAATGCTAGTCTTTTCTGGGCGTCGGATTCTGAAGATGAAGTATCAGCTGTCAAAGTGCCAGGTTTTTTTGTTTTGTTTTGTTTTGTTTTAACCAAGAAACAAGTAAGTAGCTTGACAATTGAAATAGGATTCATGTATTTTATATGCAAAAAATAAAAGACTAGCCTAACTACTTATATTTCAGTGGACAGAATTATAATAGTTATAAGGAATGGCATCGATGACAAATAGGAAAATTTGTAGCTGCAAAATTTATAGCTTTAACAGGACAGTCCTAGCAAATTTAAAGGGCTTTGTCAGGCAATTTGATGGGACCAGCATGAAATATGTATTCCGTAGTGAAGTTATATTGGAGGATAGTACGTCATGTTAGACATAATTTACAACCTAAAGCCTGGGGTTTTTCAAAGTAATGTTGAACAAAAGGCACAGTATGCATATATTTTTTATCCCTATAAGTGAAATTACATTTGACTCTGACTTTTCCTGATTTATTAGGTGGAAATTTCTTTTAAAAATTCCGTTAGAAATGATTTCAATATCCATATATTTTAATATTTTCTTTTGCTTGATGGCTATAATATTGTTTTGATACATTATAAAAATTTTGATGAACAGAGATCTACTAGAGTACTTTTGTATTTTCCTGTTCACTGATCTCCTGAATTTTAGCATTCTGCTGCCTTTTGTATTGAAACCCCCTGTGATGATTAGCACAAAAGATGTGGTCGCCAGGTGCTATTTAATTTTAGAGATTCTTTCTCCCTTATCAGGCTTTCTTTTGGAAAGGGTACTTGCTCTGGAGATGACCATTAAGTTGTGTAAGTTGGAAGATGATCTCTAATATCATTTGATAAACTTGCTGTGCTTTAAAACAGTTGCCTTTCTGGACTCTGTTTTGATACTTGAGATGCATTGCCCAGAAATGGGATAATCCCTCCATGGAAGAGGTATCTTTCGCCAGGTGAACTTATTTCTAAATAATTTTGAATGCCCTAGATGCCATTTATGATGGCCTGATATGCTTATTAGGATATTGATATTGTGATACCAATTTTAGTGTGCAATAGCCCATGATATTTGAATAGATAGACACTGATGTTCTGAACATGCCATGTATTTATATGGGGAAACTCTAAATAATAGCCAAGATTCCCCAGTCCGCAACAAATAATTGAAAGCAATCATCAGAGTCCATACATCTGCCTATGAAGCATTCAAAATAAAAAGAGGAAGTATTCAAGGAGACAACTCTTTGGGAAATTAACCTCCAGATGAAAGCTAAAATACTCTAGGGAGGAAGGAGGATTCATGTTTTTCTTTGATTTTTCTGTTTGTGTTTTAAAGTTTTAATCCCCCGTAAGTAAAAATCAGTAGGATTTCAATTTCTATAAGTAATAAAGGATCATTGTTAAATACGATCAACAAAAGAGAAGTTGTAAAAGAGTATAACACTGCAAAAAACCTGAATGATAATTCTTTATACGCTTTTGTATACATATATACACTTTTACATAGGCATCTTATCATTCATACTTTGTATTTGAGAGACCATTTTATTTTATTTTGTAACCTCAATTCCTCTCCACCCTTCCTTTTGTAATTAATATTAACAACTTGGAGATGAGTATATATAGACATATAGACACAAACACACAAAAGGGTAAATTATATGAGATAGGCTTTTATTTTGCTTTTAGATAGATTTAATTTGTTATATTATATAACCAATAGTATATATAGTAAATGTATATCATATGCAATTCTCCATCTTTTTATGTTACTTTAAAGTGTATCACAGAAATCCTTTCCTCTTTCTGTTTTTCTTTTGCTTATTTTGTTCTCAGTATAATTTCTTCAGAAAACTCTTTAGTTCCTTTATTTTCTTTATTTCTTTCTTGTAAAAAAAATCAAGGATGGTAGAAACCTCATCAGCTACAATGATAAGAAGGCTCAACAGAGGCAAAACCATCTTGCCATTTAATGGGGCTGTTAGTGGCACTGGCAATTTAAAATTTTGGTGACTTGGTTTATTTATTTGTTAGACAAAGGTAACAGTAGCAACCTCAGGGTATCTAATAATAAACAAATTAGATAATTATGGTGAGCAGAGCAAGGACCCCCAAAGATGTCCACCTGCCATCTGATCCCCGGAACCTATGATTGTGTACATTCCAGAGCAAAAGGGACTTTCGGTACAGATCTTAAAATAGGGAAATTATCTTGAATCATCTGCATCGACCCAACCTAATCACAGGGGTCCTTAAAAGCAGTGAGCTTTATCTGGATGGAGGAAGGAGAGAGATGGAGCGGAAGGGGAAGTCTGAGAGATTTAGCAGAAGTCAGCACCCCCACTGGAGGTAGTGCAACGTGGGGGCCACCTGTAAGGAAAGGAAAGAGGCCTGTGGGAGCTAAGGGATGCCCGTGGACAGCCAGCCAGGAGACAAGAGCCTTAGATGGATAGCTTCAAGGAACTGAGTTTGGACGGGAACAGCGTGAAGGAACGATTCTTCCCCAGAGCCTCCAGTAATGAGCACAGCCAGCCGTGCTGGTCACACTTGACGTTTTCACAAGGACGCCTGTGTCAGGGTTCCAACCTACAGAGCTGTGAGATGATACATTTGTGTTATTTTAAGCCACTTAAAAAAGGAAAAAAAAAAAAAAAACAAAAAGAAGGACTCACAAATAAGCACCAGGGAGAGGCAGTCAGCAAAACAACTATTATAGGACAGATGAACCATTTTTTTCAACTTGCTAAATGGTGAGAAGAAAAAAAAGAAGAGGAACAGATTGTTATTAGGATAAAAGAAACTTGAGAGCTGACCACCATGTGCATGCATCTTGTTTAGATCTTGATTTGTAGAAGTACCTGAAAAAAGTGATTTGTGAGACAATTGGGCAAATTTGAGCATTTGACAGGATATTTCATAATGCCAAAGTAGTATCATTAGTTTTTTAGGGTCATGTGCAGAGGGGTAACAGGATGACTGTAAGCAACACAAGGTTGGCCTCATGCCAATTATTGTTCCATTATTTTATTTATTCACAATAAATTATTTTATTTATTCACAATAAATTATTTTATTTTCACAATAAAAATGATGTGAAAAGGAATATGTAAACACCTAACAGGAAAAGCAGGCAAGAATAGTGTAGTAAAAGCTGTCAAGGTAGAAGACATTTTTTGCACAGTTTGAAAAAAATGTCCTTTGGATTTGGTACCTTGATGGTCATTTGATGACCTGATCTAGATCTGTTTCAATGTAGAAGTTGGTCTGGAAACAAGATTGGCGTGCCCTGAGAATGGAACTCAGGTAGGGACAGTGAGACAGAAAATAGGACATAGCAGGAGTAGATAACGGGATCGGATGTTTTATTGTTGTGTTTGAGGGAAGACAGATTTGAGCATGTTTAAATGATGAGCTGCATTACAGAGAGGGAACTGCTGGGGAAAGAAACGGTGACGTGCATAAGCTTTGGTTTCCTTAAAACAGTTTCAAGGAGCTGGCACGGATTAACTTGGATAATGTATTTAAATTACTTAGTGACATATCTGGCATGTTAAATTGTTATGAGAAGCTTGAATTGTTTGTGTGTGTGTGTGATGTGTATCCAAAGAAATTACATTTTTGTGACCTTTTGGTTGGTATTTATATTTTGTTGTTATTTATATGTCTATCATTTTGCAGAGTGCTATATTAAAACATTAAGGATTATTGTTCTTACTTTTCTTTTAAAATGTTTTGAATGTCAAAAATGGACTTTAGAACTGTAAATAATTATATGTATTGTGTTGAAATAATGCTATATGAACACATACCCAAAGTGATAGCCAAGTGCTTTCATGGACTTAAGTTAAATGAATAAAATGAATTCATTCTTTAGTTGAGAGAATGTGCGAGAGAGAGAGAGAGAGAGAGAGAGAGAGAGAGAGAGAGAGAGAGAGAGAGAGAGAATGAGAGAGAAAGAAGGGAAGAAGGAGGAAAAGAGGGAGAATGAGAGAATACATTTATTTAAATCAAATGTTCATTCATGGCAAACTTATGTTATTGTTGTTTTGGTCATTTTTAGTTTTAGCTATATGGCATCCTGCCCCAAAATAGGACATTAACTATTTATCCACAGGCTTTTCCAATGTGCCATTCTCTTTTAATTATCTTGAAAAATAGATAGACTCCAAGGAATGAAACCTATTAAACTCAAAATTGTCCTTTTTCTTTTTTAACAGAACTGTTCATTATGAAGGAGGGGCTGTGTCTGTCCATGCACGCTCCCTTTGGAGACTAGAGACACTCAGAGTTGCGTAAGTAGCACTTCTAAAAGGGCTAATACTTCAAATTTGTAAACTAAATCTAGTGTCTTTGACTTGCGCTTCCATGTAAAATGGTCATGTTAACGGCAACCAGCAAACAAGCAACCGGACACTGAACATGTGATGGAGAGTTTCTCTCTCCACTCGCCTCATTCCCCCTGCTTAATTTATCTCTCATTAACCTGGATTCACCAAGTGGTAAACCTGAGAAATAAGCAAATAGGCAGTGATTTTGGACAGTCTGCTTGTTTTCTTTTGCCTCATTTGTTTTTGCATTCCAGGCCATACATCTCCTGGCAGAAAGTGCTTCTCGAACAGAGTGATGTAAGGTTTGGAGACAGGTCAAGTTGTTTGCAAGTCTGTAGCACATTTCTGGTCTGATGGACTCTAGATTTAACCTTCTAGAGAGGCACATGGAAGACAGAGGAGGCTTCGACATGCCTGAGATTTACAGCAGTCTTCCTGGAAGTCACACTCTACTTACAGTAGCTTGATAGCAGGGTATGCAGTTGGAGCACAGCACAGAGTCACTGTGTATTCATTGTCGTTATAAATGCAAATGCACACATGCACACACGCAGTTTTCATGTGGTGGCTTGATGTCATGCCTCATCTTCCAAAAACTCTTGAGAGATCGGCTTTTCATTCTCTTTCAGAAGTGCAATGTTGATGGTACAGGTTTCATTTTAAACTCTTTCAAAAACAGATGAAAATAGCAAAAAGATTTTTTAAATGACTAGAAGGTTCAGTCCTTTGACTGAAAAGGAATGTTTTCAATGTGTTTATATCCCTATCATACTGCGCTATGAAGAAACTAATGATTTTAGGGTTACAGTCCCCATGGATGGGGGTGGGGACCGTCTCATAGAGGATGAGAAACAAAACCTTTTGTTTAGACACTATTTCTTACTGATGATGCTCAGGACAATTAGTGGTCCTCAGTTGTTTTTGTTCACATATCACAAAACATAATTCTGAAAAATTAATTCTGAAAAATTGTGTATCTCCTTGCACATTGTAAAATTGACATCGAAGCATTTTTAGTATCAATTTATGTAGATGCATGGAATATAATTTCCAGTGTATCATAGTGACATTTAAAAATAAAATCGTTACCCCTTTTTTAAAAATATCCAATTGACTACAAGGACCATTGTGATCTAAACCCACCATGGTTTATTTTTTTAATTCATGAACATGGTTTTCTTTATAGTAAAAATATAAAATTATTCCTTTTTTTCCTTCAAATCATTTTTCTATTACTGTTCCATGACAGAATTTTATTCTGAAGTAATATATTTTTATGATCAAAAAGCTTACCATGCTCACTCTACTGTATACCTCTCAAACATGCATTTATCATGTATATAAACTGAATTTATTTTTTAATATTTTCAGAGACTGTAAGGCTGGCATTGTAAAAATTATTCTGTATTACCACTATTAGTAAATATCTATTTATTGATACTGTAAAATTTCTTCTATATGTTTTCACAGTAAAAATGTTTACAGATTTCTTCTGCATGAAGATGCATTTGGTCAAACCACCTAACAGGAAGTTTGATAAACATTGCCCTTAAACGCTAAAATTTTATTGGAAATGCAACTCTTTGTGAAATTGGTAGGAGGGTTGTAATGTTACCATACTTAAAAGGAGGATTTTCTGACATCAGATATATCAATTTACTTCTCTGTTTGAGACCCGGAAGTTTTTGCACTTCTCTGCAATGCAGCTCAGGTTGAGGGTGGGTGAAAATATGTCTCTCTCTCTGTTTTGATAGAATGAGAAGAGAATGATTGACAAAGATGAGGTGGGAAAGAAAAACTAGCAGAGCTCCTTGTCTGTGGTTAAGTTCTTGGGCAGATCAGTGTAGGAAATAATACATACGGAAGTTGAAGATTTGGAAATTGAATCCTTGAAAAAAATACTCTTACCTGTGTTGGGAGAGGGGATTACGTGCCCCAGTTGGCATGCCACCTTTCTAGCCAAATTTTAGTGTGTGTTCATAGGTGACATTAAAAGAATATTCATAGTAATAGAATTTATAACCACAAAAAGTTAGAAGCAACCTGTATATCCATCAATAGAAAAAAAAATGGTAAATTGTGACATAGTCATTAAATAATTCTATATGGCAGTGAAAATGAATAAATACACCTATATATTTAAACATGGATAATTTTATAAACAAAATGATTAGCAAAAAAGTAGCTTGCAAAAGAATGTATTCAGTATGATGCCATTTATAGAAAATTTGAAAAGAATGCTATGCATTATTTAGATATTTGCAATAATAGTAAAGATATAAATAGTATAAGTATATCCAATAAAATTCAGTGTAAAAGTTAACTCTGGGACAAGGATTTCAGTTGTGTTTCTAATATCTTAAGGCATATTAGATACTTACAGGTGTTCGTTATATTAGTTTTTATACCTTTGAGTATTTCAGTCATATTTAAATGAATATAAGAGAGAAAATAGAGGACGAAGAGACAGTTTCTTTGAGGCAATTATGAATAGGGGCAGACATTGTGGGATCTGGAGGATAATGAAATAAGGAAGGTTTTTTTTAGCTATGTGAGGTGCTTAAACTTTTCATGGTTAAAAATGTCTACATTCAATTTGGTAGTCTGTAAGCATAGCTTATTCAGAAATACTGTAGGAGGGAAGAATCACCTTGGCAGACATAGGGTTGGTCTGAGAGGCAGGTTTTTTCTTAAGACATGCAAATTAAATTTCAGGTCTCACAGCAGTCAAGGCTGGGAATGATCTGAGGTTTTACCCTACCTGCAAGTTAATGAGTTGGCATGCCACAGTTTCATAGATGCTGGAAGAAGACAAGAGACTCCTGGGTGAGAGACAAAGGACATTATTATTCATAGCACAGAAGCAGTATGAGCTTCATGTTTATATCAATTCCCTTAGCCCCTCACTCCATGGGTGAATGCTTCACAGAAGGTTGATATCACAATTTAGGAAAACAGAACTTACAAGACCTGCTCAGCTTTTGCCCCGTTGGAAGACAATATCTTTATTATTCTGGTCAAGAAAAAAAATCTGCTCTATTCCCCAGAGAGAGACGTTCTATCTCTGTTTTCCAAAGCTTGCAAAGATAGTCCAGAATAAAGTTGTCAGTGCCCCTTGCTCAGATGTGCAGAAATGCAAGAAACTCCTGAGAAATTGTCTCCCAACAACAATTACCAACTAAAATTCTGTGACTTCCTGGAATATTACTTCCAAAACTACAGTAACTTAGGGGAGTCCAACGCGTCATTAATAAGAATTCTGTCTGTCTAGAGTTGTTTCCAAGTACGTTATAGAAAGAATCTTGTAGGAAGTTTGTGGGGTTAAATTATATTTTTGAAATAGATAACCATAACCAGGTTTGTTTGATGATATGCGTTATCTGCCTGGGGAGGAGATAACTGACCACAGAGGAGAGAGTGGATAAACTAAAAAATATATGAGATCTAAAGCTGGAGTGAAGAGTAAGGGGATTGTTCCCTGATAGGGTAAGGAGACTTTCTCCATTGTAGTTTTAAAGAAGAAAAAGGAGATAGATGCAGTTACAAGTAGGTTTATAGAGTTGGTGATGGAAATGAGGATGTAGCCATCTGATAATAAGTTCCATTCTAATGTTTCATGAGTGATGGTCATTAGTAGTTATTAGGGAAAGGGTTTAGATTTAAGATTTCAGGGAAAACGTCAAGTGGGCATTGCTAAGACCTGAATTTAACAGAGAAGCAATTGGATGGCTGGGCAGTGTCGAATGTTCTTTTTTTCTCACAATCACAGTCGCATTCTAAAAGCTGTATTGTTATACAGTTGTCTTCAGGAAACAAGGCTGCTGGAACACAGCTCAACAGTTTCAGGTACTTCCCTCCAGCCATTCCAATACACCATAAACTGAAAGGAATATTTATGTAATGCTTAAGAATAACCTCAGGTTAACCTCCTGACTCTGAAATCGCTCAGCCACTGAAACTTTATTTTGTCTCATTTTTCTCTTCCCCCTTTTGATCAAGAAAGTTTCCTCAATCCCATGATGCTTGAATGCTCCTTTGAAGTTGATAATGACAAGGACTCTGGATTTATGTAGCATGTGATTTAGTGGATTGCACGATTTGGGAATTGTATGAGAAAACATTGACTCATGTTACTGAATGACTTTAAGTTCTTTGATTGTAAAGATCTTGAGGTTGAATATGAAACCCTGAAGCACACAAAAAAAATATTTTCAGGGATGGGTTTGGAGCAGAGGTGGATTTAAAGACTTCATTTCAGACCAAATGCCTACAGCCTCCTTACTTCCTGCTGTTTGCTTTCCTGACCCTCCCAAACATGTCATGTTCTTTATTTGGGTGTTTTCACAATCCGTACAGGACATTGTATTTAATGGCCAATAAGAATGTGGGAATATCACAAATGTGTACCTACTAATATATTTATGTCTTTGGCTAAGGTTCTGGAACAAACTTCATTGTTTGAGGGCATCTGTCATCTGAGATTCTAGTCTGATGACCCATATTTATATGGTAGACAAAAGGGAACGCGTTTTTTTTTTTTTTCCCTTTCTTTCATCTGTTGAAAATAATGAGCTCTCAGGGTTATTAGAACTACATGCTTTCAGCTGCTATTTAAGCACAAGGATCCAAAGCCTATGAAAAATTTGTGAGATGAAGAAAGTAGAGACAGATTTATGAGGCAAAGGAGGGAAAACTCATAACTTTTATATGGTCGGTAAATTACTCAGAGAACTCAGAGAAAGGGGGCTTTAAATATGTATATATATATATATATATACTTATGCCCTATATATTATGAAAATGACAGCTTAATTAGCGAAATGACATACATATGATTAAATTGTCAACGAAAATGAAATTTAGAGAGATTTTGTTGCCTTTATGAAATAGACTCTACATGCATTTTCAAAATTTATAAATACTTACCTTTCATGGTTGTATGCTTAATAGATGTTTTTATGAGCAGAAAAGACCTTAAATCTGTCTCTGTTTTATAGTTTAAAAAGTGCTTGAGAGCTTCTGAAAAGCAGACGGAATTTCATTTTTATTGCCAAGCAATATTGTTGATGAAATGCAATGATATAAATACAGATTATTCTGAAGCCTTTTGCACACCTTTCCATTAAGTGGTCTTAATTCTGCTTCTCTCCTGTTGACTTATGTTTGAAGTTTTGAAATAGAAAGTTGGAAGTTTAATTTTGAATTTAAATGGCTGATGTATAGAAAGGACATGGTCTTAGAGTCAGCCAGAGGTGAAAGGGAGTACTTTATCTTTGTAGGTGTGGTAGTTCTCAGAATCTAGAGGAAACTGGGGAGAATTTGACTGCAAAAGCAGAGCAGGTAGTTGCACAGCCATTCAAAAAATAAAGATAAATCTTTTTGCTTTCCTTACTGACTTCAGATTCATACCATTTCACTTTCTTGTCTGTAATAAAGAGAGGAAGGGTCATATATAATATTTAAGTTTTTTTTTTTTTGGTTTGCTGCTTTTATAGGTGAATCTTTGAATTAGTTTTGCTTTTTCATGAATGTCGGATTAAATAATTAAATTCCATTCCGAGTTATTATGAGCAATGGCTGCATAATTACTAAATTTTACTTATACTTAGGATATTATAGTAAAAAAGGCCTGCTGATGTTTACAGTAGAACTACATTTCCAAATGACAATGTTTATGTTATGATATTTGAATATTCTACCTTATCTTTCCTCCTATAAGGTGCCAAACTATTTGGTTTTAGGTAGTCCAACCATTAAATATTTTATATTGTATACTTTTATAAATAAAATAAATATTGTCAAAAGTTTTTTAGTATAAGGAATGTTTTAATGAAGTCAGCTGTAATGCAGAGAGTTTAATTTCGTAGAAAATGCTTTCCTGTATTTTACCCTAATTGCAAGTTGCAAGAACATTATGACTGAAATATGTGGTAGTTGCTGTAATGGAAGTGATCATTGTAATTAAAACATAAGTTATTTATATTTTATACCATTTTTTCTTGTATGTTACATATCAACAAAATCAAAGGTTGACATATCATGAACAGTGACCAAATCCCCCCCCCCCCATTTCCTTTGAAAGAAGTAAATATATTTAATACATAGGGAACGGTTTTCTAATATGTTACCATAGGGAATTCTTTAAATTAGTCTAGTACAATTAGTAATTTTTGTTTTTACTAAGCATTGTTTTCTTGCCCTTCGATTTCCCTGGGTTTGCCCTCTTTTCTTTTGGTCCATGGGACTAATTAAGATGAGACTAATTTTAGTAACCCAAAGCTAAAGAGGATATGCTTGCATGTCATAATTTTTTTGTTTTTTTCTGAATACTGGTCAAATTCATTTAATTTCTATTGGAATTCCCTTAGTGACTTGAAAAAAGCACTTGTTCGTATGAACCCAATTAAATATATTTGAACTTAGTCTTTAGAACACCCTCAAGAAATTCTGTTACAAAGTATGTATTTGACCTGCTTTGAAAATGAAGCCCTTTTCCATGATGACTATAATGAATAACTATTTGGAAATAGTATTCCAATTATGTCTCCAAACAGTTGGAAACGGATATTAAAAATAATTGTATTTTTCATTGCATTTGTAAACACTTCACTAATTTTATAAGAGGAGACTAGAAAGTTTGTTTATTTCCAAACTAGAAATTCTTTAACTTGCTCTTATTGGTAGACAAACTTTAATTACATTTTAAGATGTAACTATGTTATTATCAGGTTTTATTGTATATGATCCTTGATTTAGTTGAGGGACTTGTCCAAATTAATTGTCTTTCTAAATTTATTAAAATATCATTCTATTGTTAATTTTTTCATTCTAGTATCTCAAATAAAATATCCAAGTTAGGAAAACAACATAAAATTGTTATATATAGCTTACTAAGATTGTTGAATTTGAAGAAAGTGTTCTCAGTTTGTAGAATGCAAAGATTTTTACTTCATATTAGTTTGTATTAAAGCAAATTTGTTAATTGATCAAATCATAATTGAAATCTTCATATCTAATTTTTTGTCCATTTGATTCGTTATACATTGATGAAATCTTACACTGTAATTGTCTTTTAAAAGTTAGCCCTATGTTTTTGTTTTTAGAGTATCCCTGTTACTGCTTTTTGCCTTGAATTTTAAGTTTTCTAATATCAACTTGGGCACCACTATTTTCTTTTGATTTTCATTTCTATGGTAAATAATTTCCACTTGTTTATCTTGAGTTTTTTTTAATTATTCGATTTTACATGTCTCATCAATAATATATCTAGGCAGTCCTTGCTTTGTAGAAACGTGTGTATTCTTGAACATTGGCTTACCAGTATCTGATTGGAATTTTTTGGGGTGTGTATATCTAGAAGTAGAATTACTGGGTTGTATGGTATCTCTACAATTAGATTACCTTCCTACTAGCGTTGTACTAGGATTCGAATTTCTCCATATCATCATCCACATTTATTGTTTTTCATTTTTTAAATTATAGCTATCCCAATATGTGTGACATGATCTCTCATTATAGTTTTGATTTGCGTTTCCCTCATGGCTAAGGGTGTTGAGCATCTTTTCATATGCTTATTGACCATTAAAACAACTTCTTTGAAGAAATGTCTATTCAAGTCATTTGCCTATTTTTCTGTTGGGTCGTTTCTTTTTGTTATTGAGCTGTTGCAGTTCTTTATGTAATCTGGATATTAAACCCTCATAAGATCCCTGATTTACAACTTTTTCTCCCGTTCTGAAGACTGTCTCTCCACTCTCTTGATAGTATTCTTTGATGCATGAAAGTTTTTAATTTTAATGAAGTCCCATTTACCTGTTTTTTTCTTTTGTTACCTGCACTTTTGATGCTATATTTTAGAAAGAATTGCTATATCCATGGTCATGAAGATTTGCCACTGTTTTACTGTAAGAGTTCTATAGTTTTAATTCTTAAATTTAGGTTTTTGATACATTTTGAGTTAATTTTTGTGTATGTGCAACATAAGGGTCAAACTTTCATTCTTTTGCATGTGGCTATCTTGTTTTCACAGCAATGTTTGTTGAAGATACTGTTCTTTCTCCATTGAATGGGCTTGGCATGTTTATTGACTTTTAATGGTATGACTGTTTTACAACATTAAGGTTTGTTTTTTTTTTTTTTTACATGGGCAGGCACCGGGAATCGAACCCGGGTCCTCTGGCATTGCAGGCAAGCATTCCTGCCTGCTGAGCCACCGTGACCCGCCCACATTAAGGTTTTTTAATGTTTTTACTATAAAATATAACATATTTACACAGCAAGGAAAGAAAAAAGCAGTAATTTTCAAAGCACACTTCACCAAGTAGTTACAGAACAGATCCCTGAGTTTGTCATGAGGTTCCATTCCACCAGCTCAGATTTTTCCTTCTAGCTGCTTCAAAAAACTGGCAGTTAGAAGGGATATTAATATAGTGATTCAGCAGTCATAATTGTTTCTTCAGTCCTATTTTCTCTGTTATACCTCCTCCTACTCCTTTTATCCTTTTCCCGATCTACAGGGATCTTTGGACAGTGCCCATTCTGACTTTTTCATGTTGGGAAGGGGTGTCAACACTACAAGATAGGGGGATAATCTTGGAGAGGCTATTCCCTTTGGGTTCAGAATTTATCTGAACTAGGAACCCTCTGGGAATTATCGGTTCCAGGAAAGCAAAACTAGTGCATGTAACCCTTATAGAGCCTCAGTTCGGGTCCTTGGTGTTCTTAAGAGTTAACAGGAGTGATGTTGATTGGGGTTTAGCAGATCATGGCAATCAGCACTATCTAATGAAGCTTACATAAGAATAGCCTCCAGAATAGCCTGTTGACTATTCTGAAATAACCATTTGATCTCTCTTGGCCACTGATGCCTTATTTTATTAAGTTTCTTTTCCCCCTTTTCATCCAGAAGGCGCTGTTGATCCCATGGTGCTAGAGCCAGCCTCATCCCTGGGAGTCATGCCCCACATGGTCAGGGAGATTTTCACCCCTGAACGTCGTTCAACATTACATGTGAAAGCAGAGGAATAGATTCCTTTAGTCGGGGATATATATTTTTTATATATATTTTAATATGTGTGTATATTCCAATTAAGTGCAGTTAGGTATTGGGTATAATGTTACTATTTTTAAGTCTGTGCAATTACAACACAAGTTTTAACTAGTTATATATAAAATATCATTTAATATTTTAATAAATAAATGTGACTACTGGTCAGAGGTTAACTTTGGACGCGAGCTCTTAGGCATCTTTGTGTAATGTATAATGTGGATGACATTGCCTTTAAAATCAGAGATTGTTAAACTTCATTTCTACTTATTAACTGTGTGTTATTGGGTATTAATCATTCTGAATAATCACTTTGTTATTGGCAAAGAGAAATTAATACCATAAACATCGTAAGGTTTTTAAGAACATGAGCTAAGAGAATGTATGCAAAGCACCCTTGTTCATTGCCTGACCATACATTTTAATTGATGTTTCTCCTATTATTGTGCATGTTATTGGATCGAGTTCTCACTTTTTTTTTTGCTAGATGGAGTGGAAGCCACATAAGATGGGGTCAGCCATTCCGACTGCGCCATGTAACCACAGGAAAGTACTTGAGTCTCATGGAAGATAAAAACCTTCAACTGATGGACAAGGAAAAAGCTGATGTAAAATCAACAGCATTTACCTTCCGTTCTTCCAAGGTAAGACAGAAAATAGCATTTTGGGTTACCTGTAAGTATATCCTCATCGCATTCCTTTTGTTGCTAAACAAAAAGAGAAATGACATGAGCATGTTCTATATGTATTTCTAAATTTCAGTTTCTCTTCCACCCATTTCTCTCCAGTAAAACCCATTTCCCAGACGGCTAAAATATCCTCAAGTGTTTCCCCAGGTTCGTTGTTCTGTGGTGATTTACACCGCATGATTTACGCTGTGACACAGCCACGCAGAGTTTTTGTTTTCTTAGACATTGACTGGGCGCAGTTACCTCATACCTTGTGCTTTGTTGTAGGACACTATGATGATAATGCATACCAGCATCTTTGTTTTTCAAAGAAACATTTTTACATTCACTCAAATATGTAAACTATTCATACTCCTACTGAATCATTTGTGACAGCAGAACCTTGGAGAAACCTTCAGGTCTTTCATGAGAATCCCATCTCTGAACCACATGATGAGTACAGCTGGGAAAAATTATGCACACCAAAGCCAGGTTGGAATGATGCTTCCGTACCGCCAGGCCCAACCGATACCTCCAGAACTGTTTGCAGTTTATCAACCCCACAATAAAATGGATTGCCAGTCATGTCTTGGCAGATTAACCCATGTTCTGCCAGTGAGTGTCTCAGGGATAGGTGGAAATCTCGCGTTCTGTTTATGAACACCAAGTGTCTATTGTATTCGTTTTTATAATAACTGTGTAATTTGGGCCCTAATTTTATGAGAAGTATGAAACTTGGCCATAGTGATAGAAATGGTATTAGATTACTGGTTCACTCTTGTCTCAGACAGGCAAAACATTATTCTCCTCTCCTAGATAAAGGGTTTATTTGATTTGTATTTCTCAGATTACTATATACTCGTCTGGGTACAGGCACCTTTAAAATGTTTCTCAGACCTCATCTTTTTGAAACTTAGTTTTTGTTTGCTTTCTCTACTGGAAAATTCTAAGGATTCCACCACCCTTTCCTGTGTTTTGCATTCTGCCTAAATTCAAGTTGAATTTGTGGTGGCAATACACAAATAGATGAGGAAAGGTAAAATATGAATACAATATATATATTACAAGGTCAAGATTTAGATTAGCAAGATTCCCATATAAGCACTATTAATGCTTTTTAAAAATTTTTTATTAGGTTTTATATTTATCTTTTCTCTCTTTCTAGAGAGCTGTATGCTAGGTAAATATTCTCTAACGTTTTGTTAGAATTAACAAATGATTGATTATTTTTTGCTTGGGAAAAATCATTTTTCCTCAAGGACCAGTTTTCAGTGTGCCTAATTAATTCTATTTTTTAAACATTTTTTACTGTGAAATATAACATATGTACAAAAAAAGCAATACATTTTAACAAATAGTTATAGAACAAATTTCAAAATATGGGTTACAATTCTGTAATTTTAAGTGTTTCCTTCTAGCTGCTCTAAGACCCTGTAGACTAAAAAGAATTATCAATAAAATGATTCAGTGGTCATACTCATTTAGTATGAGTATTTAGGATAATCAATATAATGATTCAGTAGTCATAGGGTAGAAATCCTATCTTCTCTACTGCAACTCCTCCTTCTCCTTTGATCTTCTCCCCGTCTTTAAGGATATTTGGACAATGACCATTCTAACTTCCTAATGTTAAAAAGGGGTGTTGACATTACAGAATAGGGGATGTACCTGGTTGATGCTCTTGGTAATTATGGATTTTTTGGCTTATCTGCCCTAGGAACCATCTAGAGGTTTTAGGTTTCTGAAAAATAAACTTAGCAGGTGAAACTTCTTTTTCCCCCCCAAAATGTTATTTCATTATAAAAGTATTTAGAACACATGAAACAAAGCAATGTTTATTCTTTTATCTACTCTTCTAGTATGGGATCTATTGGTGGCTCCTCTGTGATTGAAGCTTTTATAGAAGAACAGATAGAGCCCTGGGTATTCTTTAGGGTTTACTGGAATACTGTTGGTTGGGGTTTTTCCATACCATGGCAATTAGCAATATCTTGCTGAAGTTTGAATTAGAGTAACCTCCAGAATGACCTCTCAATGCCATTTGAACTCTGTTAGCCTCTGGTACTTATTTTATTACATTTCTTCCCCTCTTTTGGTCAGGTAGGCATTGTCGATCCCATGGTGCCATGGCCAGGTGCACCCCTGAAGTCATATCTCACATTGTCAGGGAATCTTACACCCCGGATGTCATTCCACGTGGTGGGGAGGGCAATGCAGAGTTGGGCTTAGAGAGAGAGAGAGAGAGGCCACATCTGAGCAACAAAAGAGGTCCTCTGACAGTAACTCTTAGGTATAACTATAGGTAAGGTTTCTATAACCCAGAAACTTATTTTTCTGTAAACCGGGTTACAGAAATAAGTTTCATAAGAGCAAGCCTCAAAATCAAGGGTTTGGCCTATGAACTTGGGAGTCCCTAATATTTGAGAGAGTTTCAGGGATTTCCCAGTTTGGAAAATTTAAAGTTCCATATTTTTTTTCCAGTCCCTCAAGGGACTTTGCCAATACTTTTAAAATTCATTTCATTTTGTTGCTCTTAAAATGGTGTTATGTCATTGCATAGAATTTGCAGCTTTATATACAAATATTTACTAAACTTTTGGGGGTATTTGCAGAAGTTGTGTGTACTTTTCCCTTAATGCCATTGACCTTTTGTTTTGCTTTTGGTCCAGATTTAACCAAAGAGTGCAGAAAATTAAAAAAAAAAATTCATTTTGGTACTTAGGGAAATAAGCTCTCTTCACAAAACTCTTAATGCTATGATTCATATAAATCATATCTAAATGATACAAGAAAATAGATACATCATTTTAATAATTGTGAGAAGCATAAGGATTTGAAGTTACTTGTGGCTATTTAAATGATTTTTTAGTCATTTAATAATGTTTTCTTCTGATTTTGAAAGCAATGCATGTTTACTTTAGAGAGTTTGGTAAATAAAGAAAAATGTATAGGAGTAAGAAATCTCCTATAATTACATAAAATATTAATGTTTTGATGAATTTCCTTTTGGATCTTTTGTTTTCCTCTAAAAATACATATACATTTGTAAAATGTAGATGCAGTTTTAGATCCTCTTGTCTTCATTCAACAGTATATAATAGGTATTTTTCTGTTTCATATGTTCAGTGGCTGCATGCTATTCCATATAGAGATGTACTGTGGTTGTTTACTCATTACCCTCTTATTGCACATTATGTTGTTCCTGATTTCTGCCTATTACAAATAATTCGGCAAACAAAGTATGCTGTTGGGAGACTAAATGTAACTCTGCGAATGCAGTTGTCTGATGATACATCCCTCATGTGTTTTCTCTCATGACTCTGGTTCTGGAGCACAGAGAATAGTGAAGTATGGCAGATGCCTCTAGTTCTATGCACTCTCCAAAATTCTCCATTAATCACAGCTAGGAAAGGCCTTGTTCTCCGTGGTGAAAACATAGAGGCAAAGATGGCTAATCCCAAAGATATGGGATAGTTGAAAGACAAATAGTGTTTTCTTAAAAATGAAAAATCAGGTAATAGAAGTATAAGCATAATTAACAATAAAAAGATAATTGCTAAGCTATAATAACATCTACTAAAATAAGGTAGTAGAAGAAAGCGAAGTAGGTAAGAGAAAGAGGAAACACATTGCCTTTATTATCGTGTGTAATCCAGGCTAATATAGAAAGAGAGGAAAATGGGTTACGTAAAGCTGTTCTATCAAAAGAACCATAGATCCCACAGACCCAGACACACACAGTCTACAGAGAAAATAGACTATGTGCTAAATGACTTGAAAATGGAAAGCCATAAAAATGAAAAAGCTGAGATATGAAAGAGGGAAGACCCAGTGTATTTATCATATCAATACATGTAAATAAGCTAAATTGACAATTTAAAACAAAAATAAGTTTCTTTTGGTTCATAAAGTATTACCTGTGCTGAATTTAAGAGGCGCATTAAAACAACTGTATTTGGAAAGATTGGAATTGAAGGGATGAGCAATGGAATACCAGGAAAATGCAAATAAAATAAGCAATAGGATCTTAGTATCGGATGGAGTGGAAGATCAGGGAGAAGGAAGTTTCAAATGAGACAAAGAATTGCACTCCATGAGAACATTTCAATGAAGATGTAACTGTTATAAAATCTGTAACAAATAACATGGTCTTAAAATTCATAAAGCAAAACTTAGAGGAGATGTAAGAAGAAATAAACAGTTATGCCGAGTAGTAGAGACATGAAATCACCATTTCTCAGTTCCTGATAGATTAAGTAGACAAGAAATAAGTTAACATAAAGAAGACATAAATGACATTGTATTTATTATAAGGGCTTTGGGGTATCTGAGCCTGAGAGCTGCCCGAGGGTTCCTGCCCCTAATTTGCCGTATATTCACTCAGGAAGTTTTGTGGGCTGACCCTGGGCTAAGGTTGGGAATGTGCTGACGGTTCCTGCCTTTAGAGAGCTGTGAAGGGAGTTGGGAAGCAAGGATGCTCTCTTCCCCCACCCCTTGGCATTTTAAAGAAGATAATTGCTACATTCTCTTATCCTTTATAAAGTCAACAGACACAGCTAAGCGCTGTCCATAATTGATCTCACTGAGTGTCAGGGCTCCATTTCACAGATGGGGTAAGCCAGGGGCAGGGGGAATGAGTCACCTTCCCAAGCCACAGTCAGTGGACAAAAGGATTTCTCTCTGAAACCACCTGCCCAAGGCTTAGCCATGTGCTTGCCTCTGCCTAAGCTCCAGGTCATGGAGTTCCAGTGAGCACTCCCTCCCTCACTCCAGCTGTCCCAGCTGCGCCAGAGGTATGTCCTTGCAGGGCCTCTCTAGTGCCACCCTAGCCCTCCACAGGCACTTTGTCTACTTCTGCTGTGAAAAGCTGAATATTGACTCCTCCTTCCTCTTTTATTTTTCCTACCACATTCCTAATCCTCAGACAAATGGCAACACCCTGGCAAAACAGAGGCTAGGTCATTCATGTGGAAATACGAATGCAAGAGAGAAAAGTATTTTAACGTATTTCAGGATTATTCTGGTATACATATAGCCATTGATTCAGCAGTCACATTTTGGCAGGGTGTCTTAAAGAAATAAAATGACATGATATATGTGAGTTAATTTCATCATCGTCATGGCAAAAACCTGAAGAAGGCAATGTTCAGTGAATTATGGGTATGTCCATAATATTGAGTGGTATCGGTTATCAGGATATAGTGATCTGGAAAAATATCCACGATGATATTGTTGAGTGAATGCAAGCAAGCCATAATATACTAGGTCTTGCAAATCTTACATTTTTAATTAGAAAAGAAATCCACGTGTGTGTTTGCATATGCTTACGTTATAGATGTAGAAGGATATACACTTATCTTTGACCTGGGAATACTTTTGAGAGATCAAAATGGAAGATGTATGAGAATGTAAGGGCAGGGGGCCTTTTTTTTTTAAAGACATCTGGATATTTTGCTTGTTAAAATAGATATATTTCTTTTATTACGAGAAAAGCTATTAAAGGAAAAAAATCATTGAACTAACATTCTTGAATGTAAGTTTTCTGTACGTTTTTGTTTCTTTAAGATGAGTTCCTAGGAATGGAAATACAGAGTCAAAGCGTCTGAAGATTTTAAAAAGCTCTTGATGTATAATTGCCTAAAGAAATAGTTTTGAAACTATCAGGGATTCTGTTTTTAGATTTTGGCAACTGTACCATGTCATAGGTTAAATGAAGGTGGAGAGAACGTGGACCCCCCCCCCCCATTACTCTTAAGATTAAGTAACTATTCTCTATCTTTAAAGTTACTTTTCCGCCTGACACTGGTGTTTCTGGTGCCACTCTAATATGTAGGTTCTTAGAAAGCTATGGTCGTACACTTTAATCATATTCAGTGTGACAGCCGCTTATCAGAATACGGCTGAGCGTAGAATGTAGATGGAGGTGAAATTCCAGAAAACGCTTATTTTTAAAATCACAATAGAATTTTAATTTAAAAATCACTGGCAGCTTAGGTAATGAAGCTGTTTTTCTCATGAGGTAGAGAGAGTAACTTTCTATTATTTCTTTTAAGAAATATTTTATTATATAATTAATATATAGTCATTAGAGAAAAAATTATGAAGAATGCAAAAGTACAATAATGAGAAACTTCAATCACTCCTAATCTGTTACTCAGAAACAATTCATGTCAGTATTTGTGTATATGTGTATATATATTTTTCAGTAAATATATAAATATTTTTATACTAAATAGGACTTTGTATATATAATTCTGCATCTCATTTTCATTTTAAAAAAGTAGTGTATTACTATGTTCCCTATTTAATAGAATGCTTAAATAATTCAAAATACTATTATATAGGGTTACTAAAATTTCTGCAGTAAATTCCTTATGTTAGAATAATTTGGTAATTTAAAAATTTCCACTCATAAACTGGTCATTATTGTCTCTGAATATAACTGTATCTATCTAAATATTTCCTTCTTAGAAGTTGAACTATTTGGTAAAAGACTATGAAGAGTTTTAGGGTGTTTGATACTGAAAGCACTCAGAGAACAAGGCTCTGCATCCATTTTGCTGCCATAACCTGGTGCCTGATGCCCTGTGGACTCTGCATAAATGTCACTAGTGAATGAACACACAGAGCCAAATAGCTCTTCAGAAATTTGTGCCAGCACTCATTCCAATTAGCAATATGCAAGCTTACATTTCTATACAACCTCACCATCAATGACCATGGTGACTTTTTAAAAACCACTCTGAAATTAACATAATTTGTGAATGTCATCTGCAGTATTTTAGGGTATAAAGCGTATTCCACAGTTAATCAGTTTTTAGAAATTGGCTTCTTTTCCTTTTCGTGAACTCATGTGGCTTTTACAAGCAAATGGGTGTGAGCAGAACTCCCCTGGGCTTCGTAAGCTGTCTTCCCAGAGCGATGGCTATAGACTTTTGCTATTACCCTGTGACTTTTACAGTCTAAACTAGAATGGCCTTCAGGTGATTGAAGGTTTTTTTCTCAGATTTACAATCCCTTATGTTTCAAATAACAAATGATATGGACAAAATAGGTCCTATAGCAAAAATGTGTCCTGGATTGTGGACTTCAGAATTTAGAACAAATACAATTTATTCTAAAACCAAGTATAAATATATTCAGTTGGGAATGGAAAGAAAGTCCTTATTTTTCAATGAGTCTAAGTGGTGTGGAGTGACTTGATTCTCCTGAGCTACTCTTCTCTTGGAAGAAGGAAAAGGAAGAGATTTTCTATGCCCCCTTCCAAACTCTTTGAAACTTTCCTCATATTGTATCTTGAGCTCCCTCCAATTATGCTTAATAGTCAGGCCTAGCTCTAGAATAATAAATTAGAACTTTCAAAATGACTCTTGTTCGTTATAGTACCTGGCTTCTAAGACTATATTCTAGAGCTCGAGACTCAGGATGCCCATTTTGGTAGTCAGAAGCAGAACAGTGACAATATCTTTGCATTTTCCAATAGTAATAACTATAGTGATAATATTTTCTAAACTAATTCATGTCTAGCTAACTTAGTCTCTTTTGAACAGCATCCACAGTACTTTCCCTGCTGTTTATTTTAAATGCTCCAGGTTATGGAGCATTCTGATTTTCAAGTTTTTATATCACCAATAAGTCTGTAAAGGGGAATAGAACTGCAATGGAAAATAAAACCGTTCTGCTAGTTGGAATGTATAGTGCTGTGTGTGTGTATGTGGGTGTGTGTGTTTGTGTATCTTAGAAAATTGTGAAAAATTAAAGAGTAATTGATAGTAGTGATTCTAATGTTTAGAAAAATAGAACCTCATTTTAATTGGAAGAAAGGGAGCTGGATGAAATTAAAATCCATTCATGCTGAAAAATGTTTTCTGCAATTACATATTAAAGAAGCACTGAATTTAGAGCTAACTGAAATAGAATAAAAATAGATGTCTGGATTAAAGATGAAATTATATATCTTTTAAAATGAAACATTGTTTCTACATTGTCAACATTTTATTGAAAATTGTTTAGCTAAGCAGTTTCATTATGTGAATTAACATTGAATCATGGTCCCTGGTCTTAAAATTTTATGTTTATATGGGATTTTTATTCTTTGTTCAGAATATATTTTAAAATGTTTCAAAACATACACTCTTACAAAATGAAAATAAGGGTCACGGTTAACAACTGATTGCATGCTGAACAATGTGCTAAGTGCCTTACATACATTACCTCATTTAATCCTGCTACAACTCTATGTAGTTTGGGTACTACTTTTAATCTTCACCTTGCAGATGTGGAAACTGAGGCTTGGTTAAGTTAGGTGACATTATCTAGACTTCAAGCCTGAATAATTATGCTAAAGTGCTCTTTAGTCAGAAAATTAAAGATTTAAAACTACTAATGCTGATAATATTAAGGAGAAGAATGGCAGACAAAGAAACTGGGTTATTCACCTGTGATCAACTGATTATTATAGTTGGGCAATATTTAAACTCTTAATATCCTGAAAATAAAAACGAACTGGAGAACTTGCAATGTTCTTTAAACATCTTATCAAAACTTACACAAATTTATTGTTGGAGAAGATAGTTGAATATTAAACGCAAGTAGAAATTTTCTGCAGTAATTTTTTCTCAAGGGCTTGTTTATAATATAATAGACAATAATGCCATCTATGATTTTACTAAGGATATGGAAGTTCAGCTTAATTTTTATACTGATCCTGTTTAATAGCAGCAAGCCTGAGAGTGAACTTCCTGAAGCTTCTATTGCTAAGACAAGGTACATCAGTCGGGGTCAGCCAGAGAAGTGGTGCTAATAGGAGATCCATTTGAATTAAGAGGTTTATTACAAGGATTTGCCTTAAGCATTTGTGGGAACTAGCTAAGTAAAGTCAGAGTTCAAGAAGGGGAAAAGATCAGGAGCAGACGTGAATCTTCAAACACAGGCCAAGGCTGTTGTCCAGAGGCAGTCACGAGTAGAATAGAACCCCAGGGGCATTAGCTGATTATAGTCAGTGAGCTGAGGGATAACCTAAGCCTGCTTTAAGAGGCTCGTCTGATTAAGTCAGGCCCACCCAGGATAATCTATTTGATTTACTCAAAGTGAACTGATAAGGGACCTTAATTACATCTGCAAAAATCCCTTCTTCTTTTCCATATAATGTAACCTAATCACAGGAGTGATAATCCATCATATTCAGAGGTCCTACTTACTCTGCAGAAGTGGATTTTATTAAGTGTTAGAGGATTTCTAAAGCTCTGTGACCCTATTTTACTGCTAGCTTAGCAGACCTTTGAAAAAATAGCACAAAAAATTTTCAGAATCACTCCTTTCCACAGCTCACACACTAGGGTATATACACATGAGGTTTCTGAATGCCAGGGATAAAGAGAACTGTTTTTTTTTTTTTTGCATCTGTGGCCTGACATGCCATTCCCGATCATTTCTCTGACTTATATTTTCTAACTCATATTTCATGGTGACCAGCTATTCTGTGTTGCACTGCAGCACCATAGAGAAGCAAATGAAAATATATTTTTTTAACCTTTTAACTCTTCTGCCTAATGTGAACCATTATTTGTCTTAAGGAGACCCAGTTATTAAAAAGAAAAATCAAAATTACCTCATCAAGGGATGTGGACAATTTTTTTTCCTATCAGCCACCTGACAGAATAATTTGAGTAGACTTAAGGTTAATTTCACCTAATACTACAAGATATCTTTTTGAATCACCTGGTTCATATAGCAATCCAACAGTAAGTTTTAATTTTCCTATTGAGTATAGTTTGATGTACCTAATGCCTATATATATCATATAATGAAGCCATAATCGTCAGAAATAGTTTTGGCTTTATAATGAGTCTATTTGGTATAGTCAGTGCCAAAATAATCCCTTAATAATTTTCAGGCCAGTCTTCTTGATTTCTGGAACCATTTGGTATTCATTTAAAAATTAGATTTTCCAAGGAGGCATTAATGGAATTATTTAAATGTTAGGGGTGGGTAGTTTGTTAGCACATTTTCTATGGGAAATCTGAAGGGGAGACTTTGTAATGTGATTTCTCTCTATAAATTCATTGTTCATTATTCATTGATTAATTCATTCAATAAGTGTTTCTTGAGAGCCTTCCATTTGCCCTGTTCTGGGTCCTGGGTCTTTGAGGGATGAGAGTGGGAGAAGCAGACATGTGATTCTTGCCCTCGCAGAGCTGATTGATAGTTAAGTGGGAAAGAAGACATTTGAGGAGAGCTTCCATGAAATGTGAGCCTGGCTCTGATTATGAAAGTTCATAGTGCTATGAGAGTACACAAATCACAAAGGACAAACAAACCCATTACAGCAAAAACAATGGTCTTTGCAATAATTCTAGACTGTGTTAAAAAATTCTTTGTGTTTTCTGGCTGTCAAGATCAACAGGATGCACAATTAGATACTAAGTCATCTTCAAAAATTGTTAAGAGTCTCCCATTCTTGTTTTGTCTATACATATACCATCTTTGTACTAGATTATTACTATCTTGTCATTTTTGAGATAAAATGTGTATTATATGAAAATACAAAAACTTAGGTGCACAATTTTGACAGATGGAAACTCATGTTTATCCACATACTTATCACAGTACAGGACATTTTCATTTCTCCACAAATTTGCCCAATATTCCTCCTAAGATTATTCTCAACACTTTGCCCTGAGAGGCAACTATTCTTGTGATTTTTTTTTTCCAACACAGACTGTTTTTTTGCCTGATCTAGAACTTCATATAATGGAAACATGCAGTATGTGTTCTTTTGTGTTTGGTTTCTTTCACTTAGCATAGTGCTTGTGACATCTCTCCATGTTGCTGCATATATCTGATGGTTAATTTCTTTTTATTATTGAGTAGTGTTCCATTTTTTCTTTTAATGTCAACAATTTGACATCTCCTGTTGACAGGTGCTTGAGTTATTTCCAGCTTTTGGTTACTGGGAATAATGTTGCTGTGTGCGTGTTCTTATACAAGTCTTTTTATGGACATTTGTTTTCATTTCCCTTGGACTAACACCAAGCAGTGGAATAACTGGGTGAAAGGGTGGGTGCTTACTTAACTTTATGAGAAATTCAGACATTTCCCAAAGTCATTTTAACATTCCCACCAGCAATATATGCGACTTATAGTAGGGCTACATGCTTGGCAACATTTTATATGGCCAATCTTTTAAATTTTAGCCATTCTAGGGAGTGTGTAGTTTAATTGTTGTGGTTTTAATTAGCTTTTCTCTGGCGGCTAATGATGTTGAGGACTCTTTCATGTGTTTATTAACTGTTTATATATCTTTCTTTGTAAACCGTTAAAGTCTTTTATCCATTTCTTAAATTTTTTTTGACTTACTGAGGTTAGAAGTTCTTTATATATTCTGTTTCCAAGTTATTTGTTATATATATATTTTGTGATTATTTTCTCCTAATGTGTAACTTGGCTATTTATTTTCTTAATGATGTCATTTAATGGGCAGAAGCTTTTAAATTTGATGAGGTCTTACAAATTCTTGTCTTTTCAGATTTTTGCTTTTTAGTCTGTACCAGCTTGTGATTATATTCTCCTGTATTTTCAAAGAAAAGCTTTGTTTTTTTCCAGCTTCTATGGTGATGTCTACAACCCCTCTCTACTCCACTTTTATTTTTTACATATGAAGTACGGTTGTTCCGATAATATTAATTGAAAAGGTTTTTCTTTCTACTTTAACTTACTTTGGTACCTTTGACAGAAATCACCTGTGAGTCTATATAACCTTCCTCTCTTCTGTACCTTGGTCTACTTGTATATTTTTAGGCCAGTTCCGCACTATCTTGAATGAAGTTTATACTACTTCTTGCAATTTAGCAGCCTATGTCCCAAGCTTTGTTCTTTTTCTGCCCTCATTCAAGTGTTTTGTTTATTCTAGTCCTTCGAATTGCCATATAAATTTTAGAATCAGCTTGTCACCTTCTTATAAAAATGATCCTATTGAAATTATGGTTCATTTTGTATTGAATAAATTATAGGGGAATTGACATCTTAGCAGCTGTGTCTTCTGATTACTATTATGTATTTGGAAAAATCTCTTCATTAATTTAGGTCTTTTAAATTTTTTCTTAGGTTGTAGATTTTAGCATAGAGGTTTCACAGGTTAAGAAGTTTGTATTTTTTTATGCTACTTTAAATGAAATTTTTTTACTTCTTTATTTTCTAATAGTTGCAATGGTAAACAGTTGATTTTTTGCTTGTTGATCTTTTACCTGTGATCGTGCAGATTTAACTTACTAGCTTTAGTTATTTTGCTATTGCTGGTTTTTTTATTTCATAGGATTTTCTGTCTAAATAAAATCACATTCTCTACTAATAGGGATAGTTTTGCTTCTTTCTTTCCTGTCTTTCTGTCTCTTTTTTTGTTGTGTTGATGGTTTATGAGTTAATAGGTTTTTCTTTCACTATGTTTCAGTCTGTTATTTGTATTAGTTTTCTTTTGTTGCATTTTAAAATTGCCTCAGATCTTAACGACATAAATAAACAATGAGCACTTATTACCTCAGAGTTTCTCTGAGTCAGGAATTCAGGAGTGACTTAGCTGGATGATCTGACTTGGAGTCTTTCAAAAAATCAATAGAAAAGATATTGTCCAGGACTACAGTCATCTGACAATTTAACAGGGACTAGAGCAAACTTTCTCCTTAAAGGGCCAAATAGTAAACATTTTGGGGGACATATTATCTCAATTGCACCTATCATGTCTGCCACTGTATTGTGAAGTCACGTGAAGGAGCCTTAAAAAATACAGAAGTGATTGATCATAGCTGTGTTTTAATAAGCATTTTTATGGACTTTTCAAAAAATATTCATATGTCATAAAATATTTTGGTTTTGATTTTTGTGCAACCGTTTAAAATTTAAAGATCGTTATATTATTAGTTCATGGGACAGAGACAAGTAGGCAACAGGAAATATTTGTCCTGCGGGCGGTAGTTTCTTGGTCCCTGGAATAGAAGATACGTTTATAGGATGGCTCGCCCCCATGGCTGGTAATTCTGTGCTACTGTTGTCAAAAAGCCTTTGTTCCTTGCCACAGGTCTGCTTGAACATCTCCCTATGGTGGCTTGCTTCTTTCAGAGCAGGTGATTCAACACAGAGACCCCATGGGAGAAGAGCATCTTTTATGATGTAGTTTTGGAAGCCTCTCCTTGTCATTTCCACCACTTTCTGTTCATTACAAGCTTGTCACCAAACCTGTCCCATTCTGAGGGTAGAATTAGATTTCCACTTTGAAGAGAATTATGTGAAAGAATTTATGGATGTATTTTGAAACCACCACATCATTTCATTCTCTTCAGATGTCCGTTGTTTTTAGAGGGAGATTGCCATCATTTATGCTGTTATTTTCCTGTATGTATATGTCTTTTTTTTTTTTTTTCTGGCAGCTTTCAAGATTTGCGCTTTATTTTTGCATTTTAGTAATTTGCTCAAGAAATGCCTAGGTGTGGCTTTATTTTTATTCCTCCTGTTTGAGATTTTAAAAAATGGTTTTAAGTTAAAGTAGCTTACCAAAGTAGGTGGGTTTGGAGCATTATTTTGCAGATATTTTTTCTACCTTATATTCTCTTCCCCACTTCTCTCTCTGAGACTCCAATTAAGCTTAGGTGAGAGTGCTTGATATTGTACCACAGGTCTCTGCAGCTTTATTATTTTTCTTATTTCTCATCTTTATGAAATCTCTGATCTTCAGATAGAAAAAATTCAATTTATCTATTTTCAACTACATTTACTGTTTGTTCTACAATTCCAATCTGATGCTAATCCATCCAGTAGTGAAGTTTGTATTTCATTGTATTACTTTTCTCTCTCCTCCCTCTCTCTCTTGGTGTGTGTATATATATACATATGTATGTGTATATTTCATGAGTGAGATTCCTCATCTGTTTATTTATTACACATGTATTTTTCTTTATATCCTTGAACATGTTTCACATTTATCATAGTTGCTTTTAAGTCCTTGCTACTCATGATAGCATCTGGACCATTTCTGGGTCATTTTCCCTTGCTGATTTGTTTTCTCTTTATTATCAGTGATGTTTTCTTGCTTTGTCACATATATTTATTTTTGACTGTGTATTGGATATTAGAAATGACAATGCTGTAGAAGCTCTCAGATTTTCTAGGTCTTCCTAAAGAGTGCTTTTGATTTTGTCAGGCAGTTAACTTTGCTGGAGTGAAACTCCAGTTCCTCTGTTTTACAGTGGGCAGTTGCTTATATCTCTGCTTCCATCTGGTGCCTTTTTACTGGGCCTTCCCTGAGCATGCAGGCTTTAGTGATCAGCTGAAATCGATTGAACTCATAGCAGATTTTTTTAGACACCTCTGTAATTCAGGACTTAGCCATCTAACTTCTTGGCTGTGACCTGAACTCCACCCTACAATACCTCAAGCCAGTTAGGCTGCAACTCTCTTCTGCTTCGGCTCCAGGCAGGTTGGACAGGACATGACCTGAGGCAAAGGACCACAAAGGCACAGATCTCATTGATTAACATTTATCTTTCATGAAAAGTCTACCCTCCATTTCTTCCTTCTTTTGGTGACTCTTGATGTCTGATTCTGAAAAATATTTTATCCAGGTTTTATAGTTGCTATCTATGGGACAATAGGTAAACTAAACTACTCCGTCATTTCTCCATGCTGGACCACCTCAAACCAAAAAGAAAAATTGAAGGTGATGCCACAACTAAAATCCATTAATTTAGATATAATTCAGCTAATTCAGAGGTTCAGTAAGATTATTGCTTCCAAATTAGGATACGTTAGTTCTAGTAGTACAGCCTAATTTTCTTTTAGGTGTTTTTTAGCAATTGTCACATTCTTGGCTTACAGTTTGTTTATGGGCAATCAAAGCAACTAGCTTATTTTCCTCTGAATTTCAGCTGATTTTTCTGAGCCACAGAAAATGGCAGCAAATAAAAGGAAAGAACATGATTGGCCTTCATTTCATATAGGAAATGATCATGCTTCTTTTTTATAATATTACTTTAGCAGTTTTACCTGAATTTAGGATCAGAGTAATCAGTAAAGAACAGTCCTCTTGAAACCTTTCAGTTAAAATTTCCAGTCCAGAAAGTGATATGAACTATTTAAATAAAGATGCAAAAACATATAACTTTATAATTAATTATTGTAACTTATCAAAACATAATCCACAAGTCTATAAATAGCTCCAAACTATTTTCCTGGAAAAGAGCAAAGGACCAAATGAGTATTAGAGGCTCATTATTTTATTCTGAAGAAATAATTACATTATTGGTTTTTTCCTTAAAATTTAATTTTCCTATTAATAATGTTGGTATAATTCGACCAGTTGTTCATTTGATTTGATAGATGAAACTGGTGTGGTTTTTTCTCTGTTTTATTGCAGATTCCTAGCATAGTGTTTCAAATTATTTGTTTAACATTTAATCAACTTATTTTAGTGTTGTATTAATTTACTTGGATGGTCTTGACTTTTTTAAAAATATTTTTATTGACAAAGCAACATACAAACACAAACAATTCCCTTACACATAAAATATCTGATTACATTTCAGTGATTCTTTTTTTTTTTGCATGGGTAGGCACCAGGAATTGAACCTGGTTCTCCCGGGTGAGAACTCTTCCACTGAGCCACCGAGGCCTGCCCTGATTCTTTTTTTTGATCTTGACTTTTTGTATTGATAATTTCTCCTCATTTTAGTATTAATTTTCCATTGTTGATGGGATGTCCATAATCATTTTCAGGCCATAAATTTTTAGTACAGCATACAGATATTTTGGAAACTCTGTCAAAGTTTTGTTTTATTTGAATAACTCCTTTTCATGTACTGTGCAAATTTCATTCCAACCTAACCTTCAAGAACATTTGCATCACTGATTATTACTAATTTCAAACAACAGTCAATTAAACAAAGACCTAGAAAAAAATTAAAGTAAGATTTAAGAAGAAAAGGTAGACCAGGGAGGAGAACATAAGGTACCACAGAAAGAGTTACTGAGAGCAAAACAATGTTAGATTTTTTTCATTGTGGTTTGAAGGACTATACTAAACTTCTAGACATAATGAATTATTGAAGAACAGAGATAAGCATGGTAGGAAAAAACTGGAAGGGCTCATGTCGGAGGATGAAATATCAAAATAAATAGTTATTTAAAAGAAACAAGTAGTTGATACCAGGGGATTGATGGTGAGTTCAGAGCAGAGGGTGCTGTGGCGTGGCCACCCGTTAGGCGTGAATGCCACTGTAGTCCAAGCTGGAAATTGCAGTAGTGGACAGTGGGTTATAGCTTTGATTAGTTCAAAAGAAATTATTATTAACATCTTCATCAGCATCATTACCATCACTGCCGCAATCAAAATCACTGAAACTTATTAGTGCTTATTTTACCCTGGGAACTATGCTGAAAAATTTACATGCATTATCCTATTTTCTCTGTTCCTATCCGGCAGGTGCTTTTATTCCCTTTCTTTACAGATTTGAAAACAGGCTTAAAAGTTTTAACTAACTTGTCCCAAGGTCACAGAGGTAATAAGTGACAGAGGTTGGGTGCATAACAGGATCTTTCTGTCTTCAAAACCTGTTAATTTCCAATCAATGGAAAAACAAAAAAACAAAAAAACAACTGGGAAGAACATTAGGCCTAAACTGCTAATTTTAAGATCTCTTACTTGGAGCTTGTCAGTAAGCAACAAAAATTATTTGTTATGGACAAACGCTTTTCTAACATTGTAAATAATTTAAGAAGATATTTATTTTTATGGTTTTCTAGTATCCATTTTCAGTAGCTGTTGAACTGCTAGAATAGATCATTTATTATTATTTCAGCGGATTTAGAGGACTAATTTTTTTTCCAATTACAGATTTAGAACTAAGCGAAATTCATTTGACATACACAAATATTTTTAAAATGTTTGGTTTATCTTTTTTATGTTTTTTTTATCTCTCTCCTTAGGAAAAATTGGATGCGGGGGTGAGAAAAGAAGTAGATGGCATGGGAACATCTGAAATAAAATATGGTGACTCAGTATGCTATATACAGCATGTAGACACGGGCTTGTGGCTTACTTACCAGTCTGTGGATGCAAAGTCTGTGAGGATGGGATCCGTACAGCGCAAGGTAAGACTATAGGAAATCTTGATTTATTGCAGTCACTTCATAAGAATAAGAAGCATATGTGCAAGACGAGAGATAGCTAACAATTTTAGCTACCTGCTAAAATTCGTTATTTTTCATGCTAGAAGTCAAATCCCACCATAACAGATATTTTCATTTTTGTACATGAGCACTGCTGGAATTACATCACTGATATATAGGATTTATGTATTTAAATGAAGTATTATTAAGTGAAGAAATATACTCTCCTGGATTCTAGCTTAGTCTCTAACCCTATTTAAGTTTGTTTTCCTTGCTGCTGTCAGGATTTTGTTTCTAAAATACAGAAGTACTAATGTACTCTCCCAACTATAAGTTTTTCAATGATAACCATTGCACACAAGAGAAAGATCAAATGTTTCGGTATTGCTGTAATACCCTGCCTGACATTTGGCTTTGCCTCTTCTGTGCCCAGTGTCCACTGCTTCACCATTCTGTAGCCATCATTTTCAGGTTTACTGAGTTCAAGGCACACGCCTTGAATTTACTTTTTTTTTTTAAACTGTTTTTTTAACTTCACATTTGACACTTAACATTTACTGTTTTCTTGTTTAGAATATCCTTTAAACTTAGCTTGTCTGCCCAACTTCTTTTCATCTTCCAAAGATTAAGTTTAAAGATTACAACAGAACTTCTTTCTTACAATTTTCCATTGTTGTCTCATTTCTATCTCCACCCCTTGCCATCTTTCACCAGATTATTAATGGTATTTTATTTGAAATTTTTAAAGTAAAATTTACATACATTCAAATACAAAAACTTTTCTGTAGAGTTTTGACAAAAGGACGTACCTGAGTGTTCTAGTTTGCTAGCTGCCAGAATGCAATATACCGAGGATGGAATGGCTTTTAAAAGGGGAATTTAATAAGTGTTTTAATAGTTTCCAGTTCTGAGGCCCAGAAATAGTCCCAATTAAAACAAGTCTATAGAAATGTCCAATCTAAGGCATCCAGAAAAAGGTACCTTGGTTCAAGAAGGCCAATGAAGTTCAGGGTTTCTCTCTCAAGTCAGAAGGCACATGGCAAACAGGGTCAGGGTTTCTCTCTCATCTGGAAAGGCACATGGTGAACATGGCATCATCTGCTAGCTTTCTCTACTGACTTCCCTTCATGAAGTTCCCCGGGAGGTGTTTTCCTTCTTCATTTTTCAAAGGTCGCTCCATGATGCTTCTTGTGGCTATGTCATTCTGCTCTGCTCTCTCTGAATCTCTTTGTGGTGCTGCAGCATTCTCTGCTCTCTCCAAGTCTCTCATTCTCCAAAATATTTCCTCTTTTATAGGACTCCAGTAAAACAATGAAGACCCACCCAAATGGGTGGAGACACATCTCCCCTAATTCAGTTTAACAACATTCTTGAATGGGATACATCTCCAGGGAGATGATCTAATTACAGATTCAAACATACAGTATTGCATAGGGATTAGAAGAAACGGCTGCCTTTACAAAATGAGATTAGGATTAAAACAGGGCTTTTCTAGGGTGTATACATCCTTTCAAACCGGAACACTGAGTGACCCACATACTTATAAAACATTTCCATTTCCCCAGGAAGTTCTCCAATATTCCTTTCCAGGTCATCTGCACTCCTTTCCCTCAGAGGCATCCACTCTTGTGATTTGTTTTCTACCATTATTAGTTTTGCCTGTTCTAGAACATTATACAAATGAAATCATATAGTATGCACTCAGTTGTGTATGGATTCTTTCACTAAATATCATGTCTGCATCATTTACCCATACTATTGCTTGTTTGGATCCAAAGATCTAAAGCTGCTTTTGGTGGACCTCAGAATCCAAAAGAGCCAGAGGTTAAACTAAGTTTAATTCCCAGTTTAAAGGGAGGGACAGAAAGGAAAGGGTGTAACCAAGGTACATAATTGTGATTTATTCTATATTTCTATATAGAATATATAATTCTGAGAATTGAACCCTGTCTCTTAATTTTCTATTCCCAGTATCTAGAACAGTGCCTGAATCATGCAAGGTGTTGAGAACATGTTTGTTGAATGAAACACGTGTTTTTTGAGGGTGTGGAGTTACAGTTGAGTTAGTGAGAGCCTCCATCCACACTAGCTTGAGCTCCAGCTGCATTAGCAGAGCAGAATCATGAGCATACAGACTTCTCTGAGAGTTGTTTATTATAATTTGGAAGATGAAAAGCTAATGTCATCCAAATTGCAGCAGAGGAGGTTGCTTTGGCTTCAAAGCCAATTTTTATTTTGACAATGGTATTTGGCTCTTGCTTTTCTACAGATGCAGCAGATTTTTTATTTTTTTCATAACATTTTATTTGGAAAAGTTTTAAAATACTGAAAGGTAGAGACTCACGTAATGAATGTTCACATACCTTGGACTTAGATTCAACAATTATTAATATTTTGCAATATGTGCTTTCCTTTACTCTTCTCCTCCTTCCATTTCTTTCTTCTCCACCTCTAATGTAGATACACACATAAAACATAAATCCACACGTGTTTCCTAAGAATAAAGAGATTCTTCTATATAACCACAGTACCATTATTATACCTAAGGAAACTAACAATAATCCCATTTCATCATCTAATACCCTGTTCATGTTCGAATTTCTTCTAGTGTCCTGTTCTAGTTTGCTAGCTGCCAGAATGCAATTTACCAGAAACAGAATGACTTTTAAAAAGAGGAATTTAATAAGTTGCTAGTTTACAGTTCTAAGGCTGAGAAAGTGTCCCAATTAAAACAAATCTATAGAAATGTCCAATCAAAGGCATCCAGGGAAAGATACCTTTGCTCAAGAAGGCCGATGAAGTTCAGGGTTTCTCTCTCAAGTGAGAAGGCACATGGCGAACACAGTCAGGGCTTCTCTCTCAGCTGGAAGGGCACATGGTGAACATGGCGTCATCTGCTAGCTTTCTCTCCTGGCTTTCAGTTTCATGAAGCTCCCCAGGAGGCGTTTTCCTTCTTCATCTCCAAAGGTCCCTGGCTCATGGACTCTCTGCTTCGTGGTGCTGCAGCATTCTCTGCTCTCTCCGAATGTTCTTCATTCTCCAAAATGTTTCCTCTTTTATAGGACTCCATAAACTTATCAAGACCCACCCCAATGGGTGGAGACATGTCATCACCTAACCCACCTTAACATCCACTCTTGATAAATCACATCTCCAGGGAGATGATCTGATTACAGTTTCAAACATACAGTATTGAATAGGGATTATTCTGCCTTTACGAAATGGGATTTTGATTAAAACATGGCTTTTCAAGGGTACACATATCCTTTCAAATCAGTACATGTCCTAAGAATGCCTTTTATAGCTCAGATTTTATCTTCATCCAAACAAGGTTAAAGCAATGATTCAATTGTTTATGCCATTTTAGTCACTTCTAATCTGGAATGGCCCCTCACTTATTTTTGCCCCAGGATTGATTTTTTGATGACTCCAAGGCATTTGTAGAATGCCCCACATTCTGGATGTGTCTAACAGTTTCCTCACTACACTTATGTTGTTTTACTTTACTATGCACTGAAACGAGCAGTAGATCCATGTTGTCCAAATCAGTAGCTACAAGCCATGTGGCTCTTCACTACTTAAAATGTGTTCAGTGCTAGAAGATCTGAATATTTAGGTTTTCTATAAAATTTAATATAATTAAAATTTAAAAACTTCTGCCATTTAATAGAAGATCCTTAAGAATGTTTAGAAAAACTTGAGCATGTGAATGAATATATTTTTCAACTATAAATGTTATGAATTTAAAATGAAAATCAAGTGTTTTTGATTAAATTTTTGTTTGAATTGAATATTCTGTTAATATCAAATACACACTGGACTTTGAAAACAAATGAAAAGAGAAGGTAAAAGATCTCATTAACACGTTTTTACATTGATTCCATGCTGAAATAATGTTTGGGTATATTGGCTAAAATCACACTTATTATTAAAATTAATATTGCCTGTTTCTTTTTAGTTTTTATGATGTGACTTCTACAAAAGCCAGAGCTATATATTTATATATTTTAGCAACACTCCTCTTTCGCCCTCCTCCACCTTGTGCTCCCTTCCATTTACTTCCACTCTCAACATAACCAGTATCATAACTTGAAACATCATAGATGAGTTTCATTGTTTGGCTTTTTATTTTTATTTTACGGATGGCAACGTTATTGGATTTTCTGTACTATGTTCTGTGTGGTTAAATCTCCATATGGACCAGAAAGATAAAAGTTCAAAATAGATTTCAGAAAACTTAAAACAGAGGAAGACAAAATTCTTAACTCAGATATTGCTTTCTATGAGTTCTTGTCTACCAACTCAGTTTTCCCTATAACCTTTCTTAAAAGTTGAATATGGCTTTTTGTAATAGAAAAAAATATATAGATAGAAATGGTAAAACGTAGATACACATTTTAAGATAGAAATAAATTTCAAAGAGAAACTCACTTGGAAAATCTTCAGGTATTAGGCCCCTATGCTATATGCTTTAAGAACTAAAACACAGCTTAAAACAGTTGTCGCCAACGTTTTTTGGCCACATACCCTGAATGTGTTTTTAAAATCATTATCACATTCTTTTCGTTATAAGTTTAAACAGTTGCAAAGAAAGTGATTTCTGGTATACTGTACATATGAATATTTTTTTGTATGCTGTATGATGGGGTCACATTTCATTCTTTTTCCTTGTGCGTATCCCTTTATTGCAGCACCACTTGCTGAATTTTCTGTTTGTTTTTCTTTCTTTCTTTGCTCGTTTGTTTGTTTTGATAAGTGCATGGGCTGGGAACTGAACCCTGATATCCCCACTGGCAGGCAAGAATTCTACCACTAAACTATTCTTACACTTCCCATGAAATTTTAGACAAATTTTATATTAATCTTTTAAATAAACTATATAGAAACTAAGTACCAAGAATTTCCACGATTTCCTTGATTCATTCTCCTGTATACAATAAACTACCAACACTTGGGAGTTTGATCTTCAAAATACATCATATCTGTCTCCTCTAACCATCCTGACAAATCTAGTTCAGCCTTTCCGGTGTCTCCTCTCCTATGGGTTATTTCCATGGCCTCCAAACGAATCGCTCTGCCCTGTCTTAACTCTTTCGATGCCACTCTGACTGTACATTAAGCCAGGCTTAAAACCCTTCATATCTAGTCCTTGTCTCCTGTGATGATTCCCATCTCCTCACCATGACATATGAGACCACTCATTTCACCTCACCTCCACCCACCCTGTCTTCAGTTGCACTCCAGTAATGCCAGTGTTTTTATTGTTACCCCGTTGTCTTATTTCTTTTTCTTTCTTTTTTTGTGCATGGGCAGGCACTGGGAAATGAACCCGGGTGTCCGGCATGGCAGGCAAGAACTCTGCCACTGAGCCACTGTGGCCTGTTGTCTTATTTCTTAGCCATGGGCAATATGAAGTCAAAATGGACTTCCACTCTCCATCTTGGGTAGACGTAGAACGTGCCTTTCTGAATAGTTTGACAACACTGTTAGAGAAATCCTGCTCAAGTTAGTCAGGTAACCATAAGAAACAGACTTTATAGGTAATAGAAAAATAAATCTAATGAGAATCTCTAAAATTATTACTTTCTAAAACCAGTTAATATAATCAGTACTTATAGAGAGACTTTATTAGTGAGGCAATGATAACATTAATTTTCTCATTCTTGTTACATTCTCCCCGGTTAGATGATGTCCTCCAATCATTTAATTTTAAAAGAAAGGCATGTAGTGGTATAATCTCCACATTTTTACATTTTTCACACTGTCTTCCAATGTCATGCTTTCAGTGTTGATATTTTCATTTCATGTAAATACAAAAATTCTAGAATCATTATTCATAGTTTGTATTTATCCCATGTAATGTGAATGTTCATATGTTTTCCTATAGAAATATAGCACACTACAATACACTGGGATGCTACCTTTTATACGCCATATTGCATTTTTGAAAGTCTGAAAAATTCTGCATTATGAAATTCAGTTGGCACCAAGGGTTTTTAATCAGCATGAATAGATCCTTTTAAAACCAAGAGTATTGTTTAAATGCATTTTTGATTTCCGTTTTTGTGCAGTTTCGGTTTCCTAGTTTGTTTCTTAAGAACATGTCTAACTCCTTGTCTCCCATCCTCCCTGTCTATAATGTTATCTCTCTCCACTTGCCTCTGCATTTTACTTCTCAATTGTGTTCTCCAAGTCACTAAGTTTGTTCTCTTTGGCACAGTTCTGTTCTTCAACCCCATTCAATGCTATCGAAATTTTTGTTTCTTAGTCTTTTTTGTCATCTCACCCAGTTCACTTTGTAATCTCAGCTTTTTGTCTTTTTGTCTGTTCTGGTTGTTTATTGATCTCAGCATGCTTTCTCACTGTGAATTTTTACTCCTATTTAATGGAAGTCATAACTTTCTGCATCCTGTGGGCAGCTGATTTTTCATACTTAACTAGGGCCTTTCTATCCTTGTTTTTCCTAGCTTTTCAAAAAATAGGACTGATTGCTGGTTTTATCAAAGGAGATAAAAATAATGCTTTGATGTGTTGATAGAATAGGTAGACATCCTGATATTAAAGAGTTCTTGAATAAACCCTACTGGGTTATAGTGTCCTGATAATAGTGTATTATTTTTTGAAATCCTGCTGGATTTGGTTAAATAATGTTACATTTAAAATTATTGTTATATATTCTTAAGTAAAATTAATTTATACTTATGTTTGGATACTAAAATTTGATTTTCATACAGTCTTCATGTGCTATTAAATATACTTCTTTTGGTCTTTTTCCACCATTAAAAATGTAAAACCCATTCACAGGCAAAACTAAAAATAGATACTAAGAGATAGGTTTGCTGATCCATGGTCTAGAACAGTCTATCATTGGGAGTGTTTGTTTTTAAAAGGTTATTAGCACTCAGCTGTAAAACTGTCTAGCCCTATGACCTTTTCTTGTTTTTTAATCCTTTTAATCAGTGTATTTTTTTTCCTTTGTATGCTGTATGTGGGGTTACATTTCATTCTTTTTTCCATGTGAAGATCCCCTTATTGCAGCACCACTTGTTGAAGATTTTTGCGTTGTTGTTTGGTATGGTTTTCATTTGTTCGCTTGTTTGTTTGTTTGGGAAGTGCATGAATCGGGAATAAAACCCGGGTCTCCTGCACAGCAGATGAGAATTCTCCCACTGTATTACCCTCACACCCCCAAGCAGGTTTTATTAGTCATGCCAGGCCCTCAGCGTAATGGTTTTAATATGCAGACAGATTTATTCATGACTGTTAAAGAATTTTTAAAAGCTGATACGGGAAACTCAGATCAACATGCCTAGCATCAACTTTAGGCAATACTCAGAAGATAACAGAGCAGATCTTTCATGGGTACTTTGAATAAAACGTGGTCATGATCCGAAGCCGTAGAAGACAAATCATCACAAATTAAACTTTCTCTTTTGATAGGATTGCTCTAATGGAATTTGAGGAAGCAGTACAGGAAATAGACTGTGTGTACCAGGAATCTTTAAGTATCGATCTCTTCTAAAGAAACTGGCCTGGTCATATTTTCTACTCTGGTGGAAGGGTTCATTTTGATGCCCCTCAATTTGCTGGGGAGCCACCCATTTCCTCTGTGATTAAGTCCACCCTAACTCCCTTTATTTGTCATGGAGTTGCATACAGTATTGGCATATAATATTTTAATTCTCTTTTGTATCTGATTCCCAACCCTCTATGTTTTTGCTTTCTTTCTATTTTTCTTTCATCTGATTTGTGAGAATAATCTGTCTCAGTGATCTTATCTTTTCAAAGAATCAAAATTTGGGTTTATTCGTCCCTTCTTCTGGCATTTTATTTGATTTCCTGATTCATTAAATAGTTCCCCATTTCAACTTCATTTTCGTTTATTTTATTGTTCTTTATTGAACATTTTGAAATAGGTAATTATTTGTGCCATTTAATCATTTTTATTTATTAATGAAGGTATTAGAGGAGATGATGAGCCCTAATTAGGATAGGGGCAGGGAGGGTGTGCTGGGGGTTTGATTTTCAGGTGCTGTAATCTTCTAAAAGTTAGAAACTCACATAACGAATGTCTATATGTATATATACACACACATACTGCAGAACTGGGTGTTGGTTACACAGGTATGCTCACTTTGTGAAATTTATTAACCTCTGCACTTAAAGATTTTTGAAATTATCTATCTAAATGTTCTGAAAATGTCATAGAAAGTTCAAAAACTAAAAGCCTAACTAAAGGAATAATAAAATGAAATTGTCTTTTTTCTTGAAATTTAGAAGCCTTAAATGCATCATTTCAATGTTTACTGATTAAGCAGCCTCTGTTCAGAACTACTATATAATTTGTAGAACACATGTAATGTTTTTTTTTTTTTCCTGCATTCAGAGACTTGCCTAGGCTGGGGATCGGTCATTGATTATAGATAGGTGAAAACGTTCCATTTGTTTTGCTCAGCTCAATGCATTTATTGATTGACTCATTCTTTAAAACCGTAATTGACTATATGTGTTGAATTGCTAGTTTGTACAGGTCCTGTGCCTATTATTTTTACCCATATACAATAGCTCTTCAGCCCTGCCACCTATTTTTTGGTTCTATTTATTGCTATGACTCACCTTTTTTTTTTTTTTTTTAATTTCAGTGCAATTTTATTGAGATATATTCACCCATCCTATAATCCATCCAAAGTATACATTCAATGGCTCACAGTATCATCATATAGTTGTACATTCATCACCTTAGTCAATTGTAGAACATTTCATCACTCCAAAAAAAAGAAGACCTAAAACATCCCATATCCCTTACCCATTATTATTCTTTTTCACCTTTATTTTATTACTCCTCTACCCATGCAGTGGGTAAAGGGAGTGTCAGTCACAAGGTTTTAACAATCACAAGGTCACAGGATAAAAGCTATGTCGTTTTACAATCATTATCACAAATCAAAGCTCCTGGATTACAGTTCACCAATTTCAGGTGTTTCCTTCTGGCTCTTCGAACACACTAGAAACTAAAAAGAATTATCTATAAAACGAGTCAGTAGACATAATCATTTGTTAAATGCTAACTTCTCAGTTCCAGCTCCTCCCTCGCATTTGATCATTCTCCCAATCTTCAAGGATCTCTGGACAATGACCATTATTATTATTTCTGGTTTTACACAGGCTATTATGCATCATGAAGGCCATATGGACGATGGCTTAAATTTGTCTCGATCTCAACATGAAGAATCACGTACAGCACGGGTAATTCGCAGTACAGTCTTCCTTTTCAATAGGTTTATAAGGTATGTTCCCTGTACTTGGGGTTATTTGATATCTTACTTTCACTTCTTTATTGAAGTTAAAAATAGACGATCAAAAATATACTGTGGTGATATTAAAAACATGACAATAAATGTGACTTGATAACTTTCATGCAACTTGGTAGGAAAAGGTATACTGGTATCTGATACTTGGTATCAAAAAAGGCTGGTTAGGTTATTTTATGTCTTTTTTTTAAAAACCAGCTTTTGATAAATGAATTTGCTTTTAGAAATTCTGCACGTAACTTGTAATTGCTAACTACAAGTAAGTATTATTCTATAATATGCCCTGGTGTTGGACCTATTTAATTCTCTTTCTCTCTCTTTTTTAAATTCTCTTTTAAATGAGAATACTGAAATCTAGATACTTGGTGAGTTTTGAACTATATTAAGAAATGAAATGATTCGTATAATAACCAAGTTTTTCTAATTAATAATTGAAACAGTTGTCTGTAAACTAAACCAAATTTTTGGCCAAAGTGCTTTCTAGTAAAATTATACCAATTTACACTCTGACCTGTGATGGATATCTTTAAACTTTGCCAATTTGATGAACAAAAATATGTATGTATATATGTATATATTTTTCTAATTTACATTTCTTTGAGAATTGTGAGAATGAATGTATCTCATGTTTTTCGATCATATTTCTTCATTTAATTTTTCTTTTGTGACTTACCATATTATTCACCCATGTTTCTATTAGGCTACTAGAAGCTTTTGTTAGGTTAGAAATATTAATTACTTGTCCTTATATATAAGTTCCAAATGTTTTCCTTAATTTATTGGTTTGGAAAATAATTTTAGAGTGCTGTTTCCATAGAAGTTAAATCAAAAAATTATTTTTGGCTTAAGGCATGGTAAGACCTTCTCCATCCAAGTATATAAAGAGTCCCCATTTTTTCTCTTTCTTTTGTAAACCATCCCATGTATGTATGTGTGCGTGCACGCACCTGTACACATCTATATGCTTATGTGTGTAAACGAGGAATGTGCATGGCACTCTGCTTCATCACATCCTTAGAATTTATGCCATTTCTCTGCCTCATCTAAAGCCCGATCACTTAGAAATGGGGTGTCATGCTTTTATATGTTATTACTTGCATTTTATTACTTTGAAGTATTATTTGTGTTTATTTTTATATCATTCTATATAGTATGCATTACTTGTTTTTCTTATAATAAAATGCATTACAATTTAATGAAGTGTAAAATTAGTGATATCAAAAAGTACCACTTGGGGGCGGGCCATGGTGACTCAGTGGCAGAGTTCTCGCCTGCCATGGCCGGAGACCCAGGTTTGATTACTGGTAGTACTACTTGGAAATTATAACTTTAAAATCAGTGAAACTCAGCTTTTTGCCATCTTGTTCTTTCTGCTAGTTCTGATTTATTACAGCCAATCAGTTCTATGACAGATATTGAGCAAGATAATTATAGATCTTTAAAAATGCCAGTCTCCTATTATATTACCTCCATTGGTACACAATATGAGTGATAGTTTTTTTATTAGAATTTGACTCATGCAGTGCAGTCAGTGGAATGTAGAGATTCGATTTGGTAAACATAGCTAACTTACTACCAAAGAAATAAATGATTATTTGTATTTTTTCAAAAATCTAATATATCAGTGTTTAGGCTTTGTGTAGCAATGGTATAGTGTAAGTTACATTGTATATGCTGACTCATATACTAAAATGCATCAAAGTTAAACCGTTGACTATACTTAATAGTATAATAATTAAAATATGCTTTCATCAATTGTAACAAATGTTCTGTACCAGTGCTAGATGATACTACTACTACTAATAATGATGATAATAAAGAAAAAAAATGATTTCATCTTGAATGTAATTAGTTTTAGCACATTTGCTCTTTATTAGATTCTATGTTTTAAAAAAGAGTAGTGTCTATGGTTTGGAAAATGTATTTAAAAATTTAATAGTTGCTTATTTGATAACATAGAAAACCAAATATTGAAAATTTTAGGTTCTGTGGCAGAAATACTGAATTATATACTTGCTGCTTCATTACATCTTGAAATCGATTTTTACCTGAGTCTCTTAGATGGTGTTTCATTCATTATACCTATCATGATAAAATTAGCCCGTAATTACCTACAGAAATCATCTGATTCCTCCTCTGATCTTTATTATTTCTTTTCTTCTGCTTTCTCTTCTCTTTTAGTTTCTTAAGGTGAATGCTGATGTCATTAATTTATAACCTTTCTTTTCTAATGTAGGCATTTAGCTATAAACTTCCATCTTTAGTGGCATTCCATACATTTTGATATGTTGGGTTTTTATTTCCGTTTTGTTTACTCCTTTGACCAATGGATTGTTTAGTTTCCAAATATTTTGGGATTTTTCCAGAGATTACTCTGTTTCTGCTTTCTAATTTAATGCCACTGTGGTCAGAGAACATATTTGTAAGACTTGACTGCTTTAAAATTTATTGAGACATATTTTATTGTCCGTAATATGATCTGTCTTTGTAAATGTTCTTTGTGTACTTGAAAACTGCATTCTGCTACTGCTGAGCGCCTGTTCTCTAAATTTCAGTTTGATCTAGTTGACTAATGATGGTGCTCAAATCTTCTATTTCCTTACTGATTTTCTGTCTGCTTTTTTCTATCAATTATTGAGAAAAATTATTGAAAGCTCTGACTATAATTTTGGATTTTTCTATTTCTTTTTCCTGTTTTATCACTTCTTTGTTCATGAGTTTTGAAGCTCTGTTTTTAAGTGGATAGATATTTATGATTATGTCCTTTGGTAAATTGACCCCTTTATCATTATGAAATGACCTTCTTTATCCCTGGTAAGATGTTTTGCTGTGAAGTATACTTTATCTGATTTAATATAGCCACTTCAGCTCTCTTTTGACTAATATTAGCATTCTATGTCTTTTTAAATTCTTTTACTTTTATCCTGTCTGTGTCTTTATATGTAACTTGTGTTTCTTTTAGGCAACATATAATTGGATCTTGCATTTTTATCCAATCTAATAATTGCTGCCTTTTGATTGTGGTGTTTAGGCCATTTGCAATAATGTATTATTGCTATGGTTAGGTTTGAGTCTGTCGTTTTGCTATTTGTTTTGCATCTGTTCTATTCTTTGTTCACCTTTCCCTCCTTTTCTGCCTTGTTTTTGGTTAGTTGAGTATTTTTATTATCCCATTTTATCCTTTAGCTATAACTCTGTTATTTTAGTACTTGCTCTAGTGTTTATAGCATACTTTAACTTATCACAGTCTACCTTCATTGAGTATTTTATCTCTTTACATATGGTATAAGAACATTGCAGTAATATACTTCCATTTTTGCCTCTCAGAGTTTGTGCTGGTGTTGCCATAAGTTTTACTTTTACATATTTATAAACCCCATGCTACATTATCATTTTTTGTGTAAACAGTCAAGTGGTTTTAAAGAAGTTAAAACAATAAGAAAAACATTTTATAAATGTACCTGTGTAATTACCATTTCTGGTGCTCTTAATTCCTTTACAAGGCTCCATATTTCCTCCTGGCACCACTTCCTGCTGTTTGAAGGACTTCTTGTAAATAAATGTCTTGTAAGGTGGGGTCTGTTGGCGATGAACTTTTTCAACTTTATGTCTGGAAAAGTCTTTTCATTGCCTTTATTCTAAATAATATTTTTGCTGGATATAAAACTTCAGTTGACAGGGTTTTTTTTGGTTGTGTTTTTTTCTTTTGTGTTGACTGTGTTCATGCTTTTTGCTTGCCTTGTCATTTTTGTTTAGTTGCCACACATTATGAATTTCACCTTGTTGAGTGTTGGGTGCTTTGCAGTCCTATAAATATTCTTGGGAAACAGTTTAACTCTTAAATCTTTTAGGATTTTTTTGGATGGGAACAAAACAATCCTTATTCTAGGACTAATTATTCTTCACTATTGAGGCAAAGAGTCTCCTGGGTTCTCCATCCAGTGCCCGTGAATTATGAGGTCTTTCAGTCTGACTGGTGGATATGGGCACTGTTTCTGGCCCTGTGTGAGGGCAGGTAACTGTTCCCTCTAATCCTTTCAGGTAGTTCTGCTCTCTGCCTAAGAAAGTCTCCTCACATATATAGATTGGCCAATATCCTCCTGAATATTTCACAAGGACCCTCTGTAGAGCTCCAGAATTCTCTCTTTATAAGCTCGGTCCTCTCTCTGTTCTATCCTGCAAGCTCTAGTTAACCTGGTCCCCCCCCACACTCCACAGCATTCCTCAACTTGAGGGTTCTGTTTGCTGCACCAGGTTCCCCAACTCCAAGACCTTCCAACTCTCTCAAGACAGGGAACTGGAGCAGGTTTAGGAGTCACCCTATGTGGTTCACGTCTCTCGGGAATTATTGTCCTTCATTTCTTGACATCCAGCCTTGATATCAAGACTTGAAAAATGTTTTATTTCATATATATTTTGTCCCTTTTATTGATTGTTTCAGGAGGGAAGGTAAATCCAGTCAATGTTACTTCATCCTAGTCAGAAAAATCTCGAATCTTGTTGACATTTCCGTATCTATTTCAAGATGATTCCAAGTTACTCCTGCAAATGGAGTCTCCGTCTCTGAGCTAGTTCTGCATTGGTCTTGTCTTCCCTTTTAGATTTTCTCCTCATTTCAAAAGCAACCAAAATTTGCCATCTTTTCAGCAGTTATCTAACATCTGCTTTAACAGTGTCTGTCTACTCTCACTCTACCTAACAAATGCCATGGCTGAACTCAATGAGTCTTCTCTTATCCCTAACTGACCTTAGTGTTGTATTAGTTTTTCAAAAACTAAATTGAATTGAGCTTTGTTTTTTTCTTAAAGCTATTTTATTTTTTTTCCCCTGTGTATTTACACTTTGGTCATGTTGTTTAACTCTATCAGTCATTTGAATCTTTCTATATCTCTCTATATCTATATGTCTTTATATATAAAATATAATTAAGTTGCTGTAAATTTTTGGGCTATATGTTATATGTATACTGTATGACATTTATAGTACTTTCTATTTTTATTTGTGGTTTCTGAAAGCAACAGGCCCAAATCCAGATTTTTTAATTTTTTAACTGCTGAGATTAGATATTTTCTATTCTAACAATAGAAAATGTATTATTTTCATGTATTTGGGTTTTACTTTTATGCTTATTAGCATTACTGAGCAAATAGAAGTCTTGAATTTATACAGTACTTTAAGGTATTTCAGAAACTTTGAAAAAAATTACTTAATTCTGGAGCACTATAAAGTGTTTAATTTTTTAAGTAAAATATTTTGATCCTTCTGTCACATTCATGAAAGAAGAGACTTTGAAATTTCAACAGCCTTACAATATTTTCATCCATGAACTTTTCAGAGTAAATTATTTCAATTTTATTCATTTTATTAATGCAGATTTCTTTAATATTAGGGAGTCTCATTAAAAAAAATTCATACTCAGAGTTTACCATTTCACTTCTTAAGAATGAAAGTCAAAGTCATTTAATTGTTCATTTATCTTCTGTTTAGGTGGTTAATTTTCTGTGATTTTTCTGCTCGGCCTCTCCTAGGCCAGGGGTGTGTGTGTGTGTGTGTGTGTGTGTGTGTGTGTGTGTGTGTGTGTGTGTGTATGTAAATAAAATAAAATATCAAACCTCCTTCTTCCTAGGTATATTAATAAATGCACTTTAGAAGTGAATGCGAGAAGGAAGGAAACTGTTCATTAGATAGCAAGGTGGTTCAATCTTTAAATTATAATATATGTTTGTATGTTTGTCAAGATTTACAATAATGTATAATATAATATATAGAAATATGCCTTTAGTTTTTGCTCTGACACAGTGTAATTCTACTATTTTTGGCTTTCCCCAAATACTACTTAGGCTCATTATTTTGTTCTTGTTACATTACAATTGTAAACATCTTTATATGAGATGTAAATTCTAAAACAGCGTAATTAAATGAGTTTAGAAGTTTTGAATGCACTTTTCTAACAAGACAAGACTCAAACTACTGGAAACGTTTTCAGAGTAATTGCCATCATCACATTTCTAATGGCAGAAGTGTTTTGTTCAACTTAACTTAAAAACCAATTAATAAAAATGGACATTTACCATTGTTTTACTTAAGTTTTGAAGATGTTTAAAATAAGATATTAAAATGTTATTATGCTTAACTCACTTTTGAATCCCATTCTCTTTAGTAGGATGAGTTTTGAGTTTGGTTTTGTCACAATTTATTTATGTTTAACTAGAATTAATATTCTATGAAATATTTATAAAAGAAACATTTCATTGCATATTAATTTTCACTTTAAAAGAAGAGAAATAATTTTCTTTTGAAAATTATGTTTTGTTCTTTTTAGATGTAGGAAAACTTGTAGAGACAATGAGCTAGGGAATGGAGAAATTCCATTGATTAAGGGAAAGGAAGTTTCAGGCTAAAACTTTACAATAGTCATTCAGTTCTATTTCTGCTGTTTGATAAAGCTCAGGACGAATATTAAAAAATTATTAGTAATCATCATCTAACCAATAATACCTTTTAAGTAATATTTCTGAGCATCCTAAAATTCAAAGCCCAAAATAAAAAGACAACAAATCCAAAGTTAAAGTATTTTTCATTAATAAGGCTTTTATTTTTAAAAATGTAAATTCCAATACAGTGAGATAATTAGCAAGAAGCATTTCCTTGGAATAAAATCTTGTCATGTAATTTTGCTGATGCAGAGACCAGTAAAGATAGTGTAATATTTTTATGCATTAAATTTTGTCATGAACAATCAGACTGCTGCTCTTTCACCTCCAGAATAGACTGTCTCCCATTCATTTTTGGTGTCCGTTGTGATTTTTTATTTTAATACACTTTTTATTCTGGAATAATTTTACATTTGCAAACCTCATGCTGTAAAGTTCTTTCTAGAAACATTCAGAGCTATGGGTTTGAAAACTTAGAGACTCAGTAAGTTCAACAAACACATTTATAGTCTATATTATGTTTTTTTCCAAAGGCTAGACTAGGCATCCTAATAATGGTTTTTAACCAGTTTCTTAAGTACATTTCTTTTAGGAAATAGAAAAGAATCTTGACAGGTTATTCCCTGATTATTTCTAAATTAACATCTTTTGCATTTATTTTTTTAAATGGCAGGAATTAAACAAAGAAGCAGTGAATATCAAGGAGAGGCTAGCAATTCCTTCTCAAAATCAAAACAAAAAAGTAAATGTCCGGATCATGAATCTGGGAAGTCACAGTCTTAAAGCTTTGCAGTACTTTAAAAATGAAAATCAGCTCATTTCTAAATAGTTAGACTTTTTGTAGGCATTCTGTAGGCTCTCCAGGTTTTGATCTAGATGAGTCACTCTTTTACTGGTGTTTATAACATTATATAAACATGACAGAATACAAAATTTCTGGTATGAGTATATTATTATTTCTATTTGAGGAAAGACCTTTCTTATGTGTTCATTTTACAGTGGCATAGGGAGACAGAATAAAGCTGTGAAATCATCTCTCGACAAAATTAATAATAAAATAAAATAACGATTCACTGATGTAGGGAAATGTTTGCAATTTATTTTAGGGGCCTCGATGCTCTGAGCAAGAAAATGAAGGCTTCCACAGTGGATTTACCTATAGAATCTGTAAGTCTCAGTCTGCAGGATTTAATTGGCTACTTCCACCCACCAGATGAGCATTTAGAGCATGAGGACAAGCAGAACAGATTACGAGCTCTAAAGAATCGGCAGAATCTCTTCCAGGAAGAGGTACGTTTCTATCAATACTCGTTTATTTTGTCTTCTTGTGAGAATAACTTCCTTATGGGGAAAATGCCCCATCTCCTTGATTTTGGGTTATAGAGGAGCGGTATATTCCTATACAAAGGAAACAGACACTGGAGGAATCCTGCAATTATTTTTATTTCTCTGGCAGTGAGTATTAATTTTAAAAGATGGAACTTTGCAGTCCCCTGGCAAGGAACGTTTAATTTTATTGTCTGATCAGCGCACACACTGATCAGTCTGAAGCGGGATAATTTGCTTCGTGTTGGCTATGTAAAGAATCTTAAAATGCCTGAATGAAAAAGGCTTTCAAAAAGCATCAGGTTTTCAAACTGTTCAACAGGCTCCTTGGGAGTGTTTTCAGGATCCACCAGGAGCTCTGTGTTGGGGATAGAAGGTGCCAAAGGGAATGCCACCCTAGGAGGCAGAGCACCAGACACCGTGCTTGCACAGAACAAACCTTCTTTTTTTCTTTTTTCTTTTGCATATATTAAATACCAATGTATTTAATACTAAAAATACCAAAAGTTTCCCTGCTAAACAAGCTTGAATGCCATTTCTAATCAACAGGATTCCAGAAGGACCACGTGATCTGTCAAACTGTCCTAACGCTGACATCATAACTAGTATCATATATTCAGGAATCTCCATGGGAGGAGGCCGGGTCCTCTGGGAAATCAGGCTGGCTCAGCAACTGTGCTCGTTCTTCTCCACGCTCTTTGTATGTGGAGTAATGAAATTTTCTCGGTGCAAGTGTAGTTGTCAGAGTATCTCATTCACACATTGCTGAATTCCCATAGTCCCTGAATCCATGTTCTCCTCATTTTAAAGCTGTTTTCTAATTTCCCATCAGAAATCTTTGGAACTGACATATTTTTTGAGGCTTTTTTTCACTGTGTATACCTGGGAAATGACCTACCTGGAGAGCATAATGACATGAAGTCAGGAAATGTCAACGTAAACCTCTAATAACAACGCAGAGTTTATTGGGAATTTTTCTTTCCGTGAATGCCAAATTATTGGGCCATTTACTGTACTGTATGTATTTGGTACCTGGAGAAATAAAAATATTGGGTTGTGAAAATTTTAAATAGTGATTTGGTGTGGTTTTCATTTTTCTTTTCTCGTATAAGACTATCTGAATGTGAATCTAGAAGTGTTTTCAGGTAATGGTGCTTTTAAAATTCTCTGTGTGAAATAAGTTGCTTAGTCAACTCTTTATAGCTCTTTCTTTCACGTGCTTTGCCTTGTTCTGAAAATCTCAATCTAACAATAATAATAGAAGCGGTTTTTCAAATTTAGACCTCTTCTTGCAAAGTTCTGTAATAACTTTTGAATTGCTTTAAAGATGTCTTTTCATGAAATTTTCTTTGTTTCATTTATGATATCTTCTTTCAAATGCTAATAATACTGCCTCTCCTAAGAATAAGAGTCTGTTCCAATGCATACTAACAATAAATTCTGTTCTGACTGATTCATTTGTATTAAACTTTGCAAACAGAATTATGAAATATGTTTTTTAGGTTATTCTTCTGCTCCCAGGGAGCAGAGAATTTCATTCAGGATTTAAAAGCTCCTTTAGTTGTTTGAAGGACATTGCATTTAACAAGCAAGTGCAATTCTTCCTGTCTTTCAAATAGACTGTCTAAATTATCTTTACGATTCACAGACTTACTTTAAGTGATATTTTCTTTTCTTATCATCGTATCATTTTTTTCCTGCGAGCAGAATGACAATTTGTGAAGGTACTTTCTCCTTTTCTCCTGCAGGGGATGATTAACCTTGTGCTGGAATGCATCGACCGCCTGCACGTCTACAGCAGCGCAGCTCACTTTGCTGACGTGGCTGGGAGGGAAGCAGGAGAATCTTGGAAATCTATTCTGAATTCTCTGTATGAGTTACTGGGTAAGAAATACGATTGTCTTTTCAAGCCAACTGAGTTATGTCTACTGAAAATGATCACGTGATAGTTGTAACAATTATATAACTTGCTTGCTGTTTGAGGTTGTCATTGTTTAACATTAGCTGGACCATGTCAAATGATGTTTAGTATTTAAATCCTTCTCTAAGTGTCAGAGTTTGTCAGGACAGTAATTGCCTTTGGTTAAAGGAAAACAGTCATCCCAGGTCAGTTTTGGCGGGTTAAAGCCTCCACGTGAATTGGTATTAAGTATTTCTTTTTTGGCATTGGAGTTAATTTCATAAGAGCTCCTCTCATTTCCACACAGTCCCTTCTTGCCAGATATTTCTTCCAGTCTTCTTCTCTAGAACTTTATGTGATCTGCTTTTGGCAACCCTTGGTGGTTCTTGAAATATTAAGCAAAACTTGTTGTGGTTTATAATGCATTCCTGGTGGTTCTCTACAAATATAGATCCTTCATTACTTTGGGCCTGAACTGTTGCAATAGCTTCTACTTGTCTCTTCTCAAAACTGTAAAGGATCTGAGATGTTACCCTACTTGTTAGAGTTTAGGTTAAAATTAACTTGTTAGTGATTAAGATAAAGAAAGATAGTTTATTATTCACAGCAATAGCTGGAGCCAGAGTATCAGCATTTTTTATGTGTGTTGTCAGATCTGTTAGCCTTAGTTTTCAGAGGACAATACATTGCAAAGGGAGCCAGATAATACCTCTGCATGCAATAGGTTGAGTTAAAGTAGAGGAATCCAGAATTCGGAGAGCCTGGATCGATTACACTGGGTAGTAAGCTTGTTTGCCCTTTGCTGTGGAGAGAGACAGTGTCTCCCAAGGCTATTTGCTGCATACGTCCTTGTAAAAATAGCCCCAAAGGCAGTCATTGCCTCCTTTGCAAAATATGCAGAACCATACGGGACTGTTCTAGTTTGCTAGCTGCCAAAATGCAATATACTGGAAACAGAATGGCTTTTAAAAGGGGGAATTTAATAAGTTCTGGTTTACAGTTCTAAGGCCGAGAAAATGTTCCAAATAAAGCAAGTCTATAGAAATGTCCAATCATAGGCATCCAGGGAAAGATACCTTGGTTCAAGAAGGCCAGTGAAGTTCGGGGTTTCTTTCTCAAGTGGAAGGGCACATGGTGAACACAATGAGCTTCTCTCTCATCCGGAAAGGCATGTGGCAAACACAGCATCATCTACTAGCTTTCTCTCCTGGTTCCCTGTTTCATGAAAGCTCCTGGGAGGAGTATTCCTTCTTCATCTCCAAAGGTCACTGGCTTGTGGGCTCCCTGCTTCTTGTGGCTACATCGTTCTTCTCTGCTCTTTCTGAATGTCCTCATTCTCCAAAATGTTTCCTCTTTTATAGGACTCCAGAAACCAATCAAGACCCACCCGAAAGGGTGGAGACACACCTCCAACTAACCCAGCTCAACAACCACTCTTGATTAAATCACACCTTCAGGGAAATGATCTAATTACAGTTTCAAACATACAATACGGAATAGGGATTAGAAGAGATGGCTGCCTTTACAAAATGGGATTAGGATTAGAACATGGCTTTTTTTAGGGTACATCTATCATTTCAGAGACATTGTCTTCCAAGGCTATTTGCTGCATACCTCCTTCTAAAGATAGCCTGGAACGAAGCTGTCATTGCCTCCTTTGCAAAATGTGCAGAAACACGGGACCTATGAAGAACGGGCTTTATCTCTACTCCAACCCTCACCTCCAAATCCCAGATTCATCCCATCCGCTACAACTATGCATCACTTCTCTGTTGAGAAATTTTTCATTGACCATCAAGCTTCAAATTTCTTAGTTTAGGTCAGTCTTTTCAAACTCATGGTCTTAGCTGTCAGGCTGTTATGACAAATACCTTTTAGTGTGTTGGCTTAAATAACAGGAATATTTTGTCTCATGGTTTCAGAGTCTAGAAGGTTTGCTTATTCCCAGACTGGTAGCACTCTGGCTGCCCAAGGGTCCTTGGGTTTCTCTGCTTTCCCATCATGGCCATGTCCTCTTCTTCCTCTTCCAGGTTCCATCAGCTTCTTGCTTCCAGCTCCTCTCTCTGGCTTTCTCTCACTATTTCTGAATTTCTTCTGCTTATAAGGACTCCAGTAATCTGGACTCACTCTCAAATATTTGGGCTACAATTTAAGTAAAATAACATCTTCAAGAAATCCTGTTTAAAGGGGTTTGTACCCACAGATGTACGGATAAAGCCCAAGAACATGTCCATATTTGGGGTTTCATAAACTCAAACCACCACACTTTCTTTCTCCCTACCATACCACAGGTTTCTAAACATCCTGTATGTGTTCTGTGACATTTTTTTTTACCCTTATCTTTTCCTGCCTGATAAATCCCAAATATCTTTCAAGCCCCAGTTCACTTGCCCCTGGTTTTTGAAGTTACTGTTAAGATTTCTCCCAGTTCTCAAGCAGAATAGAAAGCTTCCTTCTCTGTGCTTTCTTGGCTTTTAGTGTTTTCCTGGATTATAGCAGGTATCACTTTGCTTATTTAGTTATATATGTGGCTGGAATTTCAAGGGCAAAAGTAGCACCCTTCTGATGTTTGTGTCTCTGTCGTATAACTGAATGCCTGGCACATAGTAGGTACTAAGTAAATGTTCCTGATGAAAAGACTGAGTGCTTATAGAATAGGAAGGCAAACCTAAGTATAAAAAGAGATCACAGTGAAGTTTTTAATGTGAAGAATGAAGGGGAGTCAAAATATTTCAAAATGTTTAAAAATTCTCTATTATTTAATTGGACTTCTGTAAAATTTACAGTTATAATGCCATTTATGCAAATAAAAGTCTGATGCCCAGTAAAAATGTTGATTTGTACCCCTTATGTGGACCTTTTGATATGCCATTAAAATTTAACACATGTGCTTTGGTACTGTCAGACTGTATGTATTATGCCAAAAGTAACATTTGGCCAGTGTTAACTTTGAACAGGACCAGGGGCATTGAAACTTTATAAAAGTCTGAATTTATTATTTTACCCACAGCAATAATCAGGAAAAGGATTTTTTGCAAATACGTAAGTAAGTGCTGTATTTCTAAATAGTAGAGACTGAACTTTGGTTGTTGTTTTAACACCTCAGTTTAACTTCCTGGCTTGGTGTGATTCTGCATTAATTCGTGAGACAAACCCAATGCTTTAGGTAAAGAAGCTCATCATGTGTTCGTGTTTAAGTGTAGAAAGGGTTATGTGCAAGGAGAATAGTTTTTATTATAGATAAATCTAGATAACATGCAACTTTTATTTTCTTGGTGACTCTTTTCAGTCTCTGTTAGTTGATCCCTTTAACAGGTCATATGCTTGTGTATCCATGGTTGATAAAAATGTTCAGAGAATTTAAATGATTTTTCTATAATCATCGAAACAAATTCCAGCAAAGGATACACTTCAGTTTTATCCTTTAGAGCTGTTTATCCCCCAATCCTATGCTCCATTTATCTCCACAGAGTTTGGGGGGATTATATTTTATTACTCTAGAATTGATTGAAGTAGCAATAATATACTCTATAAAATGCCAGGGTGCTTGCTGGTTGTGAGAAGAACTTCTCGTCATAGTACCATGGTTTAATTTTTAATTGGAACTTGAATAGAGATGTGATTTTAAAATAGTTTAATGTTTTATTTACTCAAATGGAAAGGGAAGAAGCAATTATTTAGGTAGAATGATATATCTATCAGGATGTGTTCATTTGGAAATGATCGAATACTTAGAGTCAAACTTGCTTAAAAATTAGAGTGGATGTATTGGCTTGTGCAATGGGTGGTATTCCAGTGGGTTTAACTCATGACTTGATCATGTCATCAAAAACTAGCTTCTTTTTGGTTTCTCCTCTGCTCCTGTGGGGTCATCTACTCCCAGTGCAGGCTTCCCTTTGTCATCTCAAATGGTTGCTGTCATTTCCTGGTGCTACATGTTTCCTCTTTGGTACATGAAGAGTAAAAGAACTGCATCTGGAAATTATATCTTAAGAAAAAGGATACTATTTCCTAACATGCAAACAAACCGTTCATTGCATCCACACTGTGTCTGTGGCCATTCCTGAACTGGTAGTTCTGGCAAAGGGGTGGGGATTTCACCATCACTGGCTTTGATTGTTGGGGGGGACCCTCTTCTAAAACTGGGGCAAGCTCTTTGCTTGTGTGAATGCAGAGAAGCAGCTACAGCATTCTCTACAGATGTTACCTCAAATGCTTAAGGGGTTGGGTTCTAATCAGAGTGCTTTTATCTGCTACCTTGCGCCATGCTTGAATATAGCAGGCACTCAAATACTTTGGTTTGAATTATTTAACAAACACTTCACAGAGCTTCACATTCAGGATAGATTTTGACCATCTACTCACTTTATTAAAAAGCCGATCCTATCACTCCTTTTCCATTATATCCTTTTCTTAAAAAACAAAAGCTTAAAAGCATTGCACCTGGAGCCAAGAGCCTCTGAGAAAAATTATATCCTTCTGCTCAGGGTCTCCATATCCCAGCTCTTCCACTTATGTGCATTTGGGAAGATGAATAAATTTGTGCCCACATTTCTCATCTACAAAAAGGGGGAAATAACAGTCCGTCCTCTGGGGTTGTTGTGCCAATTACAGGAATTAATGTGAAGTATTTAGGAAGATGGTAGGCACACAGTAGTACCTACTATTAGAAATCTGATCCATGAAATGGCAAAATACAAATTGCCTTCAGAAGGCTGTCATGGGGCTTAAGTGTGTTCATATACATCACATCTTAGCACAGCATTTGTTTTCTTCTCTCTATTATTAGTCCCATCTCGGATTCTCTCCCGGGCTAACCTTCGTCTCTAACTTCTATTTTTGTTCTTGTTGCTTTCAATTATGTCTTAGAAAAATAGCTTCATTTAAAACTGTTGGATTTAAGGAGGAAATTTCTCATTTAGCTGATAGAAGACGTGGGCCATTGTCCATGCACACTGGCTGTTGATTTTCTCATCAGAAAATAAAGTTTTCTTTATAGTAGGCTCCACTCTGAAAATTTTGCATTTTACCATTCTACCCATTTCCTGAATGCAGTATCCCACCTCTTGTACTCTGGTTATATGGTAGGGATTCAGTGAATCCTTGTGATGTGAAAACATTTTTGATACTGAGAGATTTCTCATCAGACTCTGCCTCCATGCCTTCTTTCCGCCAATCTCTATTTCAGTCTTCAGGAAATATGAACATTGTTCAAGAATTTTTGTAACCGAGAAGTTAGGATTTAACAAATGAGTATGACGACTGAATCAGTATATAAATATTCCTTTTTTCTTTTTGGTTTATTAGAGTAGACAGAGGGAAATACCTGAAATCTCTGAACTGTAATCCAGCCACCCTGATCTCTGATAATGACTGTAAAAGCCTTTATCGTGTGCCTTGGTCATTATAAAAGCTGGTATTCCTCGGATAAGTTTTTGTGTTTGTTTGTTCTAACTTCAGCAACTTGTAAGGGCTAACCCCCTAATGCTAATGAAGGAATTAAATCAGCTCAGAACCAACTATTCACTACTCACAGCACAGTTTCACTACTCTAACGTTTGCAAACTATTTCTGCTTAGACTTGCTGTCAAGATGGTAGCTCCATCTCTCTTCCTTTCTGCTTATGCTCGCTTTTGAAGCTGAATTTGTAATGACTCCATTTCCCCTTGTTAGAATCCATAAAAACCTTGAACACCTTGAGGCTAGGGGAGACAGAATTTTAGGCCATCTCCTGCTTTGCATCCAGCAGTAAACTCTTTCTGTCTTTGAAATCCCCGGGTCTCAGAAATTAGTCTCTGAGTGCATCGAGCAGAGAATTCACCGCCTTTGTCTGGTGTCATTTTCATTGACTCTCTGGCACCTGGTATTGTAATAACCTTTCTATTCTGGCCTTCGGAATATTCCAGCACCATCTGTGACCTGTCCCTTCCCCTTCACCTGCTCCCTCATTCACTTTGTCTCCTGTCCCTCCTGTATTCACATACTTCTTGTCCTTTCTACAACCCGGTACTGTATTTCTAAAACATCTAGAATTACTTACCTCAACTGCATTTGAATATTTTAAAAATTCATGTGTCTAGTTTCTTAATTATTTACACCCCATTTGATTAAGAAAGGATTTGAGGGAGATATTACTTAAATTGAGTTAGTTAGAATCCCCTAAAACTCACATCCAAAAGGAAGACAGCAGGTCATATAACCACATGTGTCACTCAGAACGTACAATGACTTCAGACACATGAATATTTTTTGACTTTTGAAATAATTTTTTCATGCAACAGGAAACATAATTTCTAAGCATGCTTCCTCCAACACATACATGTATTCTTAATGTTCTTATTTACATATTGCTACTTCTGAGAGGGTGTTTGTTAATACCCACACCTGTGTGTTCCAGAAAATTGTGAGTAGTTTTTAGAAATAATTCTTAGTAATATCACTCCTAAGGAAAGCTTCCTATTTCCTCCTTCTCCTGCTTTTTCCAAGAGTCTTGTCTCCTAATATCCTTTATAAGATCTCCTGATGAGCTCTTTAATAAACATAGACATTGTCATGTTGGAGAGGACATGGGCATGTAATTGTTTTAGGCCTCTTTGATTCTCGGTCTAGGTTCCTTTCCTTTCATTCTGAAGCTCTTCCTTTATCATTGCTTATAGGGCAGGTCTAGTGATGATAAACTCCCTCTTTTATTAATGTCTTAATCTCGCCCTCATTTTTAGAGAGACAGTGTCACTGGATACAAAATTATTGGTAGGCAATTATTTTCTTTCTGCACTGTAGATTTTTTGTCTCACTGCCTTTTCGCCTCTAAGGTCTAATGAGATCAGCACTTAATCTTCTTGAGGCTCCATTTGACATAGCACATTACTTTCCTCTTCCATCTTTCAAAACTTCACCCTTGTACTTGGAATTCAACATTTTGACTACAGTGTGTCAGTGTGACCTGTTGGGGTCTGTTGGTCCTCTTGAATGTGTGTATTCACATCTTTTGTCAAATTTGGGATGCTTTTGGCATTACTTCTTTGAACATTCATCTTGTCTCTTCATCTCTTTCTTCTCTTTTTGGGACTCCTATAATGCACATGTTGTTACACTGGACCCACAGGTCTCTCTGTCTCTGTTGCTGTTTTTTCTTCATTCTTTTTTCTTTCTGCTCCTCATTGAGTCATTGCACAGTTCTTTCTTCTCCCAGATCTAATCTGCTGTTGTAACACTCTAAGGAATTTTTCATTTTAGTTACTGTGATCTTTGACTCCAGCACTTCTGTTTAGTTCTGTTTTCAAATTTCTTTATCTTTTTTGAGATTCGTATGATGTTCATTCATCGTTTACCTGATATCCTTTAGCTCTTTCTCCATGTTTTCCTTTAGCAGTTTAAGGACATTGAAGATTATTTTTTAAAAAGACTTTGATTTGACCAAAGTCTGATGTTCTGATTTGACAGTGTTCGAAGTTTTATCTTGTTCATTGGATAGACCATCATTTCCTGGTTCTTTAACTTGTAATCTTTCGGTGCATATTATACATTTTAATACTGTAATATATTAATAATGATTTATTCCTTGGGTGATTCCTTAAGTTTGTATTTAGTTGGTGATATGACAGAGATTTCCTAGATTGTCAGTAGCTAATAATGACAAGCAAACCAAGGCAAAGACACTTTTCAGACTTTGTAAATTGGCTCTTTTTTGGCTGGTTCTTTTCCTTCTAAGTTTAGTTCTCCTTCTCAGAAGATCAGTAGAAGGAGAAAGTGTGAGATCCTCTTTGTCTTTTCTTAGACTGTGTCTTACCCTGAGCGTGTGCTTGCTTATTATGGCCTTAGGAATTCCCTATTTACAGACATTTGAATGCCTCCTCTACTTCCTATAAAATAGACTTTCTCCCCATCCTGGGTGCTTTATTGCATTTTTCAAAAGTGATAATCCTTGGTCCCAGGCCACTTTGATTTAATTGTTTCTTAAAGTGCTTTGGCTGTGAGCAAGCTGCTTCTGACTGCAGGGCGAGTTCTGGGAGAGCAAGCCAGAGAGGAGTTCCCTGATTCAGTCTTTCAAGCTGCCACCCAATAGGTGGACATGAAGATGCCGGCACCCCAGTAGATGAGTAGGTGTTGTTCTGGTCCATCCAGAACAGGGTCAGGGACCCACAGTAAAAGCTAGGGCAGCAGCACCCCTTTCCCAGGAGGTTTGGGAGTGAGGGGCCAGGAACTTCTGTTTTTAAGTTGTGTTTTCTTGATTTGGCACATGCCCAGTTACTACAACCTTTTCATTGTTTTCTAGGGTTCTCAGGAATATGGATCTGCAAGTTTTTGCTAGTTGTTCAAAGATCCCGTGGTGGGAAAAGATCCCTAGGGTGTCTTACCCCCCTCTCCTGGTTGAGAGGAGCAGATTCTTCCTTGGGGCTATGTGTTAAATAAACCACCTTCTTTTCTTTTTTCTTTTTCCCCTGGCATGTCTATTTATCATAGAGAATAAAAAGGGAGGGTGGGAATGATCATACATAATCATTATCATATTTGACATGGATAGATTTAATATGTGTTTTAGGTAGAGAATGACAAAGTAAATTTATGAGCCTGCCATCTGGAAGACCTAAAGATCTTATAGGCACCGATATTCATGGCTGGGAAAGCGCTGCTGGGACACGCTTTCATACATCTATTCTGACATCCGCACAGTTAATCTGTTGGGAGGCTTGAAAGCCAGGATGATTTTCTAAAGAGGTCTGAAAAATGGCTCTTGGAAAACGCTGTCTGTGAATGAATTCAAAGTATGAATTCATTTTATCGTGATTCAAAGTATGAAACAAACAGAATAGATTGCCGTTCTTTTTTAGTAATGTAGAATTAACTAATTCTTGAATCCTTAAACACTTGGGAAGAGTACAGACAGTGGGGAACTTTGTGTGTCCAGCTTATTTTCCAGATATTTTCAAGAGGCATTATTTTCGTAAATACCATAAACCAGTGAGAGAAGGCACTCATATATAACAGGGTCACAGGTTTCACACACTCTCCTATCGGGTGTTATTTCAGTGTTCTGCATATAGATATTAACTGTCATTCTGTAGGAAATTCTGAAAAGGCATTTTATAAACAAGACACTTTCGCACTTTTGTTTTCAGCTTTGTAATTGTCTCATCTCTATGAAACGAAAATGGCAGCCTTTGTGTTTTTGTTTTTGTTTGCATGGTAAGGCTCTGGGAATCGAACCCGGGTCTTTGGCACGGTGGCAGGCGAGAACTCGGCCAATGAGCCCCTGTTGGCTGCCCACCGTTGTCTTTTTTTTTTTTTTTTTTTTTAAAGGAAGGAAAGACAGAGAAGGAAGGAAGGATGGAAGGAAGGAAGGGAGGAAGAAAGGGAAACATTTTTAAACATTTTCTTGTTTTATTATATTTTGTTTGTTTGTTTGTTTTTTACATGGGCTGGGGCCGGGAATCGAACCGGGGTCCTCCGGCACGGCAGGCAAGCACTCTTGCCCGCTGAGCCACCGCGGCCCGCCCCCCACCATTGTCTTTTAAAGTGAAATTTATTTCATAACCAGTTTTGTGAGAGAGCCATGTTCTTCTCTGTTTATACACCATCAGGACCCCCATCTTTTCATTCCTTTGAGCAGGAAGTGAGTGTGGTGAGATGTGGCACAGCACAGGGCCAGGGCACCGTCTCTGAAATCATATTGCCTGGGTTTAAATCCTGGCTCTACTGTATGTGAACAAAAAATGCTATTTCTCTCCTTACCTTCTCCTCTGCAGGAAAGCTACTGTTTCTCCTTTGATCTGGATGGACAGGATGCAAGTTGAGGAGATGGGACAGTTTCCTGCTTGGAAACGTGGCTGCATGCCCTCTGGCCCTGCTGGGAAGTTCCATCCCTTGGGCTCTGGCAGTAGCCTTGTGCTGACTCTTAGTCTTGTGGGCATGTTGGAAGTTCCCACCTAGCCCCTCTTTCCTGGAATTCCTGTGCCTGGGCAGCAGCACCTCTGTTCTGGGCGGCAGTTTGCAGCTCCCTCTTTAGCCCATATTCACCTAATGTTGTACCACCAATATCTTCTTATTAAATGTTGTGATCAACTTCCTAGGATCACTCTGTCCTTCTCCATATTTTTAGAAACTGCGTTAACTGATTTCTTCTGGACTTGCAAAATTATAGTTCAGTACTCCATTTCTTCTGCAAAACATATTGATTGCTGCTGCAGTGCAACTTATTAATAGAGTATTTCTGTGTTTATAGCAAGGGTCTAATGTGTTTATTCCCAATTCAGTTTGTGCCAGTTGTATTTGTTATTGTAATTATGTAAAGGGATTGATTGTCATGTAAAACTATAATCTATGGGTATGAAAAGGGAAAAAAAAGTTATTTTTTTTCTAGGATATAAAATTGAATGTATTGAAAGACTAAAGAAAGTAAAGCAAAAACTCTAAATTTAGGTAGGGTAAAACAATTATAAAAGATGCTAGAAGAACGTAAAATTCTGGAAAGATTCTGCACACTAATCGCTTCACAAAGATTGTTGAAGAAATCTATACTTAAATACTTAAAGCAGGTATGCATGTATCATTTTTAAGGATGCATATTTTAATGTATTCTCGTTACTTAACCTTTCTAGGTCTCTATTGTGTAAGAAAGCATCTAAGTTTATTCATTCATAATTCCCCAGTTCTCTATTGCTGTTTAACAAACTACACCAAAACTTTGCCATTTAAGCAACAGCTGCTGTATTAAAACTCACTGTTTTGTGGGTCCGGAGTCTAGGCAGGGCTCAGCCGGGTGATTGTTGCGTGCTCCCCGGCGTCAATGGAGGTCACTTGGAGGCCTTACTTGTTGGACAGGCTGCTCTGGAGGGCCGGGGATGATGTTGTTCACTGGTCTGATCCCTTGTAGGGGGACAGCTGAAAAGCTGGTTTTAGTGGGAACTGTTTACCAGAGCCATTGTGAACACAGTCCAGCATGATAACTTCAGGGCAGCTCAGACCTGCCAGAGAGATTCCTCCTAAAGTCCAAGTTAGAGCTGCAAGGTTTTTTTATGGCCCAGCTGGGATGCCCTAAAACTCTACTTTGGCAATCTATTGGTAAAGTCACTGTGGCCAACCCAGATGCAAGGTCAAGGAGTGCAGATTCCTTTTCTCAGTGGTAGAAATAGCGAAGATAACTTATTGAGATAGATTTTGAGGTAAAAAAATATACATATTTAAAACTTTGAAATACCTGTCATATTGCCCCTCGGAAAGACTATTCCTGCATATGCCTCCAATCATATGGAGACATAAATTTCTCTTTTTTTTTTCCTTTTGCATTGTCTAGTACTTCTGGGCAATGTTAAATACTGTTCATAGTGGGCATTATTGTTTCTAACTTACATGGAAATGTTTGTATTATTTTACCATTAAGTATCATATAACTGACTTTTGATTTGAAATATACACAGATACTTATTTGTAATGTTTAGTGAGGATTCTGTTTTACTGAGTTATTGTTTTTTATTAGAAATATGTACAGTTCAGTGTATCGAGACTGTGATTTGTTTCATTGTTGACTTATTGATAGATTTTCTAATGTAGAACCATTTCTGCATTATAGGAATGAACCTGCATTTGGGTTAATGTTGCCCAAGTACTGCTGAATTTGATTTGTAAATGCTGCCCTTTTGTAGGGTTTGTGCATTTATAATTCATATGTAAATGTTTCCTCTAGTTTTCCTATGTGCATGTTCTCTTTGTTATACTTTGATATCAAAGTTATCTTTTTTCAAAAAAAATAGATAGGTTCTTTGAGTTCCTTTACTTTGGAAGAGATTAAATAGTATTTCCTGAGTATAGTGAAAAAGTGTGTTTTTTGACATTCTTCTTAAAATTATTCATAGTGTTTTAGTCTTTAGTTTTTTTCCTTTCTAGTTGGTCAGTATTGGTGAATATATATTTATATCACATACATCATACATATATGTTCATATATATGTGTATGCCCATCTATATGTCTTTAGAGGCCATTCTTTTTCCCAGATACTCAAAAATTTTAGTATGTAAATGTATAAACTAGCTGTGTTTGTAACTCCTTTTTTTCTTAATTTTGTCCTTTTTCTCTTTTCCTTGATGAAAGTAGGTGGTAGATAGCTTATACATATATTTTAAGTTCTTGAATATATTCATCGTTCCTATTTCTAACTAATTACATATATATATATCGATTTTATTATTCCTAATTTCCTTTCTCCTTTTTTTGCTGTTGATTTATCTTTTCTGTTTTATTTATTTATGTTTCTTCAATACTCATTTTATCTTTTTTATTTTACTTATGTTTCTTCAATACTCATTTTTATGTTCTTGAAAGGAAGATTTAATTTACGTTTTTCACCCTGTTGCTTAGCAGTGAAAATGTTTAAATTTTCTCAGAGTACAGTTTTTCCATCTTCCATTGGTTGTGTCAGGTCGTGTTTTCATTTTTGATATTTATTTAAATATTCTGTAATGCTGTCTTTGATTCCCTCACTATTCCAAAAATTATTTAGGATGCAGTTTAAATATTTAAGTGTGTTGTTTTTTTGTTTGTTTGTTTCTGCTTTTCTGGTCCCATTCCATTATTGTCAAAGAGTATGATCTATATCATTTCTGTTTGGGGTAAATTTTATGAAACTTTATTTGAAGCTCTTCCTATGATTTTCTTAAATGTCCTGTGGTTTATTAAAGTGATTATTCTTGATTATTGGTTTCTTCAAGAATCACCTTTTCTCTCACATTTGACCTTTTTTAAAACTTTTTTTAATTGTATAATATAACATATATACAAAGCAAAGAAATACAAAAGCAATAGTTTTCAGAGCTCTCTTCAACAGGTAGTAACAGGACAGATCCCAGAGTTTGTCATGAGCTACCATATCATCCTCTCAGATTTTTCCTTCTGCCTACTCCAGAATATAGGAGGCTAGAAGGAATAAATACTTTTTTTTATCACAATTGATTTTTTTCTTTTTTTGTGAAAAATAGCATGTATACAAAAAAAGCAATAAATTTCCAAGCCCAGCGCCACAATTATTTGTAGAACAGATTTCAGAGTTTGGTATGGGTTACAATTTCACAGTTTTAGGTTTTTACTTCTAGCTGCTCTAAGATACTGGAGACTAAAAGAAATATCAATTTAATAATTCAGCAATCATATGCATTTGTTAAATCCTACCTTCAGTGTAGGATTTAACTATCCCCTTTGATCTTTCTATCCCACTCTTTAGGGGTATTTGGGCTATGGCCATTCTAACTTTTTCATGTTGGAAGGGGTTGTCAATAATGTAGGGTAGGGAGATGGAACTAGCTGATGTTCTGGAGAGGCTGGGTCCTCTAGGTTTCAGGACTTACCTGGTCCTGGGACCATCTGGAGGTTCACATTTGACCTTTTAAAAATGTATGTCTTTAATCGTTAAAGACAGAAGTAAAATCAAAAGAGTGAGTTAAATTTTAAAAGTATGAGACGATGACAATTTAAAACTTCACCATATACTTTCCGCTATTGCTTTTGTTCTAAATCAGGAACAGCTGTTCTTACAGATTAACGTTAGAAGTCCCATTCAACGGTTTGACTCCTTATTCCTCCACTACATCCTGTCCTTGCCCTATGTCCCCAGCATTCCTGTTTGATTCGAGGCTGCATATTGTTGAAGACCACTGGTACCAGAGCTCTAGGAGTCTAGAAGTAACTTGGAGCATCATTTTTTAATCTTCGTATGAAAGTTAAGGAAGGCACTCTATGAACAGTCAAGCTCTTTTCAAGCAGTAGAAGCTTCCCTCTTTCTTTCTTTGTTTTTTTTTTTTTTCTTATTCTCAATTCAGTTAGAAGCTTTTTTCTCTCTCTTTTAAAAAAAAATTTGGAATGAAAAAATGTGAAGAAAGTCTTTAAGTTTAATTTCACTCTGTAACCATAGCATCTCCTGCCTCATGTTTAAAGGAGATAAACAGGTAGTTTCCTCAAACTTCTTGCAATTCAGTTGTCTGAACTGCTTCCTAGTATTACCAAATTTTAAGTAGTGATAATTCTTAAGGAGACATCTTCTTCTTCTCTTAGTTTTCATTTCCCAGCTGCTAAAACAAGTCCCATACAATAGATTGGCTTAAAAAATAGGAATTTATTGGCTCATGGTTTTGAGACTAGGAGAAATGCAAAATTGAGGTTTTCCACTTTCTTCCCAAAGTTTGTGGCATTCTAGGGCTGGCTGCTGGTGATCCCTGGGGTCCTTGGCTCTCCTGTCACCTGGAATGCCTGTGGTGGCCTCTCCTAGCTTCTCTTACTGTCTGACTTTCACTCTATTTATAAAAGACTGGATTAGTATTGTTTAAAGCCTGACCTGATGCAGTGGGTTCACCCTTAGCTGAAGCAACATCTTAAGGAGATCTTATTTACAGTAGGGCCACACCCACCAGAATGGAACAAGCCAAGGATATGTCCAGACCTGGGCTACTCAGTTCAATCTACCACGATCTTTAAAAATCATATGGTTTTAAAATCTCATCAACCTCTTGTAAGCAGTTATTAATACTTACACTGTTTCTGAAATGTCTGAAGGGTACAAGAGTAGAAGTTTTATAAAATTTTTACTAGACTTGCTTTGAAAGCAATAATTTTGAAAAATCAGAAGTTTTGTATTGAGCGTATAAACTGGGTTAAAAGAGATCATAAAGTTCATGTAAGAATTTCAAATAAGATGGATTCTTTGATTTAAAAAGTTAGAAAAAGTAGGGCAGGCCATGGTGGCAGAGTTCTCACCTGCCATTCCCGGTGCCTGCCAAGTTAGAAAAATTAATTTAAGGAAAGTTATAGTTGGTTTCTTTATTGCAGAATTGCGTGTTCTTTAGTGTTATGTGAATCTCTAAATGGGGAAAAGAGTTTTGGGAAAAATATGTTTTCAAACATTTTGACCATTGGCCTTCCCACCCCTTCATTCCATGTAACATTTAATTGTACCCCATTTTATGGTACATATTCAAGAAAACTGATGTGCTCATTATAATTTAGGTGAGAAAATTGAGCCCTAGATAGATTAATTGCCTCTTCCAACTAGTGACAAGCAAAGTATTAGAACCCAAGTGAGGAAATCCCCAGGACAATGGTTTTTCCATTGTCCTTCATTATTATCCCCTTAGTAATATGTTAATTTATGAAATTACATTCCTTCTAATGAGCAGTGAGTTTTTTTTTTTTTTTACATTCCCCATTAGTAAATATCAATTTGCTTTTTCATGTGTCAGTTTCAGGCATACAAATGAGCATATATGTTTGTATTTGATTTAGGTAGAGAATAAAGATATTTTGGTGTTGATTCATATTAGGGCTAAAATTGATTTTTGAACCGCATGAAGAAAAATCACAGAAGTGTGAATTTTTTTTTTTTGCAGCTGCACTAATCAGAGGAAATCGTAAAAACTGCGCTCAGTTTTCTGGCTCCCTTGACTGGCTGATCAGCAGATTGGAAAGGCTGGAAGCTTCTTCTGGTACGTTTTTCAATTATCTCCTTGTCATGTTATATTATTCTCATTTTCTTTTGTTTTGCACATTTTAAGACAAAACAAACTCTGAGGTTCAGTGTAATAAAATGTTTTCTTTTAATAGGTTAAAAAATTATTTTTGGTAAATTCATTAATGCTTCCATTCTAAATAGAAATCTACAGTATCCTGCCCATTTACATTTTTAAAAAGCATCTAATTGTGAAGTTCTGGGAGACTGTGAAGAGCCAGAATTCTCATTTTTCCCTTAGGTTTGTTACTCCAAATGTACTATACATATACACAGATCAGTTTGGTATTCCTATTTTTTTCTCTCGTGTCCAAATAATTATGTAAATAGATTTGGAAAAGAAATTAGTTTTCCAACATACAGCAGAATATTTTATTTTAAATATTTATTTTAAAAGAATTTAGTAAATACTAATCAGCAGTCTGTATCAGAGTAAAATACTTTGCCAGTAAGCCTGATAGACCCATCTCTAACAAATATTTAGTTTTATTTTGGTGTTGTGGAAGCTTCCAAGTGTTTGACATTCCTGCCTGAACCCTCCAGCAACACACTGTGTCACTGACTCTCCAAATCAAATCCGTTGCTCTCCTTCTGTGCATATGTTATGCTAGTTGCCCTTCTATAGCACTAATCCGCTTGTGTTGCACTATCATTAATCCTTGTATTCTCCGTGCCACACATTCCATCTTCTACCTAGTAGATGCTTAAGAGTAGTTGTTAATGAATGAATATGTGCTTCAGTTAACCTAAGACAATGCCACTGTCAGTAGAAAAATAATTACATGATTTGCAGACACATATGATCGTCCACAAATTCAATTATGTTTTTTCAAGTATTTTCCACTTTTTGTTGTGTCGGGTTGTATAGTCATTTTGTGAACGAAAGCTGCTTCATTTTGCAACATTCTCTGTTCTTGGTATTATGTCTGGCATTAAAATGCCAATGATTATTTTTAAATGTTTGGCAATTAAAGCTCAGAAAGGAATCTATGGTAGGATATTTTCCCTTGGGTTTATATTACATAGGATTTCTAGATTTTGCAATCAATATTTTACCGTTCAGGCAACATTTATTAGGTTTAATAATAATGGTATAAATAATAACAGCTAAAATGTCTTGAGTGCTTATTATGCCCCTGACATGCATTGTTTCCTTCAGTCATGAGAACCACCATATGGAAATTGAGGTCCTGAAAAGTCACTATGTCTAGTGACTAGTAGACATAGGCCTTAGCCCTATGTCTAGAAGTGTTCAAATCAGAACTCAGATCCAGGTAGTCAGACTCCAGTGCCTGGGTCCTGAGCTATTTTACACCCTTATTCCCTGGTGATAAAACGTACTGACAAAGAATACTCAAAAAAGAAGGAGATAGAGAGAAGGAGAAGCCAAACTGTTATTTCTGAAACACTCGAAAAGTTCCTTGTAATGGAAATCACATATACCAGTTACTCCTTTTATTCTCCTTCAGCGGTGCCATTATAAATTCTTAGAACACTATTTGTCAAATAAAAGGCAAAATTTACAGGAGATACAAGCTACTCACGTGTGAGTTTGTCTTTTCCTGATATGCCTCCATGCACAAAATCATATCGTTGGCTGTCTTTGAAAAGGAAGTATAAGGACAGATGTTTATTTAGTATGAGCAGACAGCCAGGTGGGGTCCATCGGGAAAGGTGGGTCACTTCAGAAACGTCTGTTTTGTCTTGAGGTGGTCTGTCAAAGAGAAACTGGATTGAATGAGGGCACAACAGTTTTTGCTGGCATTTCTATCTCAGTCTTTCTCTCCGTCAACCCCGGGGTCCCTCTCGTATGCAGCCCTCCTTGGGGGCTTGTGTTCTGCCCTGGGTCTCTGTGGACTCCAGTCCCTGTGCCTGGGTCTGCGTGGAACTCTGACTCACAGGTGTGAGTGGCTGTGCAGTCGCTGTCCGCGGTGGGAGGGGCCCTGGCTGTGCAGCCGCTGTCTTACCCCATTGCTGAGTGGGACTGAGTGAGGGGGGGGTGGTGGTGGGCAGGATGGGGGTGGGGGGAGAAACAGACCGGCGATCCGGAACAGAATTTTCTTACCAGATATTTTTTCTGCTTTTTCAACTCATCATTTGTTGAGTCTTTCCCCCATCTCTCCCACCCTCAAGAGTTCTAAGCAATTGGGATTTGTCCTTTTAGTCACTAAATCTCTAGGAAAGCTTTTCCAGGAGATAGCATGTGTCATACCATCATCCACGTCAATGACTTCCAACACTTTTTTTTGTTCCGTGTTAATACTTATTTCTGTTTTCTGCTATTTTTGCTTTGCATTATCTTTATGTTCTTTAATAGCTTCTCTCTCTCTCATTCTTTGCAGTCAATGCCATATTATATACTTCAGTAGAAAATCATGCCTTATGTGAAATAGGTACTCAATAGATGTTTAATGAATGATTGCAGGCACATGCAACAATTTTGAGGTTTGAGATAGTGGTTTAATCTATCATAAAATGAAAGACTGGTATGATATTATAGTGACCTTTAACCGAACAGTTTGAGATGAGCTGCCAGAGGTTTCGAGAGGTGATAAGGAGGGATTGGTAGGTGAGCATCAATGGTTCTTTTAGAATATTTGTCAAAGAATAGAATGGGGGAATTTGAATGGTACTGTGAGTTTGTACCAGAATCACCAGAAAGTTTTCCCTCTTATAATATTGTGCATAGCCAGAAGAAAAGAAGCAGAGAGAATGGAGGGCAGTGATGCTGTGAGGTCCTGAAGCATTTGTAGGGTTGGAAGATTATGTAGACTTGTGAATAATCTAGTTCCTGCAAAATCTAGAGCTTTTACAGTAGTAGAAGACAAGAGGAGTGGCCTGGTATGCCTGTGGTCTTCTCAAGAATACAGGGATCAAAGTGGGCTGGAAGAGTGAACAGGGTGGAATTGAGAGCTTTTAAATTTGATAAAGGTTAGTCTCATAGATTTGACAAGCAAAAAGTGAAGGGCTAGCTGAAAATCAATGATAATGGATGGATATAAATGGGACTCACTGGCATGATTCAGCACTCTGAATTTAGGATAAGGGGAAAAACTAGATAATTTTACTATCAAATTTGGAAGCACAAAAATGAAAGGAGGTGAACGTAGTGAATATTTCTATGGTGTTAGGTTCGTTCTAGATGGGACGGATGTGAAAATAGAATGGGGAATTGGAAAGGGGTTTTCAGGGACAGGTTCAGTGGAATTGAACGAATAGAGAAGCAGAAGAACAGATGGTTGTGGTCACAGAGGGTGATTTCAAATCACAGAGTGGAGTTTCAGAGTTTCAGACCTTGGAGGAAGAGAAATTTGGGGTCACAAGGAGTTCTAAGGCATTGCTAGATTGATAGGTAGCAGAAATATCATAGAGATGGAGATTATTGCGATTTAAAAGTTTGAAGAATTAGGAGATGAGCATTTTAATGTTATTATCAACATGAACCAGAGGTAGAATATATTGAATCAGGAGAAACAGTAATAAGCTGCCAGGAGGAAGAAGTGATTTAATGAGTGGCAACAAGATGATGGTGCATATTATTAAAGTGGGTAAATTCTTGGGTCAAAATGGCAAAAATTGTCAGGAAGCTCCAGTGGGTGCAAAAAAATATGTTGGCCCCTTCTCTTGTCCCCAGTGAGTATCTGGAGAGAGAGAGGTGAAGCAATTTTCAGAACAGAGTGTTAATGCTCAGTGAATCAATGACTTCATTTAAAAACAAAGTACACAAAACTTTTGAAAGAAAAAAGAGTAGAGCGTAAAATACACTCATCTGTTTCCCTTGGTGAGTAAGGAGTTGGGATTGGGGGAGAGAGGGTAGAACACTGAGTTCTCCAGGACTGGGGAATTGAGTATCAAATCTGATAAGTAGCCAAACTTGGAGAAGCTCATTAGAACCAAGGAACTAAGGGTATTTTCGCTCCCTAGGCTGCTCCAGCAAATACCAGGAAATGGTTCAGTTTAAACAATGGGAATTTATTTCCTCCCAGATAGCATCTGGGAAAGCGTCCAAATCAAGATACCATCAAGCCGATGCTTTCTTCTGGAGGATGGTCTCCTGGTGACCCTTGGCTCCTCTGTCACTTGACAAGGCATAAGGCCATGTCTGCTGGTCTCTCCCTTCTCTTTAGGGTTTTGCTGATTTCAGCATCTTGCTTCCATGGCTTTCTCTCTCTGTCTCTCTCTTTGATTTCATTCCATTTATAAAGGACTCTGGTAAAAGGATTTAGACTCTCTTGGATGAGGCGATTCTCAGCTTAACCGAAGTAACCTCATCCAAAGGTCCTACTTTACAATGGGGTTACATCCATAAAAATGGATTATATTTAAGAGCATGTTTCTCTAGGGAATGTACAGCTTCAAACCACCACAGGGAGCCACGTGCAAGTAAGAGTCTGACAACCCCTAACAGCAATCTTCTTTTCCACCTTCCTTCTTTAATTCCTTGTGCTCTCCCTCTTACATCCTACCACAAAAATTGAACTAAGGGAGAGATTGATAATTAAAGAACTAACTCTAAATTTAAATGGCCAAATAGACAGTCCTCTCTCTGACAAAGTAGTAATACCTGCTCAACACTTTTTGTTCCCGTTAAGAATTTCTAGTCTACTTGAATTTACTTTCAGGTTCTGCCCCCACCCCCCACCCCTGGGGCTGTGGATCCTAGTTCCAGGCATTTGTCTTGCTGGTGAGAAAAGGAGAAGCTCATGGATATGGAAGGGAAAAAGATGTGTGAGTAGAAAAGTGAATGTCAGCTCTGGAGCAGAGGCTTTTCCCACCAAACCCTTTGTGAGCTGAAAGGTGCAGGTGACTGAGCGACCGTAAGCCCTGTGTCTGCTGGGAGAGTATGTCCTAGCGGGCAAGTAAATTAAGTTTAGCTGTCCTGACCATGTGAAAACTTGTTACCTAAAGCATCTCCAACTAAATTTTCTGAAAGTTTCTGGGACCATGGTAAGACTTAGGAAGTTAAGAGTGACTACCTGTATGTACAATAAGAATTGCTAACATTTGTCAGGTAGGACTTGTAGTTTGGCCAGTGAGACACCCTTTTGACCACATTTTCTCTTACCTTCCTTAGTTTTAAAAGCTGAGAAGTCAAATTCTCAACATAATCTCACTTGAAACTAGTATTGCTCATACTGCACAGTTCTGGCCTGTGCTAGCAGGTAAAAAAAAACCCAGGGGGAGAGCTTTACTTTCCAAATAAAGTCTTACTAGGAGAAAACCCCTGGATCCTTCTTTAGACTTTCTGCTTGGAATCAAGATGTGTTGAGAAGTATCCAGCAGCCATTCCTCCAGCATAAAAAAGAATTTGTGTGTGTGTGTAGCATACACAAATGTTTGTGGAGTAGAAATGGAGGGAATTCCAATTACTGATGGTATGGAACAAATGTATTCATATACACTTCTTGATACAGTGGAACAGCTGGCCCCTTCCTACTTTAAACCAGGGTAGTAGGACTTTCCTTTATTGCAATTAAATGCCGTTTTCACAAAAGGCCTCCTAAGGTTTATATCTATAGGAAAGCAACTTTGTAAGAATCTACCTGAAATTATTGGTGGTAGTGATCTCTTATTTAACAAATACTTACTATGTACCAGATACTGTTTCGTGTGCTTTACAGATATTAATTCATTTAGTCCTTATAATAACCCTGTGGGGTAAGTACCGTTATTGTCCCCATTTTATAGATGAAGGAGCTGAGGCAGAGAGAAACTGAATATTTGAGCCAAGACAAAGCCAGCTCTTAAACCCAGGCAGTCTCACACCACTGCCCATGTTTTAACCATTGCACTATACTGCCTGTCTAAAAGTTCTTACTGGCTATGAGATTATTAATGGATGTTAAGCTATGTATAATTCTGTTGATAATGTATTTCATTGTTTTCGTTCTTTCTATGTTTTAATTGTATTTTTCAGCAAACTTAAAAATTTCTAAGCAAGCTTTCACAGGTTTCCTCCTGATCTGAATACCTCTACCCTCTTTTTACACCCTTAAATTCGTCATTTATAAATGCCACTTTGAGAAAGGATGACACACCTGAAAGTTAGGTAATAAGATAAAACAGTTGAGTGGGTAAAGAAGTGATTTTCAGCAGAAGTGGCAGCAAAGATTATAGATAGGCACAGCAGAATTGCCAAGGGAGTTTAAAAAAATACCTTTGTCCATGTCCCATTGCAGACCAGTTGAATTAGAATCTCTAGGGCCAGGGTGGGGGAGGAAGGAGGCGATAGTGACTTTCAAGCTGTCCCAGGGGTTTCCAATGTACCATACAGGTCAAGGACCATTCATTTATTGAAACATCCTAATTACATGGAGCCTAGAATAGAGAAGGAGTTTTTTTATTTTGTACAGATTATTGTAATATCCAGATACATTCCAGAGTATTTTGGACAGGAAATAAAAAAGCATTTGCAAAGTCTCTTGAGGGACTGGAGAAGAAATGTAGAACTATTAAACTTCCCCACCTGGAAAACTCCTGGTAAGCTCTCAATCACTGGGGACCCCAATGTAATAAGCCAAATTCTCAATCTTGAGGCTTGTCTTATGCAACTTTTTTCTGTAATGTCGAAACTAAGCCTACTTAAAATTATACCTAAGAGTTACCCATAGAGAACTTCTTTTGTTGTTCAGGTGTGACCTCCCTCTCTAAGCCAAATCCTGCAAATAAACTCACTATCCTCCCTCCTGTGTGGGATATGACTTCCAGAGGTTTAAGTCTTTCTGGCAACGTGAGACATGCCTCCCTGGGATGAGCCTGGCCCTGACATCGTGGGATTGACAATTGCCTTATGTACCAAAAGAGGAAAGAGAAATGAAACAAAATAAAGTTTCAGTAGCTAGGAGATTTCAAATAGAATCGAGAGGTCATTCTGGAGGTTACTCTTATCCAAGCTTCAGCCAGGTATTGCAGATGGTCACAGTATGCCAAGTCTCAGCCAATAGCACTCCTGAAAACCCTAAAGAATGCCCTGGGCTCTACCTAAGACTCTATAAAAGTTTTACCTACCAAGTTTATTTTTTCAGAAACTTTTAAAGCCTCCAGATGGCTCCTATGCCAGAGAAGCCCTGAAACCCAGAGGTACTAGTCTCTCCAAGAATATCAACCAGTTTATTCCTCTACCCCATAATGCTAACACCCCTTTTCAGTATGGAGAAGTTAGAATGGTCATTGTCCACATATCCCTGAAGATTGAGAGAATGATCAAATCAGAGAGAGGAGATGTAACTGAGAAGTTAGGATTTCACAAATGATTATGACTACTGACTCATTACATAGATATTTCTTTTTAGTTTCTAGTGTACTAGAATAGCCAGAAGGAAATACGTCAAGTTGATGAAATGTAATCCAGTAACCCTGATCTTTGACAATGATTGTATAGCAATATCGTTTTCATCTTGTGACCATGTGATTGATTGTCTGTCAAGGAATAGATAAAAATAACTATGGTACCTTCATATTATAAACTACTATGAAGCTTTAAAAGGAATGAAGTAGATTTTATGGACTAGTATGGAACACTTGATGTTGTATTTGTCAGTGATGAAAATTTTGCAGGGTATGTATAGTATGAGCTGATATTTGCTTATAAATAGAAAATTTATATGTGCATATATCCATATATTTTTATGCAATGATTGTACAGTTTTGTTAAATGCACGGGAAGCTTTAATGATGTTACCTTCTAGAGAAGGAGGGTGGAGTAGGATTTTATTTCTTTTAATGTCCACATAAGTACTTTTTGAAAAAAAATTTGAATGCCAGCAATTTTTCTTTAAAATTTCATTAATATCTGATATAAAATTAATTTTTAAGTTTTTAAAAAGGAACCATTCATTCAGTCACTACACTCCATATGAGAGCAATAGAGCTAAGTAGCTCTACGAATTCTACTTTTTTTTTTTGAGAAAAGGTAGTGGACAAAAGCTAAAATAAATGTGTGTGAACTTAAATAGAAATCTGATGACGATTTGAAAAGGGTCAGTGTAAGGAAGTATTCATGAAACAGCCTATTTTAGTTGGGGTTCCTGCAGAAGTAGACCTGGAACAAAGATTCAAGGGTAAGGGGTTTATTTGAATCTTGGGTGGGGTCATGAGGCAGGCAGGGAAGGAGCCAGTAGTGGGTGTGTTATCAAGCAAGTTGCCACTGTGGGCAACCCTTTTTAGTGGAGAATTGTGAGAAACTGTGTAGAACATGTGCCTTAGAGTTATTACACATGAGGGACAAGGCAGTGAGTCATTGGCTGGTGCTGCTCTGAGAGAAAGTCATTCCATGGAAAAACCAGCTGCCACTGTCTAAACCAAATCTTCAGGCTAAAACAAAATGCAGGCATGGGCAGCTGGAAGTCAGGTGATGTGCACTGAGTAAGAAGGACAAGGGTTTGGGCAGGGCACTGACAGTGTATGTAACACAGCCGATTACTTTTTATCTCATTTATATGATAGGAAGTCTCAGAGTAGCTGTGTGTTTACATGCATGCAGATTCTGCATCATATAAAGCTGAGCAGCATCACTGGTGCGTAAAGCTGTATTAGAATATGTAATCAGTTTGTGAGAATGACCACTCTGAAATCCTTTGAGGAAGGAATCAAAGATGAATTAGATACTGTCCCAAGTTTCATGTATGACCATCTCAGGGCCAAAGTTGACTGAGAAGATTTATAGGAGCAAATACAGTTGAGAGTGGTCTTCTCTGTGTTTAAGCAGATTAAAGAGCTTTGACTGTTCTTGATATGCCAAAAAATGCTCATCTACAGTACAATGTTTATTAACTGGAAATATGATATTTTAAACCTTCTAAAGTTTCCAGCTGATACCAACAATTCAAGCAACACTAATGGTAACAGAAAAACAGGCAGTTTTTCAGGTAAGGGTCTTGGAAACAGCAGCTTTAGCTTTTGATTCAAGATTAATTTTGTGGAAAGTCAGCCATTGGTATACCAAGAGGTTATGTACATGAACTTTATGAGAAAAACTAAATTAGGATCATGATGACTTTGGAAACTTTAAAAGAAGTGTTTTGTGATAGCTGTTGGGGTCAGAACCTGTTTGGCCCTAATACCCCACACCATAATTATCTATCTGTATCTGTTACTTCATCTCTAGGACATTACAAATGATTGAAATTTTTAATGATGATCCTGGGTCAGATATGTAAATTATGCTCAATGTTAACAGATCCTTTAAGAGGGCAGGGAAACATACAGCACATTTTTCAAATATATTTAGTCTAAATATAAAGTATTAAAGTATTTATAATACCTTATAAATAAGGTATTGTATTTAATTAAATATTTTCTAATTTTATTAGATTTTTCATTTTATTGCATTTTAGTAATGCAATTAAAATTTCATTACTTTAATAGTTTTTCTAAGTCATTTGTGAAAAATTACTCACTTTTGAACGCTAGAAAAGTCAATGTATAATATTACTCCTCCTTCCTTTCTCAGCAAAACGTTAAGTTGTAGCTGGAAGGAGAAATAGGACAGAGAATGGAAAATCTGAATTTGGAGGGCATCCTGTGTTTTTACATACATTACCAGAAATATAAAAAGTGAAAAAAAAGTCACCCAAAATAAAGTACAAATGAAACTGAACATCCTTTATTTGCAGAATAAAACAAGATCAAAGTTATGGGTTATATGAAATCGTGTTCCTTTTCAGAATGCTTTTCCAAAAACCTGTATATGGGATGGGTGACTAATCACATTTCTAGAAAATGCCTCTTGAAATGAAAAAAACCTTCAGCTATCCCACATTGAAAAAACAGTTGCTTTCGTGCTTTGTGGTAGATATATAGCTGATTGATTTTATAATCATTTTTTCCCATAGTTCCTCCTTTAACAATATCATTCATTTCTCGTGAGAGGTGTTAAAGTTTGAAGGAAACCGGAAGTAATCGGACCAAGAGCATCTTGGACTTTTGTAGACAGATGCAGGTCTAGCTGGGCTGCTGCTGGTTGGCAGCTCTCTGGAATCTGCCTTGAATTGGAAAGGCCTTCGATCCCTTTAATAGGCTTTGGCAATTAATAAAAATTTCAAATTCACAAGTAGGTGTTTGATTCCTTGTGTATTTGTATCATGATTATTTTAAATTCTTGATCTGTCTGTTTGAATAACTCTGCATCAGCTGGTGTATGCTTTGATTGTTTTGCGATGGTGTGTTCATCAGGTGTCTGCACCTGTTGGCCAGTGAGTTTGTGTGGGAGCTTCTGAGATGGGTGCTATTAGGAAAGGGCCTAAAGCCAAGACTCAGTCTGTGTCAGCCCAGTTAGTTTAGGCAGAGGGGAGAGAATGATCCTCAGTTCTGAGAGCCCCATTATGCTAGGTGTCCTAGCCAGGGCTTTACCTCTGAACCTTAGAGAGAAGCCTGATTTGAGAGGCAGTCTCCCTAGGTTCTAATTCACCATCCTCCTAAGGGTTTGGATGAGGAGGCTATGGGAGGGAAGGCCTGAGGCAGGTGATGGGTTGGTACCTATTTTGTCAACTAGCCTGTCCTTAAAGGGCTTTGGTGCTCTCCTGACAGTACTCCTACTGGTACCACATGGCCTGGCCTGTTGGTGCTGATACTGCAGCAGAGGGAAAGCATTTGTCATGCAGCAGCATGGGAGAGAAGTTCAGCTATTAAGCTTGCCTCGAACCTTCCTCTCCACCTGCAGCTGCTCACTTTCCTCCAGCCTACCAATTCAGGTTAGTCTTGGGCCGTTCTGGGAATCTGTTTCCATCCTGCCTCCTTCAATTATTCAGGGTTGATTTGGAGGTGGATACAGAGACCTGGGCTAGTTCAACCTGTTTGCTAGAATGCAGCCCTTTGGGTGGTGGTTCTAGTTTGGTAGCTGCTGGAATGCAACACACCAGAGATGGATTGGCTTTCAATAAAAGGGGATTTATTTTGTAAGTTCTTCAGAGGAAAGGTAGCTAACTTTCCACTGAGGTTCTTTCTTACATGGGAAGGCACAGGGTGGTCTCTGCTGGCCTTCTCTCCAGGCCTCTGGGTTCCAACAACTTTCCCTGGGGTGATTTCTTTCTGCATCTCCAAAGGCCTGGGCTGAGCTGCAAGTGCTGAGATGAGGTATGCTGAGCTGCTTGGGCTGTGCTACGTTGAGTTCTCTCATTTAAGCACCAACCAATTAAGTCAAACATCCTTTATTGTAGCAGGCATGCCTCCTAGCCAACTTCAGATGTAATCAGCAACAGATGAGGCTCACGTACCATTGGCTCATGTCCACAGCAACAGAACTAAGTGCCTTCACCTAGCCAAGTTGACAACTGGATCTAACTGCCACAGGGGTGTTCCACAAAATCCTGGTCAGCTAGAGAATAAGAGAGGAAGACTTTTGCAAGTAAAACTACAGTAAGGGCTCACTTTGCTTATTTGAGAAAAACTACTTATTTGTGCAACAAAATCACACACACACACACACACAAATGATTTCTGCCTTCATCTTGGTTGTTTATAGTACTCTTTGGGAATTGAACTTTTGTTTCATTGTGATGGACACGACTGCTACACATACACGGCTGTTTATTGCCTGTGTCTGCTCTGAATGGGTTTTGCACATGCCATCACAGTTATTCATATTTTTAGTACCGTTGTTGGTTACATAATTCCACTGGGTCATGTACTTTCAGTCAGTGCTTAAATGTAAGTGTCCATAACCTACCTGAGGCTCACTGCCATGGCTTATGTCTCTGTCTGGAACTGCGTTCATGGGAGCTTCTCTTCATTGTGGATAACTTACCTCAGTCTTCTTAAACTGGCTTGCTTTTTTGGTTAATGAGGTCCTTTTCAACAGCAGGGGTCTATTTCTTTGGACATAGTTGTCAAAAGAAGGAAGTCAGTCCCCAGCCATCTGAATGTTCATCTTCATTATCCAGGCAGGGTATTCCACCAGTCTCAGCATCCTCCCTCAGGATCCAGGTGATGGAGTAAACCCACTCATCATGGGCATGCGTTCAGTTGCTTTGGTGCCCCACCGTGTGTGCCTGTTCTGGAGAATGGGAAACAGTGTTAGGTCTTAAGGCATAGTCAGCCTCAGAAGGATAAGGTCAACTGCAGGCAGCCCTCCCTATCACAGTTTTGGAAAGGGTTTTCTACTATTTTATCATCAATGACAGGGTTCATCTCTGCCACGACTGCCTCATTAGATTTGACAGCTCATTTTTGTTTAGAGCCATTCTCCTGTTTATACCTACTTTCTACTACATTAAGGAGAAGCATAGATTACAAGTTAAAAGCGTGGATTCTGGAACTGGACTGACCAGGTTCAAATCCCAGCCCTGTCTTTCCCTAGCTGCCTGACCCTGAACAAGCCACTTAACCTCTCTGTGCCTCAGAGTTTTACATGTAAGATGGGCATTGTAAATGTGTTAACCTCAGAGCGTTGTTGGTAAACATTATAGAAGTGTCCATTAAATAAGTAAGTAAATCACAGTCAGCACCCAGGACAGTTCTTTTTTTATAGTTAGCAGCTGTTAATGACTACAAGATTATTTTGTTTTAAAGTATTTTTCAGCATAGAAATATAGTTGGCATGTGTTTTTTTCTTCTCAAGTTAAAGTGATGTAAATTGCTTGTGAACTCAGATGAAAAATATGCCTTTAGCAGAAAGCTGGGGATAAGTAAAAGAACAATAAGAAATAGGAATACCAAACCTATCCATAGATGTGGGTGTTTAAATTTGCTCTACACACATGGTACAAAGTCCCTAAGCCAAGAACTTGTGTAAAACAAAATGAAATATATAAGATGTTCTAGTTTGCTAGCTGCCAGAATGCAATATACCAGAAACAGAATGGCTTTTAAAAGGGGGACTTTATAAGTTGCAGATTTACAGTTCTAAAGCCAAGAAAATGTCCAAATTAAAGCAAGGCTATAGAGATGTCCAATCCAAGATGTCTTCTTGGTTCAAGAAGACCAGTGACATGCAGGGTTTCTCTCTCTGCTGGAAAGGCACATGGTGAACATGGTGACATTTGCTAGCTTTTTCTCTAGGCCTCTTGTTTCATGAAGCTCCCCTGGGGGTGTATTCCTTCTTCATCTCCAAAGGTCTCTGGCTGCTTGAGTTCTCGTGGTTCTCGTGGCTCACTCCAAAATACTTTGTCTTTTAAAGAATTCTGCTAAACTTATCAAGACCCACCTGGAATGGGTCGAGTCACATCTCCCTCTAATCAAAGGTTAATACCCACAATTGGGTGTGTCACATCTCCATGGAGATAATCTAATCAAGTTTCCAATGTACAGTGCTGAATAGGGATTAAAAGGAAAAGCTGCCTCCACAAGATGGATCAGTATTAAAACATAGCTTTTCTAGGGTACATAGTCCTTTCAAACTGGGACATAGGAATATAATTATTAAAAATATGCTGGATCATATGCTGGAGTCTTTTGATCAACAAAGATCTAAAGCTAGAAGGGTCTTGCAGGAAATCTGAGCCTGATGCTGGGTGAATAAACACAGTTTGTGAAGTGTCTTGGGGCCAGTGTGAGCCCAAGTGTCCAGCCCTTCTGAAATAACTCTAGAATGTGTTCTGGTTATGAGTCCAGAAAGATATTAGACTAAAAATGAGGGACAAGAAGATGGTTTGTAAAGAAGTTAATAAGAAAAAGTTGCCTGATAAAACTGGGTAATACCCCTTATACAAATAAGATTTTTCCATGTTGACACTGCTGCGAATGGGGCATGGGGAATTTCAGATGGAAAAGCATAGTAATAGCGAACACTTTTATAGGCCTTACTACGTGCCAGACACTGTTCTAAAACCTTTAAATATATTAACCAATCCTCAAGATAACATTGTGAGGTTAATACTATTAGCATTCCAGGTTAACAGGTAGGAAACTGAGGCACAACAAAGTTACTTTTCTAAGGTCACACAGCTTGTAAACTGAAGAGGCAGGATTTCAACCGTGCAATGTGGCTCTGTGTCATACTCTCATCACCACAGTATATTGCCTTCTAGTTGTGAGGATATGAACGACTGCGTGTGCACTATTTGTGTTCTTCAAGATGTGATGAGGGGGTATAATCACTCTTTCATATAAGTAGGTCAGCTCAAGTGACGGGTTCATAGAATCATAGGTTTTATTCATAAGAGGTGAGTTTTGGAGGAGTTCTAATCCAGCTGGTCTCTTTTACAGCATTACTTTGTTCCATCCCATCTCTCACATTTGCTCTCTTTTTGAGCTGTTGCATAATGCAGGTTTAGTCACGAATGCTCTAAAATTCTGAAGTTCACTATATAAAATAGTTTAGTATTGTCTGGTAGTATGATCTGATATTTTCAAATCTGAACAATTTGCTTAGCTTTCTGAAAGTATGTCCACTTTTAGATGCATTTTCAAGTTGTACTTTGTTCAATGCATATTGCTGTATTTATTTATTTTTTTTGCATGAACAGGCACTGGGAACATGTATTTTAGGACCACATATTCTGCATGTAATACTTTATCTAAAAATATGGTGTTAGTCAAAGTCGTGCATATCTTTTCCCATTCTCCTTATCCTACAACTGCCAGATATTAGAATTGCTGGAGCCTATAAAACTTTGTCTTTTTTGTTTATAGAGAATAAACCTGGCTTGTCCTCATACTGCCAGGGAACTTTTAAAATTGAGGTAAAGCTCAGGCAGATGCTATGATCATTTGACATGTCTGCCTAAAATTGTAGTTCTCAATAAATCATTACTGTTAGAGGTAAAGATCTTTTGCTGATTTAATTAACCTGTATTTATGCTGCTCTGGAGATTCCATGTTAAAGCTGTTCAAATGTATGGAAGTCTTTTAAAAGTTTATTTAAAGGACTTTAGAGTAATTAATTACATCTGCCAGTATTACTACAGATATGAATAGTTCACACAGAGACACATCATCATTAGCTTTTTAAACATGATCTATAACACATTTTAATGACTGTATTGTTTTCTATTGTGTGGCCAGAGAGATCACCAATGAATCTAAAGCACTGTACAGATACCATCACAAACGTTACTTTACTGGATACTCCCAACCACTCCAGGTTACTTAGTATCATTTTCAGTTTTACAGATGAGGAATCTGAGGCAGAGAAGCTCAGAGGTAACTTTCTCAGGGGCAAATGAAGTAATAGAACTAGGGTTGAACAAATGAAGTAACAGAGCAAGTGTATGTCTAAATTCCATGAGAACAAGGATTCTGTCAGTTTTTCTCTTTATTTTACTCATGACTGGGAACTAACGAGTGGGCTATTTTATGTGCTCAGCGATGGATAAATGAAACAAAACCCAACTCAGCCCATATCAAGAGAAGAATATTTTCGAGTATTTGTGATTTCTTCTCTCATGCTCAGTACCCCCTATAGGCTTTTGAGACATCACAATTTATACAGATAATTATTTGGATAGCATACATTTCTAACATTATCATTTGACTGTTGTATCCTGAACTGTCTTTAATTCACATTACTTGTTTGCTTTTTTCCTTAACTGTCCTTTATAAATCACAGCTCCCTAAATTGAAGACAGCAAGTCATCAGAGGCCTCATTAAGGCTGAATAGGACATTATAGTTACATCGCTCATTTTATTTCAGCTAATTTACCCAAGGACACATTCGACTCATATTCATCTTATATTCCAAGAAAACACCCGAGATCTGTCTTTTTTATTTTGTTAATGCTAAATAATCCACTATTACATACATGTGTAACAATGTGTCACATCTTCATCTTCCTAACTCCCATTTTGATTACTTTTTCTCTCCTTTTCCTACTTTTGTCACATTGAGTTATGTTTTAATCTTAACCTCTGTCACTTTTCCTGTCCTTCTCAACTTCATGTTAGCTCAAGATTGAATGACCTTACTTCTTCTTTAACCTCAAAACAATTACAAAAAAAATGTGAAGTATATAGAATTATGTGTTCCCAGTTTGGAGTGAGACTACTTCTAGTGGGATTATTTTTAAGCCTTTATGTATTTTAATATTAATATCAGCTTAATCCGTTTTCATTTCTTTATTTGGGTGAGATACGGAAACTCTATAGGGAAATAAATGTCTGCATATTTCATGAATTATCCCCTTCTTGTGTTAAGAAAGCAAAATTCACATTGCTTTTTAAAATTCTTTCCCTTCCCCTCCAATTGTTTTAAAATATTAAAAATTATATTTTGCAGTTTATTTCATACTGAAATGCAAATTCCTTAACTTCAAATTTTGAGCCATTTTTAAATAAAAAAAAATTATTCCTCTCTTCTTTGATGCTTCAATTTGCTTCAATTGTAAACTTTAAAAAAAAATGTTTTCATTATGCTACATTTGATTATTTGTTCAACACCAGCTGTTCTGGTTGGGCCTTCCTGGGTAGGGAGTAAAAAGTAAGCTCCCAGCCAGCTCAGCCCAGAGGAGTTTCTGCTGTTCCTAGATCCTTAATGCAATTAAAACATAGGTGAGGAAAACCTACACCCAAGGAACAAAACTTCTTTGTCTATATTATGTAACATATCTCCTCTATCTTAAAAAAATCAAAAGTTTTAATATTTAAAAAGTATTCAGGTATCAAATATTTCACAGTAGTTATTCCATATACCTTTGCAATCATAAATAATTTTATAATTAAATAAATGAATCCAAGGTTTATTTGCTATAAACTGAAGATGAGTTTTAATAATCTGTTTGCCCATCCACTTACTCTTTTGTCAAACATGAAATGGAGCTTCTCTGGGCCAGATTTTATTAGATGTCTAAGATGCAAAATGGAGCCAGTTTCTGCTCCCAGGAAGCTCTTACTCAAATGGGGAAGTGAATTGAAAGTAAATATTATGTGATCACTACTAAAATTTAATTCATCCCAGGGTGTTGGTAAAGACTTACCAAATGAGTGACTTTCAGCAATTTTCCAGTCTCAGACGAGGGGAATGGATTTAAATCTAGGAATCGGATTGAAGGTGGGAACGGTCCTGCAAGCTCTAAGATGTCTTGTCTGCCATGCTGATCCCAGAACAGTGCTTTGTAGGTGCTTAATAAATATTCATGACTAATATTTAAAGAAAGGTACACATTAACCATACTTTGTAGGAGGAAGTGGGGATAATTCAGGCTTTAAAGAAAGGCTGAACCAGAAGTAAAGGGATTTACATTCCGTGCTAAAAAGAATGTACTTCATCTTGAAGGCTCAGGGAAGCCATTCAAAATTTTAAGCAGGAAGTGACATTGATAAAATGTGTGCTGTAGAAAAATAACTGCCCACAATTCTGGACAATGGATGGGAAGCAAAGCGAGACTAGAGGCAGGGAAGTAATTCATGAACATTTGAACTAAAAAAGTGGTAATGGAGAAAGGATAGGATAAATTTAGGATCTATATTAAGATGCAAAGTCAATGAAGTATAATGACTAGATATTGGGAAATTGGGAAAGTGGAAGTGAATTCAAGAATACTCTGAGGCTTTTAGCTTAAGAATATGAGTAGATGATACGGCACTGCAAAAGATTGGATATGCCAGTGAAGAAGCAATTTTAAGGTGTGTATGTTACGTGTACAAAAAAAGTAACATGTTCAGTTTGGAAAAGTTGAATGTGAGGTACTTGGAGACATCTTGGTTGAAATATCCAAAGACAATTAGGAAATAATATTTGAAATCAACCTAGAGTCTCAATATGTTTTGTTTATTCTTATTTAAGTTGATAGAATGCAAATAGGTTCATGTAACTTAGATGAAGTATAAAATTTTGCTCAGACGGGATCTTTCCATAGATCAGAAGTCAATTATATGTGGCAAAAGATTAAAAGTTGATAAATGTGGGTATCTGGGTAGAGGCTTTGTATTATTTTTGCAACTTTCCTAAGTTTGAAATCATTTCAAAATAAAAAGTTAAAATGTCAGTTATGATTATATACTGAATAGAAGGCAGGCAGTGGGTGTCATTGCCCAGTTGCTATCAGGAAAATAGGTTTAAGTTGCATGAATTGATTAATATTGAGAGTTACTGGAAGAAATAAGGTCAACATGGGCATCGCTTCTTATCATCTTGTGTTCTTTATAAAAAATATTTCTGAATGTAAAAGTTATGCATGCTATTTCATAAAATGTATGAAGTATTAAAAAAATATAAAGAGAAATATACTAGTACAGCATAACCAGAATTAACCTCTTTATTAACTTCTGTAGTTTTTAAAAAAAATATGTATTTCATGCAAATAACCATATTTTACATAGTCACAGTCATGATGTATAACCAATGTTATTGCTACTCTTGAAATTTTACATTATACTTCATTTTGGTTTTAAAACTTTCACTAAAATAATTTCTGATTTATTCATTTAAAAATCAAACAGCTTCAACTTATTATTACTATTAGTTTACCCTTTTTAGTCCATTCAAAATTCTTCCTTTCCTCTAATAATGGGATGATCTTCCAAGCTTTAAATATTTTGGGGGGGAATTTGGCAATAAGCATTATATACTATTTCCAGTTCTGGGTTTTATTCAGTGTATTAAGCATTTGGTGGTCAAATGATCTTTAGTCGAGTAGTGAGCCTTATCTTTTTTTTTCTTTTCTTTCTTTATTTATTTATTTTTCTTTTTTTTTTTGTTTGTTGTCTTTTCTGTTTATTTTTATTTTTTATATTTCTTTCTTATTTTGTTGTATTTTTGGGTTTTTTTTAAATTTTTTCTTTTGCCTTACTATCTTTTTAAGGCATTTTTTTCTCCGTTCATTTTTCACCTAAGGTTTCAATCCATATTTAAATATATATATAATATAATGTAGCAAGTGCTAATTCTTTTGAAAATAGGTCTTTTGGTATTTTCCTTTAAGAAATTTTTACTACAAAAAATAAAGAGTATTTGTAATTCATCCCAGAAGTTGAAAAGGAAAATAGCTTCCTCTGACTTTTTATTGTCAGTAGTATATAGAATTGGAGGCAGTTATTCCTTTTCAAGCAGATGTTTAATTATTCATTGGATCTGTCCTGGCACAATTGAAAAATATGTTTTGATGTTAAATTAGAAGGTCTGAAGGCCTTCTATTAGAGTAGGCTGACTATGGGAAAAGGCTGCCTCCTCCACAAATGGATCAGGATTAAAACATGCTTTTCTAGGGTACCTGATCCTTTCAAACCAGCACACAAACTAAGAAACAATTTATTTCCACAAATGCATTTTGTAGTATGTGCTTTTCATTTCCAAAATCCAGTGTTACTTACAATTTTTCTGATAGACCAGGTTTGTTTATGCTCTTAGCCTTCCTAAGTATTTACTTACTATGAAGATTTATTCCTGGTTATCTCCTACTTCTTGCTCTTTTCTCTTAAAGTTTACATTTGGTAGTAGGAGTTGGGAAATAGTTTTCATAAAGCCAAATAGTAAATATTTTAGAGTCCTTGGACAATGTGGTCTCTGTTGCAGCCATTCAACTTTGTACTTGTAGCACAAAAATAGCCACAGATGATGTGTAAACTTTATTTACAAAAATAGGCAGTATTCCAATGAAACTTTTTTACAATAATAAGCAGAAATGGTTGGCTGAACCCGGTTTTATAGCAATAAATAAGGTAGAGAAAACAAATAAAAATATAAGAATAACATGATTAATCTATTGCAGATGCTTTTCTCTATTTTAGTTTATTTCAGCTCAGAAGAATGAGTTTTGATTACTTAGTTAAATTTAGCTCAGAATGAATGGGTTTATTTCATTGCTATATTTTTAATAATAGCAAGAGAAGTATTCAATTTTAGTACTCTTATTTAAACATCTTCTTACCTAGTCCATACTGATTCTTAACTGTCGTCGAACTGTTGAAACACAATTCATCTTGAAACACACCAAAAATTAACAGCTTTTTGGGTATTCTTTTTAACCAAATATCCATTCAGATTTAAGTCATTAATGAAATTTGTTTTAACAGCCCTCAATATTATAATGGCTTAAGATCTGAGATTTAGATCAACTACAGATTACAGCAGGCATAGTGAATTCCTACTGTATTCCCAACAATTTGTAATCCTGAGCACTTTTCATTTCTTTTCCAAGACCATGAACTCCATTTAAGCTACAGAAAACCTTTCTACAGTTTTCTCACAGGTCTTTACCAATACCATGTAGCCGTCCCAGACAAAATGTCTAAAAATGACATCTTTGGAATATTGTGTCTCATTGCTCAGAATGGCCTGCAGTCTCATTATTGACGAGGCAAACTTGTTCTGAAAAAACTGAATTTACACGTTCTCATTTAGGTTTTCAAGTTTATGCCAAAAATCTGATAATGAAACTTATTTTTTATTTATTTTGTTTTAAACTTTAGGATAAGGAAATATATGTATACATATATATTTCATCTTTTCTGATACCTAATACTTAAAAACATCACTATTCTTAATCAGAGTTTATATATTTATATTTCTGCTCAATTATGTATTTTCTCTTGTTTTACGTACTGTTCCAGTTTGCTAGCTGCTGGAATGCAATATACCAGAAATGGAATGGCTTTTTAAAAAGGGGAATTTAATAAGTTGCTAGCTTACAGTTTTAAGGCTGAGAAAATGTCCCAATTAAAGCAAGGCTATACAAATGTCCAAATTAAGGCACGAACAAAAGGTTACCTTCAACCAAGAAAGGCCAATGAACTCTTCAGGGTTTCCCTCTCACTGGAAAGGCACATGGCGAACATGGCAACGTCTGCTAGCATCATCCACTAGCTTCCTCTCCGGGCTTCTTGCTTTATGAAGGTCTCCAGGGGCATTTTCCTTCATCTCTAAAGGTCACTGATTGGTGGACTCTTCCTCGTGGCTCTCTCTTGTCCTAAAAAAGGGACTCTCTCCAAAATGTTCTCTCTTGTAAAGGATTCCGGTAAAGTAATCAACACCCACCTGGAATGGTTTGCGTCACATCTCCCTGTAATCAAAGGTTAATACCCACAATTGGGCGAGTCGCATCTCCACGGAGATAACCTAATCAAGTTCCCACCATATAGAACTGAATGGGGATTAAAAGAAAAGGCTGCCTCCTCCACAAATGGATCAGGATTAAAACATGCTTTTCTAGGGTACCTGATCCTTTCAAACCAGCACACAAACCAAGAAACAATTTCTACTATAAACCTCTAGGAGAATATAATGATCTCCATGGGTTAGAATGCAGGGTTGCAGGATTATACTTCCAGTGACAAGATGCTTAAAAAGCTGCCCCTAACCTACCTGTCCACTTCCCCACCTGCTCTCTATTTCATACATATCAGGGAACTTGCCTTCTATTCCAAGATTAGCCCATGCCTTTACTGCCCTTTCCTGTTCTCTTTGTGGAAAATTTCAATTAACATATTCTTTAAGGCTTAATCTAAATATGGCTTTCTTTCATACCTCTCCCAGGCAAAGTTAGGTATTTGGATAAATGATGTATATTAGTTGTTTATGTCTTTTCCTCACTAGATTGTGGGGGATTAAAGTCCCTAGATAGCATTCCTCTCTACCAAACAGCATCTTTCACCAGTCTCAGTGTCTCTGTGGCAAAGGTAGTAAGCAGATAATAGTAATTTGTTGAACTTAGTGAACAAATAGAAAAAAAGGAAGATGCTAACCATTGTAGACTGGTTAATCATATTTCCCCCTTTGTTTTACCTTTAGGCATTCTTGAAGTTTTGCACTGTGTGTTAGTGGAAAGTCCAGAAGCTCTAAATATTATTAAAGAAGGGCATATTAAATCCATTATTTCACTTTTAGACAAACATGGAAGAAATCACAAGGTAAGTGAGCCAATTATTTTTTCTGTTATGAAATGAATTTTGGAATAAGTTCAAATATGTATTTTAAAGTAAGATAATTCCTTAAAAGGTATATCAGATTTTTGCTATTAATTATAATCAAGGGATATTGTTCAATGTTGATTCATGGCATCGTTGGCCAGTGATCACTTTGTATATGAAGGAAAATGGGAAAATCTTTGGGCATTTGGTATAATGTTGAAATAACTGTTGCAGGTAATTGGGGGGAATGTGCTTATGCTTGCTTTTATGAAAAGTGCTGCCAGCATTCGAACAGGAAAGGACGATTAGAGTCATCTGAAAGTGGTTTCTCTTTTCAGGTACTGGATGTCTTGTGTTCTCTCTGTGTTTGTCACGGAGTTGCGGTCCGTTCTAACCAGCACCTCATCTGTGACAATCTTCTGCCAGGAAGAGATCTTTTATTGCAGACACGTCTTGTGAATCATGTCAGCAGGTAAATTCAGATTGGCAGCATCGCCAGATGCATAGTGTATCAGAGAACATCCTATGGTCTATTCATTTTATTAGTATCTTTTACTTATTTCCCCAGTAACGAGTATAATTATGTTTTTCTGCCAATCAGCTGGGTTAATAATAACAATAGATGATCAACAGAATATTCATTTATCACCAGCAAATGTATAAAGCCTTTACATTTATATGTAAATGGATTATAATTGAAAACTTTTTAAAGGTGTTTTTATTGAGATACCTTCGTATACTGTACAATCCATCCAGAGTATACAATCAGTGGTTCACAGTATCATCACACGGTTGTGTGTTCATTAACGTGATCATTTTTAGAATATTTGTATTATTCCAGAAAAAGGAAAGGAAAAAGAAAACCCCATCCATCCCAACCCCCTTACCCCTCCCTCTTACTGACCACTAGCATTACAGTCTACCCTGTAATTGAAATCTTTAGGAGCAGGCTAACAGTTACAAAGGGGTTGTCGTTGTACATAATTGTATTTTTTTACCTTCTTAGAATATAAAGATATTATCCTTCAGTTCAAACTCCGAGTTGTCCACTATGTGGGTCAAAACACAGAATTAGAATGTCCGAAATATAACACATTCCACAGATAACCAATAAATGACATGCTCAGTCAGCCCTACCTTCAAAAATATCAACGTTTTATTGAGTACTCTGTACCAGCCACTTTACTGAATGCCTTACGTGCATTATATACCGTTTGCATTTGTACTTTCTTAGGTACTACTTTATCCACATTAACGTACTAAGAACCCAGAACTGGAAATAGAACTCAGGTCTCTCTAACTGCAGACACTCAGCTCTTAAAGAACATACCACACTCTTTCCCTTATACCAAAAATTAAAAATTGCCCACAGTTCACAAAGTTTAATAGTAGTAATTTTGGCTTACTGCATCTAGCAGCAACCCAGGAAATATTTGATACATTATCCTGTTTAAAACAAAAATTTGTGGTTCAGTGTGTATTTCTGTGTTGTTTAAAAAAAACACACACAGCAAGAACAGGATTGGTTTAAGACTTCCTGCAGACTTCTTTATATAATAGATCTGCCATTAATGAGTGGTGTTTCATGAGAACTTCACTAATCCCCAGGATTACCACAGGGAATAAATTTCCTCATAGAAGGCAGTTAAGTACAACTTACTAAAAAAATCCTTCTGTTTACCATGAGACATAGAGAATAGCTGATTAGTCACCTCAGTCCCTTTACAAGCTGCTTCAACTTCATTCCCTGTGTGTAACAAAGCTTAGCTTAGGAAAAATTCTATATGTTCTATATTATAAATAACTATGAGCGCTAAGGACCTGCCATCCTGAGTGTCTAAGTTTGTGACTTAAATATGATTGACAGTATAAAATATGCTGATAGTAATTAAGAAAAAAAAAATAGCAGACTTTCCTGTGGCATTGTCAAGTAATCCAAAAAGCAAACACTGTTCACTGAAAATGTGAACTTTGAGGTTGACTGTCGGTGCATTCTATATCAGTGTTTGTTTTTTTTTTAATGATTTTGTAGTGTTTTAAAGAAACATTTAATATGTGACACCTTAGAAAAGCAGTTCAAGTGTTTAAAACAATAAGAAAATGATGAAAGGTTTGTTCGGACTTTTCACATGTACTGTTCATCTCTTTATAGCATGAGGCCCAATATTTTTCTGGGCGTCAGTGAAGGGTCTGCTCAGTATAAAAAATGGTACTATGAATTGATGGTGGATCACACAGAGCCATTTGTGACAGCAGAGGCGACTCACCTTCGGGTGGGCTGGGCTTCCACCGAAGGCTATTCTCCTTACCCTGGAGGGGGCGAAGAGTGGGGTGGAAACGGTGTTGGAGATGACCTGTTCTCCTATGGATTCGATGGCCTTCATCTCTGGTCAGGTAAATACTACCCTGTTGTCCTTCACTTCATTCTAGAAGACAATCTTTTGCCCTTGCTGTGCAGTACTGAAAGTTAGTGGTGCTGCTTATGTTGGATAAAAAGCAAAATTGCACTAGGGGAAAAAGAAAACGATTCCCACTCTAGTGAATTTCCAAAGAATTATATTGCTTAGGAATCATGCATTTAAAAACTGCTGTTTCTGTTTATGAATCAACCAGTAAAGTCATTTGTGTCTTCTACATACCTTAGCTGGCATGTGTGAAGCTTTAGCTTCCAGTTTGAAAAGAACAAAAAACAACCCCTGGCAAATAATTGGAAGAAATAGACTGAGTTCAACATCCTGCCACGTAGTATGAGATGAGGCATCAGTAATATAGTGTGTCATAATCAAATAACGCTTTGTTTCAGAAGTGTAGAATTGTTTGAAAATAAATGTGTAGTTCATTTCTCCAGCTACCAACTCCTAGCTGAGTATATAGTAAAAGTGATTTTTCAAAATAATGTTTTCTCTGAAATAATGAAGAGGAAGATTTGGCTGGACTCCATTTAAAGATTTTGCTTATTATTATATAAAGGTTTCTTGGATATAAGATTTCTTCTGGATTCTACAGAAATATAGTTGTGTTAATAAAGTTGCACTTAGAATGTAGCCCTTTAAGTGACCTTGACATTTTTTGTGAAAGTGTTTCATGTGGAGAAATTACAGAAAGTTACCCTATTTTACTCAGAGCTGGACTTTGCTTTTTTAAAGGTTTGCAAGTGATATGATTCATGTATTAGTTCTCTATAGGCCTAACAAGTAATTTTGAAAATAATTTTACAATTTAAATTGGATTAAATCAACAGTTATGTGTTTATAAATGTAAAATATTTAATGTAGTATGTATCACAGTAACACTGAATTTTTTTCCTTTCTTCAATGCCAGTAACTCACTTGTCTACAGAGATTAAGCCATATCCTGGATATTTCATCTAGACAATGAGGCATGTTTTGTGGATTCAGTGCAGTAATGTGGAGTGTCTCTGGGACTGCAGGTTCATTAAAAGCGTAGTCAGAGAGTGTCTGTCTTGTTCATAGTAAATAGTAAATTTTTCCTACTGGCCAACCAAAGTAAATGGAGCAATAACTTAGGAAAACATAGCAAATGTAAAATAGGGTAAATGTCTATTTTATAATGTACTTTAACTACGGTCCTTCAGTTATTACCTTGTTTCTTTCCCCCTTGGAATAAATATTGGAATGAATGAAAAATGTTAATTTATTTTCTCATTATAGAAATAGTTTGGGGAGAAAACATTAATCTGATAGGGCAGTACAGAACTGCTTCTAGTTATCTTAGCCATATAACACTATATTACCATTTTTGCTGCATCGATTTAAGCTGTTCTCTTGAATAGAACTGAATTGTGTTTATTATCCCTTTCATTCCAAAGTATCTATTAAAATCGAACACCACCAAAGAGTCAGTGAATTTATGAATATACCACTTAAGTTTCCCATGGTCTCACAGAAAGGATGGTAGATTCTAGAATTACAGGGAAAAGCATCTCGATACTTCTTATCAAGAGAAAATATTTTCAGGGAAAAGGATGATATGGTCTATATTTTAAAAATTCAACCTTTGTGTGAGATCTAAGAAAGATATGTTTATTTGGTACCGACGTTTTATTTTTGGTAACACACCATCTAATTAACTTGTTTGGTCAGTTTATAGGAACACCGTAATTTCATGGAACCTTGAATAGGGAATGAGATCTTGTTGGGTTGTACACGTTAGTGTGATGGCCTGATATATCCCAGAGTAATTTGGGCAGAGAATAAACAAGTATTTGCAAAGTCCCCTTGAGGAACTGTGGAGAAAGGAAGAAATATTCAACTTTCCCTTCTGGGGAGTTCCTGATATTCTCACAAGTTTGGGGGGCAACCAATTTAATAGGCCAAGCCTTTGAACTTGGGGCTTGCCCTTATGAAACTTATTCCTACAGAGGATAAGCTAAGCCTACTTATAATTATGCCTAAGAGTTACCCCAGAGAACCTCTTTTGTTGCTTAGATGTGGCCTCTCTCTCTAAGCCACGTTGGCAGGTGAACTCATTGCCAAGACCAGAGTCATGCTCTGTGTGGAACATGACTCCCAGGGGTGTAAATCTCCTTGGCAATTTGGGACATGACTCTTGAGCATGAGCTAGGACCCAGCATCATGGGGTTGAGAAAGCCTTCTTGACCAAAAGGGAGAAGAGAGAAAGGAGACAAAATAAACTTTCAGTGGCTGACAGATTTTAAATAGAGTCAGTTATTCTGGAGGTTGTTCTTATGCATTATATAGATATTCCTTTTTAGTTTTTAGTGTATTAGAATATCTAGAAAGAAATAACATGAAACTGTTGAATTGTGTTCCAGTGGCCTTGGTTCTTGGAACAATTGTATAACTATGTAGCTTTTGTGGTGTGACTGTGTGATTGTGAAAACTTATGGCTGATGCTTCCTTTATCCAGGGTATGGACAGATGAGTAAAAATTTAAGGACAATAAATAAATAATGGGGGTGGCAGGGTAAAAAAAAAATGGGTAGATTGCAGTACTAATGTTCAATGAGAGGGAGGGGTAAGGGATACGGGATGTATAGATTTTTCTTTTTATTTCTCTTTCCAGAGTGATGCAAATGTTCTAAAATTGATCATGGTGATGAGTATACAACTATGTGATGATATTGTGAGGCATCAATTGTATACTTTGTATGGCCTGTAGAGTGCATGAAGATACCTCAATAAATAAAAATATTTTTTAAAAAAGAGCCAGGGTAGGAGATAAAATCCTCTACTCACCAAAAAAAAAAAAAAAAAAAAAAGAGCGAGAGAGAGAACGCATTTGTCCATTTTTTAAGATGGCAAGAAAATAGGTACCGTATCATGCCTAAGTAAGTGACTTTGTGTTTGAAAGTTGTGTTCTCCCAAGCCACTAGGGGACTATTAAATGATTTGCTACATTTAGATTTTTGGTCAACAAATTAGAATCTAAGTCAGAGTCCATCATAATGTAGGTAATCTTCCTGAAGTCATTCTTGCACTCCTTTTCTCTTTAATGGTTGAAGTAGAATTTAAAGTATTAAATGTTAGTGATTTCTGTGAGGAAATGTTTTTCTTTATCACTTAACATTTTGCAGTATCGGGTTGAGATGGTCCTTGAAACTAGGATTTGGCTCACTGATGAAAGTTTTGAGCCATGTCTTCATTTATTCCCGCTAGTGTGAAACTTTGTACACTGTTGCTATGCTTTCCCTCTGTGTATGCAGAATTCAGTTTGGGGCACCCAGGTCAGCAGGTATTTGTAAGTGGTGAAAGTATGAATAATCTTAGTGCTTTTAGAAAATTTAAATATGGACGAATGATGAAGGAAATTGACAGAATTGTTCAGGAAAAGATGGATACAGATTTCTAATCCAGGTACAAATCAGACCACTGCTATCTTCTTTTATGGCTAATGCAGAGAATGGGAATGTAATTCACATCTATAAGTTTATAGAAATACAACCTAAAAAATGCTACTAAGTAAATTAAACAACGTAGCTGTCATTCAAAACTTTAACCATAAGTTGTTCACTAGTGATCTTATCTGTGATATTTGTTTTCGGCATTATAAAACAGTTTACTATGGTAAATGTTAGATAGTGATTAACATTAGCATAATATTTCTCAAACTGGCCGTATATTTGGATGGCAGTAAATATCTGTGTAATAACATTTTTATCAGCTACAACTTTGATATAAATTAAGGAACAGACTTTTATCTCTGAACTGCAGTGTTTTTCTATGCTTTCTTAAAAAGCTTCCTTTATTATGTTCAGGGAATTCTAGAATTCACTTGATAAGAGTCTTTCAGATTTGAATATTCACCAAGTACTATGAGTACACATATTTTTCTAAAGTCGATATTCTCTTTTGGCATTTCGAAAGTGCTACTGGTAAAAATCTTGGCATGTTAGAAATAAACGGAGGTCTTATAAAAAATGCAAAGATTTATGTCATGAAATCTATTTTTGTTTTTGCTCACACTCAAAAGTGTGTTTGTACATGCATGTGATCAGAAGAAACGTAGGTTCTTTCCTTCCACTTATGCTCTGAGAAACAGATTCCCATGAACTAATTAGCAAAGGAGTTGTGAGACAGTCAAGAATGGGTTCAGACCATAGGCTGGCCAGGGCAAGAAATTACATTTATCACATATCACTTTCATGCCTTAATTTTTATCCCGCTGTACTTAAGACGACAACCCAGATCTGTGTGAAATAAATTTGGCATATAGCTGTCTCTTAGTAAACAGTGCATAAATGAATGATCACATTTCTGCTTTTACTATCCTATATAAATTTATAGTACAAAGGGGACTTAGTATTAGGAATAAAGGGTTAACATTATGAAGTACTGACTGTGTTTGAGATTCTGTGCAACTTGTAAACCATTACTTTAATTTTCATAAAAATTCTACAAAGTGATGATATTTGATGTGTCCTCTTTCCATGAAATCAAAGTTCAGGAAGGTTAAGTATTTTGCTGACACAATTAGTAGATGGTAAAGGTAGCTATTTAAACTCAATTCTTCCCTCTGGAGAATTTCCTCTGACATTATTAAATTACCTGCTCTAAGATTATTTTTGCCTTAAATGCCACCCATCTCTCTGCAGAAATCTACCCATCTATATGCAGAAATTTACACATATTAAAAGTTCCATTTTAAATATAGATATGTCTCCTAAAAAAGCAACATTTTTTTAAACAAAAATTTTAACATAGAACACCAGTTTGTATTCTCGATGTATTCTGTTCAAGTGTGCATTGATCTTTCACTGCCTATTCAAGTCTTTGACTTTGACTCTAAAGATGATCCTCTCAGATAAAAATACATCACTTTCCTTAATGTCTTTCCTCCAACAGGTTGTATTGCTCGTACTGTAAGCTCACCAAACCAACATCTGTTGAAAACTGATGATGTCATCAGTTGCTGTTTAGATCTAAGTGCCCCAAGCATCTCATTCCGAATTAATGGACAGCCTGTTCAAGGAATGTTTGAGAATTTCAACATTGATGGCCTCTTCTTTCCAGTTGTTAGTTTCTCTGCAGGAATAAAGTTAGTATTTCTATGTTTTTCGGTTAGTCTCCCTTCTCACTTCTCATACTTTCACAGAAGACTGTACACTGCCATCACCTCTGCTTCTCTAACGTTTGTTTCTCACTCCTCGACATATGTCCACAGGGCATTTTGCCTGTTCGTTTGAAGGTAAGTTTCATCCAAGAAGGGATTCTCAGGGGACCGACACTCAACTCTCACAAACCAGTTTCCTGAGATAGCTCAAGTTCATTTTCTTAAGAACCTTTGTTTATCTAAGGGGAAATGATAGATTGTAAAAAGCTACCACTTATTTTCTTCTATCTATTTTCATTAGTTTTCCTTTTCTTTCCCCTATATTACCCCACCCTATTCCAAATCCCTTTTCCTATAGACATGAAAATTTTTTGTTGATCAAGTCAAGATGGCGTCTTTCAGTGTTACCCTCTGCCTGTTACACTTCATAAATTATCTGCTAAGATCAACTGTGTCATGATGAATATTTCCTCTCTTTCCTTTTTTGCATTATCCAGAGGGAAATGGGAATTAAAATAATCAGTCATTGAAATTCTACAAAGAGGATTTTCATAAAAGATGGGCTGTTGTAATAAGAACCACTCTGTCATCTATAAATATATGTATACATCTACCTGCCGAGAGTGGCTCCCTTATTACTACCAGCCATCATTTATTTCGCTTATTCTTTTAAATTGTTATTTTACTAATAGGAAGAATTCCTCATTTGTAAAAGCACCATGTTAAAGAAGGGAGAGAGTAATCATGAACTATTAGTTATCCATATAATATTTATCCAATAATATTTTCTGGTGTATTTACATAAACAAGGTTTTTTCTTCTTCTATAAGCGTTCGGAATGTTTCTAAAGTTTTCACTTTTCCTTGTTTTTTATATTATTATAATTTAATTTTATACTTTACTTTATATCCTAACATTTAAATGCAAATTAGAAAATGAATAGCAAGGAAAATGAAAATTTGAATTTATATGTGTAAAAAAGCTGAGAGCTTCAAGAAATTACCATCATTTAACTATGTTTCAGAAAGTGAGCTCAATGGAATTGAGATTAAATTATTTTAATTAAGTGATTATGATGTATAAAAGATTTTTGTGAGATCTTTGGTTTATTGAATAGGTAAAGAATAAGAAATATGGTTTCCCTCTTTCTTTTTTTTTTAACTACTCAGAATTGTATTTTCTGAAGAATAAACCAGATGTCCTTACTTTTCAATAACATATAGAACTCTTTTAAAGGAATAAAAATCTCATGAATCCATGTTATTATGTAAATGATTTATAATATAATGTTGCTCTTATCCTTCTTTCTTACAAATGAAAGTACCATTGGGAAATAGAGCACTGAAAAGTGACTGCTTTTTCTGTTTATCCTACCTAGTCTGGCCCTTGTGATTGTAGGCATATAGATATTTAGGTCACGTCTTCTCTTTCTCTGTTGACAATTTAGGCAGTTAGGACATTGAATGACTTTTTCCTCTGGACATGTATTTCACATCAAACTGCCATGCATGATCTTTTAGTGATTTTTTCCAGTGCGTGATAAATTTTCTCTGATCCACTGACATAATTTAATCAAGTTTTCTCTTTTAACCTGTGTAATTCCCTCATGTTTTACCTTTAATCATTAAAGCCTCTTGCGCTCTAACGCGATGACAATAATAGTTCTTAGAGGGACAAAAAAGGTGGCTTCTGGTAAAGTTAATTGGGTATTAATTTCTTCCTTATGTTTTAAGGATTTGATACCTTTTCTATATGACAGAGATATAACTGACCCTGACATGCATCATTTTTAGGGTACGCTTTCTGCTAGGAGGGAGACACGGAGAATTTAAATTCCTTCCTCCACCTGGGTATGCCCCTTGTTATGAAGCTGTTCTGCCGAAAGAAAAGCTAAAAGTGGAACACAGCCGAGAATACAAGCAAGAGCGAACTTACACACGGGACCTCCTGGGGCCCACCGTTTCTCTGACACAAGCAGCCTTCACACCGATTCCTGTGGACACCAGCCAGGTACCTAGATCAACTCCAGTGACAGCAGCTCGCCTTGTAGTTATTCTCATATGCAGTGGCTTTCCAGCGTTTCTGATGGTAACTCACAGGATTACCTTTTAAATTTTAAATGTATAACTGAAACCGACTTCATAAAATAATCCGTTTGTTTTTTTTTCTATCCTATTTCATTTTTTTTAAAAGGTCACCCCATCCCACTAAATTGATTTCATAAGACTCTAAGGGTCACAATCTGAAGTTTTACAAACACTGTTCTGGTCTATCCTTAAGATTTTATTAAAATCATTCATTCCATTTAGTTTATAAAATGAACGTTATATTCTTTTCTACTGGGAAATAATAGCAAGGTGGAATTTAGTGGCATATTTATATAAGCAATTTGTGGGTATGAAGATTTTAAGATGATTTAATATATGGGAAAAGATATTACCCTTGGAGTAATACTTCATAGACGTAGTGCATGCTAGTTTTAGGGTATTCATGTTATATAGAGTAGACATGGAGTTTTAAATTTCTAGGCCAGCTTATTATCTTGAAGCAATTTAATAGACATTTATCTGAGTCAAATGACTGGGTTCAGATGCCTACTTCGGGCCTTTGTCAATTGAGATGCTGACAGTGTGTCTGGTATTAGTTAACAGATAGCACATTCACGCGATGCTTGGCATATAGGCGCCCAAGAAATGTCAGCCCTTTTTCTTGATTTTCATTGATTTGTTTCCTAGATTCAAAGAGATTGTACGACTGATAATGAATTAAATACTGTTCTACTTCAATGTGAAGTTACTTTAGTGAAGTTGGGTTAAAGTTTTATTAGTTAATTTCAATAAACAGATTTTAATTTTATTAGATTTTGAAGATCAAAGGCATTATTTCTGCAGTTTGAAGTCGAATTAATACCAGGCTTCAAAAGCTTCAATTTACCACCAGTTATCAGGCTCCTTGAGTCAGGTTTCTTGTCACTCTGTGCTGGCTTTTTATGTTATGTAGTAAAATAAACACACGAGCATTGTTCATGGCTAAAACTCAGTTTGTGCTATCCACTGCTGAAAGGTGGCAGGATATGTATAGTTCTATGAAGGTGCTTAGTACACAGGATTGAGATGGACTGAAATGGACAACATGCAATGATGACACATGCAGGATTACTTGACTCCTAGACAAACCCTACTGTCTGTGATAATACTGCAGTGATAATGTGCTGCCTGTAAAAACTCTCCCAATGGGTTTTGTGGACATTTGACCCCTCTGTTTCTTGAGATGCTTAGTTGGGTGTGACACATAAGGACATTTATCGAGGTGTAAACAACTCGCCCCTCACCTTTAAAACCATTTTTCATTTTTTATGAAGTCACTAAAGTTCCTCCTTTTGATGGGAATGTGTTTAATGGACACATTTTCTTGAGGTGTATATTTGAAAACTACCAGAACTATCAGAGCAGTGTAAAGGGAAACAGGAATCACTGCAGTGAGATAATTAGAGAGTCAAAGAGCTAATGAAATATCCTTTGGACACTGGAATGTCTTCATTTCAGCCTGTGGAAGCTGGCCAGTTTAGTTTAAGATGTTTGAGGTGATCTTTCTTTTTAAATATGCACATTTGGTTCACAGCCATTAAACATCTTTCAGTTGTCCCCAACAGCACTCCATTTTCTTTCCTTCCAAATTTTGTTCATAAATTCACTTGGAAACCTAAGCTTTCAAAAACAATGGTCCCAGAATCAGGATTTGTCATCTAAAGAATGTCGTAGAACAATATTCTGTTACTATTATTATATTTTATTATAATATATGTATATATTTTTCACAATCACACAACGAAAGCTATATCATTATACAATCATCTTCAAGAAACATGGCTACTAGATATATAATTATGTATAAAATATTATTATATTTTAATTGTTTATGAAACGGTTCAATTCACTGTTGCTGAATTTTATTACATTTGTATGTAATGCTTGTTTTCTTTTCTTTCTTTCTTTTTTGAATTTTAGATTGTATTGCCTCCTCACCTGGAAAGGATAAGAGAAAAACTGGCAGAAAATATCCACGAACTCTGGGTTATGAATAAAATTGAACTTGGCTGGCAGTATGGTCCGGTACATAATTTTGCAATTTACTTTCAGATTCTGTTGATACATCTTTCAGAAGACATAACTTTTTCTCACTCATCCTGATTTGTGGTGGAATGAATCGATCGAATTGATTTTTTCCCTGCGAAACCATTAGTTTTTGTGCAGTTGTTCTTTACTGGCAGGAATTCTATTACTGGCAGAATCATTGAAGGATTTTAGTTACCTAGATAATTGAAAAGTTATCAGTCCTTGGGCTGAAAGTTGTATTTTCAAATCGAGTTTAACATATACAGACCAAAGGCTATGATTTCTAAGATACTCTAAAAAAAATTTCTCATGAAATTGACAGTGAAAACGGAAAAGGGTAAGGAGTACATCAGTTTACTTTTTCCCCTCTTGGTCTTTCACTTCTTCTGGTTCCAAATGCCTGTAGCACTGTGCAAGTCCTGGGGCCAGAGGTTCATAATTGGTTTCCCGTTGGTAAGACATAACTGAGAAGTAATGATTAAACATGTTTTCAAATGGTTCTTTGAGACATATTTTAGTTTATGGTTTGCCACGAAAACTTCGATTTTAAGAAAAATGTCCTTTGCAATCCTTATGTTGCACATATCTGTTTTTAGTAAAACCATGGCAGTATGTCCATTTTTGTAATGTTTATCCCAAAACCTACAGCACTTTCTTATACTTAAGCATTTATAGATATAAGCATATTCATTCAAGTGATAGTTTATGGCATTGGGCTCTGAATATAGAACCTTTATTATCGGTGTTAGTAATAATGTCATATTATACTGCATATGCCTAATGGTGCTTATGTATTTATTTAGCGCTATGCACTTCGTATACACTCTCCAAGGCAGATTATTAGGTTGAATGTTCACATTAGCACACTGAGATATGCAAAGTTTTATTGGTGATGACATAATTGAGAATTCTCATAGAGTTGTTAAATTATTGGACAGAAGACATAGCTGGAGAAGAGCAGATTTAGGGTTGGAGTCCAAGTTTTGTAACTTCTAGACTAAAACTGTTTTTCACTATCAGACTTGGTAAATCCTCACGTCACGAGGCATGTTCAGGAAAGAGGATGTTTTCATTAACGAAATAACGATTAGATGTTTGTCAAATCAGGAAATACTTTTAAGTACCTAGTTTTGTGCTGTACTCATTGACTCTTTAAAATAAAGGAAATGCAGCTTCTAAATAAAATATTTAACCATTAAAGTCAGAAAGAGAAGAGCTATTATACATTTGTGCATAGTTAACTGCCAGATGAATTACAGACAGAAATTCACCAGAAGTTTCAAAATGAGGGGAGCAGTTATTATTACAGGCTCAGAAGACTTTAAAAAGTTCACACAAAACTCATATATATATGCATACAAATCTTATAGTAACAGAAACTACTGATTGGGCTTCTGCCCAGCAAAACTCGCTCTTGTCAAGCCCATAAGATCACCTAAATGATAATGTTTTGTAATGAAGTCTTAGTTCTATTTAAAGTATAAGGTCTCATTATTACTCATTTCTCCAGTTAAATTCAGTTCAGTTCATTACCATACATCCTACTCCTGTTATGTTCAAAGTACTCTTCTCGTTTCCAGAAACTACAAGAGTGCCTCAGATTCACTCTCCCCACAGTTGCTCCCAAGTTCTTACTTATCTGGGCTGAGGTTGATGAAAGCAACATTGGGCTTTATGAGCCTCAAGGAGAGGCACTAAGCACTTGGCTGCAGCTGTAGGGCACCCAGCAACTTTCCACATGTGGGGAGATAAATATTTCATGGTGTGTTCAATAACTATTTGCAGATGGAAAGAAACTGTTGTTTTCTTAGGGCCCATTATGGGCAAGCACAGCTCCAGGTACCATATCAGAAGATCAGCAATTTGAGAGAGTTTCACATCATTATTACACCTAAAATATGATTTTGCATCATGCTTCTTTTCTAAGACCTTCCTTAAAACTTCTTTTAGTTCTGTAGTTATGATCCCTGACTTTATGATTTCTTATCTTAGACTAATGTACATATCCATTATTAGAGTAAATCCATAAATTGCTTAAAAATTTCAATAAATTTGAAGTAGTCAAGTGTATTTTTCTTGAGAGTAATTTAAACTAAGCGGCCTAGCAAGTTTCATACAATTTTGTTTTGCAATAAAATTATAGTTTCTTTTGAATGGTTTTAGAAAATATTCCACAGGAGACACATACAAATTCCATTTTATAGAATAACATCAGCCAAATTCATTAGTCATTAATCTTTCCCTTTGATATTTATTGAATACCTACTATTTGCCAGATATTGTACTGGTCCTGGGATCCAAAGTTGAAACGGGCTCAACTTTTAGGAATCTCCCCAGTTTAGTTGAGTGATAGGCGTGTAAGCAATCACCAGCTCAGTACTATACTAAGATTCTAATAGAGTGAAGAGGGAATATTTAGATCTTTTCCTGGAAAATTAGGGAACGCTTCTCAGGAGGTATTATTTGATCCGATACATGAAGAACGAGAATGAGTTGGCTTGCAGGCATGGAGAAGGAGAGTATTCTAGGCAGAGGAGCTGACGTGTGGTGGGTAAAAGGAGTGAGGCAAGTGCAAGGACCGTGCACAAGTTCAGTCTTGCTGGAGAATAAAGAACAAAGTGCTGATGATGTGGCGGAGTGCACGTGGGGATCTGCGCAGTTAGCTAGGCAGGAAAGGCCGAGTGTAATTTTATTCTGTAGGGTGGTACAGAGCACTGAAGAATGTTTCGGAGAGAGCTGGCATGCTCTGTCTGTGCATGAAAAGATAGGGGCTGTTAGTGTAGAAGAGCAGGGGCCTAGCGGCAGGAAGCCTCAAAGAGAGGACTAGTTAGCCCCCTGGAGAGCTGATGGGTTTCGCAACTGTGTGCCTGGCAGTGGGGGTACAGAGGACACGTGGAGGTGCAGAGGATGCGAGGACAGATGTTCCGAGTTCAAGTGGTATTGGCAAGAGGGGGTAGGAAATCTGGTTAGATTTGTTTTTAGCTTGGACACCGGAAAGGGTGGTGTTAACAGTTATTTGGTGTATGGGGAGGAGACCATCTCAGGAGTCAGACGCCCTGGCTTTTGCTTTGATGTTTAGAATTTATAGGTAAGTTTTGTAATTCTAGATTTTACTTCCTGAGTATAAACAAATATATCTAAATGTTTCTATAGATGTCCTGTTCGCTCATTATCACCAGGAATCGGTGATCATTCGGGAATTTGGCGACTCCTGAAGACTTCTAAAAAAATTCTTTGCATACTTTTTAAGTGGCATTTATAGAACCTACTAATTATTCCCAGGCAGCCTATGGCTGTCATTGAGGTGCTACCATGGCAGAAACGCCAATGTAATTTAGGCTTCTAAGAAGATAAAAACCCTAAGTACTAAAGTATGAAACAGAGCATCTTTCTCATTAGTTCATTCCTAAAATCTTGTATTTGGTTTAGTCTGATTGCTAATAGGTACTGTGAATAATTAATATGAAGATATGTGTTATGCTGACCAGTTTCGTTAGATAGTGGAGTGCTTTGAGAGCAGGATGTAACTGACAGTGTGTAAAACAGCCAGAACCACCTCAAACAGTTGAAATCAGTCATGTTTTTAATTGATGCCTCTGAACACATGAAAAACACTATAACTTCAAACTAAGCTGTTACCCCACCCTTCTTACACATGATTCATTTCAGTTTACAAAATATTTGTTGAATGCCTGTACTGTGCCAGACATGTGCTTAAAGCACTGAAGTCCCCACTCTTTGGTTTTTGTTCTAGTGTGGGGACACAGACAGTAACACAATAATGATCTCATCTGTTAGAAGGTGGTGAGTGATATGGACAAATAAAAAACAGTAAGGGGGCGGTACAAGGGTAGTTCACTGGTAGAATTCTCAACTGCCATGCAGGAGACCTGGGTTCGATTCCCAGTCCATGCACTTCCCAAAAAAATAAACAAGCAAGCAAAACAAACAGATAAAAACCAAACAGAGAAACAAAAATTCAACAAATGGTGCTGCAATACGGGATACTCATATGGAAAAATAATGAACTGTGACCCCACCATACTGCATACAAAAATTTTTTAAAAAAGGAGGAGGGGAGGTGGGCGAGTTGGGACACTAGGAGGTCTGGCAGGCTGCATCTCACTGGGGATGTGAGAAATAAGCAAATGCTGGAAGGAGCAGAGGGAGCAGGCCATGCAGATATCTGGGGTGGAAATATCCATGGTGAAGGCTCACAGGGACTGTGCCGAGCAGAAGAGAACAAGGCAGAGAGAGCAATTATCACTGCTTGTTTTTCATGGTGGCAACTATGATATGCCAATTTCTTGTACTGCTGCAGGTTAGAGATGACAATAAGAGACAACATCCATGTCTGGTGGAGTTCTCCAAGCTACCTGAACAGGAGCGCAATTATAATTTGCAGATGTCTCTGGAGACCCTGAAGTGAGTTTAACTCCCCTTCCCCTAATCTGCCTTACCTGAAAAAAACAAAAAACAAGGTAATGATGCTATACTTTAATTCAGCAATTAAGTTATTTTAATTACAGTTAGAACTTTTCATAACTACAAATGGATCAAATTAATATTTGTCTGGAATTAGACCTTGACCCTATTATTTTGTGTCTTTATGCTGTATGGCAGGATTTCCCAGTGGGCATTTTACAGGAGTACGGGTATTGCTCAATAAGAGAGATCTGGGATCCCATCCAGTGTTAACTCAGTGTGAGGGGCCAGGGACGGGGGCCAGTCATAAACTGTTTATTATTGGTTTGTGACAAAACAAGTAAAGGTATTACCGAATAAATGTTTAGAAACTTCTATGCTAGTTTGAAAGAGCTATTTCATTCTGTGGAACCTAACATTTTTTAATGTGACTTTGAATGAATCTTACATGTCTTCACTTTGTAAATTGGAAACAGGGTTGAGATTAGTCTCTACTAGTGACTTAGAAGGAAAAGGAACATAGACAAATCAAAAGAGTGGAGAATCTATTAAGGATAAAAGATGACCAGGCTTGTCTGAAATTAATAATACATAATATTTTTCACTGGACCTATTTACCTCGTTTCCAGCATCTCCTATCTTTCTTTGTGCTCGTGATATGAAACTTGGCAATTTAGCCTGGTAATTGGGCAGCTCATTATTTCCCCATCTTTTACAGCAAAATGTTTTTTCTTTTTTGAAAGGTCATGGTCTAACATAATTTAGTTAAATTTGCAATAAATTCTCAATAACTTAAGTAATTGACAGCCATGCCAGCTAGTAGAAATAATAAATCCTGGGAAGCACTCTAGCGTAGAAATCTGTATTTGTGGTTAGTTTGTTGAGCCTTGGCTGCATATAATCTCATTTCTAACAGCTACTGATGGCTGGTTTGATTAATCATCAGGCTGCATGTACCTGGTGCTGTACCCTGTGATGGATGCTAATGATTCTTCTCGGGAGCTAGGTCTTGATAGTTCTTTATTGGTGCCGAAAGGCCATCAACATCAGCATCCGTGGTTTTCACAGAACAGTTTTATGATGTCCTGATTTCACCTATTTCTGTAAAATTCAAGTTGGGGGAGTAGAGCCCTCATTTCTCCAAAATTCACTGTGAGTTCAATGCAGTAGGTTAGAAAAAGTATAGTACTTTCTGTATTGCCTTTATTCATTTATTTCATTGGTGGGCACCAGAACACAGTAGGCTAAGAGCCCATTCTCTGGAGTTGGATGTTCTCGGGTCAAGTACTTTTTCCACCACTACAATCCTGCTGGAGAGACTCAACTTCTCTCAGCCTTAGATTTTCTTCTCATCAGTAAAATGTGGATCATTCATGGAATTGTCGAGGAAACTAATGAAAAACCGGATTATACATTTAGTACCATGTGTCTCACAAAAGGGACTCAGAAAGATCAGTACTTTTGGTGTGATAAAATATCAATGATTAATAATTTTATTCATTTAAATCCTGCCAATAACATTAAGCAAGAAATTATTCCAGAATATCCTTATTTTGGGTTTAGGGGTGATCAAATGTGAATATGGCTTTCTGATGTTCGTTCCATGATTTCCTGGCATGTAAATTGTTGATAAAGATGACTTCCTTTAGGCTTAAATTTCATCTGTGTATTGTACAGTCCAGCAAAAATTCTGACACTCTTGCTCAGAACATTACAGCTTATTCTAGCATGCCTGTCAGCTGTCCCCTTAGATTTAATCATACTACTGAATTTTCAGTTTCTGGGTTAGTTCTCAGTCCTTATTTTCCAAATTCTAGATCTTAATTTCTGAACAGATGACTCATGTTTTGAAAAGAAGGTTATAATGATTTTTAATCAATGTTTAGTATACTTTCATAGAATCTTTCTTTGGAAGTTAAAAATATATACTTTAACATTATTTTTGTTCTAGTCCGGTATTTTGTCCTTAAAATTATTTTTAGGATAATGCCATCTGCTCCTCTACATATCTACATGGAGGAGGAGGTAGGGGGAAATAGGGGTTCGGGGGAGTGAGGAGAGCAATGGAAGGAAGGAAGAGAGAAAAATAACAAAGGGAGAGGCATAATTATGGTCTGAAAAAGCAGGGTTTTTTTTTTTTCCTTTCTGTATGCCTTCTTCTTTTCAGTTTCTCTCGCTGGTTGCACTCTTCTAGTCTCTAAACCTTACTATTCTTTATGTGCAGCCCTGCACCCTTTTATTTCACTGTGCATACTTTTTGGAGGTTTTCTCATCACACCCATGACTTCCCCCAGATTCCCCAAATGTACGTCTCTACCCCGGACATTTCCTCTGAGCAACAGAACTCTGCATTGCTCACGTGACCTCTTTTCCTGGATATATCAGAAACTTTTGAACTCCCAGCTTCATCCCTGCTTCTCCTTCCTTATGAATGGCCCCCTTGTTCATCGTTTTGCACAGGCCAGAGACCTAGAAATCAACGTTGACACTTCCTTTTGTTTAAACTCGCATCCAGCTCCTCACCAAGTCCTCTCAAGTGTATCTCCAGTCTGTCCCCTTCTCCCATTTCCACAGCATTCACCCTGGCCCCATCACCACGTCACCTAGACTATGATACCAGTGTCCTAACTGTCCCTTCCAGTCATCCCCTAGCCTTCTCTCCTTTCATTCTGAACCCAGCGTTTCCTACGTGCACGCACACACCTTGATAAAGCCAATCATTGGCTTCTGTCTGGGTTCTCTGACACCCCCTTATCTCTCAGTGCATCTCATGCATCTCATGTCACTTTCCTCCATGTTTGTGGTCTAGCTTCCTGGTCCCCCCCCCCCCACCCAATATCATAAGCTTTTTTCTGCTTCACAAATACAATTCTCTTTGCTTGGAAGACTCTTTTCTTCACTTTTTGACTACTCCTCCTTCAGGCCTCCCTTAAATGTCACTGCTTCTGTAAGACCTTCCCCATCTCAGCTTCCTTTCTTTCTCTTATAACACCTTATAATGTCCTCTTGGCTCTCACTACAATTTGTAATACTACTTTCTGGGATAATTTAATACTTATCATTCATGATAGACTGTAAACTCCATGAAATTAGTGACCAATATTTTTTATATTTACACCATTTACCTAGTCCCAGCACGTTTTCCAGCACTTAAAATGTGCTCAGATGTCAACTTGCTTGGATATTGCAAATAAACCTTAAACTCAGTGTTTTTTCCCCTTTCAGTCCTGTGGCACAAACCGGATATGTAGGAGTCATTTTTGACATTTTCTCTTTTACAGAAACTGTAAAACTTTGCCTCTACAGGATTTTTACATATCAAATGCTTATCTACAGAATGCTCTTATTCCCTTTGTGACAGTGTGCCAATCTGTTTTCTCTTATTTTCTGCAGCTTTGTAGTTGAAGTACTAAAATGCTATATTAACCAATTCCTGCTGCTTACTGTATTAGTAAAGGTTCACTGAATTCATATGCAAGATACTGTGGAAGGAGCAAGTTTAAGATTGAGAATACACCTTCAGTTAGTCTTTTTGTGCTTCTCTTATTCTGTTCTCCTCCACTACCTTGCAGAATGACTCATCTGTTCACAGCTTGCTGTGGGGTTGCTCCTTTTCTCTCACTGTCCTAAAGCAAACTTTTTTTAAACAAGTAGGTTAAACGGTATTAAATCTTCAAATATGGTGATTTTAATAAAGGCCATTCAGAAGCCAAAGAATTTTTATTCAAAGAACTTGGTATGATTGATAGCATTAAAATAATATTAAAATAATATCGATAGCATTAAAATAATCTATTGCTCTCATTTTAACAGAGCATTACCACGTTGGGCTAGGCCTAGAATTCTTAGACATTACACCAAACTTGTGTTACAAAAAAGGAAACAAATTAATAAACTTGACTTCATCAAAAGTAAAATCAGTTGAACTTCTGAAGAAACCATTAAGAAAATGAAAAGAGCTGGTTTCCATTTGCCCATGAAGGTGGTATCAGATGTTCCAGGGTGGTGTTCCCCCATAGGATGTTTGACCAGTTAGCAAAAATTGGCACAGTCATCTTCCTGAGAACTCGGGAATGCAGTTAAAGTATTGCAGTAATTGCCTGAGTGTCCAATCAAGAAAACACAGCTTTAAGGGACTCTTGTGGGGCCTTTTCTCCTCCTCCCCCAACCCCTTCCTGACATAGTGTGGAGCCAGCCTGCCCTCTCATCTTGGGTTCTTGACCCTGTTCTTGCAGCAGGCTAGTCCCTGTGTACATACTAGGGTGTCTGAATGTAAGTGCCAATCAGTCAGGTGGTACCTGCAAGACTGCACTAAGAAACGCATCTCTAGGTCTCCCTCTCAGCACATGTCCTGCAGGCAGAAGGCTGCAATAGAAAAGCAGCATGTTATGCATAAAGGAGTTCCAATAAAATTCAGTGCCAATTTCTCACCAGAAACCATAGAGGCAAGAAGGCTGGGGGATGAAAAATTTTAAATGCTAGAAGAAAGCAATGACCAACCAAGAATTTTATATCCAGTGAGACTGTCTTTCAAAAATGGAGAAAGTAAATATTCCCATATAAACAAAAGCTAAGAGAATCTTTCACCATAGACCTGCCTTGTAAGCAATGCTGAGGGGTATTCTTTACACTGAAAAAAAGGACACTAACTAGACAGTGGATAGACAAGGCATAAAGAATTAAAGACCTCTGGTAAAGGTAAATGTATGCATAACTACAAGTGCCAATATTGTTGTATTTTCTGGTATGCAACCCCAGTTTTTTCTTCTTCTTACATGTTCTAAGATGCAAATGCATAAATATTAAGGATAAATCTCTGGTTTCAGATGTACTATGTAAAAGGATATTTGTAACAAATACAATTAGAATGTGGGCAGCAGAGGGGTATAGATACCATGTTTATGTATGCTATCGAGGTTAAGTTTATTCAAATCAAACATGATCGTTATAGATTTAGGATATTAAATTTTAGCCCTGTGGCAACCACAAAGAAAATGTATGAAAATATCCAGAAAAAAAATAAGAAAGGATTCAAAATGATATATTATAAAAAATCAAATAAATATGAAAGTAGGAATAAAGTAAGAATTGAGGGACTTGAAAAGACCACGTAGCAAACAGCAGAAGAAAGTCCTGCATTGTCAAGAGTTATTTTAAATGTGAATGGGTTAAACTCTCCAATCAAAAGGCAGAATGGATACAAAAAGCAAAACCCAATATATGGTATTTATAAGAGACTCATCTGAAATTCAAAAACCCAATGTGCTGGTTTGAAACTAGTATGTACCCTAGAAAAGCCATGTTTTAATCCTGATCCAATCCTGCGGGGCCAGCCATTTCTTTTAATCCTGATTCAGCATCATAGGGTGGGAAACATTTGATTAGATTATCTCCGCAGAGATGTGGCGCTCCAGTTGTGCATGAGCTTTTGATTAGATGATCTATAGGAAAAGATGTGGGACACCTAGTCGTGTGTAGTTATGACTCTGCCTATGCAGGGTGGGTGTTAGTTAGTGTACTGGAATCCTTTAAAAGAGGAAACATTTTGGAGAAAGCTCAGAGCTGACAGGGATGCTTGGAGATTCAGACGCTTGGAGAATAGTTGCTTCAGAGCTGACAGCGACACGGATGTTTGGAGATGCTTACTGTCGACAGAGACAGCAGATGCCTAGACATAGGCAGAACCCAGCAGATGTCGCCGTGGGCCTTTCCATGAGATGCTAAGCAAGCCAGAACCCGGAGTTGTGTCCTGGAGGAGCTAAGGGAAGGCCCACAAATGCTTAGAGGGGAAACCACAAGGAAACAGAGGCTGACAACAGTGAAGCCCAGGAGCAACAGACCAGCAGATGCCAGTCATGTGGCTTCCCAGCTGACAGAGGTGTTCCAGATGGCATCAGCCTTTCTTGAGTGGAGGTAACTTCTTGTTGGTGCCTTAATTTGGACATTTTCATGCCCTTAGAATTGTAAGTTACAACTTATGAAATTCCCTTTTTTAAAGCCATTCCATTTCTGATATATTGCTTTCTGGCAGCATTAGCAAACTAATACACCCAAGTAAGCTGAAAGTGAAAGGATAAGGAAAAAATATATACCATGCAAATTGAAAGCTGTAGAGCTGGGATACATATATACCAGCATCAAGTAAAATAGTCTTTAAGTAAAAAAACTGTTTAGTGGAGAAGAAGAAGGTCATTATATACTGATAAAGGGTCATTTCAACAGGAAGGTCTATCAATTATTACAGATGTATATGATTCTAGCAGCAGAGCTCCAAAATATAGGATGGATATATTGACAGATTTGAGGGGATAGATACATAGTTCTACATTAATGGTAGGTGACATTGGTACATCTGTTTCAGTAATGGATAGAAAATCTAGGCAGAAGATCAAAAGGGGAATAGAAGACTAGAATGATATTAGTCAACTAGACCTAACGGACTTATTTAGAACTCTTCACCCAACATCAACAGAAGACACCACCTTCTCTAATACACATGGTTCATGCTCCAGTAGAGACCATGTGTTTGATCATCGATGGTTTCAATAAATTCCGAAGTACTTAAATCATACTAAGTTTTTCTCTGACTACAATTGAATGAATCTAGAAATCAACAGCAACTATCTAAAATCAGTAATGAAGAGGAGGCATAATTAACAACCCACCGAAATAAAAAGGATTATGAGAGGTTACCACTAACAAGTGTATACCACCAAATTAGATAACCTAGATGAAATGGACAAATTCCTAGAAACTTACAAATAACTTACATAAACTCAAGAAATAGAAGCTCTCAACTGATCAAGAACAAATAAAGAACTGATTCAGTCATCAAAAACTTCCCCCAAGGGTGCACAGGTGGGTCAGTGGTAGAATGCTCACCTTCCATGTGGGAGACCTGGGTTCGATTCCCAGACAATGCACCTAAAAAAAAAAAAAAAATCCCCCAAAAGAAAAGTCCAGGACCAGATGGCTTCATTGGTGAATTTTATCAAACATTCCAGCAAGAATTAACACCGATTCCTAACTCATTCTTTGAGGCCAACAGTACCCTCGTATCAATGCCAAAGAAATAGAGCACAAGATAATAAAAGTACAGATCAATATCTCTTTTAATCATAGATAAAAAAATCCTCAGAAAAAAAAACACTGAAAATATAAAAGCACATTAAAGAATAGGGCGGGCAACAGTGGCTCAGTGGCAGAGTTCTTGCCTGCTGTGCTGGAGACCCAGGTTCGATTCCCAGTGCCTGCCTATGCAAAAAAAGAAAGAAAAGAAACACCATGACTAGGTGACTAAGTGGGATTTATCTCAGGGATGCAAGTGTGGTTTGGTATTAGAAAATCAATTAATGTAATACATCACATTAATACTACAAATAATAAAAACACATGATCATCTCAATTGACAAAGAACGCCATTTGCCAAAATCCACCACCCCTTCTTGCAAAAACCCTTATAATGGTAGGAATAGAAGGAAAGCTTTCCCAGTATGATAAGGGCATATATGAAAAGCCCACTGCTCATAGACTCAACAGTTGAAGACTCCAAGCTTTCTCACTATGGTCAGGAACACGATGAGGATGCCCACTCACACTGTTATTCAGTATTACAGTGGAAGCCCTAGCGAGAGCAGTTAGGCAAGAAAACTAAGTAAAAGGCATCCAAATTGGAAAAGAAGAAGTAAAACTTGCTCTATTTGCACAATAGGATCCTATATATATAGGAAGTCCTGAAAAATCCACAGCAAAGCTGCTAGAGGTAAAAAGTCCTGCGGAGTGGCAGGGTGTAAGATCAACACTGCAGGGTCATTACTAGTGCTTCTCTTTGCTAGTGATGAAATCCCCAAAAATCCAGAAAAAAAATTCATTTACAATGGCATCTAACAATATCAAATATCTGGGAATAAGTTTAACCAAGAATGTAAGGACTTATACATGGAAAACCATAAATCATTGTTACATAACGTAGAACTTAAAATTACCCATTTTAACCACATTCAGAGAGGATCAAAGAGGACCTACGTAAATGGAAGGGCTTTCCATGTTCATGGATTGGGAGACTAAGTATCATGAAGATGTTAATTCTGCCCAAAGTGATTTGCAGGTTCAAATGATCCCAACCAAAATGCCAACTTCTATGCAGAAATGGAAACATTAACCATCAGACTTATATAAAAGGGTAAGGGACCTTAACTAGCCCAAACCCCATCTTTTTAAAAGAAGAACGAAGTTGGAGTAATATTTTTGTATTTTAAAACTTATTAAAAAGCTTCAGTAATCAAAATAACATGACACTGACACTAGTACAGACATATGGACCAATGGAATTGAGATCAGAGTCTAGAAACAGACTCTCCCCATCTATGGCCAATTGATTTTTTTCAAGGGTGTTAAGTACACTCAATGGTGAAAGAATAATCTCTTCAAAAGTGGTGCTGGGAAAACTAGATATCTATCTGCAAAAGAATGCATACCTATCTATCCTACATCATATATAAAACTTTATTCAAAATGGATCATAGACCTAAATATAAGAACCAGAACTATGAAACTCCTAGAATAAAACATAGGGAAGCATGGCTAAGCAATGATTTCTTAGACTTTGCATAAAAAAATAAGCATAAAAAGAAAAATGGATCAGTAGGACATCATCTAAGTTTAAAAACTTGTGCATGAAAGGACTTCATTATAAAAGCAAAAAGACAACCTACAGAATGGGAGAAAGTATTTGGAAACCACATATCTTATATAGATTTAGTATCTAGAATATATTAAAAGATCCTACAACTCAACAACAGGACAATGCAATTCTATAATGGGCAAAAGATCTGAATAGATATTTCTCTAAAGATATACAAATGGCCAAAAGCAAATGAGAAGATGCTCAACAAAAACCACGCGATACCATTTCACACCCCCTAGAATTGCTGCAATTAAAAAAAATTTATATGTGTTGGAAGGGATATAGAGAAATAGGAACACTTATTCATTGTTGGTGGGAATGTCTAATGGTGCAGCAGCTGTGGAAAAGTTTGGTGGTTCCTTCAAAAGTTAAACATTGTATGACCATATGACCTGGCATTTCTACTTCTAGGTATATACTGAAAAGAACTGAAAGTAGGGACTCGGACAGGTATCTATAAATGAGATTCATATCAGCTTTATTTCGAATAGCTAAAAGTTGGAAGCATCGCAAATATTCATCTACAGATGAGCAGATATACAAAATGTGTTATGTGTGTGTAGTGGGATATTATATGACCATACAAAGGAATGATGTTCCTGTAGAATGGTTGAAGACATCATGCTGGTTGAAATAAGCCACACATAAAATGAAAAATATTGTATGATATCACTGAAATAATTAGAATTAGCTAATTCATAGAGCCAGAGAACAGAATACAGGTTACCAGGGAGTAGGGAATGAAGAGTGAATGCTTCATTAGTACAGTGTTTCTTTTGAGGTGTTAGAAGGGTTTTGGTAATGGATGGTGTTGATGGTGGCAGAATATTATGAATGTAATAAAATTGCATTATATATTTGAATGTGGCTAAAATGGGTAATTTTAAGTTGTACATATGGTACTAGAATATAAATTTTTAAAAAGAACAAAACATAGGAATATGGACTATAAACAGTAAACCCTACTGTAACTATGGACCACAGTTAATAGTAGAATTATAAAATCATCTCATCAGTTGTATCAAAGTTACCATACACACACACGCACACACACACATGCACACACTCACACATGCACATACACACTCATGAGAAAATGAAAGGCAAGCCACAGACTGGGAACAAATATTTCAAAATGGTATATATAATAAAGAATTGTAACCAGAATATGTAAGAACTTGTACAGCTTAATATTAAGAATATATACAGGGTGGGCAACAGTGGCTCAGTGGCAGAGTTCTTGCCTGCCATGCCAGAAACCCGGGTTCATTTCACAGAGCCTGCCCATGTAAAAAAAACAAAAAAGAATATATACAATTAAAAACAGGTAAAAGGTTTATATAAATCTTTTACCAAGGGAGATATGTGAATGGCTAAGATGCTCACCATCGCTGGTCATTAGGGATACGTAAATTGAAACCACAGCGCAGTACTACTATATACAACCTAGAATGTCTACATTCATAAAACCAGAAGACCGTAAGACCTCCCCAGTTGGATGCTTGGAACGATACCGAGCAGTGCTACTGGAAAAGGCCAACGTGAACTGGGAATGATGCAGAGAGGGTTTTGGCAGAAGTCAAGAATGCGCTCTACCTGCCCAGGTAGCTGGTAGCTGTAAAAAATAATGGCTGAGATGTTGCAAAGAGCCAAAACATAGAGAAACTCAGCATTGGAACTGATAGCAAGTTTGTTATCAAAGGTATGGTAGAATGGATTGGTAACTGGAAGGAAAATGAATGGAAAACAACCTCTGAAACAGGTGTTGTCGATAGAAAAGGTATTCAGAAGATTGATCACATTTCCCAAGGAAGGGATTTTCAGTGGAAATATGTTCCTGGTCATTGAGGCATCAAATGCAATGAAGATGCTGATACACTGGCCACAGAAACATCTAGGAATCATAGATGTTTTCTGCCTTCTTGGAGCTGTATTGCACGGTGCCAATTTCCAAAGACTTCTTATTCTCCCATGAGCATATCCATATAAAACTTGTCTTTTCACCCTTATTTCTTAATTACCAACCTCTTTGTCAAGTAAAGTATAATAAAAACCAACTTCTTGCTTTAAAAAAAGGAAAAAAAAACCAGACATACCAAGTGTTGGTGAAGATGTAGAGAAACTGATACACATTACTAGTAAGGATGCAAAATACTACAGCCACTTTTATAAACAGTTTGAAAACTTATTAAAAATGTAAATGTAAATTTACAATTCAACCTAGCAAGTTTACTTTTAAGTATCTCCCTAAGAGAAATGAAAACACATAACTATGCAAAGACATTAGCATTATACATAATAGCCCAAGACTGGAACCAGTACAAATATCTGTCAACTGGATGAAAGGATAAACAAAATGTGGTATATCCGTAAGTGAAATATTATTCAACAACAGAAACCTAACATGAACCTTAAAAAACCTGCTAAGTCAAAGAAGCATGCCGATAAAGCCTCCATATTGTATGACTGCATTTATTTAAAATGTCCAAAAGAGACAAATTTAGATTGAGACAAAGCAGAGGTGGTAGCAGGGATGGATGGTAAACAGGCACAGTGGAGCCTAAAGGGATGGTAGAAATGTTCTAATACCAGAATCTCATGATCATTTCAAAATTGAAAAATTTACTAAAAATTATCATATTAATGATAATAAATCAGACTTTTAAAAAAGTTTATTTTCTATCTGGCAACATCGAATTATGCCATTCTGTTGCAACCACTGAGTAGTTCCTGGCTGGTTCACTCAGCATAGTATTTGAGGGCCTCATTTAATAAACCAGAAATATTTATTATCCTAGACTAGACCACAGACTTGCCCGATGTTTCTTTTCATCCTTAACCTACAACATTTGCTCAGACCCTGAACTCCAGCCACCATTTTCCTGCCCTTACCAAACAAACCCCAGTATCTCTTACTTTTATATGTTGCACATATTGTCCCCCAAGTGGAAAACTTGTCCTCTCATCCTCTCACCATTCATTTCCACATAGCTTCACCTTTGAAATATTAATTAGCCTCTTTGGAATATCTCAAACTTCTATAAAATATAACTTTTCCTTACTTTGTGCCCTACTTGGTTTTAGTTTATTATAATAATATTATTCTAATTCAATTATATTATGCAATTAATGATTGCAATTGTTCTTTTCTCCTTTGTAACATTAAACAGAAATATGTGCTACAAAATGCCTTGTAAATAGTAGCAGCTCATATATTAATTGAATTATATTTTTATGCAAATGTGATTTATTACATTCACTGTCCGTGCAAACTTTATTTTCCTGTTTCTAGGTAGTATAGACTGGTAGTATTCACCCTTTTTTAGGTAGGATTGTGAAGCTGAATTGATTAGTTTTAAGAAAGTTATGGTATAGTTTGCAGAAGACAAACTCAGATTATAGTAGGGATGGCATTAACTTTGTCAGTTTTCTTTGGTTCAGGCCTCCCTTTGATATCAGCATAGTGTACGGCTCTGTCTGTCAGCATGGACTCACAGTACCACCTTCATTAAGTGTAATGAGGAGGTATTACTTTGCAGTGATGATAACTCTCATACAGCAGGATACACATGGATGGACAGACTATATTGCTGTTTTTACAGATAAGTCTGAGACGTTTCATAATAATCACATTTCTTGGTGAGCATAGACTCAATTTAAGATAAATCCTTATATTATTGTCACCTTTGAGCCCCTCTGACCTGTGTTTGGCAACCCACCTTGATCATTTCATGACCCCAAACCTATCCTGTTGCACACAAGATACAGTATTATAATTGCCTGTTACCCGTAGTCCCCAGTAGCCTATATGCTTCTTGGCTGAAAGGTTATATCTTAGCATCATCCCTAGAACTTAGCACAAGGCTTGGCATTCAGCAGATATTGGTTTAGTTGATGAATGAATGAAATATGATGGCAAAAGACTTCCTCTTATTTCAACAGGGTTTTAAGTTTAACCCACATTTATCCCTGTGGGTCAATTTTCTATCCCATTGCTGATAAATCTCATTTTAATTGGCATTCTTTGTTTAGATAATTTATGGCTTAGTTCTTACTTTATTCTTATTTTTGCATTTAGCAGTAGTTGGATCATTTTATGGGCTCATCTCAATTTTGACATAGATAACCTAAAGTTTAACTTAATAACTCAGTGTTTTGGAGGATAAGGATAGACAGATTTTAGATGTCCCACATCTCTACTGGGAATGACCAGACCTTAGAAATTCTGTAATAAAACAAAAAAAAAGATATACCATTATTTCCTATTCTATTGGGACAGGAGAAACCTACTCACTGTTTTGGGTATGAAAAGCAAGTTTTTCTGTATAAGCCCTGAGGTTTATAAAGGATGAACTCTAAATTTGAATTGTATGGTTGGTTCTTGGAAAAATAAATGAGATCATTTAGGGGAAGAAGAACTATAGGGAATCTAAAAACATGAATAAATAATTCCTGGCAAATTGAAACCCTGACATGTTATGTGAAAATGAGATGTTTCTAGACTAAAAAGTCCAGAAAAGCATTGAAAAAAAAAAGAGAATTTATTGTATGATAGAGTGGCATTTCAAATCAGTAAAAGATAGATTATCCAATAGATGTTTTCTGGACATCTGGGTGACTATCTGGGAAAAATACATAAGGTTGGATCTCTATTTCAAGCTATGTAACAGGAAAAAAAAAAAAACCCAAAAAAGCATAGGACAGTTTTCTTAAAATTGTTTCAAGAATGGGAAATCGCATTCTCTAGAAACCATCTCAAATCCTACAGCCATCAAGAAAAAGTTGAAAAATTCAGTTATGTAAAAACAAATTTAAAATTGTGCATAGGAAAAACATTGTAAAGAAAGTAAAATAACAACAAACTGGAGAAAAATATTTGCACTCGTATCTTGGACATTATTTGAAGTTCTAAAACACAGCAGCAAAGAAAATCTGGATCCAGTAGAAAAATAAGAAAATATTTTCACAGTAAAAGGAAGTGTAAATATTCTCCTAAACAATATGTAAATGTTGCTCAGATCCACTTATAGTAAGAAAAATGCAAATTAACTATAATGAGATGACATTTTAAGCCTATTAATTGACAAAGATTGAACAGTTTGATATCTCTGGATTGTAGTAGGTGTGTGTTTTAGTTTGTTAGTGCTGCAGGAAAGGCAGTATCCTAGAAATGGGTTGGCTTTTATAAAAGGAATCTATTAAGTTACAAGTTTACAGTTCTAAGGCCATAAATATGTTCCAACTAAGGCATCCAGAGAAAGATAACTTGTCTCAATAAAGGGCTGTTAGGGGTTTGTCTGTCAGCTAGGAAGGCACATGGTAAAGTCTGCTAGCTTTTTTCCTGGCTTCTCATTTCAAATGGCTTCCCCTGGGACATTTTCTTTCTGCGTCTCCAGATGTCTCTGTGTCAGCTTCGAAGCTTTTTCCAAAACGGTTCCCTCTTAAAGGAAACTAGTATGTGACCCAACTTGAATGGGTGGAGACACATCTCCATGGAAACCACCTAATCAAAGAGGCCCCACCCACAATTGGGTGGGTCACATCTCCATGGAAACAACTTAATCAACAAGATCCCACCCAACAATATTGAATCAGGGTGAAAGAACATGGCTTTTCTGGTGGTACATGACAGTTTCAAACTGGCACAGTATGCGAAATGGGCAATGTCACACACTGTTAGTGGGAATATAAATTATTACAAATTCTATGAGGAGATATTGGGCAATATTTGTCAAACTTTAAAATGTAGTTACACTCTTACAGTAATTCCACATTTAGGAATTTTTCCCGCGGATGTTGGATAAAGTATGAGTATTAAATATTTGGCATTATTCACTGTAGGACTGCTTATAATAGCAAAAGACTGGAAATAGCCTTAAAGAGTAGGAACCTCTGAGAAGTGGTTAAAAACACTGACACATCCAACTAACAGAGCACTTTTGAGCTACTAAAAAGTGAATCAACTTTATATGAACGAATAATGATATCAAAGGTACTGTTGTGAAGTAGAAATAGCAAGTCATAGAGCAATATCTCTTCTATATAGCCTCTGTATAAAAGTGGGAAATCAATACACATAAAAGGTGTGTGTGTGTTGACTCTCTCTAGAAAGACATACAAAATATTGTTAGCATCCAATGGCTCTGGGGAAGGAAATTGTTAACTAGAGAGAAGGGGTTGGAAGGAGAGTTTTCAGTGTATTCCTTTTTGTGCTATTTCAATTATCAGTGTCTCACACGTCCCTCAAAAATAAATAAGTTGTAAATAAATAAATTAACCCTTTGTCTCCTGATCTGCTTTTTCTGTGCAATTTTATATTTTATTCCCATCTTTTTGTTGTTGTTGAGTTATTCTGGACCTATATCCCTACTGGATAAATTATTGAGGCTTTTCTCTGGTTTTGTTTTCTAGGACTTTGCTGGCATTAGGATGTCATGTGGGTATATCAGATGAACATGCTGAAGAAAAGGTGAAAAAAATGAAGCTGCCAAAGAAGTAAGTTGAATATCTCACCAATGCTAAGTAGTTTATGCATGGATGTATGACACTCAAATACATCTGGACGGAAACCTAGGTATACTGCTTATATTTAAGCTATAAATCAGGTTTAAAGGTCTAAACTTGCTGAAGTACACTGGAGGTAGCTCTGTCAGATTGCCCATAGTGGAAAGAAATCTCAGAATATATTTGGAGGTATATTATACAAAGCATGTCATTTTCCTGCGCGTGTATTTGTGCACATGTATCTATATTCCTAGTTGATTGTATGTGGCTTTCCACTTTCCATTTAAAAATTATTTACTAATATTCTGTACTTTCATAAAGAAAATGTATATGCAGGATAAATATGATGTATTATTACCTAAATTTTAAGATGGGTAACAGAAGCAGATAAGTGTTATAGCAGTGGTTTTCCTGGTTGGGTCACTATTTCTGTGATCCTGTTTAATCTCTCAAAAGCTCAGCTTTCTCATCTGCTAAAAGTCATTAATATTAACAGTAATAATAACTACTTTATAAAGATATTGTAGGTATTAAATGAGTAAGTGCCCAATTAATAATCACTGAAATTGAAGTAGTCAAGCCAATTTCCTGATAGCCCTGGATTGTAAATAGCAACCTAGAAATGTTTTCAAAAATATAATGGAAATAGAAACAAGGTAATCACCCATAATTTCTGTTGTCACCCCAGTTCCCAAATTCCCCCCAATAAACATAAAATCCAAGTGGAAACTGTGTACTTTGCTAAGCAAATGAAGATTCTAGCAGGTCCTCTAATTCAGTAATCTACATTTTTATTCAGGGACTTCATAAAAAAAATTATAAAAGCTATACTATTACCTTGTGCATTTTTAAGTTAACTTCTAAAAATTTTCATCAAAAGTTTAAGCAATTCCAAAGATTGTAAGTTTATGGCATGTTTCATCTATTTACATTTTGAAATGACGCTTCTACATCATCTTTAATTGTATCCAGTGAAAACAGCTCTATACTAATTTAATATCTATCATCCATTTGAAAGCTACATGAAAGTGTTGCAAATAAAAGGAAATTTTACATTATTTTTTCCTTTGAATTTACATTTCCAATGTATTTACTCACAGAATATTATATTTTATGTTTGTAAATTCTTAATTGATCACCCTGTCATACTTCTTTATAACAAAATGTATATCTAAATTGAATTGAAGTTTTTTTAAATTAAAACATTCATACTCTGTAAGTGCAAAAGATTATGTTCAGTATACAGTTGTTGAAAACAAGATAAATTAATTTTTGATAAAAATTAGTATTTAAAGTTTTATTAGAAATAGCTCATAGCAAGATAGAATCACCTATTTTTCAAATTAGATAATGTATCTATGCATAAATATTATTTACTGAAAGAAAGATATAAAATCCATTGAAAAGTATATGTAAAAATAAGGCTTTTCTTTTTAAAAATGCATTTTTAGTTCATTGAGCCAAAAAATTGCATATTGACTTATCATCAAAAATCATGTTCAGTGATCTCTCAGGTGACAACTCAGTTATGTCCATGTTCCAATTTTTTGAAAGCAAAAACTGGAAACTACCTGACTTGCAGAGAGTTCAACATCCTCTCATTAAAGCTTTTCATTCCTTCAAATTTTAAAGAAAGTATTCCAAAAAGGCATAATCCTGGTAAAAATCATATCGGGTATAGAAGGTCACTACATAAAGGATAAAAAGTATAAGCATTAGGCTATAACAATGAATGTATGCGCCAAACAAAACAACTTCAAAAACTAAAAATAATATTTTCAAAACGCAGGAGACCAGTTTACAATTGTATTGGCAAATCATAACACATCTCTTTCAGCAAATGGTATATATAGCAAACAAATATCAATAAGCATTAATGAACATTTAAAGCCCTACAGATAGAAGCTTGGCATACAGAACCCTGCCTCTCACGTGAGGTAGGTATTCATTCTCAAACACACCTGAAACATTTAAAAAATTTGACATCCTTTAACACATAGGACATGGTATAACAATCACACTCACAGATTAGCAAAGAATAAACAACAGCAGCAACCAACATTTAAAGCCATAACACTTAGACGTTTTGAAACAGTTCTAAATAGCTGATGGATCAAAGATATCATGGAAATTCGAAAATATAAGAAAGGAAAAAGACAAAACCGTATAAAAACATATGGGAAAAAAGCATACATATTTCTTTAACTTGGAGAAAGTTAAAGAAAGACAGTCCTAGAAAGAGGAGAAATGAATGAATCTGATGGGGATGGGAACATCCAAGACACCAAAAGGAAAAAAAAAAGGTTTCTTTTGGTAAATTTAAGAATATTTTAGGGGCCAGCAACAGGGAGCATTCTCGCCTGCCATGCCAGAGACCCGGATTCAATTCCCGGTGCCTGCCCATGCAAAAAAAAAAAAAAAAAAAGAAGAATATTTTAGATAGCAAAATGTAATAACTTTATGCCAAAAATGTTTTAAAGATATATTAAATGGACTATTACATAGAATAGTGTCAAAACTGACTCAAGAAGAAAGAAAACATGAATAGATCTATAACTATTAAAAAACTTAAAATAGAAATACACACACACACACACACACACACACACACACACACACACACACACACACACACACACACACACACACACACACACACACACACACACACGGTAGGCCCAGCTACTTTTCTATTGAATTCTACCAAACATTCAGAACAGATACTCTGAATTGAAAAAGAAGCAGCACTTCACAGCTTACTTTTTAAGATTAATATAACCTTGATACCAAAATCAGATTAATATGAGAAAGGGAAATTATATTTCCATCTTAATATGGACATAGATGCCAAAATCTAAATAAAGTATTTTCAAACCATCCTGAGGTATATTAAAGTATATTATGACAGAGCTAAGTTTTATTCCAGTGATGAAAGGATGGGTTAACATTAGAAAATAAACCTCAATAAAGTCACTAGTTCAAAAAAGAGAAAATGCATATGATCTTATCAATACATATGAAAAGTGGGCATAGGATATGAACAGATGATTCACAGAGGAAAAAGCCTAAGAGCCAGTAAACTCATAAACTCAACCTCATTAATGTTGAAACTGCAGACCACATCAAAGCAAGGAGCTCCAGCTCACATTTTGAGCCTTCTCGTGTAAGACTGACCTGCCAACTTTTGGACTAGAAGTGAGATTGAAGAGTTTAATCACAAAGAAAGTGGAGCTCTTATCTGGGAGGAACTTACCCCGTACCCCTGGAGATGGTGAGAAGGATGGAGAATTCACATGGTTCCAACGGGCACCTGTGCCTGTCTTTCTTCTCCTTAGAGTCATCAGTAGTCACTTTCAGATCCCATCCTCATCGCCAAAACTTATGAAAGAAAACCTTTTCCTGACTATAAGATCCCACAGCTTTGTTGAGAGATTCATCCACAGCATTCCATTTAGAAAGCAGAATGGAGCTTTCTGCCTGGCAGGTGAAAAGGGGAAGCTCATAGAGGGCCACCTGTGGAAGCAATTGAGATGTTCTGATTGGGTAACATTGTTTCTTATTTATGAAGGGAAGGGAGGATCTTACAAAGTGGGAAGCAGGTAAACATTGATTAGCATGGTATGCTTGTCCAGTCTGATAAACTAGCTCTTATTGGACCAAAAGCAGTTTTATCACCAGGAATTGCTTATTAGCAACTCTGTAGGGTGTTGTGGTAGTTAGATTCAGTTGTCAACTTGGCCAGGTGAAGGCACCTAGTTTTGTTGCTGTGGACATGAGCCAATGGTACATGAACCTCATCTGTTGCTAATTACATTGGAGAGGAGGCATGCCTGCTGCAATGAATGACATTTGACTTAATTGGCTGATGCTTAAATGAGAGCATGCCTCATAGCACAGCCTAAGCAGCTCAGCATACCTCAGCTCAGCCCAGGCCTTTGGAGGCGCAGAAAGGAATCACCCTGGGGAAAAGTTGTTGGAACCCGGAGGCCTGGAGAGAAGGCCAGCAGAGATCACCCTGAGCCTTCCCACGTAAGAAAGAACCTCAGATGAAAGTTAGCTGCCTTTCCTCTGAAGAACTAATGAAATAAACCCCCTTTTATTAAAAGCCAATCCATCTCTGGTGTGTGGCATTCTGGCAGCTAGCAAACTAGAACAGGTGTGTTCTGTTTTCTCAGGAAATCCCAGCAGGTGAATTGTTTTTGTCTTTGAAAGGGATCTTCTCCTTGCAAAAGTCAATGTGGGCAGCCATTTTATTTTACTTAGCAGTTCAGATTTTAAAGGGGAGAGGTGATGATGACCAGAGCAAAATTTCATCTGACCCCTTTCCTCCTGTTGTAAATTCTTCCTTCCAAGTGATTTACTAGTGGCTAGATTAGAGAAGAGCAAGATACAAATGTAGTCTATAGGATGATTTAAAAAAATGCTTCTTTCTGAATTAGTTGTATGGATGTACAGGCCAATAATCTCTATACAGATAGCTAAAAGATTAGAAATAATCACAGATTGGAGTATGGCAAGATGAGAAGTTATGTTTTAATTTGTCCTTAAGGAGATTATTCAACCAACATATTTATGATGTTCATATGAAGATTAATTTTTCATTGAAGTTTGATAAACACTGGTACTTGATTACTAACTGTTGTTACTTTTTACCAGGTTTACCTTGGCCATTTCTCAGCTTAACTCACTTGCTTGCCTTTGCTGGAAGCATAGTTTTTCTGTGTGCCAGGGTTCTCTGTGGTACACATGTGCCTTTATAGTAGCTTTTTCGTAACTGTTAGAAACGTGGTAGATTTCCACACACAGCCCTTGGGCTATGATATATTAAAAAGCAACATCATAGCATAATAAATATTCACAGTTTAAAATATTTCTGTTGCTGTTTCTTTTGCAAATATTCTGTGACCTATCATGAACCTGGAGTTTAGAAACACCATGACATTAAAAAATAATTTTTAGTTTAGCTATATAGAAATTTTAGCTATCTATATAGAGATTAATTTCACGTTAGAGGGGGAGCTTTTTTTACATGTCCTTATATAATAGATGATATTTGTTCAACTTAACTGTACTACAGGTGCAAGAGAATATTTTAGAGACCCTTTTATAATTAGTCAAGTTTGATATGTTAGTTGGCATTGAATCCTACTATCCTTATTGGAAAAATAGATGATTTGAGTAATGGGGTATTTTTCTGATACATATTTTACACATTTCACAAAAAATCATGTTAGATAACTTGACTGGAACGGCCCTAAAACTCCTTAAGGATTATTCCAGGATGTAGGATTGTTCTAATGTTCTCCCTTTTCCCTGTTCTTCTTCCCTTCACCTCAAAACAAGCAAGCAAACAATTAAAGAGCACCCCACATATCATCTATTCTTAAATTCATTGATCTTCCCACTTTACTATAAAATTAGACTCTTGGGCAGGCCATGGTGGCTCAGCACCCAGAATTCTCGCCTTCCATCCAGGAGACCCGGGTTTGATTCCCGGTGCCTGCCCATGCAAAAAAAAAATTAGACTCTTGACCTATTGCATCGTTTAATGAGCATAGAGTTGAATTAGTATAGGAATGAAGAAAACTGCAGAAAGAATCCATTCCGAGAATTTGTGGTCCCCTGTAGCTAACATGCCAGAGCAACTGACATGTTTTAGAAAAAAATCTGTTGATTTAACTGAAAATAAAATCCTTGCCTGAAAATGAATGCAATTTATTTGAAGTTATTTTATTTATTTATTTACTTATTTATTTATTTTAGCATTTTTCTGTTACTAAATCAAAAAACACAGGTCAGAAACTGGTTGCCTGTATATCAATGGGAGATACTCCTATCTGTCAGTGAAAAGTGTGTGAGAATTTTCAGAGGGGCTTTTTATTTTTAAGATAACAAGTCAGTTTTATTTTAATGTTTATAACAATAATTTTTCACAACAAAATAATAGTCAAGCAAAATTACTGACACTGATGCAAACTTCAGAATTATATTAGAGGTTTTATTGCCAAGCAAATCAAGCTGTTTTTATTATCCAAAGCACTTGCCAAGGTTGAAGTTAATGAAATCTTTCCAAAATAAGCAGGTTTCATTAGCAATATCAAATTGTTCAAAGAGTATATTTTTAAAAATGAGTTTTCTAAAACAATCACATTTTCCCCTAAGTTATCATTGCTAGCATCTTGTTTGTATTGTGGTATTTACTTGACAAGTGTTTATTGAATATCACTTCACCTTTGTCCCAGGTAGGTTTATGTGCTGGAATCATGCAGCAGGTAGACTTTTCTTGGGCTCCCCAAATCCAATGTCCTCTCCTTTGGGGCAGAAAATATTGCCTTCCCTACTCCCTTGAAGTTAGTTATGGTCATGTAACTTCATTTGCCCAGTGAAGTGGGAGTGGAAGTGATATTTGTCACACCTTGGCACATGATTCTAAGAGTTAAACTGCAAACGAGAAATCAGGATTTAAGGGATGATTCTGATTACTGAATCATTATATAGATACTCCTTTTTGCTTTTTGGTGTACTGGAGTAGACAGAAGGAAATTCTTGAAATCTCTGAATTGTAATCCAGCTGCCTTGATATCTGATGGTGATTGTAAAGCCTTTATCTTCTGCCCCTGTGATTGTAAAAACCTTGTGACTAACCTTCATTTGTACCCGGTTATCTAGTTTTTCAAATTTAAAGTCTTGTCATCCCTAAATGCTTAATGAAAGGTCTTGGGTTAGCCCAGAGCTAACCCACCCAAGTCCAAAGTTATCTTGATAACCAACACTGAATCTAACCAAAGTGGGCTCACCTGATATGTGCAGTAGCTTAGACTTTAATCTACAAATCACCTATACCTCATTCTGCCATTTTCTTATGTATGTGCTGACTAAGCATGTAATCAATCTGTACAGACTTGTATTAGTTAGGGTTCTCTAGAGAAACAGAATCAACAGGGAACACTTGCAAATATAAAATTTATAAAAGTGTCTCACGTGACCGCAGGAACGCAGAGTCCAAAATCCACAGGGCAGGCTGTGAAGCCGATGACTCCGATGGAGGGTCTAGATGAACTCCACAGGAGAGGCTCACCATCCGAAAACAGGAATGGAACCTGTCCCCTCTGAGTCCTCCTTAAAAGGCTTCCAGTGATTAGATTTAGCATCACTAATTGTAGAAGACACTCCCCTTTGGCTGATTACAAATGGAATCAGCTGTGGATGCAGCTGATGTGATCATGACCTAATCCTATGAAATGTCTTCATTGCAACAGACAGGCCAGCACTTGCCCAATCAGATAAACAGGTACCACAACTTGGCCAAGTTGACACCTGTCCCTAACCATGACAGTCCACCCCTTGTCACCTATATATATATCACCTTAAACCATACTTAATTTCCAAATGAAAACAAATAAGCACACATTTTATTCTTTTACCTGACAATACTCAACTGTCCTGCATATAACTGGAAACACATTAAATCTCTCCAGAATAGGGGGCAAATCCTTGGGCAACATTCATTCATAAACTTGATATTTTACAACTTAAATAGTATAACATGAACAAAACAGCATTACAGTCCTCGTTTCTGTAACTGATCACGTGGTCGAAGTTCATATTTATCACTACCTTCTTCCACTACCCATTCCATGTTCCCTTTCCCCTCAGCAAGCACTTCAGCTGGCCGTGGTTCTTTGCCTGGTGGGGTGACCCAAACCTTCATCCTGAAGTCTCAGAGCCATTAGTAGTCCTGCCTGGATTGTGTTGTTGCAGTTTTCCATTGATTTTAATCACAGGGCATGGTAGTACAAATAAACACCCTAGGGGATCTCCTATATTCCAAGAAAACTCTTCTTTACCTCCATTATGTAGTTGCAGTCCTACTTTCTTCTGATAGGGTAAATTACCCCAGACAATAATGTAATCCCCTTCTTGGCTTGTTGATCCAGAGGCATAAGTAGCCCAAAGTGACCAGGTGGCAATCTTAACTTCCAGTTCAGTGGTATCACTGTTGTTTCTCCTGGAGAAAGCACACCCCATTTTGGAACTAAAACCTGTAGACCAGGAGAACTCAGGGTACCAGGGACAGGAAGCAAAAATTTTCCTAGTGGATCACTAGGGGTAATAGTGAGTGGTACCACACCCATTTCCACCCCTTGGTTCCTGACCCATGGATCCTGGCTATGGGAGAAACAGCGCCATACAGCGGATGCCGATTCAGAGCATACACAGCTTCCTGGAGAACATTACCCCAGCCTTTCAAGTTTTTGCCACCTAGTTGGCACCGTAATTGAGTTTTCAAAAGGCCATTCCACCGTTCTATCAATCCAGCTGCTTCTGGATGATGGGGAACATGGTAAGACCAGAGAATTCCATGAGCATGCGCCCATTCCCGCACTTCATTTGCTGTGAAGTGTGTTCCTTGATCTGAAGCAATGCTATGTGAAATACCATGACGATGGATAAGGCATTCTGTAAGCCCACGGATGGTAGTTTTGGCAGAAGCATTGCGTGCAGGGAAAGCAAACCCATATCCAGAGTATGTGTCTATTCCAGTTAGAACAAATCGCTGCCCCTTCCATGAAGGGAGTGGTCCAATGTAATCAACCTGCCACCATGTAGCTGGCTGGCCACCTCGGGGAATGGTGCCATATCGAGGCTAAGTGTGGGTCTCTGCTGCTGGCAGATTGGGCCCTCAGCAGTGGCTGTAGCCAGATCAGCCTTGGTGAGTGGAAGTCCATGTTGCTGAGCCCATTCATAACCTCCATCCCTACCACCATGGCCACTTTGTTCATGAGCCCATTGGGCAATGACAGGAGTTGCTGGGGAAAGAGGCTGACTGGGATCCACAGAACGGGTCATCTTATCCACTTGATTATTAAAATCTTCCTCTGCTGAAGTCACCCTCTGGTGTGCATTCACATGGGACACAAATATCTTTATGTTTTTAGCCCACTCAGAAAGGTCTATCCACATACTTCTTCTCCAGACCTCTTTGTCACCAATTTTCCAATTATGGTCTTTCCAAGTCCCTGACCATCCAGCCAAGCCATTAGCAGCAGCCCATGAGTCAGTATACAAACGCACCTCTGGTCAGTTCTCCTTCCAAGCAAAATGAACAACCAGGTGCACTGCTCGAAGTTCTGCCCACTGGGAGGATTTCCGCTCACAACTGTCCTTCAAGGACACCCCAGAAAGGGGTTGTAAATGCTGCAGCTTTCCACTTTTAGGTGGTACCTGCATATTGTGCTGAACCATCTGTAAACCAGGGCCAAGTTTTCTCTTCATCAGTCAATGCACTGTAAGGAACTCCCCAAGAGGCCATAGCTCTGGACTGGGAAAGAGAAGGTAATGTGGCAGGAGTGGAGACCATGGGCATTTGTGCCACTTCTTCATGTAACTTACTTGTGCCTTCAGGACCTGCTCTGGCTCTATCTCGTATATACCATTTCCATTTTACAATAGAGTGCTGCTGTGCACACCCAACTTGATGGCTTGGTGGGTCAGACAACACCCAACTCATGATAGGCAACTCAGGTCTCATGGTGACTTGGTGGCCCATGGTTAAGTATTCAGTCTCTACTAAGGCCCAGTAGCAGGCCAAAAGCTGTTTCTCAAAAGGAGAGTAGTTATCTGCAGCAGATGGTAAGGCTTTGCTCCAAAATCCTAAGGGTCTGCATTGTGATTCTCCTACAAGGACCTGCCAAAGGCTCCAGACAGCATCTCTATTTGCCACTGACACTTCCAGCACCATTGGATCTGCTGGATCATATGGCCCAAGTGGCAGAGCAGCTTGTACAGCAGCCTGGACCTGTCGCAGAGCCTCCTCTTGTTCAGGTCCCCACACAAAATTAGCAGCTTTTCTGGTCACTAGATAAATGGGCCGAAGTAGCACACCCAAATGAGGAATATGTTGTTGCCAAAATCCAAAAAAGACCAACTAGGCATTGTGCCTCTTTTTTGGTTGTGGGAGGGGCCAGGTGCAGCAACTTATCCTTCACCTTTGAAGGGATATCTCGACATGCCCCACACCACTGGACACCTAGAAATTTTACTGAGATAGAAGGCCCCTGTATTTTTGTTGAATTTATCTCCCATCCTCTGACACGCAAATGCCTTACCAGTAAATCTAGACTAGTTGCTACTTCTTGCTTACTAGGTCCAATCAACATGATATCATCAATATAATGGACCAGTGTGATGCCTTGTGGGAGGCAGATGATCAGGGTCTCTGTGAACAAGATTATGACATAGGGCTGGAGAGTTGATATACCCCTGAGGTAGGACAGTGAAAGTATATTACTGACCTTGACCGCTGAAAGCAAACTGTTTCTGGTGGTCCTTACTAATAGCTATTGAGAAAAAAGCATTAGCCAGATCAATAGCTGCATACCAGTTACCAGGGGATGTATTGATTTGCTCAAGCAATGATACTACATCTGGAACAGCAGCTGCAATTGGAGTTACCACCTGGTTAAGCTAATAATAATCCACTGTCATTCTCCAAGACCCATCTGTTTCCTGCAGTGGCCAAATAGAGTTGAATGGGGATGTGGTGGGAATCACCACCCCTGCATCTTTTAAGTCCTTAAGAATGGCAGTAATCTCTCCAATCCCTCCAGGTATACAGTATTGCTTCTGATTTAGTATTTTGCTTGGTAGGGGCACTTCTAGTGGCTTCCACTTGGCCTTTCCCACCATAATAGCCCTCACTGCACGAGTTAGAGAACCAACGTGGGGATTCTGCCAGTTGCTCAATATGTCTATGCCAATTATACATTCCGGACTGGGGAAATAACTACAGGATGGGTTCGGGGGCCCACTGGACCCACTGTGAGATGGACCTGAGCTAAAACTCCATTGATCACCTGGCCTCCATAAGCCCCCACTCTGACTGGTAGTCCAGAGTGACGTGTTGGGTCCCCTGGAGTTAATGCACTTCTGAACCAGTGTCTAATAATCCCCCAAATATCTGATGATTTCCTTTTCCCCAGTGCACAGTTACCCTGGTAAAAGGGCGTCGCTCTCCTTGGGGAAGGCTTGGAGGAAGATTAACAGAATAAATTTGTGGCAGTGTAACAGTTTTCTCCTCCAAAGGGACCTGGCCTCCCCTTCATTCAAGGGGCTTTGGGTCTGTAAACTGTTTCAAGTCTAGAAATTGATTAAGGGGCCATGACTCTGTGTTTTTGTAATTTAGGTTAGACTTCTGTTCACTTGACCTAGAACTCTTTTGTTTATAGAGCTCCAAAAAGAATTTAGTAGACTGCCCTTCTATTGTATTTCTAGGCACCCCATGATTTACTAGCCAATGCCACAAATCTCTGCGTGTCATATAATTTTGATGCCTCCTTTGAGTTTGCTGTCTATTATAATAGCCACGTCTACCCTGTCTCTGGTGATTAAGTTCTGCCACCTGGCTTCTGCCAACTCGGGATCCTGTCATCCCCATTGTGTTTAAGGATTCCAGCTCAGTGACAGCAGTTCCTACAGTAATATCTGACCTACAGAGAAGTGAAACCACAGAGCTCTTGAGGGATGATGGTGCTAGTCTCACAAATTTATTTCTCACTGTTCTGGTAAAAGGTGCATCCTCTGGACATTCCTGGGGTATAAGAGGAGGCTTTGCATGATAAATCCACTCTAACATTCCAGTCTCTCTAAGCCTCTGGATCCCCTCATCTACATTATACCAGGGCAGTTCTGGCATTTCAACCTCAAGTAATGTTGGCCACCTTTTGATCCATGTTTCAACCAACCACCCAAACAAGCTGTTAACACCTTTTCTAACCACTCGAGCTATAACATTGGATGCAGAATCTCTGCTTGGTGGGCCCATATCGATAAATTCAGCCTGATCCAGCCTTATATTCCTCCCACCATTATCCCACACTCTTAAAATCCATTTGCACGCATATTCCCCTGATTTCTGTCTATATAAATTGGAAAACTCACGCAGTTCTTTTGGAGTATAACGTACCTCCTCATGTGTGAGACTTTGTACCTCACCTTTAGCGGCCTGTTGGGACTTTAGTCTAGTTATAGATCAGGAAGAAATGAGAGGTGGTGGGGGTGGGTCATGAAAAGAATTAGAAATATCTTCCAAGCCATTTGCTTCAGGGCCTTCATTTGCAGTTTCATCTGGTGAAACAGGATTAATCACTTTAGGGCTAATTCCTTCAGGAGGAGGTTGGGTGGCCAATTCCTCAAGGCAGGCTGGAGATGGGGTGGCTATGTCCTCAGGGCAGACTATTACAGGGTTATCTAGAGAAGGCTCAGCATGGTCTAGGGTTTCAACCTCACCCCCAACATCATTATCAGTCCATATGTCACCATCCCATTTTTCAGGGTCCCACTCCTTTCCAATCAATGCCCTCACTTTAATGGCAGACACCATGCAAGACTGAGATTTCAGTTTACGTTGTAAAGTTGCTACTCTAACAATAAGATTCTGAGTCTGATTTTCAGAGATCTCAAGTCTACGGCTATAGGAAATAAGATTTTCTTTCAGGATACTCATAGAAATATCTACATCTTTCAGACGGCGCTTAAGCTTCTTGTTTGAAGCCTTAAGCCCATGCCTTTCACCCCTTAATGTAGCCAATTGTATCTAACAACACCCAACCAATATCTCTATAACTCTTATTTCTACAAAACTCCGTAAAGGGGTCAAAAACATTATCCCCCAGAGTCTGGCTTCGTACAAGCGAAGCATTAGGAGAACCGAATGATGTGAATGGTGATATTTTGACTATCTCCTTTGCCAGCTCACTCCATGGATTGGGAGTGTCATTCTGATTACGGGAATCAGAGTCCTTAGTGTCTCTGAGTCCAGTCAGAGTAGAAAACCATTCATAAAAACCCATTTTTAAGATTCTGTTTCTTAAGAACCACTCCTGGTACCAAGATGTATTCGTTAGGGTTCTCTAGAGAATCAGAATCAACAGGGAACACTTGCAAATATAAAATTTATGGAAGTGTCTCACGTGACCATAGGAACGCAGAGTCCAAAGTCCACAGGGCAGGCTGCGAAGCCGATGACTCCAATGGATGGCCTGGATGAACTCCACAGGAGAGGCTCACCAGCCAAAGCAGGAATGGAACCTGTCCCCTCTGAGTCCTCCTTAAAAGGCTTCCAGTGATTAGATTTAGCATCACTAATTGTAGAAGACACTCCCCTTTGGCTGATTACAAATGGAATCAGCTGTGGATGCAGCTGATGTGCTCATGACCTAATCCTATGAAATGTCCTCATTGCAACAGACAGGCCAGCACTTGCCCAATCAGATAAACAGGTACCACAACTTGGCCAAGTTGACACATGTCCCTAACCATGACAACACTCAATAATTAGATCACCTCTATTTACAGCATCTGGGGCCGCTGTGCTCATTATCCTAAACCCTGCCCATCCTTTTCTCTAATAAAACTATCAGAATTATTGTAGTTCGAGGAGACAGATTTTGGGCCGCTAGGCCATCTGTTCTCCTACTATGTGCCTAGTAATAAACTCTTTCTCTCTTTGAAACCCCAGTGTCTCAGGAATTGGGTATTGGGTGGCACAGGCAAAAGAATCCATGACCTTTACCTGGTAACAAAATCGTAATTCTCCCTGTCATCTTCCCTGATGTCAGGCTCTCTGAAGTATCAGGTAAATCTAATGGCCTCATCAGATACAGCTCCCTTAGCATGAATTCCTAATTTTTGAGCATTGTCCTAAGCCACGTTGGGCATGTAGAGCTAGTAAAAAACTGAGGAGCTTTTTTTAACTCATGCTAGATCTTGCCTCCCACTCATTCCCCCCAATACTGTGAAGCCACTTCCGGTGATAGAAATGGAGCATGTGATATCCCTCAGGTATTAGGGCAGATCAAAGCCTGACAATTACTTTCTCAAGACATATTGTATATATAATTTTAAAGCCACTTTCTGAAATGAATACCTGGATGTCAAATGTGTATCCATATGTATACAGAAACACATGTACCAAATTCATTTTATCTAAGTAAATAGTTACTGAAATGAAATAGGGTGCTAAAAGTGCAGTTGTGTTTTTTTCCTGTAAAGATGAGGTACAGCACTTGTGAAGGAAAAGCTTTATATACTCTTTTTATGTCTAGTGGGTAGATTTCACAGATCACAAATTTGTTAATGTGCTAATAATAAGTAACACCCTTCCTTTTCCCTGGCTGGGATTTTCGGATTTTAACACAGCCCACTGTGTTAAAATTCAGAGGATCGAATGCAGTCTGATAGTAAAAACTTAATCCTGGTCTGTTTAGTGTAGGGTCAATTAAATCAATATTTTTGTGATTATTTCCACCTTTAGGTCTTAACTCAAATGTCATCTCAAAGAGTTTGCATCCACCTCTTTAAAATTATATGCTATATAAAAATGTGCTTCCTCCCAGCTCCCTTTCTCTCTTCTGTTTTTCTCCACAACACTTACTTCTTCTATTATCTCAGTGTGTGTATTTATTTTGTTTACCACCCAACTCCCCAGCAGAATGGAATTTCTATAAGGCCTTATATTTTTGTCCATATTTTCAGTGATCATTAGTTCCTAGAGCAGAACCTTAAACAATCTACCTCTGAATCAATTTTTGTTGTTACATTTGAATTCAAGTTTTATTTCCCTCTTGCTCCCAGGGCAATATATAAATTCTCTGGGGAGGGGCATTGAGTCCTCAGTCATTCCGATCTGAGTTTATTGCCATCCGCTGAATGGTCTAGCCTATCAGCTGATGTTCATTCATCTCCCAGGTGTCTTATGGATGCATATTTTCCCCACTGAGCCTTGGCGATGGGTCCACACTGCCTGCTCTCCCAGCCTCTAACTGGGAGTCCTCGGGTCACTGTTGCTCTCACAGCTTGTTCCTTGCCTCTCCCTGGAGCACTGGAAATCTAAGGATGTTCTCTGGCAGGTTGGGGATAGCAGTCTATGGTGGTGGAAAGTGTCCTATCAGCCTAGACTTATATATATATATATATATATTTTATTAGAGAACAATCATGCATAAAATACAGGATTCCCGTATACCACCCTATTGCTAATACCTTGCGTTGGTGTGGAACCTGAAGCTGCATTGTGCAAGGCTTTGAGTGTGGATGATACTGGGGACAATGCTGTTTTCCTGAGTACAACCTGGAAAGCTAGGGAGAAATTCACTTGGTTCCTGGAATCTACTTGGTCTCTAACTCAGCGCCTAGGGGTGGGGGGTTTGCTTGCTTTGTCTAACACTCCCGTCCTCTAGGCTACGCAATCTTTAGCCTGTCAGAGAAGGGAAAGCCTTGGCTCTTTATCTGTCCTTCCTATCTAGCCTTGCTCTTTCGGTATTCAAAGGTAGACCTTTTGAAAATCTGAAGGCCTTTCTCTAAAGACCTACGTTTCAGCAATGACTTTTAAAAGCCTATTTTAAAAACCTTCAAACCAAGAATGGCCTTTCTGGTCTCTTTATTGAAAGGAGCCTTTCTTGGCAGTGGATGCCTCAGGGTCTTGTTTTAAATGGGGTGGGGTGGAGGAGGGCTGCTGAGTGAAAGGGAATGGGGGTCCTTTTGGGCTCACAGCCTCATATATATTTACTTAAGAACAGAGCAAAGAGGTGAAGTGATGGATGGAACATATCCCATAGCTTTTCCCTTTCTAATTTCTACATTAAAATGAATTTTTCGTTTGCGTTTGATTTCTGAGGAATGTTTTTTTTTTTTTTTAATATTCTCTATCTCCATTCTGTGAAAATTCAGCCCAGAATTCATTTTTAGTAGATGCGCTTCCAGCAAAACTTGTTCTTAATATCTCTGGTGTGCACTCATCTGAGATTTTCCCATTTGTTCCCAGGTGCTTGAAGGGCTGATTTGGTTTTGAAATTTACGGCTAACATCCACTGAACTTGGACTTAATCTTTTTATGTTTACCTTACATCTTTCGCAACATAATGACTTTCAAGCTTCATTGAACTTGATTCACGCTAAACAAGGAAAACTGGCAGGGTGGGGCCAGCTGGAAAAAAAGAAAAGCTTGCTTCTCTGGTTTTGGTATTCTGCCACGTTTTTGGTTGCACTACTTGAAGTGGCACTTTGGCAATATTATACCGAACAATTTTTTCAAAGGCACATTTAGGGTACCTGCTTAGGAAAAATGTGGGCCAGATGGGAATGAATCACAATACTGAATTGCCACTTAACCTAACAGTTCATAAGTGCGGCCAGACTCTCTGTTTACATCCCTGGTAGTTTGATGCCAATCAAACTGGCAGTTTATCAGTTCATGGGATTTTGTTGGCTCTTTTTTTCTTTCCTCAGGCAAAGAGCTATTTAAAAAGAAATTTACAGCAAAAAAGCTGAAGCCCAAGAAGTTTATATAATTTATTAATCTTACTTTTTAAAATTTTATTAAATTATGTACAGTGTCAAAATGAAACTGATTTAAGTAAAAAAGAAATTTGATACTTAGGGAAGTGAAGGTATTGAATGTGTGTATTTTAATTCCCTATGTATTATTCATAAGTTATTTTGCAAAATAATTGATGACACAGAGATCTTCCATGTTAAAGTAGGAAGAGGGAAAGCCTTTACATGGTAAGCAAGTAGATTAGAGGAGAGGGAGATAAATTAACTGATTCTGGCAGAATTTTCCCAGGAAGTTCAAGAAGGTAGACTAGATATTTTTAATAGGAGAGGTACTTATTTTGTATTCTTATAATTGATATTGATTATTTGAGGGGGGAAATGCTATTTCCCAGGAATTCATGTAGCAACCTTTCCTTTATATTTCTAGAAATATATATATTCAAAACTATGATTGAAACCATTTTACTTCCAAGATTCATGCCAATCACGTTTTATTCAAAAAGCTTTGTTTTTGTTCTTTTTCATCCAGAAGAAGTTAATAGTCCATATTAGCAGTTGATTGCCCTTTGTATATCTAATTAAATTGTATTTATAAGATGAAATGGACATTCTTGGCCAAATTACATTTATGCCCTTTTACAATATTCTCATTATGATATAATTTGATTCTTAGTTACTTTGTCAGGATGTCCTATAAACAGAAAAATGGCTTTATAAATCATTGTTGATGTCATTATTTCATATTGGTTAAACATTCGTTATGCCAGCTGTGCTTACAAATACAGTAACTTGAAGTCTATGAGTTTCATAAATATGTGTATTTATTTTTACCACGTGATATGATTTAAAGTACAACAGAGAAGACTTCTGGGGAAGATGGTAGAGTAGGGATTTCCAAGACCCAGCCCTTCTTCCAATAAAAGCCAGTAGACAGGCAGGAACCGTGCGAAACCGGCTCTGGAAGGCCAGTAGCACACTGTGCAGTGCCCAGGGAAGCACGGTAGGAAGAGATTGGTAAACCCTGTGAGTAGCTCTGTCCACGCTGTAGCTGGCAGCGCCCATCCTGCACTCTGGCGGCCCGCCACACTGGGATACAGTCCTTGGCTGGTTGCTACTGAAGGGACATAAAAATCCTCTTCCCCAAGAGCGGATCTTGGGTACAGTCACTGCGCTGATCACAGCTTTTGATTTGCGAATTCGAACCACCGGGTCCGGGTCCCTACTGTTTCCATCCGTCCTGGACAAAAGCCACGTCAGCTGTTGTTTCAACCCCTCCCCGCACAGGGGCGGAGGCAGGGCCTCCTCAGGGCTGCAGGGAACAGTTTGCTGAAGGCTACGGTCTGGAGGGGGTGAGGTGGGGGGCCTGGAAAGCACACGTTCAGGGAGCCATCAGCGAGGCTTTTGGTTTCCATCTGAATCCCCTCCACAGGACAACTTCTGGAAGGAGGGTCACCCTGGAAAGGATTTCCCAAGTCAGTATTTCCCGGCCAAAACAGGGGCAGGAGCCCACAAAGAGGATGTACACGAGCTCCCAAAGCCCCTAGAGAGAGTCAAGAAAGATGCTGAAAGCTTTTTTGATGATTCCCTGAAACTGCACTTTCCTGACCTGCCCAGCAGGTGGCATGCTTCAGCAACCTGGTCCCCGCAGCTCTGAGGGGGCCCTGCATCTTTAAACCTACACTGCCTTTGCCCCTGTCGGGGTGGGATTGAAACAATGGCCATGGCCAACTGGACGGGCTGAAACAGCAGTTCAGAGCTAGGACCCAGGTCTCTGAATTCACTGATCAAAAACCATGATGAGTGCTCAGCTGTGGGCCCCCTCCTCTTGAGGAAGAGGACTTCCACGTCCTTCTCTGTCCTTGGTGGCCAGCTCGGAACCAAACCCGAGGTGGCTTATCTCAGGAGTATGGGATGGGCACCAGCAGCTGCTGCTGCATGAGCTTCTCACAGTCTTTACCAGTGTCTCAGCCTCTTCTTCCCACTCTTCCCTGGATGCTGTGCAGTGCTCCCCTGAATGCTGTGCAGTGCTCCCCTGGTGCCCAGAGCCCCAAAACAGTTGTTTCAGACAGTTCCCGCCTGTCCACTAGCTGTTGGAGGAAGAGTAAGTCCTGGTGCTCCCTTCTCCTTCATTGTCCCTGGAAGGTCATGAACTCTTTCTTGAGGAAAATATTTTCTGAATGACAATGTTTGTATGTCTATACATGCAGTTTCCAGATTTGTGTGTCTATTTAGACATCAGGATTCGATAAAATACGAAGACTTGAATGAGTGATTAAAAAATTGCCTGTGGCTTCTTTATAAAAAAAAAAAGATTGCTAATTGCCTATACATGCATCATTCTAATTTAAAACAACAAGATTTCAGGTCTGTAAATTTAACTTGTGAATATAAGTCAAATGACATAAGCCAGTAATTACCATAACTGTTGAAATTGCTAGACAGATCTTAATTTATTTAAACAAAACAAACTGTTTCTAAAACTTGCCTATAAACAGATTGGTTATAAAATATAAGATGTTTTATAATGACATAGGACTGATGAAGATAAAGCCGATTTGATTCAACCTTAAAAAATGATTCGTTGCTGAAATACATTGATCCATTCAGCAAATTTTATTGAATGCCTACTGTGTATTGACCACTGTTCAAGGCATTGGGCATAGTTATAAACAGAAAAGATACATTCTTTGCTTTCAAGGAGCTTACTTTGTAATGATGCCAGCTGTAGCCTAGAATAATAAATAAAGACAATTTATAGTCTGTATCTTAAAGAACACTTTCTCACATGTTCTGAAAATGTTTCTTAACAAAATTACGTGACGAATTTTCTCTTCTTTGCACAAAAGGCGAATCTTTGAGAGGAAGATGCATGTACATTTATGTTACCTTGGTAAATAAAGTTAATTTTTTGAACACCTACGTACTGAAAGGTTGTTATCTGCCCAGCACTGTTGAGAGTATAATAGCAGTGAGAAAAATGGATCAGAAGCAGATTCTGACCCCAGAGGGCTTACATTTATAGGGAATACAACAATGACAGAAGATTGAAAGAGAAGCAGCTGTAAAACAGACTTTTTGCAAACTCTGTAGTGAAGAAGCAACCTCTAGTTGAATAAAATGAGACAAAGGTTTGTTGGGGGGGTGGTGGCAGTGCTATTTATTGTCCGTAGCGCTTATATGTTTGTGTTGAAAATTTAATACTTTCAATTTTAGAATTCTTCCAAAAGAATAAAACTTATACCCATTTTAGTACCTTCTCTCTCCAGCTTAGAGTGTGGATGTAGTCACTGGTAAGTGTCCTATTAATATTTAAGCCATAATAATATGTTAGATGATTATATAGGTGAGATTTTCTCCACTTCCTAGCCTCTCTACTATTTGGAGCCTTCCTATATAATGTAAGTAAGCATGACAGAGAAGTAAGCTAAAACAGCATTAATTTTCCTTAGAGAATAGTAAACAGATAGTATCTTAAAAGGATTAATTGATTTACAAAATAAACATTGATATTATGTTCAAAAGGAGAGGACTTTAAGAGAAATCCATCAAATAGTTTAACAGGTAACTAATAGTTTGATATCATCTATTAAAAAGCCTCAAAGCCTGTTAGGAATGCAATGATAAGTCCTTCTTATATGTGGCAGATAGATAAATTGCCTCATTTCTTGATTATTAGCAAAAAAATGAAAGCATAGAGATGATTTGCATTTCCACCTGATGAGTTAACTACCTGAAGGGACAGGAACACAGGCTCTCTGACAAAGTATTTTGCCAGTGGTTACCACTATGCTGTATGGGTCATAGTTATGTGGAGTCATACAAAGACTATTACAGGAAATTTTAAATCTTGACTTTTATAAAAAAGACTACATGTATTTATTTTGCTTTCCTTTATAGTTACCAGCTGACAAGCGGATACAAGCCTGCGCCCATGGACCTTAGCTTTATCAAACTTACCCCATCTCAGGAAGCAATGGTGGACAAGCTGGCTGAAAATGCTCATAATGTGTGGGCACGAGATCGAATCAGGCAGGGTTGGACTTACGGTATTCAACAGGTACACACGGGACTTAGTTCCACAGCACTTGGTCTCCTATCTACTCAGGTGGAAATTGGCATAATTAGCAGCAGGAGAAATGAAATCCTGTCTGCTTTAAAAGTCACGTGCAAAGTGTCTAACTGATATCATAATGGACTTGTACATATGCAGCAAAACACCTTTTTAATGCTGAACTCGGGAAATTTAATGACCATAGTTTGGGTGTTACAAAAGAGACATATTGGTGCACAGTAGATATTACTAGAACCATGATTTGGAACACGGTTTTATGTCATTTCTCTCTCTGAGATGGTTAGGGGAAACTTTGGGAATATGAGAAGAGTGAAATAAAATAATAATAAAATAAGTCCATAGTTTCTTATTCTAAGCATTTAGGGACAAATGAATTCCTGAATTCAGGTTTTTTATTTTATTTTCTTTTTAGAAGGGTAATATGCCAATACATTATATATTGTATGACACCCTTTTACGCAGTAGACTTTAATAAGTTAATATTTGTTTAGCAAGCATAGAGGTGATCATTGCAAAAGGAATAAAGATGTAAACAACCTTGTACCATTCAGATCAGGTTTTGCCACCAAAGGAGTTTTTGTGAAAGTTAAGAAAAAAGCAAGGTTTTCAGAGTTTTCTGAATTCTGGAACTGGGGATAGGTGATCATAGGTCTCTGTTAGTGGTGAATAACTCGTGAGAGTAACTGACAGTAATTAACTAGATATTGAGGCAGCATAGAAGAGGAGTTAAGAGCAAGTTTTTGCCTGCCCTCTTAACGTCTGTGTGATTTTGGACATCCTGCTTAAATTTTCTGTACAATTGTTTCCCTCGTCTGTAAATCAACTCCGTTATGTAGCTTCTGTAAGTGAAACGTGACAGCAGTGCCTTTCTATCTAATAAGTAGATATTACTATGAAGTGCCAGTCACTATACCTAGAATTTTGGATGGCTTTTCTTTTTTAACTTTCATACCTCCGTGAAGATGATTCTTATCCCCAATTCTCATACGACGGACACACAACTTTAGAGTCATTTGCCCAAGAATAAACAGCTGGTTTAGTAGCAGAGCTAGAATTTGAACCCAAACCTTCTGACTCCAGAGCCCAAATTTTTCACTTCCCTATGACATTGCCTCCTGCTGGGAAATGCTGAAATTCTCTTATAAATGATTTTCAAGAATAAAAGTGATAGTTACTTATAGGCTCAGAAGACGGTGCCGGATAAAGCTTAAAAGTTGTTTTGAAAATTTACTTCTGGGACCTTTCTAAGCCAGTGACTTTTGTCCTTGGGAAGAATAAAGAAAATTTGCATAGCTTTGATTTATGACATAAAATTTGACAATATTGCATATTGAATTAAACGGGTTAAATTGATGGGAATGTCAAGACTCAAGCTGTTTTAGCTTCTGTGTGTGTTAACATGAGCCTTATACTACAGAGGCAAAAAGAATGAAGTGCCTGTATTGTTTCCGTCTAAAGGGAGAAGACCCTGTATGGGTCCGGCAGACAAACTGGGATTTCCACAATACCTACCTCTCCCTGGAGGTGCCCCTTCCCGGGCAACCCCCTCCCAGCTCCCACTGCATCTCTCCATCACATTCCCCACTGACTCCACAGATGTTGCTGTGTTATTTGAATGAGTGTTCTCCTTAATTATTCTTTACTTTCATGTTTATCATACTCTAGTTCAGAGTTCTTCTTTAATTCTTCTCGCACTTTGTATAAACTTGAATGCAGGAGTTTACTTGAATGAATTCTTTTCTGTCTCTCTAACCTAGCTGATCTTGAAACATTGTTTGACATCATATCACTTGGGGAACTCCTTTTAACAATCAGATTCCCAGGACACCATTGCCTGAGATTTATTAGAGGCTATAGAATTTCCATATAGGAAATATTTTGGGGCAGCAACTGTGTTGAAAGGCAGGCTTTGTGCCGGGCAATATTTTGAAGCTGCATTGGCAGTGCATATACTTGGTTTGCAATGCTTGTTTATTTTGGGGTGCCTTGGAGGAGTACTAATGGAAATCCTCAAAGCACCTACTCTTGGTGCTACCCCAACAAGCAACCCTGACAATTTTGGTTCTGGGTGTCAGTAGATCACATTTGGAAAGTGCTTATAGGTATTCAGTGCAACTTTGCTGGGGTGGGAGCAAAGAAGGAAGGAACGAAAAAGTTTACATTGCTCCTGGCTACCAGCCCTGTGGACCCCATAGCCTATTTTCATTAGAAGGTGTAGGGTTAGCCAGAGTCTCCCAATTCCTCTTATGCTGAGGTAAGTGAAGAATTGATTGTGCTTCTTGAAATATGGAGACTTTGACAATTATTGCAGCAGGGTCTCAGTTAGTGTTTGGGAAGAAGTCATTTCTCCAATGCTGTTGCCTTAACTGTTTACAGGAATTCATGCATCTTCACAATTCCAATGAAAGTAAGTTTTGGAGCTCTAAAATTGGGCATGCTTTTGCCAACACAGTAAGGTAGCCAGTTCTCTCTCTTTGCCAACAACGCTTTAATGACATTTAAATTTAGAGCCTGTTTTATAATAAACAAATAGTTTTGAGTTTTGTGGTCATTTTAATAGTCTTTATATTAGTTTAACCAGTGGATGTATCTAAATTTATTCATATTTTTCAAGATATTCGTGGGACACAGAATGGCAGTCTGTAACACATTAGGTTTTCTCTGAAGAAGGGACAGCAGTCTTACATTATTCATTAACTCAAAATCGCTGAGGGACACCCAGTACTAATTTGACTCACCTTCTGGGAAAGACTTGTCAGTGGTATTATATGTTCTGTAAGTTTGTACCTTGCCTTGTGACCACGGCAGATGGCAGATGGTTAAAGAACTTTCGAGATTGGTTTTTTGTTATTGTTTTCCTTGCCTTTCTTGTGGAGAGAGCTAGTTTTAAATTAATACACTTATTTATTTGATTAACTCTTTAATATAGATAGTTTGGTAACCTCTGTAGCTTGGGAAGATGAAAGGAATATAGAAGGGCAGATTGTACCCCCAGAGGTAGTTTTGATTTGGTAGCTTTTGCATTTCCAAAAGCCATTGGCATTGCTTTGATGTGCACCTTTTTTTGTTCCTGTAGGATGTAAAAAATAGAAGAAACCCGCGCCTTGTTCCGTATGCTCTTTTAGATGACCGAACCAAGAAATCAAATAAAGACAGCCTCCGAGAAGCTGTGCGGACACTGCTGGGGTATGGTTACAACCTGGAAGCTCCTGATCAAGATCATGGTATATATATATTTTTATTTATATTTTAACCATGCCTGCCTCTGCCTGCAAAATCATGTAGTAATGAAATAAGTAAATAAGAGGGTAAGTGCTAGATAGAGTACTCTCATTTGTCCAATTTAGGTTTAGAGTAGTTTTTCTTTCTCCTGCCCCAGGATACCTGAAGCATTAGATCCACCTCTCAGGGTGGCTTCAGTCCTGCAGTGATTCTACCCAGGGCAGAAAGAGGTTTATCTTTCCAAAGAGTTTGAGCTGAATAGCAGTCCATTAAGATTCTAATCTTGCAAACCACAGACACCCCCAATACCAGTCTTCCATCAGAAAAGCAGATTTCAGTTGATTATGGTTTTGGCCCTATAGAAGGATTTAGCGTTTTCCAAAATCCCACCTTCATTATTTATACTCATACATATAGGTGATATTAATTAACGCACTAGTTTGCTTTACAGAAAACGCATTAGAATAGCTCTTCGGTAGTTATGTGTTGGATAAATGGAGTTTTAAAGGCTCTATGAAAATACATTTCTCTTAAATAACACCTTTAAAAATAATGGTTTAAAAGGATTAACTCCTTAATCCTTTGTTCAGGTGATTTGAATCAATATTTATATCTGTATTTTAAAATTGAACAAATGAAATGAAGAATTTTTAAATTATAGTTCCTATTTTTTTTGACAAAAGTTGTTTGTTTTAAAGTCTACCTCAATATCCTGTAATGACTAATATTATCAATATGGTAACTGTGTACAGGAATGAATCTAGATCTTAAAGTAATAATAATAATAGCCAATATAATATTTATATCGTGCTCAATATGTGCAATGGGTTTCTATGACCTTTGCAATTATGATTTAATCCTCATAGTAACTCTAAAGGATGGTGCTTACAATATGCTCATTTTACAGGTAAGGAAATTGAGATTCAGAGACTTATGTATTTTCCCTTTTACTAAGTGGTAGATGCAGGATCCCAATCCCAGGTATTCTGACTCCAGATTTTAGTTCTTTGAGTTGAGTAAGTATGTATGTAGCATTCCGAGAGATCTTGGTAGTTATTCATATTTATGTTACTGGAAATAAATTTAGATGTCCACTTGATAACAGTACTCTTCGGAATCATAATATAGAATCTTGTTTATCTTGAGGTTAGCATTATAACAACAGATATTGGGTGCACTCTTATTATCAACCAGATATTACAAGGTTTGCAGGATCCAAAAAAAGATCCCTGCCTTAGAAAGTGTGCAGCCCACGTGATCACCTGGATGGAAATATGCAATGAAGGCTTCAAGGTCAAGAAATTGCAATCAGGAAGTGTTGTTCAATTTTCTGGTATGGAATCTGTCCTCAAACCTACTTGAGTCTTTTTTATTATGATTTTAATTGAGATATAATATACTTAAAGTAAAATGCACAGTTTCTAAGTGTGCGGACTGGTGAATTCTGACAATTATATATGCTACATCCCCCAACAGCGTGTCAAAACTTTCTATCATCCCAGAAAGCTCCCTTCTTCCCCTTTCCAGGCAATACTCTCTCTCTCAACAAAGTAACCACTTTTTTACTTCTATCATCATGGATGAATTTTGCCTCTTCTTGTACTTAGTATAAATGTAATCTTTACAATCTGTATTTTTTAATCTGGATTCTTTTGTTCGATGTGATGTTTTGTGATCATACCTGTTATGTTTATCACAAACTTTGTTGCTGAGTAGGATTCATTGTTCAGGTATACCCTTCCACGACCAATATGGGAGGATTTGAGTTGCTCCCACATCCTAATCAAGACCTGCTAGTGAGTCTTTCTGTTTTTTAGCCATTTTCACGAGTATGAGATGGTATCTTATTGTGGTTTTAAATTGCAGTTTCCTCATGAATAAGAATGTTGATGCCTTTTCTTGTAATTATTGACAATTCGTAGATCTTCTTTTATGAAGTCTCGTTCAGATCTTTTGTCCGTTTTAAGCATTAGGTGGTTTGTCTTCTTTTCGTTGAATAGTGTTTATATATTCTGGACCCAAGCACTGTGTCAGATATTGCAAAAATTTTCTCCCAGTGTTTGGCTTACTTCATTTCTTAATGAGATCTTTCATAGAGCAGAAGTCCTTAATTTTGATGAAGTCTAACATCTTTTTTTGCTTTAGGGATGTGTGTTTTGTGCCCTAAGAAATCTTTGCTTATGCAAAGATCACAAGGACTTCCTTCTACAATTTCTTAATTTAGTAGTTTTATTAATGTCGCTTTAGCAATAAGATCTATGATACATTTTGAATTAATTTTTGCATGTAATTGGGGTAAGGGCCAAGTTTCTTCTTCCAGCACCATTCATTGAAATGATTATCCTTTCTCCATTAAAGTACCTTGGCAACTTTGTCAAATGTCTATTGACCACATATTTATGCATCTTTTTTTGGACTGTCTATTCTATCCCGTTGATCTAAATGTCTCTTAAGCCACATTGAGTTTATTAGTTTCACTTTATAGTAAGCTTTGAAATTGGGTAGGCTAAGTCCTTTTCTTCTTTTTTAAAGATTTTTTTCATTCTTCTGCTTCCTTTATATTTCTGTATCCATTTTAGATACAACTCAGTTTGACTTTTTTTTTGCATGGGCAGACACTGGGAACCAAACCCGGGTCTCTGGCATGGCAGGCGAGAACTCAGCCACTGCACCACCATCGCCCACCACCCCCAGTTTGATTTTGATTAGGATTGTAGTTGAATTTATAGATTGGTTTGGAGAAAATTGACCTATTAAAAATGCATTTGTCTGTAGTTTTGATTGTAGAGATCTGGCACATCATTTGTTAAATTTATTTCCTATTTCTGATACCTTTTCAAATAAGATTAGTTTTCATTTCATTTCATTTTTCAATTATTCATTGTTAAATTGAGAAACACAATGGATATTTGTATATTGATCTTGTCTCCTATGACTTAACTAATGTATCAGTTCTGTTTTTTGTAAATTTAGAGACTTCTCTATATATGCACATGAGTGCTGAAGAAAAAGACGATTTCACTGTTTTTTAAAGTCTTCAAGGCTTTTTTTTTTCTTTTTGACTTAATGAACTGTAAAGATTTCATTACAATGTTGAATAGAAGTGATGAGAGATTTTTTGTCCTTGTCTTGTTCCCAATCTAAAGGGAAAACAATTTTATTATTTCATTAAGTATGCTGTTACCTATAGGTTTTTTGTAGCTGTTGTTTATTACACTAAAGAAAGTCTTTTTCTATTCCTTGTTTGCTGAGAGCTTTTATTACAAGTGGGGTGTTGAATTTTGTGAAATGCTTTTTTTGCCATCTTTTGAGAAGATTATGTATTTTTCACCTTTAGTCTTCTAATATGAATAACATTGGTTTTTTGGCTATTAAACCAACTTTGCATCCCTAGGATAACTCTACTGTGTCATGATATATATCCTTTTTTATAGATAGCTAGATTCTCTTTGCTAATATTTTTTAAAGATTGTTTTCATTGATGTTTACAGGGAATATTGGTATGAATTTTCTTGTGTAGTATTGTCTTTGTCAGATTTTGATTTCTGGGTAATGCCGCCCTCATAACATAAGTGTTCTCTCCTCCTCTCCTTTCTGAAATAATTTGTACTAGTTTTGTCTTATTTCTTCTCAAAATGTTTGATAGAATTTAGCATTGAAGCTATCTGGGCCTGGAGTTTTATTCAGTATGAAAAACTAATTATTAATTTGGTTTCTATAATAGGTATGGGTGTTCTTTAGATCTGTTTATTTTTATGCCAATTTTTAGAAGTAATGTTTTCCAATGAATTGCATTTAAGTTGCCATATTTATTAGCATAAAGTTGTTCTAGGGCAGGCCATGGTGGCTCAGCAGGCAGAAATGCTTGCCTGCGATGCCAGAGGACCCGGGTTCGATTCCCGGTGCCTGCCCATGTGAAAAAAGTTGTTCTAATGTTTCCTAATTAGCTTCTTAGTGTGTGTGGGATCTGTAGTGACATTTTTTTTTTCATTCCTGCCATTGGTAGTTTATGTTTCTTCTCTCTTTCTGTTTTGATCAGTTTTCTTAGGGATTTATTGATTTTATAAAGTTTTCAAAGAATTAATCGATCCTTACCCTATTTTAAAAATGAACTGCATTTATTAGGTATATAGATTTTAGTAATAATAACCTTGTAATGATAAAGTCCATCCCAGTGTTTCCTCTTACTTTTTATAATTGATCCAACTATTCTTTTAGGTGCAGGTGAGTGTGATAGTCATAGAAATTCTTGAATTTCCACATTTGTGTATCTCTAGAAGGTATTAGGAGAGATGACAATCAATATTTTCTCTGTTAGAAAGATAATAATGGCAGTAAAATTTGAGCAAACATTTCCCATGATTTTATAGTCTGATGCATCAACCATTTTGATATCCCCAAATTTTCTTTTCGGTCCTTTCCACGTGAATATTTATATTTTGGGTAGCTAGAGTTTTAATAGAAATATATTATTATATTATTCTCCCCTCATTCTACTTCATTTCAAATATTTTGGAATTTATTTACCATACGTTAACAGGGGCTTTTCGCAATATTGCTTTCCTGATACTCGTTGAAAATTACGAAGGGAGAGTGCTGCCAAAGTCAAGCTTATTTAAATACACTGTGATAAATGAAAACCTGCTAATTAAAGAGGAACAAAAAATTAAAGCTCACTGCAGCTTAGAGAAATGATTAATGATGCCTATAATGTTACCTTGAGTCTTCAAGGAAAGGCTGAATTATGGTCGATATTCAAGAAGGGGAGTACGTTTTAATCTATATAAGGAAATGTGCCATGCATGCCAGATATAAATTTTTATGAATGGTAATTAAAATTTAAAGACATTAGTTAAGGGCAAAAACTGTATTGAGTTGCTTCTGATATTTCACTTTTAGGAGAATTTTATTCCAAGATTATGCTGACATATAAGATATAATTCCCATACCAAACCAGTATTTTAAACTGCTTTCAACTGTTTACAACCATTATGTAATTTTGTCTTCTTAACACTCCTGTGGGTTGACATAATACTACCATAGCCATCATTGTTTTGAATTTTTTGAAGTTTCCAAGAGGAACAAAGAATAGTTGATATATTATGAAATCCATGTTATTTCCATATTTGAAATCATCCTTATATTTATTTGATTTTATTGCATAGTTACTGAACATGTACTGTGCCAGTTCTGGGGATTCAAGGGGGAATAAGATGGTTTTTGTCCACAGTAGTTGTCAAGGAAGGCAAGGAAGATAGAGTAAATTAACAACATTACCATATGGTATAAGAGTTATACCCAAGTGTGGAATTACAGAGGGCTTAACTCAGTTTGATGGTGTAAGGAAAATCATCAAGAAGGGAGATTATTAGTTATCAATTGCTGTGCAGTAAGTTATTCTGAATCTTAATGGCTTAAAGCAACAATCATTTGTTATCTCAGTTTCTTTGGGTCAGGAATTTGTGTCAGGTGGTTCTTGAACATGGCTTCTCTTAAGGTTAGTATCCAGTTGACCAGAACCAGAACTGTAGTCATTTGAAGGCTTGATGGGGCTGGAGGTTTTGCTTCTTCGATTGTATACTCACCGGACTGTTGGCCATTTGGACTTAATTCCTTGCTGGCTGTAAACAGGAAGCCCAGGCTTCTTGCTTATCTTTTATGAAGACAAACGTCTTCATCGAGATGCATGAATGTCTTCATATGGCAGCTAGTTTCTTTCAGAGGGAATGCTCTAAGAAAGAGAGCAGGGAGAAAGCCACAATACCTTTTCCAATTACTTCCAACATATTATATTTTTTGGAGGTTTCCCTAAATGCAGTGATCTAAATTGTGGGATCTGTACTCAGAGGATGAGGAATTAGACTCCACTTTTTGAACAGAGGAGTGACAAGTATAGACATATTTTAGACCCACTGAAAGGAAGGAAGCTAGAATGGAATTTAGAAGCACCAGACTTTTCTTTTTTGCAAATCTTTTCTTTTAAATTAGAGAAGTTGCAGGCTTACAGAAAAAATAGCAAAAAGTACTAAATTGTCTATTCTACCCCTATAACACGTACATAGCAGATTTTTTATTTTTTAAAAATTACTCTGAGGATTCACTGGAGAATGGACTGAATATGAGCAAAAGTAGAGATTTAGATGAGGACAGTTTGGTGTCTATAAAAGAAGTATAGGTAAAGAATCTCAAAGGCCTGATCCTAGGCAATATGGCAAAAAGAGTGAATAGGACTAATTTCCTGACATTTAGAAATAGAACCTGCAGAATGTCAAAGGAGGTGTCCACGATGATTTCTGGATGAATAGATGGTGAATGCATCCATATTCACAGGGAACGTAGCAGTTGGAGCAGATTGAGATGGGATAGTGGGGAGATTGTGCGTTTGATGTTGAACAGCTTGATTTTAAGGAAGCTGTTATGTATATGTGCATAGAGCTGCGGCTGTAACTGGAGGGAACCAGAGGATTGAATATTTCATTTTTAAATGACATAAACCTGAACATATTTCTATACTAAGGGAAAGAACCAGTAGAAATGGAGAGATTAAAAACAAAGGAATGACCCAGGGGTATAAACCTCCCTGGCAATGTGGGACAGAAATCCCAGGATGAGACAGGACCTGGCATCAAGGGATTAAGAAAACCTTCTTATCCAAGAGAGGAAAGAGAGAAAAGAGACAAAATAAAGTGTCAGTGACTGAGAGATTTCAGAGTCGAGAGGTCATCCTGGAGGTTATTCTTATGCATTATGTAGGTATCCCCTCTTTAGTTTATGGTATATTGGAGTGGTTGGAGGGAAGTACTTGAACTGTTGAGCTGTGCTCCAATGGCCTTGTTTCTTGAAGATGATTATATAATGATAGAGCTCTTACAGTGTGACTGTGTGATTGTGAAAACCTTGTGTCTGATGCTCCTTTAAACTAGGGTGTGGACAGATAAGTAAAAAATATGGATAAAAATAAATAATAGGTGGAACAAACGTTAAAATTAATTGGGTAGATGGAAATACTAGTGGTCAATCAGAGGAAGGGATGACAGGTATAGTATGTATGAGTTTTGTCTTTTTTCTTTTTTGCTTCTTTTTCTGGAGTGATGCAAATGTTAAAAAAAAACTAATTGTGTCAATGAATACACAACTATGTGATGATATTGTGAACCACTGATTCCATGTATGGAATGATTGTATATTAAGACTGTTTGTGTGTTTGTATGTTGTTTTATTAATAAAACTATTTTTAAAAATAAAGGAGTGAGAAAAGGAGCTTGATGAAATTTGGCCTTGAGGAAGTAGAAGAGAATGAAATTCAGAACATGAGTGAAGGGATTGACTTTATAAAAATGGAGTATACCTGTTCCCCTAATACTAGTTGGAAAAAGTAAGGTTTAGAGAGAACCTGTAAAAGCCTAGGTTCATGGAGAATCAGGTGGAAATGGAGGCATTTCCTGCTGTGCAGCTATATCTTCTGGTTGAAATAGAAAATGAGGTTATTTGCTGAAGAGGAAGAGTTGGGGAGGGCTGGACTAAGTTAGGAGCCTTGAAGAAAGCAGTGAGATTTGCTTGATATAGAATTATTGGTTGAGAACCATTTTCTATCCCACTGTCCTCTGGCATTCATGGTTTCTGATGAGAAATTGGCTGTTGATCGTATTGACGATCCTTCGTATGTAAAATCACTTCTTTCCTGCAGCTTTCAAGATACACTCTTTGTGTTTCGACAGTTTGATTATGATGTATCTAAGTGTGTATTTCTTTGTGTTTCTCTACTTGAAACTCACAGAGTTTCTTGGATGTTAGATTAAGGTTTGTCATCAAATCTGCAGTGTGTGGAACCATTATTTCTTTAGGTAATCTCTCTGCCCCTTTCTCTCTCTCCTCTGCTTCTGGGACTCCCAGAAAGGTTGGTATACTTGATGATATCCCTCAAGTCTCTGAGGCTTTGTTCATTTTCTTTCATTATTTTTTCTTTTTGTTCCTCAAACTGAATAACTGGATAATCTCAATCAACCCTCTTCACATTTGTTGATTCATTCTTCTACTAGCCAAAATCTGCCGCTAAGCCCCCCTGGTGAATTTTTCTCTTTTATTTATGGTACTTCAGAATTTCATATTGGTTCCATTTGGAAAGACAGCATTCTCATAATTTCCTTTCATTCTTTGAAGATATATAAAATTGCTGATATAAAGTTTTGTCTGTTAATCTCAACATTTGGGCTGCCTTGGCTATAGTTTCTATGCCTTTTTCTGTTTTGGGGCCATAGCTTTTTGTTTTATTCCATGACTTGCAATTTTCTGTTGTAAAGTGGGCATTTAAAATAAATACATTGGGGCAATTCTGGATTCTTTCCTTTCTCCAGGCTTTGTTCCTGCTGCCTGTGATAGTTGTTCTTTTTTAAGTGACTTTTCTGAATCTAACTTTGTCAAGTGTGTATTCCTTTTAGTGTGGTCACTGTATCCTCTGTTCTATTAGCTTAGTGGTCAGCTGGCGAATTGGACAGATTTCCTTAAATGCCTGGAGCCAATAAATCCTCTCAGTCTTTGCCAAGGGACTCTGTGTGCATGTTGGTACAACACTCAGCCAGTCAGTTTACAACCACACCTAAACCTTTACTTCCTGCTTGCACAGAGCCTTAAGATCAGCCTCATATGAGAGCTTAGGGTCTTCTTAGGTCTTTCCTAGGCTTGTACACAATCTGGAACTGCACATAGCCTTCTTTTTTCTCAGGAATATGCCAGCGCTTCTCAAGCTACCTATGGGTATCTCATTCCCCAGCTTTGATTTTAAAATTTTGCCTTTCCCCAACTGTTATCGCTGCCTCCATCAGCTGCAGTGTTAAGCAGTTGTTCCTGATTGTTTTCACCAAATACCTCCAGGGGAGAGGTTACTTGTCTGGGCAAGTTCTGGATGTGATTTTCTAGAGAATGTCCAGAAAGATCAAATAATCTTTGTGGCAGAGCTCCAATTTCCAGTTGAAATTGGAGAGCATGGGTGCTGTGATGGTGGCTCAGTGGCAGAATTATCACCTGCCATGCCAGAGATGCGGGTTTGGTTCCTGGTGCCTGCCCATATAATAAAACATAAATAAATAAATAAACAAGAAAAGAGAAATTGGAGAACATGAGTTAGTAGTGTTGCCAATGTCTGGAATTGCGTGTGTGTTTTCCAGCTGTGCTCAGGTGAGTAGGCATAGAGATTGGGAATGGAATTGAACAAAGACTAGAGTTTAGAGAGCAAGTGAGGAAGAAGGAAAATAGGGCAGAAAGTAGGAAAATATATATATGGGTAAGGCAGGGGAACCAAGCAGGAATGTAATAAGTTTGAAGAGTGGAGATTTTTATATAAAGAAATGAGAGAACTTGGAGGAAAAAATATTGATCAGAAAATTGCAGTTTTTTCCAAGAAAACGATGTTCCTTTCAGATGTGTTAAAGTAGAAGAAGAGTTGAGGAGTGGTTAATAGCCTAGTTGGGGGGGTTACATTACATTTTGAAATGTAACCCCCCCCCCCATGTGAGTGTAGGGAGAAAACAGTTATAGATGAAGATAGAAGGATAGAGTAGAACTATGTGGAGTACCTTGAAGACCCAGCTAAGAAATATGATTAAATTTGGACAAGAAGTACCAGCATCTAAGAATTTAATGAAAGAGATTGGTGTGTGAGCATCAGTTATGTTAGCAGTGTAACTGTGGGGACAGTATGAAAGGATAGACTGAAGAAGGACGGTTCTTGGAGATTGAGAGATCAAATGAAAGGGATGGAAAGGATTGTGATTTTCTGAACAAGGATGGTAAAGATGGAAATTAAAAGATGAACGTGAGATATTTTATGGTCCAAAGCAAAATAAATCTATGAGCACTAAGATGAGATTAGAAAAATTTACTTTATAATTGGCTGTGTTGCTCTTGCTGATATTTTTAAAAGTTAAGGGCCTTAAAAGTTCAATAAAGTTGAATCTACACTCGTGTAATTAGGATTTTCGTGTATTTTCTCGTCAGAAAATGAAGTGCGAGGTCAGTCTTTGAATTGTCTATCTTTGGAATATTGCTCTAAATAGCATTTTAATACGTTTGAAAATGTATATTATTCTTACTCATTTACAAGGTTTCATCAAGGGTTTAATTTCTTAATTATAAATTATATTAGGATTAAAAGGTTTACTGGTTAATATCAATAATTTATGTATTATATAAATACCAAAAAGATTCCAAATAGGTATAAATTTTTGAAAAGATTCCCATGCCTTCCTTCATAACTTGTTTTAAACCACTTGTAATTTTAATTCATAATTAGCGCTTGAGTGCCCTCTGGTGGTAAGTGTCTTTTTAATGAATACTTGAGAGCGCTTCTTTTACGACCTATTCGATTAGTCGTCGGGGGCAAGCCCTCTCTGTGCCAGATATGGAGAGTGTTGGGGATGTTGCCTTGAATCAGACTTTGCCCTCACTCTTGAAGGTGGTTTGCTAGAGGGGTAATTCTTGAACTTTTTTCTATTTCGTGTACCAGCAGCCTTGATAATGTACGTTAGATTATCTCTGCCTTAATTTGTGTCAATTATCCTTATATGCATAGTACTGATAAAAAATCATTTATATGCCACACTTGCATGAATTAGACTTGTGCACCAAACAAATATGTATATGGGGTGTTTAAAATCAATGAAAACATAAGAACTGCATGTTTGGGAAAGAGTGCTGTGCCATTTGACAGTGTTGCTGTAGATTAGCTGTTTGCTTAGGGCTCCTAAATCCATGGTTTGGGAGAGTTTTTGTTCCTAGATTCAATTTGGCAGATATTTATGGAATACCCACTTTGTGCCCAGGTGCCTGATGCTGTAGAGTATGCAACACAAATTTTGTTACAGATTGCCTGGGTCCTTTTGTATTTTTTTAAAAAAATCTCTTTAGATCCAGGTTTTCATTTCCATTAGTATTTTCTCAGGAAACAGAATGTTGATCTGTTGCTTCTTTAAATCACTGTTGCTATTTGTCCTAAACTAATCTGAGAGATAGAGTATGAGATACAAACTACACAGACATTCGGAGGAAAACCTATGGATGAGAGAGAGAGAGAGAGGAAAAAGAGGGCATAAGAGGGGAAGGGAAAGGCTAAGGAATAAGGGAAATAAAGTAAATTAATGTGAAACCTTTTTAATGATACTGTTTATGAATAGCATATTTATTACAAGTTCAGTTTGAATATCATTGAGTGAAGAATAGTGAAACAGCCTAGGGTAAGAAAAAAATAAATACAGGGCTAAGAAATTCTGTGTTGTTACAGCTTATTACTGTAGACTCTTCATGTTGTCCCCAGATTTTCATTACCCAGATCAATGAAGGAGATAAGCAGTGTATCTTAATATCAAGAGAATTTCTAATTGACTTTTGAAGAGATCAGATGTTATATTTTACATGAAATTTGCCTCCCGAAATATTTGACGTAAGCTAATATTAAGATTTGTTTGCATTCTTTGAGCAAACTGTGCATAATTATGGAGGCAGTGCAATGGAAACATAATAGGGGAACAGTGAACCTGGGAGAGTTCAGTTGCTTAGTTTAGAAAAAACTGAATATTCATACTTGGAAATTTGATAGTTCACTCTGTTTGTGTACAGTAAATGTAAGATTTTATTGCGACTGTTGTCATAACTAAAAATAATTGAGAACATTTTTACCTCTTGAAAAATAATCTCCAGATGCCTGTCTTGTTCATGGTTTATGTTTGATATCTCTTAGCTTTGTGTAGGGCAGATTACACCTGTGATTTACAGAAACAACGCATCAGCTTGCTGTTTCCTGAGGTGCTAACTCTGAATGAAAATTGGACTTTTTTTTTTAGTGTTGCAGCTTGTATTTTAATTTAACTGCCTTTAAATATCTTGAAATCTGACAGCACCTTTTAGTCAAAAAGTAGTTTCCTATCTTTCAAAAATCATTCAGTTACTAAGGAATAGAAATGAGAAATTTTTTACCCTGCACTGCAGAGATATTTCTGTCTCACATTCAGAACCCTTTCCACCCTCAATCTGAATGTTTCAAAAGCAAACTTTTCCTTGTGCAAGCATTTGGTTATTTGAACGTGTTAATGCATTATCTTTCAGTAAAGTTGGACTGTACTGATTGGTGTGTGAGAGAGTGTGTGTGTGTGTTTGTGTGCATGCCTGCATGCAAAGTGGTATTTTGAATTTGAGGCTGTCACTGCTGGAGACAGGAGAGCTGACTGGAGCAAGCCAGGTTGTCAAATACGCATACACTTGTGTATGTGGGGAAGAGATGAAAAAGCTAAGTGTTGCTTATTCAGAACCTTAGCCCATTTTGAAAGATTAATCAGTAGAAACAGTTCAGCCTTTTGCTCTGTAATCACTACCACCACCCGCAAAAAGCATTTATTGAGCATGTCACTGAGTTCCTATTATATGTAGGAACTCTTAACCCACCTTTCTTTACTTCCACTCTCTTAAATTGTTATATATGGTCTAGCTGTGTGTTTATGGTGACCTTCGGAGCTTGTGTAAGTTATTTTTATAGTTCTAAATTGTTCATATCAAATCAATGTTTAAACTATTATTAAACTTTTATTATATGTGAGGTCTTTTCCAACTCTTTAAAGGAGAAAAGAGAATTAATATTTAACAAGCATCTACTCATCTACTTATTATGTGCCAGGTCTGAACGCAGCAAAGCATAGTGGGAAGCCTGCAGCAGTTAGCATTAGACAGCTGCTGAATCCTGCCATTTGTCAGTTGTGTGACCTTGATCAGGTCTCTTAAATTTTTTCATCTGTATCTAGCTAATACTGGATGAGATCATGCCATCCTTTGAGATACAAATGCGGTGGGCCTTGGGATCCCATCCCTTGTGATTTCCTAGGGAAGTACATTTTCAGTGTCATTCTGGCTCGGCATTCTTACCTTAAGTTCCTAATTCAGAGTATTTACACTCCTGGAATCCTCAGTCTTGCTTGCATCTCATTTCCTACAGATATTCTATTCCCTTTTTACCGCATGTGTCCTGAGGTTGGATTCTGAAACTTGAAAATGTTATTTTCCCAGATCTCATGAACACATTTGTATGTATCAGATTACAAGGAAGATTTGGGATGTTGAAAAGTTGGATATCACATCAGTGAAAAAAACAACAACAACCCAACAAGGTTAAATTGGACAGCGGACACCCCCTTTCTTTAGGGTCCTTCAGATACCTTGTCAAGAAAATTTCTGGATGGCTACTATTCTCTCCTGTTTATAACTTCTGGATATTGCTCTCCTTCTCCTTCTCTAATCTAATCAATGATTAGAATCGTCATTGCTAATTCTTTCCTTTCCTCTCGCATCCTTAGATTGTGTATTCATGTCTTCAACAGAACAGGTTAGATCTCTTTTCTTGTCTTTGTTCAACCCTTGTCTTCCACTACCAAGTCACGAAGTGGGCTTGCAGGTGTTCTTCTAGGTAAAGGTATTTATTTCCCTTCTGAAAAGGAGCTCACGTCATCTTACCCTTACAGTGTTACTTAGGGTCAGTCACCACTTTCTGCCAATGAAGCCCTCAGGCTTCTCTCACTTCTCAGCCCGCTTCCGCCTGACAGTAGCTGATCATGAGTGTGTAAACACTTTGTAATACGTGAAACAAAATGTAGCAGGTGTCATCCTCAACCCCGTAAGTTTAATTGCTGAAGTTACGTGATATGCTCCCTTGTCTTTGAAGCTCCCGTCCGGTGATCACCAAAATCTCTTGAACATTCACAGCTGCCAGAGCTGAAGTGTGTAGTGGCACAGGGGAAAGGTTCCGAATCTTCCGTGCCGAGAAGACCTATGCCGTGAAGGCAGGGAGGTGGTATTTTGAATTTGAGGCTGTCACTGCTGGAGACATGAGAGTCGGCTGGAGCAGACCGGGCTGTCAACCCGATCAGGAGCTTGGCTCAGATGAGCGAGCTTTTGCTTTCGATGGTTTCAAGGTGAGTGGACTTTGCTGTACACCAGGTAATCAATTTTTGTATGTTCCTAATTTTGTAGGCCCCAGTATACCAGGCATCTAAATGGTTTGAATTCCTACATTGCCATTGCCGGACTGCTCCCGGTGTTCCTCTGGTCATATAGTGATAGCTGCACTTCCCATTGTTCAAACTTTAAAAAATAAGTCCTAGATGAACTTCTGTCCTTGTTTTCTCAGAACACTTTTGCCCCTCCCCATGAATTCAGTGAAACTCAAGAAGTAAAGCATTATTTCCTAATATAACTTCTATGGGCAGTTTAATTGAACACCGTAAGTACATGGAATCTTGAATAGGGCATGAGATTTTGTAGGTTTGTCTAGAATGATGCCAGTGATTAAATCCCAGAGTGATTTGAACAGTGAATTAAAAAGTATTTGCAAAGTCTCCTTGGGAGAATGGCAAGAAAGGGGGAAAATTCAACTTCCCATGTGGAGAATTCCTAATATTCTCCCAAGCAGTGGGGACAACCAAAGCAATAGGCTGAGCCCTCGATCTTGAGGTTTGTTCATATGAAACTTATCCCCGCAAAGGATAGGCTAAGCCTACTTAAAATTAGGCCTAATAGTCACCCCCAGAGAGCCTCTTTTGTGGCTCAGATGTGGTCTCTCTCTCTCAGCCAACACTACAAGCAAACTCACTGCCCTGCCCCTCTCTACATGGGACATGACTCCCAGGGGTGTAAACCTTCCTGGCAACATGGGACAGAAATCCTAGAATGAGTGGGGATTCAGTGTCAAGGGATTGAGAAAACCTTCTCGACCAAAAGGGGGAAGAGAAAAATGAGACAAAATAAAGTGTCAATGGCCGAGAGGTTTCAAACAGAGTCAAGAGGTTATCCTGGAGGTTATTCTTACGCATTATATAGATATCACCTTTTTAGTTAAGGTATATTGGAGAGGCTGGAGGGAAGTGCCTGAAAATGTAAAGCTGTGTTCCAGTAGCCATGTTTCTTTAAGAAGATTGTATAATGATATAGCTTTTGCAGTGTGACTATGTGATTGTGAAAACCTTGTGTCTGATGCTCCTTTTATCTACAGTATTGACAGATGAGTAAAACATATGGATTAAAAATAAATAAATAATGGGGGAACAAATGTTAAAATAAATTTAGTAGATTGAAATGTTGGTGATCAATGAAAGGGAGTGGTAAGGGGTATGGAAAAAAAAATAGGGAAAAGAGAGGCTAAAATGTATTGGGTAGATGGAAATACTAGCAGTCAATGAGAGGGAGGGGTGAGGGGTATGGTATGTATGAGTTTTTTTCTTTTTTCTTTTCATTTCTTTTTCTGAATTGATGCAAATGTTCTAAGAAATGATCATGGTGATGAATATACAACTATGTGATGATATTGTGAGTTATTGATTATATACTAAAATGGCATGCTCATATATTAAAAGTGTTCATATTTGTGTGTTATGTTTAAAAAATTTTTTTAAAAATAAGGTTGTTTAGAGTATTAAATGAGTTTTATCTCTATAAAGCATTTCAAAGAGTTTTGGTATACAGGAAGCACTTCATAAATGTTAATCCTTAATGCTATTATCATTTTATATCTTCTAAAATACTGACATATGAATAAAGAGAAGCTGCTGATTTGGATATGCTAACTTTGTAACAAGCCATGTGTGGTGGTTTGGAAATGTATGTACCCCAGAGAGGGCTGTTCTTAAAGGTAAGCCATTTCTGTGGGTGTGAACCCATTGTAAGTAGGACCTTTTGATGAGGTTACTTCAGTTAAGGTGTGGCCCCCCCTCTTAATCCTATTCCTGGAGTCCTTTATAAGTAGAATGAATATGGAGAAGGAGGAAGGCCATGGAAGCAAGAAGCTGGAATGTAACAAAAGCTGGAAGGGAAGGGACAGACCAGCAGACACTGCCATATGCCTTGCCATGTGGCAGAGGAGCCAAGGATCATCAGCAGCCAGCCTTCTGGAAGAAAGCATCACCTTTGTGATGCCTTGATGTGGACATTTTCCTGGCCTTAAACTGTAAGCTAACAATTTCCCATTGTTTAAGCAAGCATGTTGTATGGTATCTGCTTTGAGCAGCCTAGAAAACTAAAACACCATGTGGTTTTCCTTATTGTTTTAATAATTTTTGTGTTGACTCTCCTGTGTTTTCTAAGTATATATTTTTCAAATAGCGTTTTTGTTTTCCTTCTTTCTAAGTGTCTACTCATTATTTTATTTCTTGAGTATTTGCATGGCCTGGAGTTTCCAGAGCAATGATAAGTAAGAGCGTGAATAAAACCTCAATTTGTTCCTGACCTTAATCTCAGTAAAAATAGGCATACCTAAAGTTAAAAAAAAAAAAAAGGAGTAGAGCATTGCTTCTCCATGGCTGTCCAAAACATGAATCATCCCCGCCTATCAAAAGTCTTTAAAAAGACATACATATACAAAGAAAAGTATTTGTTTACTTTGATTCAGCAATTTCACGCTTATCCTTAAGCAATATGTGTACAGATTTGATTACCACAAGGATATTTAAGGCAGATGTTTATAATCACCAAAAGGTTTCATTTTGAACATTATTGGAAATTTCCATTTCTTAAGCTGGGTGAAAGCTAGTGGAATGCTTACTTTGTTATTTATTTATGTATTATATCAATATCAAAAGATTATTCCAAATGTATATAAATGTTTAAAAACTTTTTTGAATGTATATATGCATAGCTCTATTAGAATAATAGTCATTTCTAACTGATGAAATTATAGGTGTTTTTCTTTCATCGTTTTAAAAATTTCTAAATTTTCTTCAATGAATTCATATTCCTTTTCATATGAGAAAAAAGTTATTTAATTTTGAAAATGAAAGAAAATCAGAATAAATAGGCAATGCAAAGACATTTGACATTTGGGGTTTCAGATGCTATGACTTGTGTGAGGGAACGTGTGTCTAGGCTAAAATTAATATTGTGACTTCTAAAGCAGTTGACTTATTTTGTTGTAAAACACCACATTTCTGAAATTCTGTTTTTTATTACAGGTGGAATGATTTGACACTATTGAAACCTAATTTAGTTTTAGAAAATTTACAGTGTGCTATGCTTGAAGAATCATAACTTTGCATTGGTACTGTTACACATCAAATCACCAAAAAGGTGGTGCTTAAAGGGAAAAGAAAGGATTTTTTTCTGATAAAACAATAAATACAACTAATTTTATACCTACAAATTAGTGGAATGTACTTGTATATCCAAAAGTCACATTTATCAAAGTTGTGTTTCAAAGGTTTTTATTTATGAGATGCATTCTTTTGATGTGTTTAAAAATAGGTTGGCCTGTATGTTCACCAATCAGCTTGTTATTTCAACAAATATCTTAAGCAATTTTTAGGTTTAATCTTAAGCTTTTTTTTTTTGGTTTTCGTATATAACTGAAATGTTTCTAGGTGACCATTTGTTGACTTCTCGTTGTTATTGGTTCCAAAGAATGTACCTTTATTCTGAAATAGATGAACATTAGAATGTCATTTCTAGAATGTGATAAACTCCCAACTTTATTTCCAGCTTATAGTTCTTTTTATTTGTGGTAGTAGAGAAAAATAATTCATATCCAAGGAATATTCATTGTAATGAGCAAAGACAGTTTTGAAGACATAAGGTTTTTCATTTAATAGAAAGTCTCTATCTCTCAAAATCTTGAACTACTACTTGTATTTTTTTCAAGGTCCAATCCCATACCAAGTTAATACCATTGACTTAAAATCCCCAGACAATGTGATATTACTTAGGATATCGCAGTAGGTAGAATCCTGGCTAGATTTCAGATCACTCATCTGTTTTAATAGAAGTGGCTGTTGGTGAGCCACACCAGTGAGCGGGTGGCTGGGTGCTATTCTCTTGGCTTCTTCTGTGACCAGCGGCTCTTCTTCCCTCCTTAGGCTCAGCGGTGGCACCAGGGCAATGAGCATTATGGCCGCTCTTGGCAAGCAGGTGATGTTGTCGGGTGTATGGTTGACATGACCGAACACACCATGATGTTCACGCTGAATGGGGAAATCCTTCTTGACGACTCTGGTTCAGAATTGGCTTTCAAGGACTTTGAGGTTGGTGACGGTAAGTGCACTGCATTTTGTCTTCTGTTCAAATTTGAAGCATAATGCAGCAGTCCATTCTCAAGCTTTATGACCAGCCAGCCATCTTTTGTTTGAGGGTGAGTGAGCATATGAGTTGCAGCTTTAAATCACTGGTGCCATATGGCTTATTTGGTCAGACAGCCTTGAAATTCCCTTAGCAGAATTGCTGCTTATACTGTTCAGCTAGGATTTCAATACAGCAGAAATGGATTTCCTGAGCAGGAATGAAAAGGTAAAGGGCAGGCAAAAGGATAGTTTTCCACAAACGTGAAAATTTCACTTAGAATTTCCCTGTTTAATCTTTCTGTTCATTCATTTCACACAAATGCCATGTCTTAGGCCCACTGCAAGACTCTGAGGTGACAAAGATGAATTGAACACTGTCCTGTGTTTAAGTACATCACAGTTTACTGGGGGAAGCCAACACTTGTATAGTTTCCATCCAGTGGATAAGTTCTGAGATAAAGCAAAGCATTGTGGAAGCACAATGCAGGGAGTAAACAACTCTGCTGTGGGGTCTAAGATGGCCTTTGAGCAGATTTTTAAAGAAAAGGTGAAAGGAAAGCAAGGAAGGTGACATTCAATCTTCAGAGTTGCACTTCTACTAAAGGGGTTACTAGGCACATGGGGCAGTTTAAATTAAGTGAAATGAAGATAAAATTGAGTTTATCAGTCATGCTGAGCTACATTTCCAATGCTCAATACCTAGTAGGAACTAGTGGCTCCCCTGTTGCACATTCCCGTCTTCATAGAAATTTCTAAGGGACATGCTGTTCTGTAGCATACAAGCTAGGTGATATTTAATAACATAGTATATAAATATATCATTTTAAAACAAGCTCAAACATTTTTTCCAAGGTGGTTTTTTAATATGTCCCATTATTTGAATATACCTACTTAGATTAGAATTATACCTACCTATATGAGATTTGATACTTTAATAAACTTGTGGCTGGCCCCTCAAAATGTTAGCCAGCTCATTATTTGCATTAATTTCTATTCATTTGACCAGGTTTTAAACAGGTGTGACTTTCATTTCTCAAACACAGATTTTTCAAAATAAATGGGATTTTTACCTTTTCATAGCTTGATTTCTATTTGAAACACCTGCATTTTGGGGTGGTGAAATTGGCCTTCTAACCCTCCTGTCACCCATCGCCATTTCCCCAGTATTGCCTTTAGGAGTGTCAAAGTGCCAAGGCAAGGACGGGATTTTTTCTCCTCAGAATTGCCTGTTGATGCTCGTCACGTGGATAAGCATAGCTGTATCTCTGTTGAGAATAGGCCTCAGAAAGCAGAGACCCCAGTCCCACCACTACAAGGAAATGAATCCTGTCAAAACCAGGGAGCTTAGAAAAGGACCCCACACTCTAGGGGAGAAAGCAGCCTCAGCTGAGACCATGATTCCAGCTGGGTGGGACCCTGAGCAGAGAATACCACTGAGCGGTGCCTGGACTTCTGACCTAAATAAGATTAGAAGTGTGTGTTGTATTAAGTTGTCAAATTTGTGGTCATTTTTTATGCAGCAATAGAAAACCAATACACACCAACCAAGGGGCTTTGTAGAGTTCACCTAAACCCCCAGGCTCGTAAAACTGTCCTCGGAGCTGTTTGTTCTGAGGGAGGGGGAACAGGGACCAACAGGACGGCATCCAGCATTCTTCTTCAGCAGATCCAAAATCGATCTATAGGATCAATCTATACATTGTGCTTTGCCAATCCAAATCCCAATAAATATTGCATGATAATTCTGAAATGTATATGCAGTAGGGAATTAGAGTATCTAGACTACTTCTGAAGAAAAAGACCAGAGAGGGGAAATATGTTCCATCAGATGTTGAGATTTATTGTGAACCTGAAGTCATTAATAACAGTGGCCTTAGTGTAGGGATGGACAAATTGACCAGTTGATGGAAACACATCAGGACATATGGAATTTTAGGATTGACCAAGGTGGCATGCAGGATGCTGGGGAATGGGTGAACTGTTCAGACGTGAGACTGTTAAAGATTGTGATCTGTGTGGGAAATAGACATTGTCTCCTGCTCTATAATACTATCTATAAGGGAAGATTTGCTACCATGTCCCAATATACGCCTTCACAATAAGAGAATCTCTTTTGAAAGATTTCTGAATAGGAGTTCTTATTGATCCCCACCTCCCTTTTGGATTTTCCTCATTGAAATTGCTCATGGCATTCTACAATATGGAGGGAGGGAGGGCACACGTTTTCTTACCAGTGGCTCCTCCCTCTCCCTCATCCTTTGGACAAGTTCTGAGACTTCATGGAAGAGTTGTGAAGCAAATGGCTTAAGCGTCTCTGGGCTACAGATGGAAATAGGCTTTTCCTTGTTGCACTTTGGGGTTGGGTTTATCTCCCCTTGCTCTCCTGTATCATCAGCATGGCGAAATCTCAAAGGCTGAGATCTGTAGATCAGCCTACAGAAAAGCAGCCAAGAAGCCCAAGTAATTGACTTTTTGTCTCAGTCTCTGGAGAGAAAAAAGGAGACATTATGGCTCCTATATGGCCCAGCTTAGTTTACCAATAAAATAATAATAATAATAATTTGAATCCTAAATACCAACTAATAACAAATATACTCTCTCTTACCCTGGCTTATGAAGGTAATTCATGCCTGAAAAAAATACTCATAGGGCAAATTTCCATAGGTCAAAAATGAATTGGCATTAATTTTAATAGAGAAAAATATTTTTGCATTTCTAAGCCCCCAGATTAAACTCATTTATTTGAAAATGGTTCCAAATTCCCTTAGAATTATGTCAGTAGTTAGTTAGCATAGTTATACATGGGACCTAAATGTTATTTCTCTTCTTTAATTGCTCTTTAATTTGGTTGTTTATCTGGCTCTACTCCAGTTCTTTCTTAATTGTCGAATAGTTACACTCAGATTCCTTTACACACTGTAAATGTTTTGCCCAATATTTATGTAATTCAATCTTCAGCATACGGAAAGCAATAACAAAATAACAATAAAACCAAAAATAGAGAATGGTAGAGACGAAAGAACATCAGTGATAACCATGCAATTGAGATACATTTACCCAACATGTTGACACTATAGGAAAAGTGATGCACAAAATGTTCTCTGGTATAAAACTTGCAATACATAAGATGAACTTATGCGACATGAGCCAACATCCTAGTGTGAAGATGATGACTTCTCACCTCTGCTTGTGCCTGGTGCTTGGCTCCTTCTGAGATGTATGAAATCTCAACTATTCTCACTAAGAAGACTAAAAATAAGGAAGAATACCTTCTAGGGGTGTTAAAGAGAAGCTCCTCATAAAGAAGAATTCAGTTTCTTGAGACCCAAGGATGACTTCGGGGTTCCTCTGAGGCTCAACAGAGGTGGCTTTGGAGCTCTGTCTGCTGATAAATATTGAATCCTGAATATAAAGAATATTTCCATCGCACCCCCCCCCACTGATATCTCTGCTAATCTAATATTATTTTGTTTTTAGTCTCACGGGCAGATCATAAGTTTTAAGAGTTAATCATATATTTAATTTAAAACAAGTAATAGAGTCATTTAAGATCTTGCCATATGGTGAAAGAATAATTACTTATGCTTGAACGTCAAAAATATCAAGTGCATTTTGTACAGTAGGCTGTGGGTAAATTTCTTGTCCTGTATAAATGTCTCATTACACTGGAGCTTTTTCAAGCTTGTCAGCTCTTCTGTAAATAAAGAAAATGCCAGGATCCTCCAGTTATATAAATAAATATATATGTGTGTGTGTATGTGTGTCTGTGTGTGTGTGTGTATATATATATATATATTTATATACATACATGCACATATATATGATTATAATCAAATCCAGAAATAATACTTTTGATTTTACATCCACCAGCTGAAAGGACAGTGAACAAAACTGAATCTCTGGTGTTATGAGACCTCATAGGATTTCTTCTCATGAGAAGAAAACAAAAAAATTATTTTTGTAGTTTAAATAACCACATAGCTTTTGGCAGAAAAGACGTCTAGTGGAAAAAAAAAAAAAAAAAGAAAAGAAATGACTTTCCATTATTGATTTTATCATTCTGTGTTTTTGAAAAACAAAATGAAACCAGAATATACAACTGTGTTCTAGTTTGCTAGCTGCCGGAATGCAACACAGCAGAGACAGATTGGTTTTCAATAAAAGGGGATTTATTTAGTTGACATATAGCTCTTCAGAGGAAAGGCAGCTAACTTTCAACTGAGGTTCTTTCTTACATGGGAAGGCACAGGGTGATCTCTGCTGGACTTCTCTCCAGGCCTCGGGGTTCCAATAACTTTCCCCGGGGTGATTCCTTTCTGCATCTCCAAAGGCCTCGCATCTCAGCTGCTAGTGCTGAGGTGAGGAATGCTGAGCTGCTTAGGCTGTGCTACGTTGAGCTCTCTCATTTAAGCACTAGCCAATTAAACATCATTCATTGCAGCAGGCATGCCTTCTAGCTGCCTGCAGATGTAATCAACAACAGATGAGGTTCACATGCCATTGGCTCATGTTCACAGAAATAGAACTAAGCACCTGCACCTGGCCAAGTTGACACCTGAATCTAACTACCACATGTCCACCCCTTGTCAACTTGGCAGTTAAACTCATCACATTAAACAATATTAAAGTGCAAAAAAATTCTCATCTAGCTGCGGACCTGTGAATCTCAAAACAAGTTATCTGGTGCCAATATGCAAAGGAGGAACAGTCACAGGATCCATAGGTAGAAATTGGAAGGAAAACCTGCAGGGCAAACACCATTGGATTTCAAAGTCTGAAAGTCATTTATCCTTCAGCTTTAGAAAGCAGCAGAGTCCACCCTCTCCAAGAGCCTATGCAGTGGCCTCTTTCCTAATCAACCTCGGGGAACATTGAGGAGACCACCTTTTTCTCAGTTCCACTCTCTCCAGGCATCGAGGTAACATCTGGGCTCTCTCCCATTTCCGGGGCACACGCTCAACCCCTCCATGTGGTGGCAGCCAGGCTCTCCCAGTCCCCGAGGAGCTGTACCTTCTCAAAGGTCTAAGGCAGCACAACTCTTCCACTGCAATGTGATGGGAGACTCATCCTCTGCCCTGAGGGAAAACTTACCCTCTCCATGTATATGGGTGGGTCCACTCTCCTGGCCGAGGTTTCTTGGCTTCAGACCTGAGCTTCCATGGTTCTCACTCTGCAAACTCCAATTTGTCCCTTTTGTGTCCCCCTTTGTCCAGATTGGCAGTGGTTCCATTTACACCAACAGTCTTTTCAAGCACTCCAGGACTTCTCCATTATTCTCTTCACAGTTCCTCCAAAATCTTCCCCTTAGCCATCCAAAAAACTGTTCCAACATACCTGGTATTTGCAAACCGTAGCAGTGCCCCACACTCCTGTACCAAAATTTGTTTCAGCTAGCTGTTGAAATGCAATATACCAGAAATGAATGGCTTTTTAAAAGGGGGAATTTGATAAGTTGCTAGTGTACAGTTCTAAGGCCGAGAAGATGTCCCAATTAAACAAGTCTATAGAAATGTCCAATCACAGGCATCCAGGGAAAGATACCTTGATTCAAGAAGAATGATGAAGTTCAGGGTTTATCTCTCAAGTGAGAAGGCACAGGATGAACACGGTCAGGGTTTCTCTCTCGGCTGGAAGGGCAGATGGCGAACACGGCATCATCTGCTAGCTTTCCCTCCTGGCTTCCTGTTTCATGAAGCTCCCCAGGAGGCATTTTCCTTCTTCATCTCCAAGGGTCGCTGGCTGGTGGACTCTGCTTCTCGTGGCTATGTCATTCTGCTCTGCTGTATCTCTGAATCTCTTGTTCTCCAAAATGTTTCCTCTTTTATAGGGCTTCAGAAACTAATCAAGCCCCACCCAAATGGGTGGAGACATGCATCTCTACCTAATCCAGCTTAACAACCACTCTTGATTAAATCACATCTCCAGGGAGATGATCTAATTACAGTTTCAAACATACAATACAATGCTGAATAGGGATTAGAAGAAACTGGCTGCCTTTACAAAATGGGGTTAGGATTAAAACATGGTTTTTCTAGGGTACATGCATCATTTCAAACAAACTGTCTATATTTACAGCACTCTTTTTTACCCTTAAATTAAATATTATGATAAGTTATTTTATGGACATATGTGACTTGTACAGAAGAGTGGTTTTCAACATAGCGTGAATTATGATTAAGTGGTCTGCCACCATCCCCAAATACCCATTTCCTGGCTCCACTCTAACCCCGTAGTGTCACTCTACAGGACCTGCCATTAAGTTACAGGTCTGCGAAAATAACTCATTTGTGGGAATGAGTTAGTTCTTTATAGAGGAAGGAAGAAATTAGGACTTACAGTCCTTACAGGGAAGCTAAGCAAATAAGAGACGGGGTTGGGCATTGGATGATTTGTGAATATACAGTTAGAGAATGGTAGACATATTCTAAATAATATAAAGATGTTGGGCACCAGAATAATGAATTTTCAGAGTTTTCTCTAAAATCAGAAATAAGAGCTATCTTAGAAATTATTTGGATTTTCTAGGAATAAAAGTTTTCACTCCTGGAATCACTCTAATGTATACCGTGTTTAAAGAGTCCTTTAAGATATGAGGAAAATTTTTATTCTGAATATTTAAAGTTAAATTTCCAGTTATTATTTAATTTACATTTTTCGGTTTATAGATATGTGACTTAAACAACATGTTATTTGAGAAAATTCATTGTAAAATAATTGGTAAAGTCAGTGAAAATTACACCTGGCTTAGCTTAAACTCATTGGTTAATTGACAGTTTTATGTGCTGAGGAACAGAAGACGTTACTTTTGCAGAAGCCGTTTTGAGAGTGATTAAAGCTGGTAGGTCATCAGAAATAGAATTTGCAGAGTAATCTGGCAGTTTTTCACATAGTGAATATAGATTTGAGGTACTAGAAAGATCCAACAGCCTATTGCCTGAGTGGGGTATTTTAAGCTCGAAGTGTTGCCAAATGTTTATTTTGCCAAGTGATAATCCAAAGAAAAAAAATGATACCTACAATTACCATTATTTTATTTAATTAAAAAAATACAAATGGTGCTTGCTTTAGTGGCACATAAACTAAAATTGGAACGATACAGAGAAGATTTGCATGGCCCCTGCACAAGGATGACACGCAAATTCGTGAAGCGTTTCATATTTTTAAATAAAAAGAAGAAAAATACGAAGGCCATAATCTCAAAATAAAAGGACAATTCTTTAATTCACATATTCTGCTTAACAGAAACTTACTGTAGTATTTGTCTCATTTTATTGTGGATTGAAGAATCCCAGGCATAGCTCTCGTCTCACTTTTATAGGGTGGTAGTAAGGTGGTGAATTTTGCTGGAGGTCTAATCCAGTTTAAAGGGTCAAATATTGGATAACTTGGATCACCAAAATTATTATTGAGAATCATTAAATCAATATTTTTTTTCATAGTCACTAAAATAAAATAAATGTGTATGAAGTTGGTAGAGCCAAACAGCAAGATCTCTAATTGGGAAGATTAATGTTGGATGGTTTAAATGTTATTAATGAGATCAAAGAATCAGTTAAAAATACAATGCTAGAGTCTTCTATATAAGTAACCTTTTCTTTCGATTTGGATTGATGAAGAGAGTGATTCCTTTAAAATAGTATTTACAATAAAAATCAAAATCTTTGTCATCTATAAACTATGGGCTGTAGTTAATGGTCTAATTGTAATAATATTGTTTCATTGGTTATAACAAAGAGACAACATTAATATAAAATGTTAATGTAGGGAAAACTGTGTGTGGCGGACATGGTAAATGAGAACTCTGTGCTTTCTAAGTGATTTTTATATAAACCTACAATTGCCCTGGTAAAATAAAAAAACATGAAAAAAATTCTAGCCATGCACTTGCATCATAATTCCTTAAGATCTCATTATAGTATACTTGTCAATTGATTTTCTAAGCTAAAGTGGTATAGGAGCAACAGATTTAATGTCCGAAGCCTGTATTACTGACACGATTTGTGAGACTTTGGACAAAATACTCTCTTCATTTTCATTAAAATAGAAGTTCTAATTGGAAATGATCTCTTCATGCCTTTTGTAGTTCTAAAGATTCCAGAAATCTAAAGCAAGTGTGTTTTGTTTTTGATTTTGTTTTTACCCTCCCTCTCAGCATATTTGATTCAAATCCTGACATCCTACTGAATTAGTTTTCAGACCTTGGACGCATGACTTAATGTCTGTTCTAGTTTGCTAGCTGCTGGAATGCGATATACCAGAAGCAGAACGATTTTTTAAAGGGGGAATTTATTAAGTTGCAAATTTACAGTTCTAAGGCTGTGAAATTGTCCTTATTAAAGCAAGACTGTAGAAATATGCAATCTAAGGCATCCAGGGAAAGATATTGGTTCAAGAAGGATGATGATGTCCAGGGTTGCTCTCACAACTGGAAGGGCACATACGAACATGGGAAAGTCTGCTAACTTTCTCTCCGGGCTTCTTGTTTCATGAAGCTCTCCCAGGGGCGTTTTCCTTCCACGTCTCCAAAGGTCTCTGGCTGCACGGACTCTGTCATGGCTCTAAAAGGGACTCTCTCCCAAAGTGTCCCCTCTTTTAAAGGATTCCAGTAAACTAATCAAGACCCATGTGGAATGAGTGGAGTCCCATCTCCCGCTATTCAAAAGTTAATACCCGCAATTGGGCGAGTCACATCTCCATGGAGATAGCCTAATCAAGCTTCCAACCTACATTATTGATTAGGGATTAAGAGATGGTTACCCCCACAAGCTTGGATTACAATTAAAAGATGTTTTTTCTAGGTTACATAAATCCTTTTAAACTGGCACAGTGTCTCAGTCTATTTTCTCATCTAGAAAAATGGGATTAATATGTGGGAAGTGTTTATATATTATCTCGCACATAGTTGGCTACCAATTAGGATTACCCTTCCTTTTCTTCAAATCAAATACCTCAAATTTATATTTTAGTGTAATTTTGGCCATTTTTATCTGTGTTTGGCCATTAGGCTTGGGTTGTACATGTTTTAGAAATCTTAACATCTGAAACTATATGTCTTTAAGGAAAGCTGGTATGCTTGTGATTTGCTTTATCTTCTTTGTGTTTTAGCCCCAAACACAGATTTCACACCTCTATCACTCCCCCGTAGCCTCATGATTGCCAGCTTTTTGCTAGACTTGCCTGCTCATCACATTTCCCTCTGCTGTAGGGCATGGAGGCTCATCAAAGGAGAAAAGTTAGAATTTGCAAAACCATCTGTATTTTGTTGGAGGAAGCATCTTAGAAGAAGTTGTAGCTACCATTTTAACAGATTTACCAATAGGTGGGTCTGGCTCTGCCTCGGGAAACCAGTTGGGCTTATTATACACTCTAATTTAAGATCTGGTCCAAGAAGAAACCTTCCCTTAGATATCATCAGATTCTGATATTTCAGGGTGTCAGTTAAGGTAGCTGGGATAGAAGATCGAGAACACAAAGGACAGGAAGGGAGAAGAAAAATTTTATGTCTGCCAGATGTATGCATGTATTTATCGAAACATTTTATTTTATTGTAATATTTGTGTATTCTGCCTACTTAATTTTAATAAAAATAGAAACCCAATTATCATATTTTACTCTGGGGTAGTTATTAAGAGAGATGTCATTTATCAACCTGACTTGCTCAATTTATGCCAAACATTCAGTCTTAATAGCATTTATCATTTCCTGACATTGTATTATGTATATAGATAACCATATATTTATTTACTTATTTGTCTTTTCTATTCAAAGGTAAGCTCCATAAAATCATGGGATTTTTAAATTTCTCTTTAAAGCTATATTCTTGGTGCCTAGAACAGTGTCTGGTAGGCGTTCATTAAATGTTTGTTGCATGGAGGTACGTGAAAATGTATGGAGACAATATAGAATAGTAGCTTAGAGCAGAGATCGGCAGACAAAGGCCTGAGGGCCAAGTCAGCCCACCACCTGTGTTTATAAATGAAGTTTTATTGGAACACAGCCTTACCCATTCATTTATGGATTATCTGTGGATGGTTTTATGCTATAATGGCAAAACTGCATAGTTGTGACCCAGAGCATATGGCCCACAGAGCCTAAATTTTTTACTATTTGGCCCTTTATAGGATTATCTGTGGATGCTTTTATGCTATAAAAGCATAAAGGCCTGGCTTAAAGCATGAACCTCGGGATCTCCCAGACTTGGGTTTCTCTTCTGGCCACTTACTGTCTGTCTGTAAGGGCAAAGTATTTAATCTAAGACATTGGTTTCCTTATCTAGAAAATGGTGATAATGATTCCACCTCACTGAATGGTTGTGAGGATTCTCTCAACGAAGCATGTAAACCGGATCAGATAAACACTCAGGGAACGTTAGCTGCTATTATGGAGCCATCTGTGTTGAGTGTTTCATTCATTAAGTCCACACCTTCAGTTGTGCAGGGCTCTTTGCCACTTACTGGACAAATGGGCGAGGCTAAGACCTGGCTCTTTCCTTGAGGACTTCAGAGTGTGGTGATAGGACAGTGTCAGTTGTAGTCTCTCTCCGCTTTCCATATCCTCCTCTAACCCCATTGCCATCCTACTCGTTCCTGGGGCATATATGCCGATTTAAAAATAAAACAGTTATTAAAGATACTGGATGTTTTATTATATTGGCATTTATTATAGCCATGTCTTCAAACCTCAGAATCTGATTTAATTTTTATAGTTAAATTCTACTTCTTTAAATTAAAGAAAGAAAAAACATGATAATTTCTAATTATGGATATGCTCACATAAATGCATTTCTTTAACACAGACCAAACGATAAAGAAATAAAAAATACCACCTACAAGGGTAGCTGCTGTAAATTGAAAAATACTGCGTGTATTTTAAAAATATAAGGTAATATATCTTTGTTGAAAATTTGGAAAATACAAAAGAGTAAAATGAAAATGGTTCCCACTACCCAGAGAGAAACTTGACTTTTTAATGAATTTCTCTTTCATTTAAATAACTATGACATTGTGCAAGTGATATTCTGTTTCCTCTTGTCGTCTTGATATTATAAATGTCCCAGGTCATAAAAGCATTGTAGACATAATTAAAACATTTTTTTACCAACTTTTTATTCTGATGCATGTCAGCCCTTCAGAAAGTTGCAAGGACAGTACAATGAACACTTGCACACTCTTCACCTGGAATCACCAATTGGTTGTATTTTTGGTGTATTTGTTTTATCTCTCTATACAGTTTTATTTTGATGGTCCCTAAATGTGATGTTTGATTGATGCACCTGTTCCATCTTGTGGCTATATCATAGTGAACCATTCTTTTAATATGGATATTCAGTTTCCTTTCTCCTTTTATTTTCCACTTTTTAATATAGTTCAGTGAGCATCCCTCTTGAGGTTTATATATACATGACCATATACGGTTGGTATTCCAGAAGAGAGGAGCAAAGCTTAGAGAATTTAAGCAACTTGCCAGAGACCCGATAGCTAAGAAGTGACAGAGCTGAGTCTGGAATCCAGATCTGTCCAACTCCTCTCTCTGTGTGACTCCCATCCTATCAGCCATCATCTCAGATGGTGACTTCTGCAAAACCTTACCACCTCCACCTGTCTCTTCTCTTTTTCTTTCTCTTTGCATGCTGTGTGGCTGGGTTTACATTTCATTCTTTTTCCTTGTGAGTATCCCATTATTGCAGCACCATTTGTTGAATTTTTTTTTGGGTGGTGGTGAGGGCAGTGCATGAGCCAGGACTCGAATCCAGGTGTCCTGCATGGCAGGCGAGAATTATACCACTGAGCCACCCTCGCACCCCCTGTCTCTTTACTCTTGCTCGGCTCCTGGTGCCCATCTGCTTAGATGAGTCAGTAGGTTTATTTTGCTATTACTACTTCACTTGTCTTTCAGCTCACTGGGCCATGAGGACGTTGTGGCTAGGGCTGTGTGTTCATCACCTTTGGATTCCCAGTTTCAGGCCCATGATAGCTGCTCAATAAATATGTATAAAATGTGGACATAAATGGGTGAATGTCAATGCGTATTGCCAAATGGCTTTGCAAAAAGCTTGTACTAATTTTGCTTTTATTTGCAAGAATTCTGATAGTGATCTTACCACATACTCACTAGCAATGAACATTATAACTTGAATGTTTGAGTCTATATCATGTCTTTATTACTTACCCTTACAAATTTCTGTGTGAGAAAGATGGGAGGATATCTCATTTTATGACACAAATGAAGGCTGTCTGTTATTAGGATAAGGCAATATTTATTTGTTGAAGAAAATGTGTAAAATTGAATGAGAAACATAAAAAAGAGAACAAAAAGTGTTTAAAATCTCACTAATATGAAGCTCTTTTGGCAAAAACCTTCTCTTCTGGTGTTTTCATATCTTTAAGAATAAAGCTATAGATTTTTTCTTCAAATACCATTTACTGTGACTATTTTCCCATACATTAACAAACCTTTAAAAACCCAATTTTCAAGTTCTAAATAGTATTCCATCTCATGAAAAATAGTTTATTGTTAAAGCAATATTCTGGTATTGTAAACAAAGCCATAGTAAACAGTTTGGAGCATAAATTTTTTTGCATGTCACTAGCTATTTAGTTTTTTAAGTGAAAGTATTTCAAACATACAGAAAAGTTCAGATATTAATATAATACCCTAAAATCTACTATGCAGAATTTAACAAGTATTCCATAACTTCAGCACTCCTACACATAAATAGAAGTAGATGTATACCATCTCAGATGTTCCTGTCGTTAGCTTGTAGTTTATTGTCAAATGGATGTTGAATTTGCCAATTTTGCTAATGTAGTTGAAGCTGTCTCAGTTATATTGTATTTATCCAATCCTTTTCTTTGATTCAGTTGAAACACTTGTTTAGAACAATTGTTCTTGACTACCATTTCACTCTCACAGGTGCAGACACAGCTGTAGTTTTTTTTTGTATTTCTTTGCACACAGCTGGATATGTTCTCTCTGTTATGTAATCATTCATTTGAATGCATTGGTGGATGCAAACTGGGTGAAATCATTATGAATTAGTGGATGTAATTTTTATGGTCTTGTGCTATTTTGCATGCTTATATGTGGTTTTAGCTGTAACTAATTTCCACAAAGAAAGAAGATTGTATCATGGTGGTAGGACAAATTTCAATTCCCTTTGTGAAAAATGGTGCCTTATTAGGATCCACAAGTCATGGCTAAACGTCTGATCTATAAGTTATATCCTTTAATTTATAGTTCACGTTCAATTACTGATCTTGTTTATTGTACTGAATTCTAGAAATTTTGTGTAAAATAGTATAGAGATGGGAGAATGCTTGCCTTCCATGCAGGAGACCCGGGCTCGATCCCCAGACCATGCACCGCCCCCCCACCCCCGCCAAAAAAATAGTATAGAGGGAAACCATGAAAAGCATATAAGCTGACAGTAAAAAAGTACCCCTCCAAAAAAATACCATCTTATCTCCCTACCAAAGACAATTCTAAAGAACTCAAAGAAATAATAAACAGAGTTAATATAATGTTCTCTTTCATTCGATAGTGAAAAGACTCTCTCACCCTGCCACCTATTAGATTAGTTTGTGAAATTATTTTATTGGGTATATTTACCCTATTGCGTATTAACTTTTAAATTTAGTTTCTTGTTTACTTTAACCAAATATTTTGATTTTGTATCTAAATTATTTGGGTTATGTGCATTGTCTAGCTTGCTTAATCTACAAGGGTAGTGGCATAGAAGGGAAATGTAGACAGCTGGAGAATTTCAGTAGGACTTCAGCAACTACTGCTGAAGGTTGGTTTATATTTTCTTGGAGGGCAAAGAGTGAGGTTGTGAGTTTAAACTAGCTACTTTCCTATCATGAAGTATCAGTTTTCAGACTCTTGGCTGTCCTATAAATATACATATTTAGATCTCATGTATTCAGAAAGCGAGGCTTCAGAGATCAAAAGCAGCTGTTGGTGTATGAAAACCTTTACGTATTTTACTTACCAGTCGTTCTTATTCCCTTGCATTATGTTTGAGAAAATCCGTAGCTCAGACTGTTCAGTGATTGTATACAGCAAACTTTTTAGCTAAATGGAAAAGCAAGGCAAAGGGAAGCAAAATCCCATTGGCACGTGCTTCTTTCTTACTTTCCTGTGTAAAAGTCAGGTGTAGGGCGGGTAATGGTGGCTCAGTGGCAGAGTTCTCCCCTACCATGCTGGAGACCTGGGTTCAAATTCCGGTGCCTGCCCATGTTTTAAAAAAAAAAAAGTTAGGTGTACTTCTGAGCAAAGAGGCTGTGGGTGGAATTTCCTTCTGTTACTGTACTTTAGGATCTTTGGAGAACGAGGATGCTGAGTAGTTTTTCTGTTTTATGGAAAAAATTGCGGGTAAGAGAAGTCACCAATCTAGGGTCTACAACTTTAAATTATGGAGCCATTGTTCAAAT